>NC_083101.1:111678587-112306044 GCF_949774975.1 Lagenorhynchus albirostris | reverse complement strand
GCCGCTTTCACTCTTCTACAGGAAACTGGTAAATCAAGATTAACGAGTGAGAAGGCCTGGCTGAGTTCTGCACCCGCCGCAAGGGCACTGCGTCACGCAACCCAGCCTGGCCAACAACCTGCAGGACCTCCCAGGCCAGACCCTGGACAGCCTCCGAGGGAGCCCCGCGAGGGCAGCGTCCAGCTCTCCCCAGGACAGGGCAGCGAGGGATGGAGAGAAGGTGCAGGTGGCAAGCAATCAAGAGAGGAAAACCCCCTATTAAAACAGCAGGAGAGTCAGAGACTAACAGACATAAACCATACTTTCTTATCTCTCTGTTTCATCTTCACGGTTCTCTGTTCCAGTGAGAACCCCAGTTCTCTGGCTGCTTCTGTGAGTTTCTCATCTATGGTTTTCAAGAGACTAGTTTTCTTTTTATCTGTTACTTCTTTAAGTTTTTTCATCAAAAATAATCTGAAAAAGAAGTAAAAGCCCTCATTAGTATGCAGGCCATTGTGCTAAGCACACAGACCTTGGGAAGTTACGGGGAGCCGAGTTACAGACATCAAACTCCATGCAAGGGAAAGACTGCAGAACCACCACCAGAGCCCCCCAGAATCCCGAACAGGTTCTTCAAGCAAGAGAAAAGCACTATTAATAAACAGCTGCCAGTCACAGAAACAGCAAACAAGATTTGTCTGTATTATCTCGGTAATGTCTACAACAAAGACACAGGGTATTAGCAGAATGAGGTTAAGCCAAGTTCCCGTCGCGTTGCTTGATGCTGAGATCGGCGGCGTACCGCCTTAGAGAAGGCCGACGTAACAGGAGAGAAGAGTGTGGAGACACCAAAAAGGATTTTCTACTCTTAAAGAGCCAGAGGACGTTTAGAATACTTAAGCATCAGAGATTCTTTTCAATGTTACCTTCAAATCTGCATTAAGATAAATTTAAAAAATATAAAAGGAAAGCAAAACTATTCTATAAGCTGATACGAAAGCACAATTCAAAGTATTTTTTAAAGGTATGTGAATAGTACAATATATTATTGCCAGTTACGGAAATAATTTTATGTTAAGAATGCTGCAGAGGGTGTGGAGAAAGGGGAACCCTCTTACACTGCTGGTGGGAATGCAAACTGGTACAGCCACTATGTTAAACAGCATGGAGGTTCCTTTAAAAACTAAAATTAGGTTTACCAGATCCCACTCCTGGGCATATGTCTGGAGAAAACCCTAATTCAAAAAGATACATGCACCCTTATGTTCACTGCAGCACTATTTACAATAGCCAGGACATGGAAGCAACCTAAACGTCCACTGACACAGGAATGGTTAAAGAATATTACTCAGCTATAAAAGAACAAAATAATGCCATTTGCAGCACATGGATGGACCTAGAGATTGTCATACTGAGTGAACTAAGTCAGATAGAGAAAGACAAATATCATATGATATCACTTATATGTGGAATCTAAAAAAAAGGGTACAAATGAACCTATCTATAAAACAGAAATAGTTACAGATGTAGAAAACAAACTTATGGTTACCAGGGGGTAAGAGGGAGGGATAAATTGGGAAATTTGGACTGGCATATACACACACTACCATATACAAAATAGATAACTAATAAGGCCCTACTGTACAGCACAGGGAACTCTACTCTGTACTCTGTAATGGCCTATATGGGAAAAGAATCTGAAAAGGAGGGGATATATGTATAACTGATTCGCTTTGCTGTACACCTGGAACTAACACAACATTGTAAATCAACTATACTCCAATAAAAATTAAAAAAAAAAAAAGACTTTTGCCATCAGAGCAAGAGTGAAAGGAAGAGCTGGAAACAGTGCCCAGCTGGACACAGTTGGTCCCCTTCCTGCAGCCACTACCAGGCTCCCAGGAGGAAACCCGCTCCTGCCCACCACTAACATCCAGCAGTTTGCTATGGGCTGGGCGCTGCGGGTGCTATTCTGATCCCCGTTTTACAGATCAGGAAACTAAGGCACAGAGGATAATCAACTTACCCAAGCTGACAGAATTAGTGTGCGTGGATTAAAGTGCCACAGAAGCCAAGACCACCAAAATCACGGTCTCATGATTACAGCACAGCATCACAGTAAATCTCACCTTCAACTTCACCAGCCGCGTATCAAGAGGCTCTATCTACAACAACCATACAAAGCACACCAGCGACGCCAGGGCCCCGGGGCTGCTGTTCTCTGTCCACAGCACCCTTCCTCCCGGGAGGCTCTCGCCTTCATCAGGCCCACGGGAAACACCCTCTCAGAGGACGTCCACCTCTCCTGACGGCCCTCAGTACTGGTCTTCTCATCCTTATCACATTATAGGACCACTTCCATTCCAGTTTATTAAGCTTTTGTCTCTCAGCTTCAAACCTAATACTCTGCTGCAATACTCTGCTGCAATGTGCACATGGAAACAGCCAGAACGTTCTGTGCTGTCCCATTAAACCTAATGGGAGACTGTGAACCTTGAGTGAGTCCTGCAGTGGTCATGCAGAAAACACTGGTTCACTAAGTTATGCAGATCTCCCAAAGAGTGACCCTTTTCACTGTATTTGATTTACTCCATTCTATCACAATATGAAAAAACCACATTCATTAATAGTACTACCAACCTCGTTAGCGAAGTCTTCAGGAAGTGAGAAGCTGTCAAGCTCACGAGGGTGGTTACAACTCTCCCCAATTCTAATGTTTGCTTTTGAAATCTTAAGTTTTAACACTGGCGACAAACACAGTCCGTTGTTTTCATCGGTTCGTTTGAGACAACGCCGGCCAAACACTCATGTCAGAGTAACCAGTGTCTGCCAGTCCCTCTCTTCAGCAAAGTGAAAAAAGCTGAGCTCACAACTCAGCCTCACAAGACCTTTTTCCTCGAGACAAACCCTAACACCTAAGTGTGCCGAAGTGCCTCCCGTCACGCAGGACGTTAAGAAGACACGTGCCCAGCGGCAGGGATCTGATCCGCCTTTACTGTGTCATCACGGACCTCCGTAGGGACACCCGCGTCACATCCCAGCCGTGATAACCCACGGTCCGCTGCCCACCAGGTCCACTGCCCCGACCCCGTTGAGGCTCCAGCAGGGCTTACCCGCCTCCACCTTTGTGCTGTTGGTGTGAGAACGACACCCTGTCATCACCCAGAGGTTGCAGCTCACAGGCCTCCTGGGAAGTGGGCAGGCACCCCTGGGGGCCACACCCCACTGTTTGATAGCTGCTGTTAAGTTAATGGTTTTAAACGTGACTACACGTCAGAACCTCCTGGGTTCCTGGTTGAAAGTACCCAGTACAGCAACGTAGGGTGGCAGAGAATACTGGGGGTGCAGACAAGAGGAAAAGAGCCTATTTGGCAGCGCGTCTCGACCCAAGAGCTGATACCTTGCCTACATGTACTCTTGTACTACGCACCAAGTGTTTTAAATGGTCTATAGGCCCGTACAAAGGAAGCGTTCATTAAATGTTCGTTAAAATGAATGTTCATTCACTTAAAACATTCACTTGAAATGAATTTTTTAAACTTAAGAATTAAAATTATAGACATACAGGTTTGAGATCTCTAAGTATATCTACACTTAGATACACCTGGAACTTTTTTTTTTTTTTCCCCCGGTACGCGGGCCTCTCAGTGTTGTGGCCTCTCCCATTGCGGAGCACAGGTTCCAGACGCGCAGGCTCAGCGGCCATGGCTCACAGGCCCAGCGGCTCCACGGCATGTAGGATCTTCCCGGACCGGGGCACGAACCCGTGTCCCCTGCATCGGCAGGCGGACTCTCAACCACTGTACCACCAGGGAAGCCCCTGGAACATGTATTTTTAAAGAACGTTCCCGAGTCCTGCTCTAGACATGCTGAAGTGAATGAAGCTGAGGTGAAGCTCTTAACCACAAGCCCGGGAGGCATCCGTGTGTAGTCAGGTTTGAAACCATTAACTAAACAGCAGTGGTCAAATAGTGGTCTGTGGACCCCAGGGACCCCTGAGACCTTTTAGGAGGTATATGAGGTCCAAACTATTGCTACAATTATTTTAGGGAAAAGAACAGAATAAAAAGAAAATCATTCCTAATTTTGTTGTCCAAAGATAAGTATTTTAAAACTTTCAATCTATCTAGATTTCTCTCCGTGTGCATTAGAAGCTGTGAAAAGGGAACCGTTCCACACTGTTCTGTTATTTGACCTCTTCACATAATGTATCAGCTCCTTCCCAAAACAACAGATCAATATCCTGGTGTTACACTTTGTGGACATTTTCTATTTAGTTACCTAATTTTCTCTAACTGCTGGATATGTATGTTTTTTCTAATTTTTCCTTTTTATAAATAATCTGAAATATACACAGATATTTATGTGCACCCATCCAAAATTTCTTCAGATAAATAGCTAAAAATGGAATCACCGATTTAAGGTGTAGCATATTAGCTGGCAATGTTCATTATCTGTTAAGTAATCTTTGAAAAAATATTTAAACAACCTTATTCCAACTGCTTTCCACAAACGTCTTACCAATTAACACATGTCAGAAAGGTTTCTTATACCCTAACCATCCTTGGGTATTACCATTCTTTAATCTTTACTCATCTTTGTTAGCTGAATTTGCATTTCTTTGGCTACTATTAAATATTACACAAAGAGAACTAGTTTCCCTGGGCATAAAAATAATTTGTGTATAACAAACGGTCTACCTTAAAAGACATTACTGAGGCTGATATAGAAATTGTTTTGATTAGCTGATTTAAGTAAAGTCTCAAAAAAGAATACTATATATACTGTAACACTTGAAAAGTATAATAACCTTTTTACCTTTATATTTGAGATAAATTATTGGAGGTGCAAAACATTTTTTGTGTGAAATAGCATTAGGTACTCAAATATACTCACTTGCTGGTCTTCACCTAAGTTATAAATCTATCACCAATGTATTTTTGTTTTCTATTTCCTTTTCTGTGTTCTCCAGTAAGCTAAAAAAATACCAGAATGATCTTGCATTATTTTCGATAACAACTGTATCTTTCTTCTTTTTTTTTGTAAGACCACTAGGATTAATGAAAACTTAGTTGTTTTTGCTGTCAGAGTGTTTGTGGAATGATTCACCGAGCATCTACAAAGCAAGTGCTGTGCACAAGAAAAAGCCTCTGCCTTCATGAACTTACACGTTAGTGCAAGAGACAGACAATAAGGAAATAACTACAGTTGTTTCCAATAAAGACAAGACCAATTTAAATTCAACAATAAATCTGAAGGGTGTAGAGAACTATAAACAGCAAGCAACGTCTTCTATAAATTTCAGAGTTATCAGAAAAGAAAAAAGAGCCTTTCTGGGACATCTCCCATGCCCTTTAGATACACCAGTATGCACACAGCAGCCCAGCAGGTGCACTGATCGACCTAGTTTTCTGTTTACTGCAAATTTGTGCTATTAAATCACAGGGAATGAAAGTCTTTTAAAAAGTAGGGTAGGGACTTCCCTGGTGGCACAGTGGTTAAGAATCCACCTGCCAGTGCAGGGGACACGGGTTCAAGCCCTGGTCCGGGAAGATCCCACACGCCGTGGAGCAACTAAGCCCATGAGCCACAACTACTGAGCCTGCGCTGTAGAGCCTGAGAGCCACAACTACTGAAGCCCGCATGCCACAACTACTTAAGTTCACACGCCAAAACTACTGAGCCGGCGCTCTAGTGCCCAAGAGCCACAACTACTGAAGCCCGCAGGCCGCAACTACTGAGCCTGTGCTCTAGAGCCCGTGGGCTGCAACTACTGAAGCCCGCATGCCACAACTACTGAGCCTGCACTCTAAAGCCCATGAGCCACAACTACTGAAGCCCGCACGCCACAACTACTTAAGCCCGCACGCCACAACTACTTAAGCCCGCGTGCCACAACTACTGAAGCCCATGTGCCACAACTACTGAAGCCCACACGCCACAACTAATGAGCCTGAGCTCTAGAGCCCATGCGCCACAACTACTGAAGCCCGTGTGCCACAACTACTGAAGCCCACATACCACAACTACTGAGCCCGCGTGCCACAACTACTAAAGTCCACACGCCACAACTACTGAGCCGGCACTCTAGAGCCCACGAGCCACAACTACTGAAGGCTGCACGCCACAACTACCGAGCCTGTGCTGTAGAGCCCACAAGCCACAACTACGTAAGCCCGCATGCCACAACTACTGAAGCCCACGTGCCACAACTACTGAAGCCCACATGCCACAACTACTGAATCCCACAGGCCACAACTAATGAGCCTGCGCTCTAGAGCCCGTGTGCCACAACTACTGAACCTATGCTCTAGAGTCTGTGAGCCACAACTACTGAAGCCCACACACAACTACTGAATCCCACACGCCACAACTAATGAGCCTGCACTCTAGAGCCCGTGTGCCACAACTACTGAACCTGTGCTCTAGAGCCCGCGAGCCACAACTACTGAGCCTGCATGCCACAACTACTGAGCCTGCACACCTAGAGCCCGTGCTCCACAACAAGAGAAGCCACCGCAGTGAAGAGTAGCCCCCGCTTGACACAACTAGAGAAAGCCTGCGTGTAGCAAGAAGACCCAACGCAGCCAAAAACAAATAAATAAATCAAGTAATTAAAAAAAAGAAAAAGTAGGGTAAAGAGATCACACAAAACATGGTCTACTTATTTTGCTCAAGGTGGTGAAGGTGCTTTCTTCATTTTATTAGAGTGTCCACGGCCCACCTGCTGTGGCAGCTCCGGATGGTGTCTGTGTCTGTGCACCGTGGGCGGCTCCCTGGCTGGGCTCTGAGCCGCCCCGGCGCTGCCGCACCACCTGCCCTGCGCTTCAGCTCGTGTTCCGGACAGGGCTGATGCCCCACCCGGCTGCAGACGCGGGGCCCTGACCTCGGGGGGTGGAGGTCCAGCTCCGGCCCTACCTGCACGCAGAGGTCTTAGCCTCCCGGGTGGAGGGGAGGCGGGCAGGGGCCCCCTCTCACCGGCGCAGGTTCTGCCAGACCACGCGGTCCCGGAGCACTCGTGTGGCCGCAGGTGGCGCTCCGGCTCCCTGCGATGCGCCCCGACAGTGGCTTCACTGCACTCAACCTTCCGTCTCAACCACATACCACAGGTTCTCGGAACGAACTCTTCAAGACTGTTTGACCTAAGATGCCTAAAAAATCTTTTGAGTTTGCCACGGGACAAACAAGGTCAAGATTAAGTAATATTTTCATTAAATGATTAGTTATAAAAGAGGTCTGTTGTTTGGCGAAAAGTTGAAGTGTGGATAAGATGCCTGCAAAAGTCATGTAAATGATCTCCAGGTATCTAAAAATTTTTGGTTACCTCATTTCCCCTCAGAGATGGACTGATACAGTACAAAAATTGTAAACCAATATAAATAGGAGACATACTGAAATAAAACATTTTCTTACTTGACTGCAGCAAACACATTATCTCCATTTTGAACAATTATACAATTTTTCTTTGCTTCATTTGTAGCGACAAATACAGGAAGTTCATCAGGAGAATCCCTGTTTAAGCAAAAGATATTACAAATTTAGCTGCCCATAATTTGTATTATCAGCAAAGTAGAATTTTAGGTCTATAAACAACAAATTATATCTGCATGTTTCAAAAACTGCCAATGAATTTGCCAGGTTTAAGCTCTAGTTTTCTTACGAATATCTATAACAAATCTTATTTATATAACAGAACCTAAAATTAAGATTCTTAGGACCTAGTTACTTTTATACCTGAGTACAAAGAAGGAAAGAATAAAGCTTGTTAAAAGGAGGTGAAATTATACACAATCATCTCTACCCCAGTTTAACAGTCCGTGAAAAAAAGAAAGGTGGAAAAACCAAAAGAAACAGGACAGAAAGGATCATAAAACATTGGCAGCGTAAGGAGCCGGTTCACATCTATAACCAAATCCCTTTACTCTACGCCTGAGGGAACCGATGGAGACGAAGCGACTCGGCCGAGGTCCTGGTGAGGCAGCAGGAAGCCAGCAGACCCCGGTGCCCCAGCTCCCAGCCCCGCGCGCCCACGGCTCCCTGGCACCCCTGCACACCTTCTCCACGTCCTCTTCTCCCCGCCTCGCTGTCAGCGCCAGCGCCGCTCCAAGTGGAGGAGCCACCCCCCACCCACAGCGCGACTTCTAAGAGTCTAAGCTTCCCGCATGTATCATTTAACCCTCCGAACATTCCCGTTGGGCGTGTCTGATGATCACAGGACAGGAAACTGAGTCACAGCAAGTCACTGGCACAGGGTGAGCCAGGTAGTAATAGGAGGACCAGCCTGCCTCCAAACCGCGTTCTTAATTCTATGGCCCCTGGAAGCACAGGGCCAACTTAAGTCACAGCAGCTGCTCTAAATTACCTTTCCTAGGCTAAAAGAGCTTTTCTGAACTCAAAAGGAAAAAAAAAGTTTATAACTACAGAGGAAAAGCTGGAGAGGTTCAGCCTAACGAGCTCACCCGTCCCAGGGTAGGTTAGTAGGTTAGAACGGCAGACAGCCTGTGTACCCACCAGGAGAGGGTACATGTCCTTCACCTTGGGTGAGGCCAGTGAACATCTGCTTACGCTCATTACAGGGACAGTAGCTGTATTTTAGGAGAAGAAAAGCCCCTTTACCTGAAATAGCCCATGTGGAACTCAGTTTTACGATCTCCAATAATGATGGTCTGGAACTCAGGAGGATCATAGTAAAATCTCCAGTGAAGGTTAAAGTTCAGGCTTGCTGACTTTTTCTTCATTTTATGTCTTCCGGCAAGGATATCATAAGGACCCACTAATCGAAGTCCAAGGCTTGCAGAAAGTGAATCTATAAATTAAATATGTTTATTTAGACAGTGCCTTTCTGGAGGCAGACAGGAAATACTGCCTTTCATTCAGAAAATATTTCTAAGCAGTTGTCTTAAAAAAGAGCTTCTAAAGGAAAAGAAAAAAGTCTTTAGTTACATGTGAAGATGTTAGTTGTAAATACTCAATGGAAAAGAAATCAGAGCAATGAAGATGTGGCTAGGATTTCCTCTTAACTTTACCACTGATGACATTTCAAACATTCCTGCTGTTTCTTATTTTGGCCAAAACAAGACTGCTTTGTGTTCCTATGCACTGCAAACCTTTACCTTGTCTCATTACTGTGTTGCTGTCGGTCTCAAATACTTGTAGCACATCCAGACCAAGGGAGAGGCAACAGACAGCACATGAGGACGAATAATTTAACTAAAAATGTGTTTAATGTAAGTATTTCCTTCCCCTTCCCTCCACCTCAGCTAATTATCACTCTCGACTCATTGCCTCCTTGACCATCCATCTGGCTCACCCTAATCCTGGATGAGCCCACCTTCTTTTTCCATCCACAGATCAGCCATCAAGTCTGTTCAAATGTACACGTTTACAGCATCAGATGGGCCTTCGTGCTTCTCTAAGAGCGAGGCAAGCACTTCAGGCAGGACCTGGATATGCAAGGAGGTGAGGATGGAGAGAGGAAGGAAATTCTTGGAAGAGGTAACAATGTGAAAAAAAAGCATGGGGACAGTTTAATTTCCCCCCCTCTACGAACAGATATAAATATATAGATGTTTTAAATGGAGATCATGCTGTTTTGTAGTGTTTTTTTGTTCGTCATCCTGTCCTCATTTAAATCTTCTGAATAGTTTCTTATACTATTAAATGTTTCTTTAATATGTCTACCATTGCTGGGCATTTACTGTTTCTTTTCTATTCTAAACAATGCTTCAGTGAATATCTTTGCTAACACATGTTTGTACACATCCATGAGTACTTTTTGAGAAGGTGCTGCATGGTTGCAGTGTTTTGATATACTGCCAAAATTCAGTTATCTCCCAGTATACATTTTCGTCAGCAGTCTCTGGGACTGCTTCCCCCCACCTCATGTGAAGACATTTAAACAGTACCAAAGGGTAACAATGCAAAGTAACTGTTATATTATCAGTTTTTAGTGTACCTTTTCAGAGATAGTATACGCACATAGGAAGTATGTAGGGATGTGTGTGTGTGTTTGTGTGTATTCTTGACCTAAAAATACTAACGGCAGCATATGCTACTCTCTTTTTTCTTTTGAAATATTCCAGGCATGATAGTTTATCATCGCTTAAAAATCTGCCTGATTCTTTTAAAACTATGTATGTCCACTGAAAGATGGGTAAGTGATGAGCATTTAAGGCATTTTCTGCTTTTTGTTTCAGTATCATTTAACATAGTTTGGGTTCACCTAACCCTTAAGACAAGTTCCTAGGGGCAGCACTGCTAAGTCATACTAAAAGTCCTGGAACACACAGAAGTATGTGCTTGTTTTCTTGCAAACTCTCATCAAAACATGTTGTGGAGTGATGTACCTTTGCTAGTATGACATTTTATTTCTCTCATTTGAAACATCTTTGGAAAAGTTCCTTTTCCATGAACTGTTTAGATCCTGGGTCCAGTCTCCTACTGTCTTTTCCACTGGCAGAAGCCAGAGGAAGATCCTGGAGCAACTCACCAGCTGGCTGTTCAGGATCAAGTCCTTCACAGAACCTCCAGAAGTGATAGAAATCTTCAGGCAGAGAAAGCCTGTAATGACTTTCTACTTCTTTTCGAAGGTCACTGGGCACGTCAGCTTCACAGCATTTACCCTTCTTCACGGCGACTGCTTTTTCACACTGAAAATCCGCACACACAACTTCGTTTCTCCCAAAGTAATTTCAGCAACTTGGACTGCTTAATAATATTGCTCATTTTTGTTCACCCCAACTCTATGAGTTTCCTTTAAAACTCTGTAAATGGTATTTGAGTAATATCTGGGGATTCTTTTGGGTGAGGAAAAAAAGGAAAGAACAGTTTATAATATATAGGTGTCAAGAGGGACACACACAGCAACTTTTTAAACATATTTCCCTAAGATAATGGAAATGCAGAAAACAAAAAACCAAAAAGTATAAAAGGTAAACAGCAGGAAAAAGAGGAATAAGAAAATGGCAGGTTTTGCCCTGTTCTGGTAAACAGGGTGTCATCGTGCCTTTCATTTAAACAGACTCAGTGACCACACCAGAAACAAATTGCCAGAAATAACTGGATGCAAGGGATTTACCAGTTAAAACAATGATTTCAGAAAAGGTCGTTTAAGGCCAGACTAGGTTGTAAAACTCAGCTCCAGCAGCTCTGCAGTACAGGTTCATTCTGTAAGTATGCTAGGCTTTAGAATGCTTATTACATCTGTGACCTATTCCCACAAAAATAAAATGCTTGGTTGGAGGGTACGCATCTTCAGGCTTGGGAGCAGCCGTGCGTGTTGTTCTTTCTGGGAACCTGGATCCTTTCCTTCCTGTCCTTCCTTTCCAGCGATCAGTACATCAGTGCTGCCCAACCCCGAGGTATTCTGCCCCCAAGGGGACACGTTTAGCAGTATCTGGAGACCTTTTCGGTTGTACAAAGTTGGGGCTGTGTGTGTGCTGCTGGCGTTCAGTGGGTAGAGGCCAGGGATGCTACTAAACATCCTCCAGTGCACAGGAGAGGCCCCTTAACAAACACCTGTCTGGCCCAGACGTCCACAGGGGTCACGACCGAGAAATTCTAACCTCATGTTTCTCATATTCACATTCTTGCAGCAGGCTCAAGTTTACTGATGTTATTTTGGGTATCGTTCAGAGTCTGCAAAGTGTATTTATGAACCAGATGACATATACAAGGATGTTCTTGATGGCACTGTTTTACGAGTGGAAGACAGGACAAATGAAAATGCCTATTGACAGGAGAATGGTTACAGGACTTTCAAACAATGGAATATTACGCTTAGTGAAAAGGAAAGAGAGCCACACACAGTATGGATCAATCTTGATGATATAATGCTGAATGAAGAAAAACGTCCCTGAACATTATATGCAGCATGATAGCCTTTTTATGAAGTTCAAAAAATACTATTCAGGCATAAACTCATGGGTGATAAAGCCATAAAAAGAAGACAGAGGAAAACAAACAGTTCAGGATCGTAGCTACACCGGATGGGGTCGACAGGAAGGAGTTAGGCAGACAGGACAGGTGAGCAACATGAAGATGGAGAGCCACGGTCAGCCTTTCAGTGCTTGGCCTGGGCAAACGGCCTCACAGGTGTTTGTCGTATTATTAAACGAATAAGGTAAAACAGGACCATGACCAAGAATAACAGTGTATCACGCCAAGGATTATAACATGTCTATATGAGGTCATGAAAAATTAAACTAACAAGAAGCTGTTCAAACAGGGATCCAAAAATTGATGGTGATAATAGCAAACAGTAAGAAACATAACAGTAAAAACAGTCAGTAGTAACTACTTGTTATGCACTTACTATGGTGCCAAGCCACTGTGCTAAACTCATTCTATGGATTAACTCATTTAGTCCTCAGAAATTCCTTATGAGCTAGATTCTGTTATCCACATTCTACAGACAAGGAAACTGAGGTTAGGTGACTTCCCCGAGTCCCTAACTAGAAAGTGGGAGAACAGGCATTTAACCCCAGGTGGGCCGGCCCCCAGCAGATCCAACCACTTCAAGCTGTCTCTTCAACTGCAAACACACAACAGCAGAAACATGTCAAGTCCTGACCCAGCCTCCCCTCTGTGTGTATGCCCGCCTTTGCTGAGACTTCCAAAGACTGGCTCAAACTTAAGACGTTAGAAAGAAGAGCCTTAAATCTACCTCGCTGAAAGGCAGTGTTGCATAATGGTTAGGCTGCCCTGGTTGATTCCTGACTTTTCCCATTTCCAGCTCTGTCACCCTGGGCAAGTTACCTAACCTCTCTGTGCCGTTCTCTCATCTACAAAAAAAGGGCTATGTAGTACCTCTATCACAGGGTTGTTAAAAGGAATAAATTATTTGTAAAAATACACAAACAGTGCTAGCACAGAATACATAAATGCTGGCTATTACCGTTGGCCATAGTCTCTGTAGACGCATCGTAATTTTTGATGCTTTATTTCTAAGACTAACACTCTGTCAAAGAAGTTCACTGCCCTTTCAAAGGGAGAAAAGGGTGTTTTCAGCTCTGCCTGAACTCACACGCTGGCTGCATCCCCAAATCCCTAATAACTCGAGTTTAGGACGGCTGTGCCCTTCAGGGGCTGCCCTTATCCTTTACCCTTCTGTTCCTGGAGAGCGGGACCGGAGTAATGAACGCCCAGAACGCGGCCCTCCTGC
The DNA here is from genome assembly GCF_949774975.1 of Lagenorhynchus albirostris. Classification (NCBI taxonomy): domain Eukaryota; kingdom Metazoa; phylum Chordata; class Mammalia; order Artiodactyla; family Delphinidae; genus Lagenorhynchus; species Lagenorhynchus albirostris. Next base: position 112,292,903 of record NC_083101.1, on the reverse strand, counting down.
ACCGTCTCACCCCATCCAGCTGACAGCGCAGCCAGAGGGAGTTTTGGAAACCTCTACTTCTTTCCTGCTTGACTCTCTGCTGCTCTTGCAGTGGTGACAGAACGTGTGAGGCCGCAGGAAAGCCTGAGCCGACGCCCCTCCGTGGTCAGCGCCCCCCCGTCCCCACCCCGGCCTCCCCGCGGCCGAACTCGGCGCTGCGCCCGGCCACCCCTCCGCCGCGTTTCCCGCCTTCGGGGACGCCCTCCTTCCGGGGCGTCAGCAGCTCTTTCTACACTCGGCGGGGCCGGCCGGACCAGAGGGTTGGGGGAGCGTGCTGTGGGGGGACCGGGCTGAGTCAACCCGCTCCCCGGGGGAGGGCCCCTGACTGCGCCAACCCGGCCCCGGGGGAACCCCGGGCTGTAACCCGCCCCGGGCCCGCCCCCGGGGGACGCAGGGACGCGAGGCGCCGCTCTCCGCTGCGGCTGGGGTCAAACGCGCCGCGCCACCCTCGGACCCGCGGCCGCCCTTGGACCTCAGCGCGGTACCTGCGGCCCTTCCCCGCCGGGCCTGCGCTTCCCGCCGCCGCCCACCATCCTGTAGCCGCTGCAGGATGAAGCCCGTCCCGCCGAGAACTCGTGCGCCGCCGACTGCTTCCGGTTCAAGGGCGACCAATCACCTCTCCGCGCCGCGGCGCACACAAATATAGGGAAGGCCCCGCCCCCACAAGCGAGCGCGCGGCCGAGGCCCCGCCCGCCCGGCCAGCTGGGCAGGTTGCCCTTTGTACGCGCGTGCGCGTCCCGCGAGCTGACCCACCCGAGCTTCTCCGGGGGCACATGGACCCCGGCCCAGACTCGGACACTGCGGAGGTCTTCTTCCTCCCCAGGCCTTCACTGGGGCAAGGCCGGTGCTCCTTCGTCTGCATTCGTTTAAAAGATTCCTCTATCTGTCCCTCCCCTACCGCGTTTTTCTTGCCCAGCCCTGATTCATCTTCAGTGGTTTGAAATCACACAATTTCTGTCCACCCACGCTTTTGTTTTACTTAACTGAGTCGGTCTTAAATAAGATCCTCTTGAGATCTGTATCTTTGAAAGGTATTCTTTTTTGTTAATAAAAGTTTATCAGTAAGACAAACTGAAGTCTGCCTAGAATTAAGCTACAGTGTGTCCATAGATTTGTATAAGATTGTTGACCTTGCTGGGGGAAAAGATAGTAATTGTTTGGATTTTTTTTTTTTTTTTTTTTGCCAAATTTGGGTTAACACAATTATCACCAACATACTTTAAAACAGATATTTTTGTTGGTGATGGTGCTGGTGGACTTTTGAAGGAAAATTCTCTGTATGAAAACGGGAATTGACAAGTAAAATCAGTGAAATGTTTAAGATCGCATAGTTGAAGGCTCTCAGACCCAATAAAATGCTAAAATTGAAAAGGATGCTAATCACAGTACAGACTGAGAAAACACACGCTGCAAAAATAGTAGCTACCAAACGAATATGTTTTTTAGAGCTAAAAGTCACTGGGATTACTATTTAGGGTTACACTGTTAGTGAAACATGGATTAATAAAAGACAATGAAAATGGAATCAGAATTCCTCTGTATTCCTTAAGAGTGATTGATTCTAGGATTCAGCTAACTTTAAGCTCCTGATCCAAGATAAGATTTTAAAAGGAATATTTATTTCCAATCTTTTTAATGCTTTCAAGACAATAGATGTCACATCTGGCCTCTGGAATAAACACCTCTTTCTGCACTTGTTATGAGAGCTGCTGCAAATAAAAGACAAGACTGGATGCACTTGGAATTCCAGGTCCTGGGGTGAAACCAGACTCCTACTGAAGCAGTATGAGGCTCTGGATGTAGGAACCATTAACACTACCAATCAGGAATGAGCCCCTGACAAGGCACTGCCCGACCCTGGAGGGTAGCACCGGCATTGATGAGGCCCAGAGCCCCTAGGGCATTCAGGTTCCTAGCCTGTCCTGGCAGAAAGGACTTCTTGTAGGGACTGTTGATCGTGAGGGACCTAATTAGGGAAACCCAGGTGATTGTGTTAAACCCAGAGGACAGGGAGAGGTGGGAGGGGCCCATTTTTGTCTAAGTTGCCAGATCAAAAGTCAGAGGCAGCTTCAGACAGAGCTGGTCCCAGGTGGTTGCTACACGGATGGACTGCAGATGAGCTGTCGAATTCATCTCTTTTTTTTTTTTTTTTTGCGGTACGCGGGCTTCTCACTGTTGTGGCCTCTCCCGTTGCAGAGCACAGGCTCCGGATGCGCAGGCTCAGCGGCCATGGCTCACGGGCCCAGCCGCTCCGCGGCATGTGGGATCTTCCCGGACCGGGGCACGAACCCGTGTCCCCTGCATCGGCAGGCGGACTCCCAACCACTGCGCCACCAGGGAAGCCCCCTCATCTTTTTTTAAATGTAAAATCCTTGATGCAATCCACTTCAGTTTGTTGTTGTTGTTGTTGTGTGTGTGTTTTGTTTTGTTTTTGGCTGCGCTGGGTCTTCGTTGCTGTGTGTGGGCTTTCTCTAGTTACAGTGAGCAGGGGCTACTCTTGGTTGTGGTGCGTGGGCTTCTCATTGCAGTGGCTTCTCTTGTTGCGGAGCACGGGCTCCAGGCACACAGACTCAGTAGTTGGGGCGCACGGGCTTAGTTGCCCCGCGGCATGTGGGATCTTCCCAGACCAGGGCTCGAACCTGTGTCCCCTGCATTGGCAGGTGGATTCTTAACCGCTGGACCACCAGGGAAGTCCTTGAGCTAATCTTCGATACTGCATGCTGACCCTGTCTGTGACCACTGGACCCTGGCAAACTACCAACTGAACAGTGACTAAACTCTGCCTGGTCTGACCCTGTGACCACTGCATCCTGGCAGACGACCAACTAAACAGTGACTAAACTCTGCCTGGTCTGTCCAGCTATGCTTAATCCAGATCAGTAGCCCTGGGACCATTTATCCTTTAGTTAGCACTAGGACGATGATCCAAACGCCTCTTTAAAAGGCTTCACAGATGCCTGAGCCTTCACATTTACACTGGATTACAGGTCCAGCTGATGCACCAATCCACTTTTTTTCTACTACAATTTCGTGGAATCTAGCTCCAAGCACCAAGTGGCACATCATGGGCTCTCAATAAATATTAATTGACTGGCAGACCTCCATTAGCAAACAGCCATGACCACCATTAAACAGTTACCCTTCCTTCCATCCGTTTAGTCATTTACTCATTCGAAACATTTATTCAGTGCCGGTTATGGATCAGAACTGTGTTAGGCACTGGAAAAGCCAAGACGATGCAGGTGGTGTGTTCCAGGAGCTCACAGGCCACTGAAGAGTCCTGGAGACATGGAGCATCCTGTATCCACGTAAAGAGGTAGAAGCATCAGGTCGTCTTTATCACACTCCAGTCTTCCAGATGCCTTGCTCCAGATCAGCCTCCTTCAAAGAACTGCTCTAATCATTTTATTCTTAGAGGATCACAGAGTTGATCAGACCTAGAATTCTGAGCAAGTAGTGTTATTACCAGGAAATGACAAATGACACAGCAGCAAAGGGCAGTATTGATTAGTACTTGATTAGGGGACCAAGCTCAGCTGAAACAAGGACTTCACCTGGTGATGCTCCGGGGGTGGGGGGGGGGGGTAGGCAGTAGCCAAGACCAAGAATGAGGAAAACAGCCAAGGAGACAGGAGATGGGAGCTCGGGGAGCAGTTACTGGAAGGATGCAACCAAATTCTACTGAGTAATATCTGTCTTGGATGAGGTCATTCTCCTTACCCTCCGATTTTATTTTTTAATTTCTGAATATAAAGTTGTAATATACATTAATTTTAGAAAGTCTGAAGAGTATGGAAAAATACAGAAATGATCATATCCCACCACCTAGAAGCAGCCTCAGCTAAACATTTAGTATAGTCAGTACTTCCTTACTTGTTTCTTTTTTTAAATAATTGAGATAATACTGCTCTTAAAATTTTATAACTTGCTCTAAAAAAATAAAGCTTCATAAAAAACATGAATACTTCATAAATATTTCAATGGCTACACAGATATGCCATTGGACAAATGTTTAATAAGATAATGAACTTTTCTCTTAGTAATAAGTTTTCACTATTTTTCCTAACGTTTTGTGGCTATGCATAACTCTACGTTCAACATCTTACATTTTGGAAGGTTACCTTAGTGTGGATCCTCAGAAGGATCGCTAGATCCCAAGACATGAAAAACTTAGAGTCATAACACATACTGCAAATTGCTTTCTAAATAAAGCAGTTTGAAATTAGAACAAAAAACGTTTTGTCATTTAGAAGTAGTATGTGAGAGTGCTCTTTTCAAAACAGCATTGGGAATTCTTGTTAAAAATAATCTTTGCTGGGCTTCCCTGGTGGCGCCGTGGTTGAGAGTCCGCCTGCCGATGCAGGGGACACGGGTTCGTGCCCCGGTCCGGGAAGATCCCACATGCCGCGGAGCGGCTGGGCCCGTGAGTCATGGCCGCTGAGCCTCCACGTCCGGAGCCTGTGCTCCGCAACGGGAGAGGCCACAACAGTGAGAGGCCCGCGTTACTGCAAGAAAACCCCCCCAAAAACCAAAAAACTTTGCTAATTGTTTTGTATTTCTTTTGAAGTTAAACAGCAAAGATGGTAGCTGTTGACCAAAAGTTTGTGCTCACTTTTTAAAAAACATATCTATTTATTTATTTTTGGCTCTGTTGGGTCTTCGTTGCTGCGCGCGGGCTTTCTCTAGTTGCGGCGAGCAGGGGCTACTCTTGGTTGCGGTGCGCGGGCTTCTCACTGCAGTGGCTTCTCTTGCTGCGGAGCATAGGCTCTAGGCACACAGGCTTCAGTAGCTGTGGCACACGGGCTCAGCAGTTGTGGCGCACGGGCTTAGTTGCTCCGCGGCATGTGGGATCTTCCCGGACCAGGGCTCGAACCCGTGTCCCCTGCACTGGCAGGTGGATTCTTAACCACTGCTCCACCAGGGAAGGCCTCTCACCTTTCCTTAGCGTGAGTTTGTACTAGGAGGGAGGCGGTGGTCCAGCCAGGGACTATTTCCCAGTCCACCCTGCATCCCAGTGTGTCCAGTGATGCAGTGTTGCTGATGCACTGTGGGCAGGAGAGATGCGTGTCACGTCCAGGCCAGGTTTTCTCAGGAAGCATGTGTGCCTTCTCCACTTACTGTTCCCCTTCTGGGTGGCTGAAGAGGGCCCTGTGGCCCCAGGGGATGGCAGAGCCGCAAGGTAGAAGAACCTGGATGCCTCAGTCATCATGGGAGGAAAGCCACTGCCAGCTAAGCACAGCTGAATTGACTGGACTGTTTCATGAGCAAGAAATAAATGTTTATTACATTAACTCACGGAAACGTTGGTAGTCACTTGTTACAGTAGCTAGCTTTATCCTCCCCAACATAGGTATCCACATAAAAGACGATCACACAGAGAGGACACCAAGTGCTCCTTTTCTTTCATTTTAACTGTAGAAGCCATATATATGTGTCACAATGAACATGAAAAATGCATTACCTAAAAATTAGGAATGGAATTGATGTCTCACACAACCACATTTTCAACCATTCATCTATCCATCCAGGCCATCATTTAACAAATATTAGGGGTCACTCATGTGTAAGACACTGAGAATTGGTTTCTGTGATTTCCTAAGCACATCCAGATGACCCCCAAATGACCTAGGCGCTGCGTACCATCCTACTTAGAGCCGGTGGCAGTCCACCCCGCACAGATGTATCAGGAGCACTTCCGTTAGGGAAGGAGGTGAGATTTCAAGGTTGTGCAGCTCACACACGTTTAGGGAGTGTGGACAGCCACTACCCCCAAGGACAGTTTTGGGGAAGAGGGTCCACAGACTGGATTGAACCAGGAACGTATTGGTTATCAGGGTGATCCATGGACGCTCTGAGACCAGAGAGAAGAGAAAGCATCCTTGGGAAGAGCCCAGATGGGGGGATATGAAAAGTCAGGCGGGAAGTGGTCTTCGCGTTCTGCCGCGGATGCGTGAGCAGACCCTCCGGCGCTTCTCGGCAGGCAGGACAGTGAGGGCCCTTTCTGTTCCTTGACGAGGAGTGGCGTTCAACAGGTCAAGTTCAGAACAGTATTTTTTTTCCTGTTACTACTTTCTGGTTTTGAGCTGTATCTTGGATAAACCGAGGCCCGCTGTCTTGCTTTGTTTTGCCTTTACCCCCTCAGCAAGTTCATGTCCTTCTGGTATGTCATCAACTCAAAAGTCTCAGTCCAAAGTCTCCTCTAAACACCATCGAAAGCAGATGTGGGGGAGACTCCAATTCCTCTCCAGCCGTGAATCTCTGGTTCCAAACCACAGTGGTGAGGCAGGCATAGTACAGACATAGGAAGGACAGAGCGCCCAGCACCTCCAAAATGCAACAGGGCAAGGGTGGGTCACACCTCAAGGTTCAGGGATAACCTTGGGCTCGGTGTTCTGGCCTCTGGCCCATCTCACGAGGTTCTGCCTTCCAGACACAGGGATTCTGGAGCCCGCCTTTGCAGGGCTCTAGAGGGCCTGCACCGGGGACTTTGCTGGGTGGGAGCCCAGGCGTGCGGCTCTCTCCACGGGAACTCACCACACCACAGCTGAGCCCACTGGCTCCCCTCTGCTGTCCCGCTGGCGTGGCCCTAGCGGGGGCTCTCAGCAGGAGCCCCACTCCCCCCTCGGTTCTCTGCCTGGACCTGAGGCTCTTGGAGGCATCCTTTGAAGTCTGGGAGGAGGCAGCTATGTCCCCATAGCTTTGCTCCACCAGGGGGGCGATGGAGTGCAGGGGGTGGGGCAGAGCCCCTCCTTTGAAATCGGTGGACCCCAGGCCCTTGCTCTCAGGGCCTGTGATGGGAGGGGCAGGCCTGATTCTCACAATAATTGATCAACAATTCCATCTTTGTCATGTCTCTCCCCTTGCTTTTTTTTTTTTTTTTTTTTTTTTTGCGGTATGCGGGCCTCTCACTGTTGTGGCCTCTCCCGTTGCGGAGCACAGGCTCTGGACGCGCAGGCTCAGCGGCCATGGCTCACGGGCCCAGCCGCTCCGCAGCATGTGGGATCTTCCCGGACCGGGGCACGAACCCGTGTCCCCTGCATCGGCAGGCGGACTCTCAACCACTGCGCCACCAGGGAAGCCCTCTCCTTGCATTTTATTATAAGCAGTCAAGAGGCATGGGGCAATTTCTCTGACACTTTGAAATTTTCTCAGCCAAATATGCAGTTTCACCCCTCGAAAGCCGTACCTTCCACAAAAGCCTCCGAGGTGAGCCTAATTCCTCTAAGCTCGTTGCTACTTTGTAACAAGGTTGGCCTCTTCTCCATCACTCAGTCATCTGTTTGTCATTTCTATCTGTGATCTCATCAGAATGGGCTTCCTTGTCCACATTCCCACCAAAACTCTGTTCAGGATTCCTTAGTTATTCTCTAAAAAACTGAGGCCTTCTCTAGAAGTCTATTCTTTTCTTTCTGGTCTCTGACCAGAATCGCCCTTCGTGGTCTGTTCATGGCAACTGGGCTTCTTCCAGCAGGAACCTCAAAGCTTTTCCAGCCTCTCACCATTACCCCATTCCCAAGCGTCTTCCACATTCTTATGGATTTGTTACAGCGGCATCCTACTCTCGGTACCAACGTCTGCCTTACTCGGTTAGGCCTGCTATAACAAAAGCCCACAAACTGGTGGTTTATACACAACAGACATTTATTCCTGTAGTTCTGGAGGCTGTGAGCCCGAGATCATGGCACTGGTAGATTCCGTGTCTGCTGAGGACCTTCCTCCTAGCTGACGGCTGTCTTTTCACTGTACCTGTACCCGCATCGGCAGTAGGGGCGAGGGAGCTCTGTGGGGTCGCTTTCATAAGGGCACTAATTCCCTCCTAAGGGCTCTGCCCTCATGACCTCATGACCTCCCAAAGGCTCCACCTCCTCACCGCATCACAATGGGTGTTAGATTTTTAACATATGAATTTGTGGGCACATAATCCGTCAACCTATAGCACCTGCCAGATAACTTATTTCTGAATAAATGGAAAATTCTTTTTTGCTTAACATTTGGGACATTTGAGTCATGGAAATAGGTGGTTTTCCTCTTTTTAGGCACAAATATTCTCTCACTGTTGACGCCGCACCGAACTCCAGGCCTTTCCCTTTCGTAAATCACCACCATGAAATTGACGAGAATGGCTTCAGAGGCCACCCACAAAGAAGGAGGTAAACTCTGTTCCTTCTGTCCTCAGGCTTCATGTCCTCTTCCCAGGGAAATGCGTACTTGTCACAGGGCTGTTTATTGCTAGGTCTCTTAGACTCAGAGCACCTTGTCATGCCTACAGCTGCAGTGCAGCTGCTTCTTTGCACGCTTTTCTGCTTAGGTAGGAATCATTGCTTGATTACATTAGCCACTGGAGGGCTCCATCCCAGTTTCCAGGGAAAAAAACGTCTGCAATTGTACTTTCCTGGCACATAACTGCGTCTCTGCAGTTGTCAGTGGGTCATACCTATTTATACAGGTGACATAAGGAGCCAGGACATAGAGCTCGGCTACATTCAGAATGTTCATTTGAAAAGTCCAGAGATTCTTCTGGAAGCCTAGAGTGTATTTCTGTGGGAAATAGCATGAAAATGAGACTTGAATTGATAAGCTCTGGTTTATTTTATTTTTATCTCAGGCATCTTAAAATTCATAGCAACAGGATATGCAGTTCATTTACAGGTGTCGCATGAAAAAAACACTTATTGTTATGCACTATCCATTACTTTTCTTCCTGTCCAATGAAAAGACTTTTATTATAATCCAGTCTGATGGTCCAGATGCTGCATACCTTCACTTTCACAGTGCTTCCTAGCATGTTCTACAAGATGACAATAGCTATTACCAGAAGAAAATTATCGGGACCTCCAGGAGGAACAAAATTGAGTGCAATTCTTTACTACAGAGCTTATCAGCACACCATTCTGCAACTCCTAGAGAGGCATTTTATGCACATTTGCTGCTCTTCTTGGAGATGAAAAGCAAGGTTTCAAACATTACTATATCAAAAAAACATGCCTGAAAAGAGAATCCAAAACCTGAGACCATACCTCTTCTGAGAAACGGGGAAAACCACATGGAAAGTATAAATTATTGTATTGCCTGATGCTTTTGGAATTTCCTCCTGGACCTCATTGACAGGAACCCTTATAGGCATTACAACACAGGGGCAGACCCAGCAGTAACCGGGACACCCCCAGTTTTGAAGTTCTAGCTCACTCTCCTGTAGCTCTCAAGGGCTGCACTTACCATTTTATTTGTCTCTTTTTAATTTGGAGAAAAAAGTAGTAGCTAGGGAGTCTGGTAAATGCAAACTCTTGGTGACAAATGTGACTGTGTTTGTGGCTTAAAGCACATGAGCCCAGACCAGGGGAGAGATGGTCCCGTAGGGGATGAAGGAGCAGCGTGTGAGCTGCTGATTTTGAAAGAAAAATCACTAGTCTCATCATTTCACAATGAAATAACTCTATACATCACCAAACATAACAATAGGTAATACATACTTTTTAAAAAATAAAAATAAAAAAGGTATTTTGTGGCTACTGAGAACTCACTGAAAATCGTGACTGGCTTTGGGTAGATGAATTGATTTTTCTTAGTTTTGACGGATCCACTCTCTAGATCATCCTGCTGTTGAATTCCCTAGTCTGAGTCTATTTCCTGCATCGCTCATGTCTCCCCACCCCGAACCTACCCTCTAAACACACCAGAAGGTTAAACCAAAGCAGCCTGCCCTATTGGACACTTTTTTTTTTTTTTTTTTTTTTTGCGGTATGCGGGCCTCTCAGTGTTGTGGCCTCTCCCGTTGCGGAGCACAGGCTCCGGACGCGCAGGCTCAGCGGCCATGGCTCACGGGCCCAGCCGCTCCGCGGCATGTGGGATCTTCCCGGACCGGGGCACGAACCCGTGTCCCCTGCATCGGCAGGCGGACTCTCAACCGCTGCGCCACCAGGGAAGCCCCCTACTGGACACTTCTGATTGGCATTTTTATTTATCTGGGTTGAGGAAAAGGAGAGGAACCAGCATGAGCTGCCCAGGTGCATGAATACAGGACTGTGCAGATACAGACCCTCCTGTACAGGGCTGTCAGATCAAATCCTGCTGCCATAGGAAATAAAGAAGTAAACCCAGGCAGGAGCTCAGGAAAAACCTGTCATGTAGCCAGCACCAGGGGCGCTGGGAGCTCGCAAATGGGACACATATCTTCCAGACACGCTCTTCGGTTAGAGTTTTTTTTTTTTAATACAATTTGAAAAAAATTTACTTATACTTATTTATGGCTGCGTTGGGTCTTCATTGCTGAGCGCGGGCTTTCTCTAGTTGCTGCAAGCGGGGGCTACTCTTCGTTGTGGTGTGCGGGCTTCTCAATGCGGTGGCTTCTCTTGTTGCAGAGCATGGGCTCTAGGCACACGGGCTTCAGTAGTTGTGGCTTGCAGGTTCAGTAGTTGTGGTGCATGGGCTTAGTTGCTCCATGGCATGTGGGATCTTCCCGGACCAGGGATCGAACCCGTGTCGCCTGCGTTGGCAGGCAGATTCTTAACCACTGCACCACCAGGGAAGCCCTAGAGTTCTTAAAGGCTGCTCTTAGAGTGGAGATGGTGGAGTCCACTGCCCTGTTTAACCCCGAGACTATCTTCGTCGCTCCTGCTGAGGTGACTCCTTTGGTCAAGTATCAGATTAGCCACACCTGAGCCATCGTTCTCCTTTCCTCACTTTGTTCCTTTGTCTGTTATTCCACCTCCACCTCCCATTTTGGAAAGTTCTCTCCAGGGTTCAGAAATAGACAATGTTGGTTCGAATCTCTGATCCTTCACTTCCCAGCTATGAGAACTTAGACAAATTACTTGATATCACCAGGCTTTAATTTTCTCAGCGGTAACTACAGATAATAATAGTACCCCCTTCACAAGGTTGTTGAAGGGATTAAGGGGTAATATCCATGTAAAACACCATATTGAGCTATTATTATTACACAGCATTCACATCTCAGATTCACATCCCACTCCCTCATAAAGTCTTCTCTGATGAGCCATGTTGGAAAGGATAGTTTCCTTTGCTAATTTCTTGTAGCACTTACTGTGCTCATGACCAACAGGGCCATAGTCTACGCGGCCTTGTGGTCTAGGTATTTGTGTACATGTTTTCTCATCAGAACTAGAGGCAAAGTTTCTGGAGGGCAGGGAGTGTCTTATGCAGTATCTAGCATAGTGTTATCCTGTAAATTTTTATTAAGTCAAAAAGTCAAATGGATATTTTAATGAATTTGTCGAGTCAATCAAAGGTGTAGGTGGTCAGGAACCAGTAGCGATCTTAATCCATTACTCACATATCTGGAGAACTGGGGCTGGGATTCAGCTCCTGGGGACCCAGAGGCACCTGAGTGAGTGGGTGCCCAGGTGTGGGAATGAGAGGCCAAGGAGAGAGAAGCCCCAGGTCCACTTGGCCGTGTCAGACCTTAGCTGAGAGAGGAGACGTTAACTCTGAACGAAGATTGAAATTTTAACTCATTGCACCAGACTGGATATAGTCGTCACTGAATCGAAACAAATTTTTAATGACTTAACATTGCTGGAGGCTTTTGGATATCTCAGGGTGACTGTAAGAATTTTTGTCCAAATGCAATTGGAAGAGCCTGCCCAGAGAGTGGATCTGAATGGTCAGGTGGGGTTTCACACCAGGAAGCCTGCTGCAAGGTACCAGGTTCATGAGCTGACTCAGTGTGGCCTTGGCCAGTGGAACAGCAGCGAGAGATAGAAGCATCTGCAGGGCGGGGAATGAGAGGGAAGACCATCCCCTTACCCACGGTCTCACGGCTATTACCACCTCCATCTCTCCAGCTGCCTTGACTGCTGCAGAGGACGTGGTGGTTTCCGAGACCCTGGGCTTTTACTTCTCTCTCCCCCAGGTGACAACCTCCTGCCACCTCCCGTGAGCTCCCTCCCCAAGTCACTGCCCAGCTTTTGCTTCTTGGGCCTCACAGGTCAAGCCAGGAGCAAACCCTCCAACTGACCAGGCTCTCAGGGAAGTTCTGATTCTTCCAAATCTCTGTTAGATTGCTTTTATCCTAATGTTTCTATTGGGACGCAATTGCCAGTTGCCATGGTATTCTGTGCAAACAGAAGCTCTTTTATTCTGTGGGATGCTTTCATCATGCAGTGTCTGTCACAGAATGAACTGCTATTAGAACCAGTTTATAGGTTACACCTCTAGTTGGCAAGCCCTTGAGATTTTATTATGCGTGTTAGCTGCACCTGATATCCATTTGAGACCCAGCGCTCACAAATTATTCCACGTGAAATTGTGAACTCTCAATTAGGTGCCGTTGATATTGGCTTGGGGAGAAAAATGTACGTTTTGAGGGCTGGCAGAGATAGGAACTAGGTAGACCATTTTCCTTTAATGCCTAGGGATTTGGGTAATAATTACAGAACCCAGGTTTCACTGTAGCATCATAGCAAACACTAGTTCAGCAGCCAAAGGTAGAAACTAAGTTGAGGATGGTTGTTTTGTCATCTCTCCAGCTTCTATTTCTTTTTTTTATTGAAGTATAGTTGATGTACAATATTATATTGAATATGTTACAGGTGTACAATATAGTGATTCACAATTTTTAAAGGTTATACTCCATTTATAGTTATTATAAAATATTGGCTATAGTCCCTGGGCTGTACAATTATGTCCTTGTAGCTTATTTTATACCAAATAGTTAGCACCTCTTAGTCTTGTACCCCTATGTTGCCCCTCCCCGCTTCTCTCTCCCCAGATATTGTTCTCAATATCTGTGAGTACGTCTTTTTGTTATATTCATTAGTTTGTTGTATTTTTTTTACATTCCACATATAAATGATATACAATGTTTGTCTTTCTCTGTCTGACTTATTTCACATAGCATAATGCCTTCCAAGTCCATCCATGTTGCTGCAAAAGGGCAAAAATTCATTCTTTTTCATGGCTGAGTAATATTCCATTGTATATATGTACCATATCTTCTTTATCCATTCATCTGTCAGTGAACATTTAGGTTGCTTCCATGTCTTGGCTATTGTAAATTCTGCTGCTATGAACATTGGGGTGCATGTATCTTTTTGGATTAGTGTTTTTGTTTTTTTTGGATATATCCCCAGGAATGAATTGCTGAGTTACCGTTCTATTTTTAGTTTTTTGAGAAACCTCCATACTGTTCTCCACAGTGGCTGCACCAACTTACATTCCCCCCCAACAGTGCAGGAGGGTTCCCTTTTCCTCATATCCTCATTAACATTTGTTATTTGTCCACCTTCCTTTTCTTTTTTGTTTTGGCTGTACCACTTGGCTTGTAGGATCTGAGTTCCCCGAACAGGGATTGAACCCAGGCCCTCTGCAGTGAAAGTGCAAAGGCCTAACCACTGGACCGCCAGGGAAGTCCTGAGCTTCTTTCTCATCTCTGCCTTGTCATTGCCTCTCCAGTCCACACTGTCACCCATGACTTCCCACTTTAGAGCCCTGAATTTGTAACTTCTGAATAGTGTCCCCCTTTCCAGACTCTCCTGCCCTTCAGTGATAATTTATCACTGCTAAGAAAACAGCTGGAAGTACGACATATAAAGCAAGCTCAAGCTATTAGTGGGAGCTAATGGCTGAATGCATGGCACTGGAGCTTGAGAGACCTGTTTTTTTTTCTCTCTTTTTATAAAAATTTATTTATTCATTTTTGGCTGCGTTGGGTCTTGGTTGCTGCGCACGGGTTTTCTCTAGCTGTGGCAAGTGGTGGCTTCTCTTGTGGCTCACGGGCTCTAGGTGTGCGGGCTTCAGTAGTTGTGGACCATGGGTTTAGTTGCTCCACAGCATGTGGGATCTTCCCGGACCAGGGCTCGAAACCGTGTCCTCTGCAATGGCAGGCGGATTCTTTTTTTTTTGGCCGTGTTGGGTCTTCATTGTTGCGCACGAGCTTTCTCTAGTTGCGGCGAGTTGGGGCTACTCTTGGTTGTGGTGCACGGGCTTCTCATTGTGGTGGCTTCTCTTGTTGCAGAGCATGGACTCTAGGCATGCGGGCTTCAGTAGTTGTGGCACGTGGGCTCTGTAGTTGTAGCTCATGGGCTCAGTAGCTGTGGCGCAGGGGCTCCGTGGCATGTGGGATCTTTCCGGACCAGGGCTTGAACCCGTGTCCCCTGCATTGGCAGGCGGATTCTTAACCACTGCGCCACCAGGGAAGACCCTCTCTCTCTTTTTTTAATTGCAGTATAGTTGATTTACAATGCTGTGCCTATCTCTGCTGTACAGCAAAGTGACTCAGTTATACACATATATACATTCTTTTTTTCATATTCTCCATTATGGTTTATCATAGGATATTGACTGTAGTTCCGTTTCCATCATGGTTTATCATAGGATACTGACTATAGTTCCATGTTCTACATTAGGACCTTGTGGTTTATCCACTCTGAATGTAACAGTTTGCATCTACTAACCCCAAACTCCCAGTCCATCCCTCCCCCTCCCCCCCTCCCTCTTGGCAACCACAAGTCTGTTCTCTATGCCTGTGAGTCTGTTTCTGTTTTGTAGATAGGTTCATTTGTGCCATATTTTAGACTCCACATATAAATGATATATGGCATTTGTCTTTCTCTTTCTGACTTACTTCACTTACCTCTAGTTTCATCCATGGTGCTGCAAATGGCATGATTTCATTCTTTTTTATGGCTGAGTAATACTCCATTGTATGAGTGTATCTCTCTCCCTCTCTCTCTCTGTCTCTCTCTCTCTCTCTCTCTATATATATATATATATATCGCCATCTTCTTTATCCATTCATCTGCTGATGGACACTGATGTTGCTTCCGTGTCTTCACTATTGTAAATAGTGCAGCTATGAACATAGGGTTGATGTATCTTCTTGAATTATAGTTTTCCCCTGGTATATGCCCAGGAGTGGGATTGCTGGCTCATATGGGAGTTCTATTTTGCACCAACTTACATTCCCACCAACACTGTAGGAGGGTTCCCTTTTCTCTAGACCCCCTCCAGCATTTTGTTATTTGTAGACTCTCTACTGATGACCATTCTGACTGGTGTGAGGTGATACCTCATTGTAGTTTTGAATTTCTCTAATAATTAGTGTTGCTGAGCATCTTTTCATGCGCCTACTGGCCATCTGTATGTTTTCTTTGGAGAAATGTCTATTAAGGTCTTCTGCCCATTTTTGGATAGGGCTCTTTGTTTTTTTTGCTGTTGAGTTGTATGAACTGTTTGTATATTTTGGAGATTAAGCCCTTGTTGGTCGCATCTTTTGCAAATACTTTCTCCCATTCCGTAGGTTGTCTTTTCATTTTTTTTTTATGGTTTCCTTTGCTCTGCAAAATCTTATAAGTTTGATTAGGTCAAACTTAGGTTTGATTTGTTTATTTTTGTTTTTATTTCTATTGCCTTGGGAGACTGACCTAAGAAAACGTCGGAACAAAAATATGCCACGCTTCATAAATTTGTGCGTCATCTTTGCGCAGGGCCATGCTAATCTTCTCTGTATCATCTCCATTTTAGTATAAGTGTTGCTGAAGCGAGCACAGGAGACCTGCTTTTAAACTGTGATGGGAAAAATCAACTTTGCAAGATGCTAGTGCGGCAGGGGCCCCAGCTTGAGCCAACCCCCAAGAAGTGTATTCTCATCGGGGATATGTCTGGAGGAGAGTGGTGTCTGCGGAGCCTCAGGGAAGGATGGAAGGATGAGGGCAGCTTGATGGATCAGAGCGCAGATTCTGCGGCCAGGGGACCTGCCTGGGGTCAGGTCCCCCAGCTCTACTGCCTAGTGGCTGGTGCCAGTCTCGGACAAGCTGCTCCACCTCCTTTTACCACTGGGGGTGCTGGCAGTTGCATGCCTCTCAGGGGGGGTTTAAGTTGACCTGTGTAGCCCACTTCAAGCAGAGTGTGGCAGGGATCACGTGCTCTGACAGCTGTTAATGTGGCTGTGTCTCTCCAGCCCCGCGTGCTGGACGCCTGTCGAGCTGGCAGAGAGAGGACGGCGCGACACCGGGGCACGGCAGCCCTGTGTTTATCCTCAGCCGAAAAAGTGTGACCCAGAGAGGGAAAAGGTCTGTCTGCCTGTTACCTGGAGCAACGCGACTTACTGTGGTGCAGTGCAGACCCCAGGCTGTAAAGGCCCCAGGGTTCCCTCCTTGGGAGACAGTGCAGACTCCACGAGGGCGCAGCCCCGATGCTGCCGGCGAGGGCCGCGGAGTGTGAATGGAGGGCTGCACGCGGAGGCACACGGCTTACAAGAGCAGGCTGGGAGCAGTTCGCCCTGATCTGTAACTTGTATGGCCCATACAGATGCACGGCTGGCAGCCCTTGGGAGGCTCCAGTTACCCCAGTAGAAGAGATCTCGTGAAATCGATCGACTCTTGGAGACTCCTCTTTTCTTGCTTTCTTAGCTTCCCCTCCTTCCTAAACCATGCCGTTTTCCCCTAGACATTTGCGTTTTTTTTTTTTTTTTTTTTTTTTTTTTGCGGTACGCGGGCCTCTCACTATTGTGGCCTCTCCCGTTGCAGAGCACAGGCTCTGGACGCACAGGCTCAGCGGCCATGGCTCACGGGCCCAGCCGCTCCGCAGCATGTGGGATCTTCCCCGACCGGGGCACGAACCCATGTCCCCTGCATCAGCAGGCGGACTCTCAACCACTGCGCCACCAGGGAAGCCCAACATTTGCGTTTTAAACATAGTTTTGGTCGTGTCTATGGGAACCGGAAACCAGGCTGGGAAGCTATTTACCCATTGCCTCTACTCACGGCTTGGGGGGTCTTTCCCGTGGAAGCTGCCTCAATCTCCCCACTGCCCCCCCCACAATATTACTCATTGATAAAAGACAATTAATAAAATACACAGACACAAATACCGTTAACGAGGCCGAGATAATACCGGAGCAATAGTGATGTTCTGTGCTGGCTGATGATGTAATTTACTCTGACAGGCGTCACCTCAATGCTCTGTAGGTATGAAGGGACCTGGGTGTGCTCCTGTCCTGTGTTCTTACTGAAAGAAGGAGCTGGCTCGGGCTTGAGGACTGACCTCGGGTGCCCCAGGCAGGGCAGGTCCCGCTCAGCGTCGCAGACTTCAGCCCCTAACCGCCCTCTAGATGACTGCTTTCTATGCTCATGCTGTCTTTCCAGGTAGATGATCATTTCTTGGGGACAAGAGTCCTTGTACAATTCTTTGGTATTTCTGCAGTATTTTAGCAAAGTCCACAACATAGTAAAGCCTTACTAAATATAAACAAATTAGTGCCAGGGAGAAGACATTTCCTCTGTACAGTTCACGTGGCATCCCCGCTCTTCCTGTTTGTGTGCTGTTTCCCCCATGAGGAGGGATGCGTCCCATCCGCTTCGTTCCTCTTACTTCTCCACACCTTCCCTTGGAAGGTGGCTGGTGTGGACTTTCTACATAACAGGCAAGACATTGCTGCCGTGTCAGTTATACTGAAACAAGGAGTGAGGATTCACAGGAAAGCTGACTGTAAGAAAAAAATTCTTTTCATTTGTAAACTCAGCTCTGTTGTGACTCGGCAGGGACGGTGAACAGACACAGGATGCAGCGGCAGTCTAGTGGGTCTGAGTACCATCAGACATGCGCATGGAGATGAACATGTGGTAGAACAGAACGCAGAAATGAGAAACAGGTCTTTACAGATGGATCCTCATTAATTTATTCAACAAGAGTCATTTTGTCCCCATTTTGTTGGAGCAAACTTTTGCTACCCATGCACATGAGACACTTACTTGCACAACTGCCCTTATGCATTTCTGCATACACCACATTTTGAGAATGCAGTTGAGAATTGGGTTTTTGCTCACAACTGCTCTCTTTCACTGCGTTGACAGAGAGATGATTGTTAACAGACTTCTCTGTGAGGATCGTGTCTCTCTTCTCCCAAATGCTGCACACAATGCTAAATTAAGCGAGCAGGCAATGCAGTTCTTTCAACACAAAAGCTATTCAGCCCTCCTGCTCTGTTGCTTCTGCTCAAGGGCTCCCTCTTCATCCTCCTCTTCTTCCTGCTTCCTTGTACCAGTTCTGGGCAGGGCACCCAGGGCTGCTGTCCCCTCCCAAGTCCCACCTAGGGGTGTGGATTTGTTTGCTAGGGCTGCCATAACAAAATCCCCCAGGCTGAGTGGCTTAAATGACGGAAATGTACTGTCTCCAATTCTGGAGGCTGAAGTCCAAGACCAAGCTGTCGGCAGTTGAGTTTCTTTGGAAGTCTCTCTCCTTGGCTTGCAGACGGCTGCCTTCTCACCGTGTCCGCACATGGCTGTCCTTCTGCCATGTTTTCTGTGCCCTAATCTTCTTCTTGTAAGGACACTAGCTGTAATATGACCTCACTTTAACTTAATTACCTCTTTAAAGGCACCGTCTCCAAACACAGTCACATTCTGAGCTAGAGCAGTTAAGGCATCAACATATGGATTTTGTGGGGACACACTGAGCCCTTAACAGGGTGTTACCTGAAAATGCTGTTCTTGTCTAGTCTTGTTCTAATTAGAATAAAAATACATAAGCTCAAGCATGATTCTTGAAATATTAGAAGTAGACACCACCTTTTAAATATGTAGCAAACAGTTTCCTTTTCTGCTCTTAAATGATTAGTGATTTTTAGGGAAGGCAGAACAGCTCTTGGTAGCATTTTAGAAAATTTCTGGAAGTCCTGATTATCACAATGATTGGCAGGTGTTATTTTAAGGCACAGCAACTGGGTATTTCTGTAGTAGCTACACACCGAACTACATTAAGAAGATTACAACTTTCTTTTTGTTTGTAACTAAAATACATTGTTTATAATTTATCCTATAAATGTATGTTATACTTTACAATTAGGGCATTATAATGGGTTTTTGAATTTGTAGGTAAACTACTTATGGATTTTGTATCAGAATCGTGATGGTGGCATTACAAAATATTTGTTTTAAGAAGGAGTGCTGGGTTTGATAGGGTTGAGATTCTCTGCACCAGATGTTAAACTCCTGAGGGTCAGACTGTCTCTTTTCTTTCCCGAACTCTAAACCACAGGAGTGCACAAGAGGTGTTCAATGTATGGCTGTTAATTAAGGAAATGCTTTCCACAGATCTTTTATTCTTACCATTGTGAAAATGCTGAAGAAGGAGAAGTGTGAACAGCTCTGTATCCCGATGTTTTCACTGATGTCTGCATACCTTTGGGTAGTGTACTCTTCATTTTTTAGTTTTATTTATTTATTTATAAAATTTTTAATTTATTTTTGGTTGCGTTGGGTCTTCGTTGCTGCATGCGGGCTTTCTCTAGTTGCAGCGAGCGGGGGCTACTCTTCGTTGCGGTACGCGGGCTTCTCGTTGCGGTGGCTTCTCTTGTTGCGGAGCTTGGCCTCTAGGTGCTCAGGCTCAGTAGTTGTGGTGCACGGGCTTAGTTGCTCTGAGGCATATGGGATCATCCCGGACCAGGGCTCAAACCTGTGTCCCCTGCATCGGCAGGCGGATTCTTAACCACTGCGCCACCCGGGAAGTCCCACATACTCTTCTTTAATAAAGGAGAATAAAGGGGTTGGCCAATCATGGGGGAAGGAGGAGAGCTAGAAATTTCTTGTCCTGAGAGGAAGAGAGAGCTCCAGGGGGCGGGCGGTATCTTACGCCTCAATTGCTTGTGGCTACAGAGATTAGTCGGTACACTGAGGACTGCCTTGGTTCGTAGTCACACGAAGCGGATTCTGAATGTTTTCCGAAATGCAACCTCTCATCATGACAGCCCTTCAAATTCCCCAGGGAAAAAAAAAGATGAAAGATGATTAGGAGTCAGACCCCAGAACCCCCAACCTTCACCCCTAGATCTAGGAAAACAAAGAAACGAATCAACACGCCGGGTCGGTCGCTGCGACGTTGCAGGCGGTGTTCAGCCGGTAGAACCTTCATCCGGGTTTACGCCTGTCTGCAGAAGGAAGGGAAGCATGATCGAGCAAAGGTGAAGGGGGACTCTAGTGAAGTCTTGCCGAAGGTGTCGGCTGACCCCGTCAGGAGCACTGACACGGACGCCTTTTAAAGTTTCCCGAATTTCGCGGGGTGTGTGTGTGTGCGTGCGTGTGTGAACTTCTACACCCCACATTGACCAGTCTCGGCGCAGGCTGACCTAAGGGAGCGAGTGAGCTGGCCTTTCTCAGCTAAGAATGATTCCCAGAGGGACTTGCAGGAGGCTGAGAGTGGCCAGCACTCCTGGGGGGGGAGATGGGGGTGGGGAGTGCAGGTGGCTTCAGCCCCAGGCGGGGGGATTAGGGTGGCCGCCAGTGTCCACTGCTTCCCGCTGTAAAGCCAGCAGGTGCAGTTTCAAGCCCGTGGTGGTTCATGCTCTGTAGTAAAATGGGGTCATGGCATGGTTTTCTCTGTCCGACTTGTGAAGTCTTCCGGTCTTCTCTTTGAGGATTTACAGTCTTGCTTTTCTCTTTTCCCTGAGAATAAATATTGAAGAATGAAACAAATGCATCAAAATCTGAAAATGGTCAATGTGATACCGCATCTAAGGCAGATGGAGGACCATTGCTCTCCTGCCCTAACGAAGATCGTTTTTCGCCTTTATGGGACTGAGGTGATAAAGTTCATGACTCAGCGTGGGAACTGTCAGAACAAATAAAACAATTCTGCTTAAACACTATCCTCTCATTTACCTTCGAAGGTGATGAGGAAAACCATTGATATTCTGTGGCAGGACAATCAAACTAATACAGAAAGAAGAAAAAAGAAGACAAATGACATGCCCCCTTTGGGCAGGCTTTTCCCAAAGTGCGATGTGCATCTCCATTATACATTAACCAGACCTCCTCAAAGCAGGAGGATGAAATCGACCTGTGAGGAAAAGTTGGCCCCTTTCTTCAGAGGCCAGGATTGTAATATTGTAATTCTATAATTACTATGTTTCTTTTTCATCTCATACAAGGGTACCAGGGGTGGCATTGACCAAAGGCTTGTCTGTACATGCACAGTTGAAAAAAAGAAAAAAAAACTTTGTTGATTGAACTATGGATACAATGCTAACCTGTCAACATGATACATAATTTCTTTGACTCAAAAATGTATAAAACTGCATCTTTAATTCCTGATCAATGGAGCAGTTCTCAGAGCTTCTGAGAATCTGTTTCCCAGGTTATAATCCTCAGTTTGGCTCGAATAAAATTCTCTTTTCTTTCTTCTTAGCTTGATTGTTATTTGATTTTTCGTCGACAAAGGGAATCACCAAATTTAGCCACCACAGTGCACACCAGCTCCCTGGGTCAGACTTTGTTTCCTGTTGGTCTTCTCCCAGCTTCTTGCCAGATACTTGTAGAGGAAATTCTCGGATGCTGTCCTCAGACGACCTCCCACTTTCAAAGACGCTTCCTCAGCTGAAAGACTTAGGCTCCTTATTCAAACTGATTCTGGCTTTCAGGCAATCCAAAAGGCTGGCACTTGTTTTCCTGACTAGGAGAAGCTTTCTGCTTTGGGGCCAGAAAATCTATTTTGATTCCAATACCAGCAGCTAAAAGATGTGTGATACAAAGGGCATAGAACAAGCAGCAAATTTAAAGTAATATTTCCCACGGTTTGCATGGCACACGGAGGGTCTCTCATCTTATATTCACACCGAGCATGTCCATCTTTACAGAAGAATGTATGAATTCTGGTTTTCACTTCCCTCAATCTGTAGTCAGAACGTTCAGATTATGCTGCATTGAATATAATGCTCAGAAAGGATGTTCCATTTGTGTCCTGATCTGAATAGCTCCTGGAACCTCCAAGGAGTTCCACAGAAATCTCTTCACGGGTCTGTCGTCTCTTACTGTTCAAACCTTGGGCTTTGATTTTTCCATGTGGGTTCTCCTGGGTGTGATTTTGGAAGGCAGATGACCTTAGGGTTGTAAGATGCCACCAGACAGGCGGTGCAGGGCACCCAGCAGCTTCAGAGACAGGAGGAGGTGGGAGCTGCCTGGAGGTGTCTTCTGTGTCTGCTTGTCTTCGGGCTCTTTCATTCAACCTTGGGTGTGAGGTTCATCCCTATTTCTGTGGTGCATAGTTGTGGGTGATTCCCTGTCTTTGCTGTGTGCGGGTCATTTTAAACCTCCCCTCCGCCCCTTCTTTGGTTTCATCATCAAATCCTATCGATGATGAAATATTAGGATATTAGGATATCCTATCCTATCTTCAAGTAGATCTAAAAAAGTAGGATATCCTATCTTCAAGTAGATCTAAAAAATTAGGATATCCTATCCTATCTTCAAGTAGATCTAAAACCTGTGCCCCCTGCCCTCTCCGCACACACCACCCAGGCCCCGGCCATCCTGCCTGGATGTTGCATGGTCCTTGGGGAGTGTCCTCACTTCCATCCCTGCTCCCCTCCTGTCCTGTCTGCTCAGGCAGCCAGCATGGCCTTTCAAAGAGACCGCAGTACATCAGGATGCTGCCCCATCTCCCCCCTCGCCCCCAGGAGTGCTGGCCACTCTCAGCCTCCTGCAAGTCCCTCTGGGAATCATTCTCAGCTGAGAATGTGTCCACCCATGGTCACAAAGCACCTGGCTTCGGCCTGATACTGCCCCCCCATCACGCGCTCCCAGTCTCTCAGGAGCCAAGCTCCACCCGCTTCTCCACGTGGGCACCTGTTATTTTTCCTTCTTAATCTGGCAGATTCCTACTCAGCCATTTCTCAGAGACACCGCCTTCCCTGACGCCCCGTCTACACTGAATAGGTCGTTTACATGGACAGTGATGGCCACGCCCCACGTTAAACAACGATTCGTCGTCTCACTAGGCTGCGGCATCACTGGGCCGTGTCTGGTTTGCTTACTGCATCTCAGCATCTGGTACAGTGCCCGGCAGGCAGCCCGCGCCCCCAACCCCAAATATTTTTGGAATGAACAACTGATTAAAGTTTCAGGGACATCACAGCGTGTACCAGAAAATGTACTCAGGGGACTTCCCTTTAAACCTTTATGATCTGAAGCTTTGCAGCTGAAAATGGGTAGATTGGGCATCAGGAATTCTGAGCACCGTGCAGCTCAGTCGGTGCCTGAAGGCAACAATCCCCTTCGTGAGCTGCTCTGCCCAAAGCATTCTCGAGAAGCACAGCCCCTGAATTAGAAGCAGCGAGAACGCGATGCCGGAGTCCCAGCCTGGAACTGGAACGCTGATTCCATCCACACACGCTGCAGCCATAGGCAACAACATCCATCCCAGCCCCTGGCTGCCTGCCCACCACTGTAGCAAATATATAATTTATTAAGAAAACGTGCAGTGAATAAAATGACCTACGAAGCTGACCAAACTCTGAGTTGACAATGGCTTTTTAGGCCACAAGAGGGAGCTGTTTAAATTCCTGTTAAACATGAAGAAAAAAATTGAAGGAGAAGAAATTGGCAATCATAAGGTTGGCCAGATGGACACCTATTTATATGATGTTGACTCCGGAATTCCAAGTATTTTTTAAGCTACAAAAATTCCAATTCTTTTTGTGTGCAAAGTAATTTGCATTTTAAATAGTGTTATGAAAGGCAGAGAATTGTTTTTCCCTTAAAATCTAAGTCTAATTTAACTAGTGCGAGGAAGTGTAAGTATTCAGCGAACGGACAAAGAGATGAAAATTCCTTTTGAAATGAATCTTTTTTTTCTAAATCCTTTTTCTCTAAAACAGCCTCAGGGACGAAGTAAGCTTCCTTTAAAAAGTTACTGTTTCGAGACAGACTCACAGACATAGAGAACAGACTTGTGGTTGCCAAGGGGGAGGGGGTTGGGGGAGGGATGGAGTGGGAGTTTGGGGTTAGCAGATGCAAACTAGTACATATAGGATGGATAAACAACAAGGTCCTACTGTAGAGCACAGGGAACTCTATTCAATACCCTGGGGTAAACCATAATGGGAAAGAATATGAAAAAGAATGTGTATGTATGTATAACTGTATCACTTTGCTGTACACCTGAAACTAACACAACATTGTAAATCAACTTCATTAAAAAAAGTTACTGTTTCTTTCACTAATTAGCCTATAAGATTTCAAATATCTAAATATCGGTGCCAATCATCAGATTTTTAAAAGAAATGTAGAGCCTATGGCTTGAGAATTCATTAAGAACACTGAGTCTAATCGCAGATGTGTTTACCTACCACGAGTTAATTTATAGTAGCTCCGCCTGCCAGCCCTCCCGTCACCCCAAGGACATGGTTGAGCTGAAAGGGCCTGACCCAGCGGCAGAAGGAGGCTTTTCTGAGAAGCTAGTGAGAGGGCACACGGGGGCTTTGATGCAGTCAAATGACCCGTGCGGATAACACATGGGGAGTGTCATGCGGTCCAGGCTCTGTGCTGGGAACTTCACATGGGCCAGCCCGTCTGTCCTGCACGTGTGGAAGCGACGTGTGGAAGCCACGGTTATGTTTCAGTTTGGGGATGGGAAAACTGAGGCTCAGAGAGAAAGCCCGAGTGTCTTGTATTGTATTGAGTCAGGGAGCCACGATTTGAAACCCCCTCCAGGGGGAGGCCCTTGAATGGAATTCTATTCAACTGGCCAGTCTGAGTGTGGTTAAGATCACTGGGCCCTGGGTAATGTGCTTCTTCCTTATAACGGGCCAAGAATGTCCATTGTTACCCTATTGAGAACACCAGGATTTGGCCAAGATTCTCTTCTTCCCCTAAAATGTTTTGCCCTAAGAGGGAGAGAGGAAAGCTTTTATAGTGTCTCAAGGGCAACTATTTCTGGGGTGATTGTCAGCAAATAGTAAATGTGGTAAAGATGCTGGTTTTCTGCTGACTCACCTGGGTGATGTCAAGCCTTGTGGGAACACAGACAAATTCATCTGAATCATGATGAACACACACCATTTCATGTTCGAGAGGTCATCGAAAATGCTCTAAGCACATGACTTTTAAAAATTCCTACACTTTTCCTGTAGTTGTCTAGAGCCTGAGCATGTGTTCTGAGTAAACACTCAGACATGTGCTGCGAGCAGACATAGAAAGATCATCTTCCTGGCCCGGGGTGGGAATGGTGGTGAGGGAGGAGGAAAGACCTCTTGCTACTGTCTACTGTCTGCCTGCATTTTCTCCTGACCCTGCTCTCATCCCTACTCCTAGCTGGCCTCCTTTAAGTACTTGGAGAACATTGCTGGCTTTTCTTATCAGAGTACCTAGGAGAAAATGGCATTCCTGAATATAAAAATAAACGACCCATTTCTTATCCTTTCTTTTTTTAAAACGTCTCCTCACATCTTTACTCAAGTTTTTATGAACCAGGCACAGAGTTTGAATGAATTTTAAGAAGGACTGACAATCACAGTGCCTTGGGATGCCTGCCTTCTGTTGTTAATGCAGGGTCAAGCCCGCTTGCCTTTTCGTTCCAGCGGTTGACCAAAGTCCAGCATCAGGACTGGGACATGATTCTGCCCTTAGGAGCATGTATTCAAATATGGCAGCATATTTGAAAAGGTTCTCTGGAATTAGACAGGCTGAGGCTCAACCCTCAGGTATCCCTTCCCCACAGGGTCGCCCGTTTAAGCATAGGCTGTTCAGGACTTCCCTGGCGGTCCATTGGGTAAGACTCTGTGCTTCCAATGCAGGGGACGCAGGTTCGATCCCTGGTGGGGGAACTAAGATCCCACATGCCATGTGGCACAGCCAAAAAAATTAAAAAAAAAAAAATAGAGGCTGTTCAATCGAATTTGAATTTTGGATAAACAACAAATAATTCTTTTCGTAAAAGTATATCCCAAGTATTACAAGGGAGATACTTGCACTTAAAATAATTCATTGTTCGTCTGAAATTCACATTGAACTGGGTGTCTTGTGCGTGCATTTGCCAAGTCTGGCAGCCCTTCTCCCTGCCTCTCACCGATCCTGGAGCTTTGTGGTTGAGGACAGGCCCTGGAAGCAGAGCGCTGGGATGCCTTGCCAGCTGTGTGGACTTCAGCAAACTACTTGGCTTCTCTGTGCTTAGTTTTCTTATCTGTAAATAATAATAGAATCCCCGACCTCAGAGTTCTGTCGTCAGGATGAAACGAACTAATGCATCAAAGCACTTAGTAATCAAGGTGCTACTCAACAAATGTTAGCTCTTATTATTCCTATGACTTTTAGAGATGGTCGAAAACGTGGACAGGACCAACTCCTCGAAGTACTGAGGTCACTGTTAAGAGAACTAGACAAGATAGTGTGTTGAAAGCACTTGGCACCAAAACATTTAAACTTCTTTTCTGAAGGTTTCTATGTCATCAGAACCCTATCTTTCATCTCTTTTAAAGGATCCTAGAGGTCTGAAGACACAGCCTTTGTCCTGTAACCACTGAGGGTAGATCTCTCGTGTGTGGATGACTATATACGCATCTGGTTAAGCTTATACACTTATCAGGAATTCTGAGTCCAGGGACAGTAAGCGTTGGCTTAGTTCAGCCACTCAGTGGTACATGGGAAAGTGGTACCCAGTCCTTGGGTGGAGGCTTGAGAGCTTGTGGGGCGTGCAGGGTGGCCCCTGGCCGTCTATGGGCCACTGACTGGTCACATCCCAGCGTGCCCCCTGCCACCCCACTCTCTAGAAAGCTCTCCCGTACTCCCAGGTGATGGGGGGAGGGGGCAGGAGCACGGCAGCTGGCTCAGCGATCCCCAGAGGCACCTTCGGGAGTTAATGGCTCCTCCCAGCAGGC
Organism: Lagenorhynchus albirostris; assembly: GCF_949774975.1. Lineage (NCBI taxonomy): Eukaryota > Metazoa > Chordata > Mammalia > Artiodactyla > Delphinidae > Lagenorhynchus > Lagenorhynchus albirostris. The sequence goes on along the minus strand of NC_083101.1, from coordinate 112,266,259 downwards.
TCATTCACCCCCAAGGACAGACTTGAGGACAAGGGGGAATGGTGACCCATGTAGAGCCCCAGACATGTCAGAGGGACTGTTGAATATAAATTCAAGCTCTGACCATTTTTATTATCTATTAACAGCTGAGATACCGAGGGTCTGTGAACACTGGAATCTGCAGCTCCTGAGAGCTATGTGTCTTCAATATGGATGAGGCTCTCATCCTATCATCAATTTTTCTAACTTGGAAGTCATTGAAAACAGGACAAAAAGAAACAGACTCTTCTTTCCATCTATCATTTACTCTAAAGATGGCTCGGCGGGGCGGTCAGACTGGAGCCCTCCTGTGCTCCTATTTCCAGGAAAGGCCAGAGAGGGGAAGAGACAGCTGAGCACCTCATGTTTGGGTTCAGCTTTGTCTAGAGAAGAAGCAAGACGGGGATGAAGGTCAAGCCCAAACATGAAAGCACCTGCCCCTCAGACCCTGAGAGAGCCCCAAGGTGAAAGCCAGGATGAGGCGTGGATCTAACACACCTGACACCCTCTGTCAGTTTACAGGCAAGGAAACCAGAGCCCTGGGCAGGCTGGTGACTTCCACAAGGCCGTGGGTCCGGGTACTGATGGATCTGGAGCTAGGACCCTGTCCCCTCGTCTCCCTGGCTGCCGTCGATTTTGTAAGATGACTGTTGCCATTCTCACAGGTACCAGCTGATACCCGCTGAGCACTTGCACCTGTCGGAAGGGAGGGAGGACACAGCCCCGAGGAGCTGGGTGTCACTCCAGGAAGTGGAAAGGGTTGGGACTGCACTTCAAATGCCCAAACATTTTAGGAGTCAGGGTGTGCGGCGTGTATGAGTGTGCACGCATGGGGGATGGGCGTCCAGGAGGACCTTGGGACCGGGAGCGTTTCAGTGGCCACCATACAAGGTTAAAAAAAGCCTAAGATGTGATTCCTGCCCATCTAGTATTTCTAAACCACCTGAGGGAGAGCCATGACTTGCTCTGTTATAGGCAACCAGCTCACTTGGTGTTTTAGAAGCGAAAGTGTAGCCCACTTTTCTGATCCTTGGGAGAACCAGCTTCTGTGAGTCCCTCCAGTGAGGAACACTCTTTTGTCTCACGAGGCGGGCATGTGTGGCTCCTAAGGAGACCAGGAGTCTTAAACATATAGCCTCCTATTTAATAGAAGATAAAACACCAGTGGCCTGGGCTTCCCTGGTGGCGCAGTGGTTGAGAGTCCGCCTGCCGATGCAGGGGACGCGGTTTCGTGCCCCGGTCCGGGAAGATCCCACATGCCGCGGAGCGGCTGGGCCCGTGAGCCATGGCCGCTGAGCCTGCGCGTCCGGAGCCTGTGCTCCGCAATGGGAGAGGCCACAACAGTGAGAGGCCCGCGTACCGCAAAAAAAACCCAACCAAACCAAAAAAAAACAAACAAACACAAAACACCAGTGGCCTACACTTTTTTACCAGTTTAAAATTTTCATCCAGAAATTGCTGTCATAATGCTTTTACCAGGAACATGCTGCAAAGTATTTTTTCCAGTGGCATTAGAGTCACAATTCTCAGTTTTTCTTTTCCTGACAATTTTCAGATGTCTGCCCTTTTCTCTCTCCTGTCTTCCACGGCCAAGCAGTTATTTTGTAATAGGACCCTTTAGTGTCACCTTAATAATAGTCGAAGATGCCATGCTGGGTGCTGTTTCCCAGAGATGAGAAAGACACAGCTTTCCCTGATGGAGCAGATGACCCAGTGGGGGCAGGAGAGCAGCAGAGGGGGAGGGGAGGAGGGGGTGGGACCGGGTGTGAACAGTGCCCTAAGAGAGGTTCCAAACATGCCACGTGAACTGGAGATTAAGTCCACTTTGGGGCAGCCTTGAGGGAAGAAAAGGAGAAATTAGGCAAGATGGTGTGTAAAAAAAGGCACTGAAAAAAAAAAAAAAGGCACTGAAATTGGTCCTTGAAGCATGAAGAGGCAGGATGTTCCAAGGCTGAGAAGTGTAGAAGAATCAGGGAAGAATGAACAGCCCAGTTTGGCTGAAAAGTAGGTTATTTTAGGGAACTGGTGGACATAAGACCGAGAAAATGCTCTGAGAGAATTCTGTTTGAGGAGGAGTTTGGGTGTCAGTCGATGGGCAACGGGGAAGCCTTGACCATGGCTCGGCAGAGGAGCCATAGGTCAAATGACGACTGTGGTTTTGCTACCAGGCACTTTTGTTAGAAAGAAACAAACTGCAAACCTGCTGGTTGCCCCGGAGATCGTGTTCACACCGAGGACCACTCAGCTGTGCTGCTGAACTGGCTGCACCGTATCTCCTGCACTTTCTTTTATTTTTTAATTTTTATTTTAAAAATTAAAAAAATTGAAGTACAGTTGATTTATAATGTTGTATCCATTTCAGGTGTACAGCAAAGTGACTCCGTTATACATACATATACATATATATATATATATATATATTTCCTTTTTCAGATTCTTTTCCATGATAGATTATTATACGATATTGAAGGGACTTCTCTGGCGGTCCTGTTCGCGCTTCCATTGCAGGGGCACTGGTTTGATCCCTGGCCGGGGAACTAAGATCCCGCAAGCTGAGCCGCCAATCGATCAATCAATAAATTGAATATAGTTCTCTGTGCTATGCAGTAGGACCTTGTTCATCTATTTTATATGGAGTAGTGTGTATATGTTAATCCCAAACTCCTATTTTATTCCTACCCCTTTCCCCTTTGGTGACCATAAATTTGTTTTCTACGTCTGTGAGTCTGTTTCTGTTTTATAAATCAGTTCATTTGTATGATTTTCTTAGATTCCACATATAAGTGATATAAGTGATATGGTATTTGTCTTTGACTTGCTTCACTTAGTATGATAATCTCTAGGACCATCCGTATTGCTGTAAATTGCATTATTTCCTTCTTCTTTTATGGCTGCACTTTCTACATGAATATTGTTGTATCGGTGGTATGAGGGCTGTAAAGCACTACTTAGAGAATCATCAGAAGAAGATAGGCAGCAACGTGGATGCATCTCACAGGAAGTGTGCTAAGTGACGGAAGCCGGAGTCAAAAGATGACACACTGTGTGAACCCATTTACACGACATTCTGAAAAAGCCAGGACAGCAGAGGTAGAGACCAGACCAGTGGTCCCCAGGGCTTGGGGTGGGGAGAGGGTCTGACGTCAAAGGGTCAACATGAAGGAATTCCTTGGGGTGATGGAGTCATGCTGTTTCCTGCCTGTGGTGGTTAGAAGAATCTCTGCGTAAGTTATATAGCTCAGAGAACTGGACGTGGAAATTTTACTGTAGGTACATTGAAAACATAAATAAATATGAAAAAGCAGGTTAATTATGTTCAGTTTTCTGGAAATAATATTTTTAGTTATCCAATTTTTCAAGAACTGGTAAATTCTTTGTAGTACATATGGCAAGTCTGCATGTAAAAATTAATGTACAAATCATTATATAGCACTATATAATTATATATTATTTAATATATATTTAATCAGAATTAATTATCTAACTATGGCTATCAGAAAAAACTTGCTATACATTCTCAAATGTTTGGGAACTTTATTAAAGATTGCGCTGGCCCTCAGGTATTAAACAGATGACACCTATGAGAGTATACTGGGTTTTTTTTATATTTAAAGATTTTTTTTTTCAAATTCTTCTTCCAATCTTGTTTATGTTAGAAATTTGCATAATAATCTTTTTGATTATAATCATATTAAATGTAAATCTCAGATCAGATTGGATCTCATAGATTTTGACTTAGTGGTGACTTAAATGAAGTTTGTTTGTGAAGTCTGGTTGTTATAAACACTTTTCTCTCAGTAGAGGATCTCTATAACAGCTGGCCGTGCTTTCAGAGTATAGCTACTACAGCATATACTCCAAATCAAAGGTTCAACCCACGTTATCAGTGCGTGGAGGACGGGAGTAAAGGGCTTTGCTGTTTATTACAGCGCAGGATCAGAAGGGGGCTGACCCTGTTACAGATTAGAAGTTCCCAAATGATTTCCTTCTTTTTCCTTTGAAGCCTCTTTCCAGTTACCCTAACTTCACTCTGTGTCTTTGACTAAAATAGCGGTTGGCATTAAAATAACACATTGCCTTTTTTTTTTTTACATCTTTACTGGAATATAATTGCCTTGCAATGGTGTGTTAGTTTCTGCTTTATAACAAAGTGAATCAGTTATACATATACATATGTTCCCATATCTCTTCCCTCTTGCGTCTCCCTCCCTCCCACCCTCCCTATACTACCCCTCTAGGTGGTCACAAAGCACCGAGCTGATCTCCCTGTGCTATGCGGCTGCTTCCCACTAGCTATCTACCTTATGTTTGGTAGTGTATATATGCCCATGCCACGCTCTCACTTTGTCACAGCATATCCTTCCTCCTCCCCATATCCTCAAGTCCATTCTCTAGTAGGTCTGTGTCTTTATTCCCGTCTTACCCCTAGGTTCTTCATGACATTTTTTTTCTTAGATTCCATATATATGTGCTAGCATACGGTATTTGTCTTTCTCTTTCTGACTTACTTCACTCTGTATTGACAGACTCTAGGTCCATCCACTTCACTACAAATAACTCAATTTCATTTCTTCTTATGGCTGAGTAATATTCCATTGTATATATGTGTCACATCTTCTTTACCCATTCATCCGATGATGGACGCTTAGGTTGCTTCCATGTCCTGGCTATTGTAAATAGAGCTGCAATGAACATTTTCATACATGACTCTTTTTGAATTATGGTTTTCTCAGGGTATATGACCAGTAGTGGGATTGCTGGGTTGTATGGTAGTTCTATTTGTAGTTTTTTTAAGGAATCTCCATACTGTTCTCCATAGTAGCTGTACCAATTCACATTCCCATCAGCAGTGCAAGAGTGTTCCCTTTTCTCCACACCCTCTCCAGCATTTATTGTGTCTAGATTTTTTGATGATGGCCATTCTGACTGGTGTGAGATGATATCTCATTGTAGTTTTGATTTGCATTTCTCTAATGATTAATGATGTTGAGCATTCTTTCATGTGTTTGTTGGCAGTCTGTATATCTTCTTTGGAGAAATGTCTATTTAGGTCTTCTGCCCATTATTGGATTGGGTTATCTGTTTATTTTGTTATTGAGCTGCATGAGCTGCTTGTAAATTTTGGAGATTAATCCTTTGTCAGTTGCTTCATTTGCAAATATTTTCTCCCATTCTGAGGGTTGTCTTTTGGTCTTGTTTATGGTTTCCTTTGCTGTGCAAAAGCTTTGAAGCTTCATTAGGTCCCATTTGTTTATTTTTGTTTTTATTTCCATTTCTCTAGGAGGTGGGCCAAAAAGGATCTTGCTGTGATTTATGTCATAGAGTGTTCTATGTTTTCCTCTAAGAGTTTGAGAGTTTCTGGCCTTACATTTAGGTATTTAATCCATTTTGAGCTTATTTTTGTGTATGGTGTTAGGGAGTGTTCTAATCTCATACTTTTACATGTACCTGTCCAGTTTTCCCGGTACCACTTATTGAAGAGGCTGTCCTTTCTCCACTGTACAATCTTGCCTCCTTTATCAAAGATAAGGTGACCATATGTGCGTGGGTTTATCTCTGGGCTTTCTATCCTGTTCCATTGATCTATCTTTCTGTTTTTGTGCCAGTACCATACTGTCTTGATTACTGTAGCTTTGTAGTATAGTCTTAAGTCAGGGAGCCTGATTCCTCCTGCTCCGTTTTTCGTTCTCAAGATTGCTTTGGCTATTCGGGGTCTTTTGTGTTTCCATACAAATTGTGAAATTTTTTGTTCTAGTTCTCTGAAAAATACCAGTGGTAGTTTGTAGGGATTGCATTGAATCTGTAGATTGCTTTGGGTAGTAGAGTCATTTTCACAATGTTGATTCTTCCAATCCAAGAACATGGTATATCTCTCCATCTATTTGTATCATCTTTAATTTCTTTCATCAGTGTCCTATAATTTTCTGCATACAGGTCTTTTGTCTCCTTAGGTAGGTTTATTCCTAGATACTTTATTCTTTTTGTTGCAATGGTAAATGGGAGTGTTTTCTTCATTTCACTTTCAGATTTTTCATCATTAGTGTATAGGAATGCCAGAGATTTCTGTGCATTAATTTTGTATCCTGCTATTTTACCAAATTCATTGATTAGCTCTAGTAGTTTTCTGGTAGCATGACAATGGAGACACGACGACCCAAAACCTATGGGATGCAGCAAAAGCAGTTCTAACAGGGAAGTTTAGAGCAATACAATCCTACCTTAAGAAACAGGAAACATCTCAAATAAACAACCTAACCTTGCACCTAAAGCAATTAGAGAAAGAAGAACAAAAAACCCCCAAAGTTAGCAGAAGGAAAGAAATCATAAAGATCAGATCAGAAATAAATGAAAAAGAAATGAAGGAAACGATAGCAAAGATCAATAAAACTAAAAGCTGGTTCTTTGAGAAGATAAACAAAATTGATAAACCATTAGCCAGACTCATCAAGAAAAAAAGGGAGAAGACTCAAATCAATAGAATTAGAAATGAAAAAGGAGAAGTAACAACTGACACTGCAGAAATACAAAAGATCATGAGAGATTACTACAAGCAACTCTATGCCAATAAAATGAACAACCTGGAAGAAATGGACAAATTCTTAGAAAAGCACAACCTTCCAAGACTGAATCAGGAAGAAATAGAAAATATGAACAGACCAATCACAAGCACTGAAATTGAAACTGTGATTAAAAATCTTCCAACAAACAAAAGCCCAGGACCAGATGGCTTCACAGGCGAATTCTATCAAACATTTAGAGAAGAGCTAACACCTATCCTTCTCAAACTCTTCCAAAATATAGCAGAGGGAGGAACACTCCCAAACTCATTTTACGAGGCCACCATCACCCTGATACCAAAACCAGACAAGGATGTCACAAAGAAAGAAAACTACAGGCCAATATCACTGATGAACATAGATGCAAAAATCCTCAACAAAATACTAGCAAACAGAATCCAACAGCACATTAAAAGGATCATACACTATGATCAAGTGAGGTTTATTCCAGGAATGCAAGGATTCTTCAATATACGCAAATCAACGTGATACACCATATTAAAAAATTGAAGGAGAAAAATCATATGATCATCTCAATAGATGCAGAGAAAGCTTTCGACAAAATTCAACACCATTTATGATAAAAACTCTGCAGAAAGTAGGCATAGAGGGAACATTCCTCAACATAATAAAGGCCATATATGACAAACCCACAGCAACATTGTCCTCAATGGTGAAAAACTGAAAGCATTTCCACTAAGATCAGGAACAAGACAAGGTTGCCCACTCTCACCACTCTTATTCAACATAGTTTTGGAAGTTTTATCCACAGCAATCAGAGAAGAAAAGGAAATAAAAGGAATCCAAATCGGAAAAGAAGAAGTCAAGCTGTCACTGTTTGCAGATGACATGATACTATACACATTGCCTTTTGACTTAAACCTGTGTTTACTTTGTAGAATAACAGGCTCCAGGATCTGAGTGCCGTGTTCCTCAAAGCCACCATGATCGCAGCCTGCATGTTTACAGGGGTGGTGCTTCCCGCCAGAGAGAGGGCACCAACCAAATCCAAGTTCTCTGAGAGCCACGAGTCTGCAGCCACAAACCACATAATGTCCGGTGGCATGGGATGGAGTGAACAATTTGGGGTCCACTGACGTTTTTATTTTTGTTCTCATGAATGACTGTCACTGAGGATAAAAGGAAATTATATGTTGTGAGGGCTATTTTTTAAATCAATAAAAGTAGATTGTCAAGATTTTAACATCCTTAAATGTTCCAGGGCACTGCCTTGATCAGATGCAATTCAACATCTTCCCTTGTAAGTTTTACTGGGTTGGCCAAAAAGTTCATTCCGGTTTTTCCGTAACATCTTACGGAAAATCCCGAACGAACATTTTTGGCCAGCCCCGTATTTCTAATGCACAGTTCCTATCTCTGCCCCACTGTCACTGGGCAGAGCTCTCCCCAAGCTTTCACTGTGTTCTGGCTGCCCTTGCTTTCACCCCTTCATCTACACCGCTGCAGAGCTCACTGACAAGCAGGTGTATTTAAAATTCTTGAGCGGATCCTTTCTGTTCTCAGGATAAAATCCAGAATCCTCAACAGGACTGAAAAGGCCGGCATGGTCTGGCCCTTGCACACTCTGGCAGCTACCCTCCTACTGCTTCGCCATGGTCTTCCTTCCTTAGAGCCTCGGCTCAAGCTCCCTCTGCCTGGAATGCTCTCTCTGGACCCTTCTTCCCCACCCAGGTCTCCGATCCCTGTCTGAGCATCCATTCCCAGAGGCGCCCTCCCTGAACTCCCTCTTGGTATAAACATATTCCATTTCCCCTTAGTAGCACCTGTCAAAATTGTAGTTGAGCAATTACTTATGAAATTATTTGTTGATTGTCTTCTCTGATGGAATTGGCCCCTGTGCTTCCAGGGAACATTTCTGGCTTGTGTTCTTGTGTTTCTCCGATGCCCAGTCAAGTGCCTTGTTCATAACACTTGTGCAATGAACATTTGTTGAGCAAATAATTGAAAATCCAAGGCAACCATAAGCTGACTATCGAATGAGTCGAGTGGCGAAATGGGAAGGGGTACAGATTGATTCCAGCCTGCGAATCCATGGGTCTCAAATCTCCCTGTGCACAGGGTTACCTCGGGAGCTTCCCGAACGAGCAGCTTCCCTGACTCCACTCTCAGAAACACTGATGTCATACATTTGGGGCAGCGGCCAGGAGTCCGCACGTGTAACGTGCATCCTGGGTGACGTGATGCAGGTGTTCGAGGATAGTCTTCGAGAAGCACTGCTGTGAGCTGAGCTGCACGTAAAACCAGCCCAAAGTTATAACAAGTGCATTTGTGGAAGCGATTTGGACATGGTGATCAGATTCAACTAGCTACCTTGGAAACAGGCTTGCAACCTTAACAAAACTAAAAAAGAAACCCCTTATAATCAAGTAGTCATTAAGACGTGGAAATAACTGGAAAGTTATTCATTATAAAATTGGGCTAGAATTCTGCATCTGAACAATAAACAAGCCAAGGGGCCTGATGTGGTTCAAAGTAAACCAATGTCGATGCATATAATAGAAGGTGTCAGTTACGATGACAAAAGGCTGATGTTTCCAAATTAATCCTTTACAGAAAACCCAAGTCCTTTCCTCCCCTAACCCCCAACAGCATGAGTAGCAGAGCTGTACACAGTTCTCCTGGGCATCTGTCAGTTTCGTGTTTCCTGTCACTTCGGGCACATACATCTTTTGGGGGCAGGGTGGCGGTGGTTTTATACATCTTCTAGTGTGATTACCCAATTTCACCGAATTTCACACCAGGTGACAGTGACTCAGAATCACTGTGAAGAGAAAAACACCCAGAAGCGAAAGATTACTGTTTTCGCCCTTTAAGTTAGTTCCATGCGGGGCAAAACCCAAGGCTGATTGGACTTTCCGGGGTTTTGTTTCAATGGGGTTACAATGTGAAGAGCAGATGAGGGGACCATCTGCTTCTGAAGGTCTGCTTCTTCATTACGTGTTTTGTTAGAGGTGCCAGAAATGCATTTTCTCTCATGCATTTGTGAGAACTTTTTACATTGTAGCCATCTGGGCAAATTACCACCCTATTTAAATTAAGCATCCTTAAAGAGATCAATTCACGGTCTCTGAGCTAAATTCCATGCAGCAATTAATGCCTCAGAGATTTCTCAAGAGCTCCCGGCTTTGTCAGTGCTGAGTACTAACGATCCTATTCCAGGACTCAGCATACAATCTGCATTACAGAGCCTGCTGTCTGCAGGTTGGGTTAGAGTCTGTTAGAAGAACATGAATGACATAAAGGACATGTTTGGATTGTCATTGGGAATATCTCTGCTCTGTAATACACTTGCATTTGAGGCTTTGGATTCTGAGATAACACATTTGTTTAGAAAATCTTTGCTAATCTTTTGGACTTCTCTATCAATGCCCCTGTAGAACAGTAACTTTTTTTGGTGGAAAGATGGTGAAAATAGCCTTTGCGTTTCATTGAGTCTTTTCAATACCAGGATCTCTTTCATTTAGTTGGACGCCTGCCTTGACATGAAGTTGTCACTGGACATGATCAACTGCTATCCTCAAAGTGTCCAGGTGTCAATTTATCCATAATGATCCTTCATTTAACAGCTGTGTTTTGGTATTAACGACAGTGTGAAAGTCATTGGTGGAAAAATCTGGCAGGACCTGGCGTTCACCTGGGAAAGATCCAGGCCTAGGAAGATAAATTTCCCATGTACTTTGCCGCTGAGACCAAACTGTGTCATCCCCAGGGCCATGGCTGCCCTCTGGAATCCTGAGTCCTTCCCATTTGAGAGAGAGACCAAAAGCTGGGCAAAGGTGGTGGTGGGAGTAAGCATGGTTCTCGCACACTACAGGACCTATATCTGGCATAGGTGTGAGACTCTTACCAAAAACCAGCCTCCTGTGGGTGGACCTGCTTAAGAAACTCAGGTCTTGGAGAGTGAAAGACATCGGGATTGCTTGGATGAGTTTTGCCAGCAGGGAGCTGTCCAGGGTGCTGATCCTGTAGACCTGAACCTCCGTAGTCCTTTTGCTGCCCTGCTTGCCCAGCACTCGACAATTGGTCAGAAAGGAGGCAATGCCTACTGCCTGAACCAAGTTCTGTCCTGTTGGCCTGGTCTGACCGAGGCTGACCTGGCCTGGCCTAACCTCTGCCCTGTCTGACCTGTGCCTGTTGGAGCTGGGACACCGTCCACTGTGACAGCTACCCTAGTTTTTTTTGTTTTCTTTGCGGTACGCGGGCCTCTCACTGTTGTGGCCTCTCCCGTTGCGGAGCACAGGCTCCGGACGCGCAGGCCCAGCGGCCATGGCTCACGGGCCCAGCCGCTCCACGGCATATGGGATCTTCCCGGACCGGGGCACGAACCCGTGTCCCCTGCATCGGCAGGCAGACTCTCAACCACTGCGCCACCAGGGAAGCCCTGCTACCCTAGTTTTGCCCTAAATCAATGGCTCCCAAACCTGGCTCTGACCAGAATCATGAATATTATGAATCAGAGTGTCTGGGAGCGGGTCTAGGAATCTGAGGGTCACAGTCCTGGAATAACTTCTTGGTTCCTTTACCATGTTTCCTTTCAGTATTGGGTCTAATTCCTCTTGTCTATCTCTTTCACTGAATGGAAAGTAAGTTGTAGTATCTAAACTTTTCAGAGGGGTTATTGAGGAAAAGTGTGTTGAAAAACCCATGCCCTATGGGTTTGGAGTCTGAGGTTCCTCAGAAGATTAAAAATAAAACTACCATATGATCCATCAATCCTACTTTTGGGTATTTATCCAAAAGAATTGAAAGCAGAATTCTGAAGGGATCTTAGCACTCCCATGTTCCTTGCAGCCTTATTTACAATAGCCAAACTATGAAAACAACTTAAATGTCCATCAAGGATGAATGAATAAAGAAAATGTGGGAACTTTCCTGGTAGTCCAGTGGCCAGGACTCCGTGCTCCCAATGCAGGGGGCCTGGGTTCGACCCCTGGTCAGGGAACTATATCCTGCATGCCACAACTAAGAGCCCGCATGATGCAACTAAGAGCCTGCAAGCCACAGCTAAAGATCCTGCATGTGGCAACGAAGATCCCGTGTGCCGCAACTAAGTCCTGGCACAGCCAAAGAAAGAAATAAATAATTTTTAAAAATTATTAAAAAAAGAAAATGTGGTATTTACACACACAACTGAATATTATTCAGCCTTATAAAACAGGAAATTCTGACATGTGCTACACTGTGGATGAACCTTGAGGACATGATGCAAAGTGCAATAAACCAGTTCCAAAAAGACAAGTGCTGTATGATTCCACTTATATGAGGGATTTAATGTGGTCAATCTCAAAGAAACAGAAGGCAGGATGGAGGTTGCCAGGGATAGTGGGAACGGCATGGGGAGTTGCTGTTTAACGGGTACAGAGTTTCAGTTTTGCAAGAGGGAAAAGTTCTGGAGGTCTGCAGTACAACAATGTGACTACAGTTAGCACCACTGAACATTGAAATATGGTTAAGATAGTGACTTTTATTTTACATGTTTTGCAATATTTAAAAAAATTAAAAAGAAACCACCCCCCATACTCTGGCAAATACTGTATTTTGGGACAATTCAGTTCAAGGTAGAAATGAATCAATTGATAACTAGATCCACGTATTTGCTAGACTCTAGTTACCTCGGATTTCACAGGATTGCCACATTTTCTTTCTCTCTCACGGCCCAGATTTTATTTAACACTTCTGCTCATGGTATCTGGGTTTGAGTGTGGCTGCTTTATAGAAAAGGAGGTTCTTGAAATGATTTTTTATCCATATCTGTATCAGACCTTAGGGAATACTAGAGGACTCTTTTCCCTGGGTCACACTTCGAATTAAATTGGTTTAGGGACTTCCCTGGTGGTGCAGTGGTTAGGAATCCGCCAGCCAATGCAGGGGACACGGGTTCAAGCCCTGGTCTGGGAAGATCCCATGTGCCACGGAGCAACTGAGCCGGTATGCCACAACGACTGAGCCTGTGCTCTAGAGCCCACGAGCCACAACTACTGAGCCCGCGTGCCACAGCTACTGAAGCATGCGTGCCTAGAGCCTGTGCTCCACAAAAAAAGAAGCCACCATAATGAGAAGCTTGCGCCCAGCAATGAAGACCCAAAGAAGCCAAAAATAAATAAATAAATTTATTTTTTAAAAATTGGCTTAAATTTTGTTGATATTATTTGGTTTCACTGAAACATATTTAATTCCCAGTCTAAGTGTTGGAAATCTGTAGAATTGAAAGAGTTATAGCAGCAGAAAGTAAAGTTCACTGGGTCACTATTAACCACTAATGTTTGACATGTAAGCGAATGCAACGGAAAAAACTATTTTAGCAATAACTGCTCAAAAAACCAATCTAACTTTCCCTTTGGAGTGTCTGGGGAAATCCACATATTCCTGACTAGATCTGACCCCTTTTTCCCCAATAAGCCTGCCTTACAAGGCATATAAACCTTTGGTTTGGCTTTGCTACTGCTCAGAGCTATTGGATAAATAGCTTCTGGGGAAATAGCCTGAGTGATCCCATCTCTAAGATGAAGAGAAAACCGAGTTCTCTGTACATCTACCCAGAACTTGTGACAACGTCAGGCTTTTGTTCAAGGACAACCAGAGGATGCTGGTAGAGGAACCAGCTTGGAGGAAAATACACGTTCTAAACTCAGGTGGACCAGGACAGGTGGCCACCAGCTGAAACATCAAGAGAGAAGGCACATCCAACTCCCAAACTTCCCAGAGCCACATACGTCCTTGCCAAAGCTGGTCAGCTCTAGTTGCTCCTTACTCAGGCCTATTCAAACCCTGCGTGCCCAAGTCCAGAGTTGTGATTCCTACTTTCCTTTCCTTGTTTCCAAGCTCGGCTGGGTCCTTCAACTGCTTGGCATATATTTATGGCTGTCTGGACATGTGTTTCTGTCAAGGAAAGGGAGGACTGCTTACCTGTCGCCCCTGTCCTGGGGAACGTCGTTCCGACTTGAGTTAAAGTTTTCTCACTAAATACAGATGTAACTTGGAAATACGGAATGATAGAATCCGGGATCACTCTGGGAGGTTTATTTCTGTCTTAACCTCAGATGTCAGCATCACAGAATATTTCATCGTTAGCCAGCTCTGACTCCATTCTCCACCCCTCTTAGGATGTATGTTTAACGGGTGGCAAGTGAATATTTTCTATTCACATCAAGTCCTTCCTGTTTCTCTCTTGGACTGGTGAGATTATGAAAGAATGAGATGAGGTGAGGGGCTTTGTACTGCACTCCTGTCTCTCTTGTTTTCCAAGGATTTCTTGTACATCTTTCTTGGGTATCTTAAAGACAACGGTTTTATCTCCCTTATCTACTGATTGTTGATTATCTAAAATTGGCTCCATATTGGGGTAAACCTAGGGGTGTCACCCTTCTAGATCATGATTTAACAAGGACTGTTAAACAGCTGAAATCCACTTGACTGGAATGGAAACTTCCCCCGCACCTCTCCTGAGTTCTTGTGGCTGAACTAATAGTAAAATTGGCACAAAGATTAACAGGAGAAAAAGCAACAAATTTTAATTCGTGTGCATGGAGGTCCCATAGAAATGGGACCTAAGAAGTGGCCAAAGCAGGCAGCTTTAGTGCTTTTAAGCAAAGAAACACATTTGTGAGGAAATGATATGACAGAAGAAAGCAACCTAGGTTTTGGAAGCTCACTTTGTGAAGAATCTAAACAGATTTTAGGCTGGGGGTAGCCAATTAAAGAATTCACAGGGTTTTTTGATACAGGCTTCTTGCCCCAAATCCCTTATCTCTGGCAATAAGGGCATCCTTCTACCTCCAGATGCAGGGGTACACCTTTCACAGGGGAGGTTTATTTCCTGCTTTCAGGGAGATGGACAGGAGGCGCAGAGCATCCCTCTTGTGTTGACTGTTTCTTAAGTAACCTTAATTCAAAATAATCAATGTATCATTGATGCAAATTTTGGGGCCGCCTGCCCTGAGCCCCAATAGTAGACTACACACAAAATGAAATTCATAAGAGGTTCCTAGAGTCTTAGTAAAATCTCTATTACCTCCACAGACCTGAGCAAAAATATTTACTGTCTTCTGAAATAATGTTTTTTTTTTCTCATAAAAAGAATACAGGCCCTTCCAGGTAGAAAACTGGAGAAATACTTAAACGTACTAAGTGCAAAGAAGTAAAGAAAAGTAAGTAATATTTTCTTACAATAATAGGTGCTATGATTAAGTGCCTTTCTATGTGTCAAGTACTGTGTTAAGTGCTTTACAATCACAATCTTCTTTATATTTACAATAATCTTGAGAATCAGTATTATTATCCTAGGTTTACAGATGAGGAAACTGAGCCTTAGAGGTTAAGTGACTTGCCTAAGGTCACACAGCCTGTGTGCTGCAGAAAGAAGATTTTAAATCCATGTTGGTTTTGCTCCAAAACCCAGATTCTTAACCAGGAAGCTAGTTTTTAAATTTATAATTTTATGTTGTAAGAATTTCTCCATGCAGGGGAGCAAAATGTGCCACCCCAAAATGATCTTTGGCATGAGGATTGAATCAGGCTGATTAGTTTTAAGAAATAGAAGACTCGGGAAGTTTTTCTTCTTACCTCCCTCTGAATGGCCCAGAAGAATTTAGCTACAGGGCCTGTTTCTGGAATAGAACCAT
This sequence comes from Lagenorhynchus albirostris, assembly GCF_949774975.1. Classification (NCBI taxonomy): domain Eukaryota; kingdom Metazoa; phylum Chordata; class Mammalia; order Artiodactyla; family Delphinidae; genus Lagenorhynchus; species Lagenorhynchus albirostris. The sequence goes on along the minus strand of NC_083101.1, from coordinate 112,251,042 downwards.
CACCAGAAATATCTGCAAAGAACGTGGGCCGGTTGTGGTAGGGGAACTCGGCAGGGCCCAGAGAGAAGAATCCTCTCTGTCTCGCTGTCGCTGTCTGGCCCAGCAGACATCTGTTTACCAAACATTTGCTTTTCTGTCTCCATGTGAATTGCCTTCCTCCCCTTTGTGGTCCAAACCACCACCCCCAGCATCCTTTTTTGTCTTTAGCTAAAGATGGTATTTAAGTGAGGGTTTGGGCCATTTTGACGAGTGACTCAGTCTTCCTGGGTCTCTCCCATGTATACATGTTATTAAACTTTTGTGTGATTTTCTCCTGTTTGTCTGTCTCATGTCAACTTAATTTGCAGAAGAACCTAGAGGAAAATGTCTTCTTCCCGATGCTGTAATCAGAACAGTCTGGCACAAAGATAGACATAGATCAATGCAACAGGTTAGAAAATCCAGAGATAAACCCACGCACCTATGGTCAATTAATCTATGACAAAGGAGGCAAGGATATACAATGGAGAAAAGACAGTCTCTTCAGTAAGTGGCGCTGGGAAAACTGGACAGCTACATGTAAAAGAATGAAATTAGAACACTATCTAACACCATACCCAAAAATAAACTAAAAATGGATTAAAGACCTAAATATAAGACCGGATACTATAAAACTCTTGGAGGAAAACATAGGCAGACACTCTGTGACATAAATCACAGCAATATCTTTTTGGGTCCACCTCCTAGAGTGATGAAAATAAAAACAAAAATAAACAAATAAACAAAAAGGACCTAATTAAACTTAAAAACTTTTGCACAGCAAAGGAAACCATAAACAAAACAAAAAGACAACCCACGGAATGGGAGAAAATATTTGCAAACAAAGCGACCGACAAGGGATTAATCTCCAAAATATACAAACAGCTCCTGCAGCTCAAGAAAAAACAACAAACAACCCAATCAAAAAATGGGCAGAAGACCTAAATAGACATTTCTCCAAAGAAGATATATAGATGGCCAAGAGGCACATGAAAAGATGCTCAACATCACTAATTATTAGAGAAATGCAGGTCAAAACTACAATGAGGTATCACCTCACACCAGTCAGGATGGTCAGCATTAAAAAGTCTACAAATAACAGGTGTGGAGAAAAAGGAACCCTCTAAGACTGCTGGTGGGAATGTAAAGTGGTGCAGCCACTATGGAAAATAGTATGGAGGTTCCTTAAAAAACTAAAAACAGAGTTACCATATGATCCAGCAATCCCACTCCTGGGCATATATCTGGAGAAAACCTAATTTGAAAAGATACATGCACCCCAGTGTTCACTGCAGCACTATTCACAATAGCCAAGACATGGAAGCAACCTAAATGTCCAGCGACAGAGGAATGGATAAAGAAGATGTGGTATACACACACACACACACACACACACACACACACACACACACACACACAATGGGATATTACTCAGCCATAAAAATGAATGAAATAATGCCATTTGCAGCAACATGGATGGACCTAGAGATTATCATACTAAGTGAAGTCAGACAGAGAAAGATAAATATCACATGATACCCCTTATATGTGGAATTTTAAAAAAGGATACAAGTGAATTTATTTACAAAACAGAAACAGACTCACAGACTTCAAAAACAAACTTATGGTTGCCAAAGGGAAAGGCGGGGGTGGGGAAGGGATAAGTTAGGAGTCTGGGATTGACACGTACACACTACAATATATAAAATAGATAATCAACAAGGACCTACTGTAGAGCACAAGGAACTCTACTATTATTAGGATATTATTGAGGATATTCTGTAATATCCTAAATGGGAAAAGAATCTGGAAAAGAATAGATATATGTATATGTACACCTGAATCACTTTGCTATACGCCTGAAACTAACACAACATTGTAAATCAACTACAGGCCAATATAAAGTAAAAATCTTTTAAAATTAAAAGCAAATAAAGTGAGAGGTCACATTCTGTTTTGTCTCAGTCATCTTTGATTGTTACGGGGTTTCGGTTGAGCTGATCCAAGCTTTGGGTAAAGCTGGGCTCTGTCCTCTGTGAGGGACGTGGTTCCACCTCCTAGCTCTCCTTCTGTCCAGGCTCTGCAGGACTCTTCCCCTCTCTGCGGAACTGACCCCCTGCTGCTCTCACAGCTCTCACAGCTGCCCTTCTTGGGTGGCTCTCGCCCATTCTTTCCCCATGGCCCTACTTCTGATTTTCGCTGACATCAGCCTTTGCAAGTTTACACCCCTTGGTGTATTGAGATTCCTTCCTTCAGCAACAGATTTTTACTGCTTGTTATGTGCCCTGTACTGTTCTAGGATCTGGGAAAAGAGCAGCAGACAGAGCGGCAAAAACCCCTGCTTCATGGGCCTTAGGTTCTCATGGACACAGAGGGGAAGCCACAGTGAAACGAACACGCAGCACTTTAGGCAGAGACGGAGCCGTGAGAAAAGAAAGCCGCCAAGGGTGGCGGGAGGTGACGGGAGAGATTTACAGTGTTAAATGCAGCGACTGGGGAGTCTTCCCTGAGAAGATGATATTTGGGTGAGGACTTGAAGCCTCCCTTACCGTTGGAGGGAGCACACTGCGTGCTCCAGGAGAAGGGCTTTCCAGGCTGAGGGACCAGCCAGCACAAAGGCCCTGGGCAAGATGTGCTAGCACATTCAGGAACAGGAAGCGAGGCGGCACTGGGTCAGGGAAGTCGTGTTGGGAGGATTTGTGTGTCTGTGGGGAGCAGAAGGGCACCTGAAGGACACCCGCCTTGGACAGCTGGTGTGAATGAAAAACAAACCTCTCTTGTGCTGAGCCTTGAGAACTCGGGGTGGATTTGTTTAAACAGTGATTAGCCTGCCCCAACTAATCGAGGAGGACCCCACCGGCAAGATGATTACTAGAAGCCTCTTGAGGGATAATCATCTCTTTTTTTTTTTGAGGAAACTCAAAAAGATGTAAAGGACGGAGTAACATAAAGTCATTTAAAAATAAGTAAGAGGGACGAGAGGAAAAAACCAAGGAGGAGAGTAAAATGGTGCAGATGCGGGGTCCAGAGGACTGGGTAACTGGAGTGGAATAGAGCAGTGGCGTAGGAATGGAGAAGGGATAGACGGAGTGAATTCACGGCTGTTTATAAAAAGAGAAAGGACGAAGGGGAGCAGCTGATGGTGTAAGTGAGTCAAAGATACCAGCAGGGTCTAGGCTGGAGTTCGCAACAAAGGTGGTGCTGGCAGTGGTAGCGGGGTGCGCGCGGTAAAAGGGCATACAGTCCTCTTTTTGGTTAAACTCCACGGACGTTATTTAAAAACCTCTGACAATACTGGACATGCTGACTCTATCTTCATTCTCTCTTGAATCCACTCTTTTCCGTTTTCTTTTTTTTTTTTTTTTTTTGGCCGTGCCACGCGGCATATGGGATCTCAGTTCCCCCACCAGGGATCGAACCCTTGACCCCTGCAGTGGAAGCGCAGAGTCTTAACGACTGGACCGCCAGGGAAGTCCCTGTTTAACCCTCCAATTCTCGGCGTCCTTCGAAGATTCTTCTTTCCCTGACTCCCACTTAACTGTGGATGTTTCCCCAGGTGTAGACTTTAGTCCTTTTTTTTTTTATTACTCCACACTAAAGGTTGGCAATTTTTAAATTAATATTTAAATTATATATTTTTTTATTACTCCACACTAAAGGTTGGCAATTGTTTCTGTAAACGGCCAGATGGTAAATATTTTAGGCTTTGTGGACATACGGTCTCTACTGTAACAATTCAACCTTGCTGCTGTCGTGTGAAAGCAGCCGCGGATGCTATGTAAACAACGGGCGTGGCTGGTCCCCGTACAACTTTATTCAGAAAAACGGGCAGTGGGCGAGATTTGATCCGAGAGTCCAAGTTTGCCGAGCCCAGCCTTAACACTGTGCTCTTGGTGACGTAGCAGCTCCCTTCCACGTGACAATGGCTCCCACATGTACTGTATTTTTTTTAGGACAGACTATCTCCTCAACTCCACGATCCTGTGCACTACTTCTTACTGGACACCTGCATCTAGAAACCCGCATTCCCAGTTTGGAGCTCACGTATCCCTTCCACCCCGAACAGTACCACACGTACACCCTTTTGGCTGAGCTCGGAGCCCTGTGAACCCCTCTCCCCAAGCAGCCACGTGGAGACAGGTAGGCCGTCTGTCATCTCCTCTGCTTAACTCAGCCACGTCCCCTTTGAACTCACCGCTACTCGTCATCCTCGCTCCCCTTCTGCTATCCCCCAATCTGCTGCCAGAGGCATCTTTCTACCGCACGATACGGTTAAGTTCCTTCCGTGTTCAGAATTTTACTGAAGCCTCAGAATGAAACCCAAACTCCTCAGCGCGGCCCGCAAGGCCCTTCACCATCCAGCCCCTGATACTTCCGGAGCCTCGCTTTGTGTTGCCATCTGGCTGCCCAGGCAGTGAAATGGGGCAGATCTCAGATCGCTCAGCCACCCTGGTGCTCTCACCGCCGGGTCTTTGCACACGCTGCATCCTGTGCCGGGAACACCTCCTCCAGGTGCCAATGCCCCTCCCTGATTAGCACCCGCTAACCCGCACCCGGAAGGGCAGGATCAAGGAGGTGACCTCTGGCGGACAGATCTGTCCAGGGTATAAAATCCTCTGCCTGCTCCTGTCGAGAATTTCAAAATTCTCGGCGTGTGGTGAATGTACATTCTGTTTCCTATGGACTACAACTGACGTTCCAAGAAAATGCTGTCGTCATTATAAGTCTAATTTATTTCATTGCGCCAATAACAACACGCTTTTTCACGACTGCATCTGAATGTGGGGAAAGAGGTGAGAAGGGCTGGCACCTGGCCAGGAGACTTGGTCACAACATAGAAATACAGCATCTAGTAAAACATGATAAACTGACAGACTTGAAAAGAGAAAACGAAGAGAAATCAACTTCGCTATGCGTCTTCTCCTCAACTAATATGACATTATAGAATTTTTAAAGAATGGGAAATGCTGGAAACACGGAAGCATCGCAACTGTAATTAAATTATATGTTGTATAGTATTGGATCGAGATGCGGAAAACACGCCTGTATGTCAAATGACAAATGGCCCGCTCCGTGGCTGTCAGAGGTGAAGTGCGTCTTATAAATCAGGAATGAAGAGGTCCTGCCTCAAGGCAGCTGGTAGACCTATGAAGTGGGGATCTCCGGGCTGGGCTTCTCATCTCTTCTCTACATACACACTTCCCCAAAGCTTGTGGGTTTAAAACCCCTTAATAGTTAATATTCCAATGACTCCCAAGCGAATACCTGTTGACATGACTTTTTCACTGGGCTTTAGACAAGGATACCCAGCTGTCTACTTAACATGTCCACTTGGCTAAGGCACATGCCTTTCAAACTCCCCACAGAATCTCCGATTTCCCCCAGCCCATCCCATTTCAGCAGATGGCACTGCCGTTCAGCCAATTACTCCAGCCCCAAACCAGGGAGGGATCCTTGGTTTCTTTCCTTCCCTCACTCCCCGCAATCAATCCATCATCAAGTTCTGTGAGTTCTACTTGCAAAATACATCTCACATCTGCACCACCATTAGCAACTGCTTAGATGTTTGCACCCAACTATGAACTGCTGCCATGTTTTCACTCTTGTCCCTGCAACGCAGCTTCTACAGAGCTCTACGGAGTGGAGAGATCTTTTAAAAGTGTAAGTCAGACCGTGGCCCTCCCTCTGCTACTTAAAGCTCTCCTGACCATGGTGGCCTGGGGGCGTCACAGCAGCCCTGCCCGCCTCTGCAACTGCATCTCCTGCCTCTGCCCCCTCTGGCTCTCCTGCCTCGTGGGTCACACCAGGCAATGTCCAGTCTGGGGTTTCTATACTAGCCGTTTCCCTCCCTCACATCTTCAAGTGTTTGCATATTATGATTTAGGTCTGATTCTTATTACTTAGGTCTTGGCTCAAATGGTGCCTGCCCAGAAAGGCCTTTCCTGACCAACCTAAGTAATTCCAATCATATCTTTCTTTGTTTTCTTCAAGATATTTACCACGAATTGAAATCATGTGTTCATTTATTTGTTTTTTTTTTAAAGATTTTGTTGTTGTTGATGTGGACCATTTTTAAAGTCTTTATTGAATTTGTTACAATACTGCTTCTGTTTTATGTTTTGGTTTTTTGGCTGCGAGGCATGTGGGATCTTAGCTCCCCAACCAGGGATCGAACCCACACCCCCTGCATCGGAAGGCGAAGTCTTAACCGCTGGACCACCAAGGAAGTCCCCCATTTATTTGTCTTATGCCTAACAAGCCCCACTGAATTGTGAGCTCCAGAGGGTGAGTTCTCTGTCATTCACCGTTTATACCCAGAGCCTGGAGTAGTGCCTGACTCATGGTGGGAGCTCATCAAAACTAGTTGTTCAATAAATGAATGAATGAATGAATGAATGATCTGCCCACTCTGAGCATGACCTTTGTACTAGGGCCTGGCTCTTTAGGCTGATGGAAGGAAAGAGACATTTTGCCATCTGTACCTCCATGGGAGGGGCAGGTGGGTAGTGTGGAAAAGGCAGACCTGTGTTTTGAGACGCGTCTCTCTATGATGGGTGACCTTGCACAAGCCTCCCAGCCTTTCTGCCCTCAGTTTTCTAACCTATGCAATGGTAATAAATATACAGGCTGCTAGAGTTTTTCAGGAACATTTATAGAATTCAAGTCCAGCTGATATTTGTAGATATGTGTAATTTATGAGTAAACAGCATATAATGATAGCAAAGAATATATGCAAGGATAGCTATAAATACATATATATTATTGCTCAGAAGAATGGTTAGTTCCTTTTGGGTTACCTTTCTAGCACGAAGCAGAGTCCTTAACAGCCTTATTTAATTGATGTTAACTGGTAATAATAGGGTAAATTTACAGAACTCACATTAAAAAAAAAAATGACCTCCTCTTAGAGTGTTGATCCTGGGAGTTTTAAGAAGAACCAACAAGCTTGCTATTCAAGAAGACCCTGCCAACTGTGACTCACAAACAGATCAAGGAGAAAGGGGTTGAGGGACCCCTTTAATCCCTCAAATGTCGGTCAATCAACGGAACCCTCCAAATGAAGGCCGTTTCCACTTGGAGGCCTGTTGTACGTTTATCATCTCTTTCTCTCCCTCTTCTCTCAGAAGCGCTAATGAAATGTATTTCTCCCCCTTTTCTTTCAGGAAAGCCTGTGAGAAGCTTTTAAGATCAGTTTATCCTGCTCCAGGTTTTGAGGTTATTTTTCGGCCTTTGGTCGGTAGGGTGGGTCACAAAATTAGAATTTAGAGTCGGAAGGGATTTGATACCATGTAGTTCAAGCTACTTTGTGCATCTCTCTCATAGATTAAAAAAAATTGTGCTGTCAATTATTATTATTATTATTATTATTTTTTGGCGGTACGCGGGCCTCTCACTGCTGGGGCCTCTCCTGCTGCGGAGCACAGGCTCGGGACGCGCAGGCTCAGCGGCCATGGCTCACGGGCCCAGCCGCTCCGCGGCATGTGGGATCTTCCCGGACCGGGGCACGAACCCGCGTCCCCTGCATCGGCAGGTGGACCCCCAACCACTGTGCCACCAGGGAAGCCCTGTGCTGTCCATTTTTAATACTGTTTTCAAGTCTTTGAAAGAAAGAATTTTGCTTTTCATAATTATAGGCCAGAACCACCAGCATTCCAGGCTGTGAACTCTTTCAGGGTGGTATGGTTTCATTTGTTTTATAAGCCCAGTGTCTGGCATGGCTCCCACAAGAAATGCTTGAAGAATGAATCATTCCTAATATGTCACTTTGCTAACTAGACAAGATTGTCAACATTTAATTGCTTACATTCGAAAAGATACATGCACCCCAATGTTCACGGCAGCACTATTTACAATAGCCAAGACATGGAAACAACCTATCATCTGTCTGACATGGACAGACAACAATCTGTCCACCAACAGAGGAATGGGTAAAGAAGATGTGGTACATATATACAATGGAATACTACTCAGCCACAGAAAGGAATGAAATAATGCCATTTGCAGCAACATGGGGGGACCTAGAGATTATCGTACTAAGTGAAGCAAGTCAGACAGAGAAACACAAATATCGTATGATATCATGTGGAATCTAAGACAATGATACAAATGAACTTATTTATAAAACAGAAACGGACTCACAGACTTAGAAAACGAACTTATGGTTACCAAAGTGGGGGGAGGTGAGGGGTAAGTTAGGAGTTTGGGATTAACATATATAGACTACTACATATAAAACAGATAATCAACAAGGACCTACTGTATAGCACAGGGAACTCTACTCAACACTCTGTAATAACTTATATGGGAAAAGAATCTGAAAAAGGATACATGTATATGTATAACTAAATCACTTTGCTGTACACCTGAAACTAACACAACATTGTAAATCAACTATACTCCAATATAAAGAAATTAAGAAAACATTTAATTGCTTACAACAAAATAAAGGGATAAAGGCATGGAGAACCTAAAATAACAGGTAATCCAAGAATGATTTTATCAGATTTAGGAAATGAGTGAGAGGCCCCCCAAATAAGTCTCAACTTTTTCACAGAATTTCCTGTTTTCCACACTACGTTACTAACTGAATATTTCCGTCGGTGATGGATGCTTAATTGTGCGGTAGGAACATAAAAGCCCTGCATTCCTCAGATAATTCACAGAGCAGAAAATCGATCTTAGGACCAACACGAGAAATCAGAGTGTCCACAATGATGACCATCTCACTGACTTCACCTTCCACAGAACTCAGCTGGGATGGCGCTGTCACAGGTCCACATTCTACACGTGCAGACCTCTGTTACACGGCTCCACGTTTTGTACCATATGCGTCTATGAAGCCACCGGATCATTCGTGATGAAACCTACAGCAGAGAAGTTCAGTAACCAGCACAAGGCCAAACAGCTAGTTAGGGGGCAAAGCCAGAACTCTCGGCAAGGTCAGGCCCTCCTCACTCTGCCTCAGTGGTTCTGCCCGACAAGTCGCAGAGCTGAAGGGATTTGAAGGTGGCTTAATCGTATGACTTTGTGCCACGGATGAGGACCCTGGGGCCAGAGAGACGGGGACACGGCCCTCAGGCACACACAGCTGGTGTGTGGCCGCCTCCTGACCATGGACTTTCATGCCTCCTGGTATTGAACGGGGTCAGAGCTAAGGAAGTGGAAGTGCAGGTCCCAGAAATGACGTGGGAAAACACCCCCTACTTTGTTTCCTGACGTACGAGCAGCAAAGGAGTCACAGCATATGTGCATTTTAGAAATCTCTCTCTAGCACAGCTGGAGGATGGATTTGAGAGGATCCAATCGCGAGGAATGACAAGGGCAGTTCTTCAGACAGCAGTGGTAATGGGGATGCTGCGGAGAAAGGTTAACATGTTGCTTTAGCAAGTGCAGGGGACAGGTGGCGGCTGGCAGACCTGGGATTAGGCTCCTGCGTCCTCCCGGCTGTGCACAGTGGCATCACAGCTGTGGCTTATTGAATGTTGCGTCCTCCCAGGTGCACGGGGCACTCTGACAATCCGGCTCACGGCTACAGCTTTAGTGCTCGGCACACTGCCGGGCACACAGGAAGCCCTCACATACTGTTCAGTGGATTAAATGAATATTTCACTCGTCTGACATGGCTGGGGAGAGAGGCAGTCTGTGAATGGAGAGTTAAATCTTTAGTGTTAAAGCTTTATCTTTATGGGACGATAGTTAAAAATACAGTATTCGGGGGCTTCCCTGATGGCGCAGTGGTTAAGAGTCCGCCTGCCGATGCAGGGGACACGGGTTCGTGCCCCGGTCTGGGAAGATCCCACATGCTGTGGAGAGGCTGGGCCCATGAGCCATGGCCGCTGAGCCTGCACGTCCGGAGCCTGTGCTCCGCAACGGGAGAGGCCACAACAGTGAGAGGCCCGCGTACCGCCAAAAAAAAAAAAAAAAAAATACAGTATTCAAAGTCAGCGTCTTATAAACAGCACATTGACCGTTCCATTTTCTTTTCCTAGATGATTGTCACATATCCAGGTGTTCGGGTGCTCCATTTTCTTGAGTTGTCAGATTCTTGAGAGCAGCAAAATGCTGCATTTGTCAGATAAACCAAGATAAAGCTACTCCAGTAAGCCTGCTGCCAACCTCCCACTTAAGAATGGGAGGTCTTATGATTCCAACAGCCTTGGAAGGAAGAGACATAAAGAAATGTTTTTGAAGCCTGCAGACTTAAGGCTCATTTTAAGAATAATTCTAAGGAGCAGAGATGTCAAACATTTAGGTTTGATAGACAGTCTTCAGCAATTCTGGGCAATTCAAAAGAGGTACAGAGGAAAAACTGGTTCTTGCTCTCAGATGCGATATTAATAGATTCTTATCTGAAATATATTTTTTGCTATTATATAATCTGTGGCCTGAAAACAGACTGAATGGTGCTGGCAAGAGTAATTTACAAGATGAAAACAAGGGAAAGGACAAGAAATATTGATCAAAGAGACAATGTTACAAATAAAAGGCTTTTCCTGAATTAAGAAAAAAAGATGGCATTTGAACTGAAAAACCAACCAATAACTTGGACAGTTAGCAAACCTCTTAATTTCCACTGCATTAGATACTTAAATTGATCTTGGGAAAATGGTTTTTGCTCAGGCATTTATGGTAATTTAATTCTTCCTTATTATATGCTCAACAGTATTTTAGGAATTGTAGCTATTACAGAAAATTCATTTTATCTCTTCAACTTGGGCCAAGAACAGGTTTATTTTATTTTTTGAAACATTAAAGAGAAAGAGCAGTAAGAGTAACATAAATGTGTTGTAAGTAACAGCAGGTGTCACCAAAACGTCTATAAATAAAGGCTGGAGAGGGTGTAGGAAGGAATCCTAGTGCACTGCTGGTGGGAATGGAAATTGGTGCAGTCACTGCAGAGAACAGCATGGAGGTCTCTCAAAAAAACCCCACAAAAACCTGAGCTACCATAGAACCCTACAATTCCACTCCTGGGTATACATCCAAAAAAGACAAAAACACTAACTCAAAAAGACACGTGCACCCCAATGATCACAGCAGCCAAGACATGGCAGCAATGAAATATTACTCAGCCATAAATAAAGAAGAATGAAATAATGCCATTTGCAGCAACATGGATGGGCCTGGAGGGTATTATGTTAAGTGAAGTAAGTCAGACAAAGATAAATACTGTATGATATCACTTATATGTGGAATCTAAAAATACAACAAACTGGTGAATATAACAAAAAAAAACCAGACTCACAGATATAGAGAATGAACTAGCAGTTACCAGTGGAGAGAAGGAAAGGGAGAAGGGCAATGTAGGGGAGGGAATTAAGAGTATAGACTATTGGGTGTAAGATGGGCTCAAGGATATATTATACAACACAGGGAATATTTTGTAATAACTGTAAATATAAAGTTACCTTTAAAAATGGTATAAAAATAAAAAATTAAAAGTCAGCACTTCCGAAAAAAAAAAATTAACAGTAGAGCTAAAGTGAACCAGAAGAAGGGAAGCAAGTGTAGGGTTAGGAAATCTATTGCACGTCCCTGACGTCATGCAGGACTGACTGCACCTACCCCATCTCAGACTGAAGGTTCCAGTCTGATGTTTAAAGACCCTGAAGGGAGAAATTTGCCCTGTTTCTACAGTGTTTTCAATGATTGCATGAGCCAGTGAGGGGTTACCTGAGTAAAGCAGAGAGTAACCTCAGGTTTCTCTCCCTCCCTCCCTGCCTTAGTCTGTTCGGGCTGCTGTAACAGACCACCACGGACGGGGTGGCTTAGAAACAACAGGAGTCTATTGCTCACAGTCTGGAGGCTGGAGGTGCAAGGCCGAGGTGCCAACAGATTTGTACCAGCCTTCCTGTGGCCGCTGACCCCACCCATGAGCGCGCCACTCACGGCCCCCGAAAGGCTCCACTGACAAATGCCGCCACATTAGGGATTAGGCTTCCACACGTGGATTTTTTTTTTTTTTTTTCACTGTGCGGGCCTCTCACTGCCGTGGCCTCTCCCGTTGCGGAGCACAGGCTCTGGACGCGCAGGCTCAGCGGCCATGGCTCATGGGCCCAGCCGCTCCGCGGCATGTGGGATCTTCCCGGACCGGGGCACGAACGCGCGTCCCCTGCATCGGCAGGCGGACTCTCAACCGCTGCGCCACCAGGGAAGCCCCCACATATGGATTTTGAGGAGACAAACATTCAGGCTATGGCACTCCCATGATGAAGAAGGGCGTGCATGAGTCTGTGTGTGTGAGTGTGAGTGTGTGTGTGTCTGAGAGTACATGTGTGTTTAGACCAATGCTCCTGTCCATTAATGAGAGTAATTGAGGGATGACTGAATTATGATTAAAATTCTACACTGCAGAGTTACCATTAACAAAGTCTGAAATCATAACCAGGACTTGGAATTCTCTAGAGTGAATACATTAAAACTGCCCTCATGGGTGAGGATGCATGGATGCCTTTTATAGGAACGATCACTGGCAATTGCTATGGGCTTGATGCCATTCTGTGCAATTAATGTGTATCCTACTTAATTCTTACAAGAGCCCTAATGCAGTTGGTATCACCTGCCCGCTACAGATTAAAAACAAAAAAACAAAAAAACAACTGCAGCAAAGATCAGTTATTAATAACCTTCTGAGACATATTGTGAGTAAAGCCAGGTATGAACCTGGATAAATTGGCTTTAGAGTTCTTAGATTCTGAACCACTGTACTGTCTACCCCCCCCCCCCAAGAACGTTTCTATGAATTAAACCAAGGGCACTCTAGAGACAACAGTGGGTAGAGCACAAGAAAGGCGTCATGGTTATTTGGTCACTCTCCCAGGATCCAGATTTAAGTCCTTAGCCAGCTAGAGGGGCGGCTCGCTGACTTTGAGCGTTTCCATAGAACTGACGGCAGGTGAGAAACATGTTGGCCCCGGGGAAGCTTCCAGGGTTTACTAAGCAGAGGGGAGAGCCGCCTCTGTTTCTTTACTGGTGATGGGCTTTACCACGTATTATGATCCTAGGACCACCGTGGAGGAACGAAACATCATCAAAACAGCTATTTAGATCTTTGTTCTTAGTTGAGAAAGTGCATTTTATAATGTGCAAGATTTGGTTGACTTTGCTAACCCAGCGGTGAAGTTTAAAATATGATCATTATATCATTTTTTTATGTCGTAGCTCACATGTGGAAAGCAATTTTCCAGTTTTCAGTTCTGAAAAACAGTATATTTCATCCATCATTTAGATACTTTGGTGCTTTTTCCCCCTCCTGTGTTCTTAAAGTCCGCTTTTTGAGACTGCTCCTGAATGGAGGTAACTCATGCTTATAAACATCATTTGAATCGAGAGCATCACAGATGTGAAGTCATGTCTTGGGGACCAGGTAATCACGCGTGCTCAGGTGAGCCCCTGACAAGGAGCGCAGGCTTCCTGCAGCAGTGCTGCTCCCAAGGCTATCTGATCGCACAGAGCTGCTTTACTTCTGGCCCAGGATAACTGATCATGAAAATATCCAATGTAAGATAATAGTTCGTAATGAAAAGATGTAAATAGTGAAGTTTGAGTCTCTGGATCCTAGCTGTGAGGAGGTCTCTACCTCGTGTTTCGTAGTAGTTCTTATCAGGAAACGTCTTATTTTCAAAGTGGATCCAGAATATGGGTATATCCTGTTTAAAATACAGATGCTCTTATACCCGGACAAAACTACAACTCAAAAAGATACACGCACCCCAGTGTTCACAGCAGCACTATTTACAATAGCCAAGATGTGGAAGCAACCTAAGTGTGCATCAACAGATGACTGGATAGAGATGTGGTACCTATATACAATGGAATATTACACAGCCACAAAAAAGAACGAGATATTGCCATTTGCAGCAACATGGATGGACCTAGAGATTATCCTACTAAATGAAGTAAGCCAGACAGAGAAAGATGAATACCATGTGAGATCACGTATAGTGTGGAATCTAAAATATGGCACAAATGGACTTACAAAACAGAAATGGACTCAAAGACACAGAGAACAGACTTGTGGTTGCCAAGGAGGGGGAAGGGAAGGAGAGGGAAGGACTGGGTATTTGGGGTTAGTAGATGCAAAACTATTATATACAGGATGGATAAACAACAAGGTCCTGCTGCAGAGCACAGGAGACTATATTCAATATCTTGGGATAAACTATAATAGAAAAGAATCTAAAAGAGAATGTATCTATATGTATAACTGAGTCACTTTGCTGTACAGCAGAAATTAGCACAACACTGTAAAATCAACTATACTTCAATAAAAAAATAAAATAAAATACAGATGCCCTATTTGTAAGCCATTTTCTTGTTCTGACATTGAAAGGCACTTGCAAAAATTACAATCTTCTTATCTTTTACGGTCAGTGAAAGGGGTTTTCAATTAGTTAATAAAATATTCTGGTGAATATTTACTCCAAGTTTTAAGTGTGGTTTAATATTTCTAACGAACAATCACTGATAGTTCCACAGTCTGTATTCTGTTGAAGGAACACTTATTTCTGTTTTCTGATGTTCCCTTCGACGTGGAGAAAGACCCACTCAGTATAGAACTGGCTTCTCCCCAGCCTCTCGTTCATCCTCCCCTGGAGAGAAGGATTTAATCTGTTTAGTGCGCTTAGGCAGAGGCGCTGGGCACCTGTAACCCCTCCCTCCACTTGCCTGCTTCGGGGACAGCCAACGGTCCCCTCAGCTGCTCCACGCCGTCAGGGCAAGCCTCGGGTGCAGGGCCGCCGGATTTCTTCTAGGGTTTGGTCCTAGGACGTCCATTTGCTGCAGATGTAATCTGTCCACCAGCCGAGGCTTGATCAGTAAGACATGAGAGATTGTGTCTTACTGACTCTTTTGTCTTGTTTCCCAATTGGATCAGGACTCATTGTGGAGGGGAGTCCCGAGCATCTCTGCGCCAGTGGCCCGAGCCTCATGACATGAGCCAGGGCAGGCCACCATGTGGGGTGTGGTGTCTGGCGTGGCAGTGCCATCAGTGCTGGGGATTCTGTGCCAAGTGCAGACGCTCTCTGTCTGCTCTGTCCACAGGCAGGGAGCTGCTTCTAAACTGTGATCCTGTTTCTCTAGAGGCAGAGGTGGCTCCCTAGGGCTGAAGCTGAGGTGTTGGCCTTCAGCAAATCTGAGGGGTCCCAGAGGGCAGAGCGAGGAGGGTGCAGTGTTTATGCTAAGCGGGCAAGGCTGAGGCCGGTGTTGATTTCAGGGAGGGCTTCTCCCCTGTGGCCTTCAGCGATCAGGGAGCAAAACAATATTTGCCTTTTGAAAACAGACGCACCTGGTTTTTGCAGGGGCTCAAGAGCACTGGTGAGATCCCACCTGTACCCACGTGCCAGGCTAGGTAGGCAGCGTGGGGCGGTTGTCTCAGCGTCTATTCTGTCCTTGGGTTGTTCCAGCCCAGGGCAGGAACGGCCCATCCTGAACTCGTGTGGTTTGTCCATAGCCAGAGGAGCCCCACACCAAGGGCATATACTGTTCGATTCCGCTCATCTGATGCTCCAGAACCAGGCATGACTAATTTATGATGACAGACATCAGAATATTTGGTCTCTTTAGGGGGTCACCGACTGAATCGGAGCTCAGAGGGGGGCCTCTGGGCGCAGGAAAGTTTGACACCTTGATGTCGGTACTGGTTACTCAGCCATATACATGATAAAAATTCACTGATGTGCCTACTTAAAAGCTGTGCACTTGATTATATTTCTATTTTAAAAGAAAGCATCTATCTGAACGTGGATCACACAGAGGACTTAACAGTGCAAACAACTTAGCTGCACGTTCTTTGCATCTGCCCCGTCGGCCCCTTAATTCTCACAGGCTACACAGCCTGTTGTGGGAAAGACCCTGTCAGGTCTATAACAGCTTACTGTTTCCAAGTTTACTTTTATTTAAAAAATTTTTTTAAATTTTTAATGATTTTGTAAAATTGTACTTAATTTACAATGCTGTGTTAGTTTCAGGTGTATAGCAAAGTGAATATACATATATATACACATATATGTATATATATGTACTCGTTTTCAGAGTCAATCATAGGCTATTACAAGATATTGAATATAGTTCCCTATGCTATACAGTAGGTCCTTGTTGTTTATCTATTGTATGTATCGTAGTCTGTATATGTTAATGCCAAACTCCTAATTTATCTCTCCACTGAGATTTTTAAAAATTATTTATTTTTTTAACATCTTTATTGGAGTATAATTGCTTTATAATGGTGTGTTAGTTTCTGCCTTATAACAAAGTGAATCAGCTATACATATACGTATATCCCCACATCCTGTCCCTCTTGCGTCTCCCTCCCACCCTCCCTAACCAACCCCTCTAGGTGGTCACAAAGCACCAAGCTGATCTCCCTGTGCTATGTGGCTGCTTCCCACTAGCTATCTACTTTACGTTTGGTAGTGTATATATGTCCATGCCACGCTCTCACTTTGTCACAGCTTACCCTTCCTCCTCCCCATATCCTCAAGTCCATTCTCTAGTAGGTCTGTGTCTTTATTCCCGTCTTACCCCTAGGTTCTTCATGACATTTTTTTTTCTTAGATTCCACATATATGTACCAATTCACATTCCCACTAGCAGTGCAAGAGGGTTCCCTTTTCTCCACACCCTCTCCACCATTTATTGTTTCTAGATTTTTTGATGAGGCCATTCTGACCGGTGTGAGGTGATACCTCATTGTAGTTTTGATTTGCATTTCTCTAATGATGAGTAGTGTTGAGCATCCTTTCATGTGTTTGTTGGCAATCTGTATATCTTCTTTGGAGAAATGTCTATTTAGATCTTCTGCACATTTTTGGATTGGGTTGTTTGGTTTTTTGTTATTGAGCTGCATGAGCTGCTTGTAAATTATGGAGATTAATCCTTTGTCAGTTGCTTCATTTGCAAATATTTTCTCCCATTCTGAGGGTTGTCTTTTCATCTTGTTTATGGTTTCCTTTGCTGTGCAAAACCTTTGAAGTTTCATTAGGTCCCATTTGTTTATTTTTGTTTTTATTTCCATTTCTCTAGGAGGTGGGTCAAAAGGCTCTTGCTGTGATTTATGTCATAGAGTGTCCTGCCTATGTTTTCCTCTAAGAGTTTGATAGTGTCTGGCCTTCCTTTAGGTCTCTAATCCATTTTGAGTTTATTTTTGTGTATGGTGTTAGGGAGTGTTCTAATTTCATGCTTTTACATGTAGCTGTCCACTTTTCCCAGCACCGCTTACTGAAGAGGCTGTCCTTTGAGATTACTTTTGAATTCCCATTTATTTATTTACACTTGATGCCTTCCTAGTACCTCCTGGCTGCTCTGGAGACTCACCAGGTATAAGTGGTGAAAGTCAGAGGCTCACGGGTGTGAGTGATGACCTGGTGTGTTTCTCCGTGTCCACCACACCACCTGGTGAATCCGAGGCTAGTGGTCCAGGCGTCCCTTCCTCTGGCAGGATGGGTCCCAACCTAGGTCTATTTCTGTACCAGATATAAAATATATGTGCTATATTTCAAATTCCTGCACATGTACAACAATCATCTAAACCAGAGGTTGGCAAACCTTTTCTACAGAGGACCAGAGAGTCAATTTTTTGTTTGTGAGCCATATGATCTCAACTGTGCGTGAAGGCAGACAGACAGATGAGATGGTAATCAGGCAACAGCAAGTGTGTGGATGAATGACCAATCAGAAATCAAGGTTTAGATTCTGGGCTTTTCCAAGCTAGCTGTGTGACTCTGAGCCACTTACTTAACCTCTCTGGATGAGGCTTCACGTAGGACTCATTCCAAGGTATCTACATTTCAAGAGGACACCTAAAGAAGGCAACATTATAACTCAATTTTCAGTGGAGCCAAACGGCACACAGATGAAGGAGTTCATAAGAGCATCTCAGATCAAGTCATGTCAGTATCCTCACCTCGTTTATTATGATGCCCATGTGACCATAGCCACACCAAGCGATGTGAAGGGTTCTGTCAATCACATCCCAACTTTTGAAGCCGGTAACAGGCTAGAGAGAGTTTTCAGGCCAAGGAGTAAGATTATTTCTTAATCTCATTTAAAATACTGTCCAGTCAAAGGATGTAAATATACATTTCCTTCGCCTCAGTGCTTCCAAGCTTTACTCAAGAATTAAATACTTGCACACGAAAATATGTTCAACATCGTTAGTCATCAGAGAAATGCAAATTAAAACCACAATGAGATCTCACCTCACACCTGTCAGAATGACTATTATCAAAAAGAACACAAGTAACAAAGGTCGGAGAGGGTATGGAAAAAAGGGAACCCTCCTGCACTGTTGGTGGGAGTATACATTGGTGCAGCCACTGTGGAAAACAGTATGGAGTTTCCTCAAAAAACTAAAAATCGACTACCATATGACCCAGCAACTCCATTCCTGGGTATACATCTGAAAAAAACCAGAAACACTTAATCGAAAAGATACATGTACCCCAATGTTCATAGCAGTGTTATTTGTAATTGCCAAGATATGAAAGCAACCCAAGTGCCCATCAACAGACAAATGGATAAAGAAGATATGGTGTATATAAACAATAGAATATCACTCAGCCATAAAAAAGTGTGAAATTTTGCCATTTTCAACAACATGAATGGACTTGGAGGGCATTATGCTAAGTGAAATAAGTCAGAGAAAAACAAATACTGTGTGATATCACTTATATGTGGAATCTAAAAAATACAACAAACTAGTCAATATAACAAAAAAGAAACAGACGCAGATATAGAAAACTAGTGATTACCAGTGGGGAGAGGGAAGCGGGGAGGGGCAAGCTGGTGGTAGGGGATTAAGAGACACAAACTATTATGTATAAAATAAATAAGCTACGAGGATATATTGTACAGTCCAGGGAGTATAGCCAATATTTTATAATAACTGTAAATGGAGTATAATCTTTAAAAATTGTGAATCACTATATTGTACACCTGAAACTTATATAATATTGTACATCAACTACATTTCAATTAAAGAAATCCCCCCAAATAAAATTAAGAATTAGCAAACACTCATTTGTTCCATGTTTATATAAAGGAATGGGCAGGCAATTGTTAGAATCATGGCCTTACTGCCTTTAGATTTTACTAATTAAACCAGAATTCACAAAAAATGTCCGCCACATCATGCTGGCCCCAGGGCCTGCATGTGAACAACCCATAGTAACTGCTCTGTTCATGGGATGCCCCTTTCGTTTCAGAGTAGGTGAAATGTAGCACAGGTACTCAGGCAAAAGGAAGGAGAAAATGGTGCTTCTGTTGCATATGTTACCTATTCTTCCCCTGTGGCAACAAATACTTTAAGAGGAAATGACTACGACATCATCCTTCTATTTAAAAGAAACGTGTACCGGTTTTTCTCAGTGCAGCCGTGGCCAGTCTGGGCATCGCAGTGTTGCGAGGGTCTCCATGGGGGGTGCGATGTGGGGAGTTTAGCGGCAGGAGGGTGGTGACCGTCCACGGGGCTTCCTTCATGCTTTCACGTAGGGCCGGCCCTGCAGGACACACATGTTCCTTATTTGCAGATTCAAAGGGCATCTTGTTGGAAACAAATTCCGCACCTTGTTCTCCTCCAAACTATTTACACATGAGGAGGGATCATGGTCCATTGGCCAGTCAGCTATCCTTCATTGCCTGGAGGCAGCGGCCTGTGCTCCGGGCTGGGAGCACAGCCCTTTCACGACCTGACCCTCCTCGACTTTTTTTTTTAAATTTAATTTTATTTATTTTTTATACAGCAGGTTCTTATTAGTTATCCGTTTTATACATATTGGTGTATATATGTCAATCCCAATCTCCCAATTCATCCCACCACCACCACCCTCCCCCCGCTTTCCCCCCTTGGTGTCCATACGTTTGTTCTCTACACCTGTGTCTCTATTTCTGCCCTGCAAACCGGTTCATCTGTACCATTTTAAAACTTTTAAAATGTTCTTTTTCTCCACGTGCATCTTCACCTGCAGACGTTCCCAATGGACTCTTGCCCCACGCGCCAATGATGTGCAGTCTGAGTGCCTTTGCACGGGTTCTGCCTTCTCCTTAGATACCCTCGCCCTGGTTCTCTCCTAAGTAAGCACCCCGTCTGCTCAGAGAGCACCGCCTTTGGCGAAGCTCTCTGGCTAGAGACGGGCATTTTCTCCCCACTGCGTGAGGATGGCTGCCGAGGGGCAAATGCTCCTCGGGCATCAGGCTCCCACTAGACTTAGTGCCCCAACAAGGTCTGTCCTCTTTTTGTGCCTGGCCGAGTGGAGAATTTAATAAATGTGTGCTGGAACGAACGAATGACCATTTTATACAAGAGAAGATAGTTTAGATTGCTAACATTCTGCTTTCATCACATTAATATTAGGAGTTATTTTTATTTTATTCATGGTTTTTACTTTCTTTTAAAATTTTATTTTTATTGAGGTATAATTGACATATAACATTATGTTAGTTTCAGGTGTATGACACAGTGATTTGCTATTTGTATATATTGCTAAATGGTCACCACAGTAAGTTATCATCCATCAGAATCCATAGTTATGTTTTTTCTTGTGATGAGAACTTTTACAGTCTACTCTCAGCAACTCTCAAATATGCAACACAGTATTATTAACTGTAGTCACATGCTGTACTTCCCAGGACTTAGTTATTGTATAACTGCAAGTGCGTCCCTTTTGACCCCCTTCACCCCCTTCTGCACTACCCATGCCCCTCCCAACCTCTGGCAACCACCGATCTGTTCTCTGTACGAACAGGAGTCGTTAGAGGTCAGAGCCTGAGTCTCACTCTTCTTTGCCTTTCTGTGCTCACATAGCGCACGGTGGCGACACTTAACACATATTTGGTGGTTGAAGGGAGGGGCAAGTGGTTGAGCAGGTGATGTGGTGAAACCTCCACTCATCCCCTCACACCACAAAGGAAACAGAGGAAGCTGTAGGCACCTCAGGCCCACAGATGCAGGTCTGATGAGGTGACAGAAAGGCTAGAGCCATCGCTGCAGAGCTGGCCTGGGTGAGCAGAATAAACATGCCCTCATGAAGCCCTTAGGACGTTCAGTCATTTATTTAACAAATATCTACAGAACCACAATTCCTAATCTGAAACTCGTGAGGCCAGACATGTTTCAGAATTCAGATTTCTTTCAGATTTTAGGACAGTAATATACCATATAGCATGTAAAAATGGGGTCTAGGGCAACACTGTGGAATAAAGCACCTTAATGTTTCTCCAGAAAAGCGTCTTTGCATTTACACCACTTGTGGGATAAACTAAAACAGGCTCATGCAACTCAGGTCAGGTTTTGACTTTGAAAGCATTCAGGTCAGGTCAGGCTTTGCTGCCAACTGTGTTACCAAACACTTCCTGTTTTCAGAGCTGTTTGGGTTTTCCAACTGTGGATGAGGGATTGCAGCACTATATCCATGATCCTCTGAAACAAACATTTCTCCAGAAGAAGAAACTTAGAAAAGAAGTCAACAAACACACACTCTATCAGTGATTGCCAATGTGGTTTTACCAAACAAAAGTCATCTCAAAGGATCTTATTAAAATTGGAAGAAAAAATGAATTTAACTGTACTTTTTATTAAAACATAAACCTTGACATCGCATGTATTAGTCTCAACCAATGGCAAAGTAGATCTGATAAGCAGGATAGAGGGTTTCTAAACCCAAAACAGCTGTTCCTTGCAATCTTCACTGTGGGGAAAGTTGGGGCAGGGGTCGGGGGGGGGGGCAGTGAAGGAACAAGTGGCAGCGGCTAAAATTAGAGGCCGCTCTGCCCCAGGGCCTGGTGATCAAATTTGTACGGTACCTGCGAGGGCTCCGGAATCATCGCTTTCTCCTGTTATTTAATGCCGGACATTCCTTTATGTGTGCAGCATGCATTTCTTCACAGACCTCCCGCCACCCCCCCCCCCCCCGCAAAAAAAAGTGGACACAAGGAGCTCTGCCCCGTGTGAAGGTGCAGAACCAAATCCCCTCCACTGCGTTTCAGGCTCATTGCCTGTCCAGATGGCGTCTGCAGTTTTACCACAAGGTGAAACCCTCTTTAAAAGCTGTTCAGAAAAATACATACTATTCCCCCGGTTGTTCTGGTCCCTGAATGTCTTTAAACTGCTCACCTCCATCCCCAACTCCCCTGGCTTTTGCGGGGAAACCGAGATTCTTCGCACCCTACCAAGGCGACCTGCTAGAGGTTCAGAGAGAGGAGGGGCCTGGAACCCGCGCAGATTGCTGCGCTCGCCGGGAACGGGCGTGTCTGCCCCTCTGACTGGAGCCCGGTGCTGTGTCCCCACCCTCCCCGGTCTGGGGCCCCCTGCTTACTCCGTGGAGCCAATCTCAGGGTCCTTCTGCCTTTAATCTCTGCTTTGATCACTATGGACTCACTAACAAAGAGACCTTCAGGCTTGGCCTGGAGAAAATCTGGGACCTTCCACGGAGACAGCATTTTCGTCCTTGTACCGCCTGTACACAATCGTCAGCCTCTCTTCCAAGCTTCCTCGTAGGACCAGGCATGGCTGGTCCCCTTGCTTCTGCTCCTGTGGGGTCATGCTCATTGCTCATGTGTCAGTGGGGTTACCTGGGCCAAGGCGAGGGAAGGACCCTCCCCTGCTCTCTCTTAGAAGGGGCAACAGGGAACAGGGATCTGCCAGCTGTGTCTAAACACTCAGATAAGGATGCTCAGCACGCAGCCCCACCCCGAGCCTTCTACCTGCCCCGCATTTACAACAGTGGGCATGAGGCTCGTTTTAGGAAAAAGGAAATGGCCATCTGGGTTCGCAGTGCTGGGGCAGAGGGCAGGCGGGGGGCGCAGAGAGGGAAACTTTACGATTGAAGCATGATCTCCAATTAAAGGATGAAGAACTTCACCCTCGCACAGAGGGACGTCAGGGTCAAGCACGTGGGAGAAGGGCCTGCATGGGGCTGGATGATGCGGACGGAACTGAACGATGCGGACGGAACTGAAGATGTTCATCTGCGTGAGGCTGGCCCCCAGGAGCCTGCATCTCTGTGGGGTCCCGGCAGAGGTCAGCTGCGGAAACAAGCTCAGGCTTTAACCCTTTCCCAGATGGTGTCAGCGTGTATTAAATCTGGACACCATGACTCTCAGGCCTCTTGGCAGCAGAGACATTCGAACATGGCCGTTTGGGAGAAACAGGAGATGGTCACTGATGGAGCCCGTGCTGAGCTGAGCACCTTGCAGGATTCCTCACAACTCCCATCTCTGAGATGAATGCCACCGCCTGACGCCAGGGTCACCGAGGCCTGGAGGCTCAGTGCTTGTCCGAGGCTGCAGGGCTGCTAGGAGGTGGCGGCTCAGCCCTGCCACAGTGGCGGTGGTGCAGGGGGTTCTGGACCAGCCTCTCCCCTCCTCCTGCACGAGCCGAAGGGGACAGGAGGCGGCCGCCGGGGGGAGCTGGGAGCACAGTCTGAGTGCCCCTTAGCCTGTGTCCACGACAGTCTGATAATAAAATCATGTAGATCAGCGATGATTGAAACTTAAGACCCCCCTGCAGAGTGGGTGGAGACGCACAGGCAACGCAGATCCCTTCTTTGAGGTTTTGTCCATCACCACCGGCTGAGCCATCTGTTTTCCAGAAAAAAAAACAGAGCTGGGGCCGCGGTGGACCCTGGAGGTGCTCGTGAACTCTGACCTCATTTTCCTTTGACTTCTTAAGTCTGAGAGCATAAACAGCTGGACAAGAGGAACAGGGGCCCCCAGGGAGGACACAGAGCAGTGGGCAGAGGAATGGGAGCAGAGGTGAGAGCAGAGGCCTCCAGCGGGGAGGTCAGGGGCTCCCACCCTCCTTTGATGTAGATGATCACGCTTTCTCCATTTTATGCAAAATGCCGTAACACTGGAGTTTCAACAGCCTCTTTCAGATAAGACTGCTGCCCCAAAGCCCTTTAGGAATGGAAATTCTGGGGAAACTGAGGACCAGCAGAAACTCAGTAGAGCAGGTTCTATCAAGGCAGCTGGCTGACCTGAGCTGGGGACCCTTCTGCGGCCAGAGGGTGGGAGATGGCTCTGCTCTGGGCGAGGGAAGTGATGGAAACCCTCTGGGAAGGAAATCAAGTTATTGGCCTGATGCTGCTCAAGACGAGAAAACCCGTTCCTTCGTCTTCGTTCTCCCCAAGTTATATACATTTCACAGACGCGGTCTACTCAGGTGTTCCTCACACAATTTTCATAATTTGAGACTGCAATTCTCTTTTGAAGGATGAATGGGTAGCTGATAGGCACTCACCTGGGTCACACGTCCTGTCCGAGGTCCGCCTCGCCCTGTGACGGACAGCAAAGCAGGAAGTGAAGGTGCACGAGCTTTGGCATCAACAGCCTTGGGCTTCGACCTGGGGTCTTCTCCTGTGTCTGCCGTCACTTTCCAAAGCTCTCAGGGGCTCACCGCCTTCATTTCTTGCATGGACAGAAAACCTACCTTGCAGCGTGTGATGAAGCTGAAACAAGGTGGCGAGAAGTGCCAGGGTGCTCGGTAAGCAGGAAGCGCTGTTGCCGGGGAACAGGTCTCTGCCAGAAGCAGCGCTCACAGATGAACAATGACTGGAGGTTGACTGGACGCTGTCAGCCTGGAGCTGGACAAAGGGAACAGGGCACGGCTATTCCGAAAACCATTTATCTTTGATGCATCCTCCCTCAGGCCGACTGACCTTGCTCATTACCTCCACCCCAGCTAACACAGGGATTAGTCTGTCTTTCTCAGCCATTGCTGGTGGCTTGTCTGAAAGGGACTGTGGCCCAGAGCATTCTGAGTGGTCTGGGACTAAGTGTGTCCAGGGAATTCAGCTACAGTGGGAGGTATCCCCCGCTCCCCCAACTTGATTATCTATAAGGAAGGATCCTTCGGAGGCTTTCCCCCTTCCTGTTCATTGCTTACTTTTAGTCTTTCTCTCCATCTGTACTCTGTAAGCTTAGCAGGATCAAATGAAGTTTCTCCCCTGACATCTCAAGACTGCAGTGAGATTGTGTCTCTGATGCTACACAGCACATCGCAGCCTCCATGGGCACCAGGACGTTCCATTCTCTCAGACCCAACTTTCTCGCCTCTGTAACACCAGGGAGAAAAATAAAGCCATGCAGGGTGTTCTCATCGATCCTTTCAATGCCTTCCTTTCAACGCTACCTTCTTGGCAGTGTGACCTCTGCTCTCGGCTCTGGGACCCTCAGGGTTTGATGACCACTGTTCCAACCAAACTGACACCCTCCCAGCGCTTCAGGTATTGAAAGGCAACTGGCTTGTGCTCACTTCAGTTGGAAGAAATACTAGCTCCATCATGCCCTTTCATCTCAATGGTCAGTAAGCAAACAAATAAAGCCTGGAATGCTGTCTTCATCACTGCTTGCTTGCTTCCTACCGTCAAACGCTGGGGCTGGAACCTCTGTTCCATACACTTGAGACACCCTGAGAACTGCAGTCATGACCATGGAACAAGCCTCCCCTATCACTGGATTGCTAAGCAGGTACAGCCCAAATAAACTGGTTTTAAGTTTGTATCAGCCCTTCAAGCCCATGTTCCATAGGTAATTTACACACAAAAATGACAGGCAGTACCTGCTACATCATCTTCAAAAGCACCCAAATTCCTCGTGTGGATGGGAGTAGATATGAGTTACCACCATGTGTGGCAACTTACCTTAAGCTGAAGGGAGCCGGGGGACCTGGCCCTGTGACCGGACGCTGGTATCCTTTCTTGAGCATCGTCCTTGGGAGAGCCTTGTGGAGAAACACAGTTGAGTCACTGGTTTAGCGAGCTTTAATAATTTGAAATTTCGTGAAACTCTTTAGATTATATTACATAAGTATTTATGTTACATTAAACATTGACTTATTTGAACTATTATTTAAAATAAAATATTACAGGATCAATATTATTTAAACATATATTAAAAATAAATATTAACATAAATATTATATGTACCTATATTTGCTGCAAAACTTAAATTCTTTTTTCTGTTGGGGAAGTCCTTTTTGAAAATGAGCAGAAACAGGTACCAACAAATAAAAAATATTATTAAAAATAAACAAATGATTTAAATGGTGCATGCTGAAGTGTGAGGGAGCCTGAAAAAATGCACCCTCCCTTCTCAGACCAAGTTCTGAAACGACAGAGGAATGTGAGGAAGAGTAAGGCAGGCGGGAGCTCCAAACATCAGCTGGTCTGTCTGTGAAGAGTGGGCTTCGGAACCCCAAACCCACAGGGACAGACCGGCCACGCAGCCTGACCTGCCTCCGAATCTTCCTGCAGGGGGCGCTGCTGAGCCCGAGCTCTCTGGAGCGGGCTGGGCGCTGGAGGCCCAGGGCCTCGGAAGTGCCTGGGCTCCACCACAGACCAGGGGTCCCCTCTGTTCTCCACTTAGGAGGAAGCTTCAGAACTGGGGAAAAAGCCACGCCAGCCCGCAGTGATTAACTCCTGAACTTAAGATTTCCATTTATGACGGTTCATTTATTTATTCCGTCATTATTTATCTGTTCCCTTTAATCCTCTGGTTCCTTTACGAGACAAAATGGTATGTGAAGTTCATCAGATTCTATTTTCAGACTGCCTGGGTTTAAATCCTGGCTCCACTGCTTACTAGCCGTGACGTGGGGCAAGTAACATTTCTAAGCCTCGGTTTTCTGTAAAGTGTTTACCTACGTTATGATAATACATGAAAAGCATCGTTCAGTTCTTAGTGCACAGTGGGTGCTCAGTAAGGTCACTGATGGTGTTGCTCAAGTTGTTTGTTTTTAGTCTTCCTGGTACCCTCATGAACACACAGAGCAGTGTGGCTCAAACGTCAAAGCTCAGACAGCTCACGGTTAGTCTACCTGGAGTGGGGCTAGAGCATCTGTGTGTCTACCACTCCCTAGGTGATGCTGACCTGCTGGTTTAGGCACTGCACTTGGAGGTGTGGGACCTGCACGCCTTACACAAGGTGCTGGATAAGGCAGACCCTTCTTAGTTTTCTCTTCTTCAGCTAAAACAAAATTCTTTAATAGAATCAGCGGTCTCTGTCTAATGCTGCTGTCCTCAATATTTTAAAGGGTCAATCCATACCTAACTAGGTGGTAAAAGGCTTTGGGATGGGTTGGACTCAGGTCTGCCCCTAACGTTTGCAGGGTTCAAGGCAAGATTTCAGTTGGAGGCCCATGTGCTGAATGTCCAAATAGTTAAAAGGTTATAATCAAACAAACGAGCTTAAATAGAATCTGTGCTACTCCCAACAAGCACATGGAAAGATGCTCAACATCACTATTCATTAGGAAAATGCAAATCAAAACCACAGTGGGATACCACCTCATACCCACTAGGAAGGTGCTGTCAAAAAACAAAAACAAAACAAACCCCCAGAAAACAGCAAGTGCTGGGGGGGATGTGGCGACACAGGCACCACTGCACACTGCTGGTAGGAATCCGAAGCGGTGCAGCTGCTGTGGAAAACAGTAGGGCGGCGCCTTAAAAACAAATTAAAAAGAGAGTCATCTGCCGCCGCTGCGCCTTTCACCTCTTCGGGGGCAGGGGCCTGGGCCAGGTTTTACACATCTGCAAGCAGACCGTTCCGGAGCTCTGCCAGCCGACCCCATGGCGTCCTCTCCCACTGTGCCTCTGGGGGCTCACTATGAAACAAGGTGTGTCGTCCTCAGCTACTAGGGAGTCCTCTCTCAGGAGGAGCTGCGGGAGCAACTTCTTTCCTCACCCCAACGGGTTCGACAAGATATGGCTTCACAATCTCTGGATCAAGAAATTTTATTAAAAGGTAAAACTGAAATTGAAGAGCTAAAATCCCTGGACGAAGAAATTTCTGAAGCCTTCGCCAGCACAGGCTTCACCCGGCACTCTTTGCCCGTGTTCAGCCCCACAAACCCCGACAGTTCCGCAGAGGACCGCTTGGCCCACCTGGGGAGAAGGCGTCGCAGGAGCCGAGGGCGCCTCTGCGCGGGGCCTTGCAGACGCCCCTCCGCCGGATGCTAAAGCTCTTCAGCCTGGTAGACAGACCCCCGTGAGGACTCCGCGGCGCACAGCAGCGGCAGACAGTTGAGGAAAGAAAGTGAAGGGACCGCTGCAGGCAAGCAGAGCTGCAGGGAGCACACAGGCCAGGGGCGTACCAGGCACGTCGGGAATGTACACTGGAGACGGCAGTTCACGCCAGCGGCCGGAATAAGACGTTGGTGCCTCCGATTTTGCTACGACCAATGCTCTTGGGGTTGACAAGGTGAGCTCAGGAGCCTTGCAGCGCATCGCTGCAGTTTGGTGCGACTCTCCCGGAGGACCACGCCGCCGAGTGCATCAGGCAGCAGGGTGGCTAGGGCACTGCCTTTAATCTCCTTTAACCTGGAGTCCGCGGAGGAAGACGAGCAGTGCCCCGCGGCGCCACGGAGGACAGCAACGACATCCACGTCCAGCCCAGGGGCGGCTCCACGCTCGCCAGCCCCGCTGAGGCTCCGACGCCCACGAGGGCGCCCTGGCGGGCCGAGGGCTTCCCCGTGTCGCTGTCCAGCAGCCAGAGCTGGCGCACCGAGAGCCCACCGGTGGGCATCCCCGGGTCCCGAGTCCTGGCAGCAGGTCGCAGTGGACCCCGAAGAAGTCGAGAGCTTGGACAGCAACGGGGCCGGAGAAAAGAGTGAGCAAATCCTCCACCTCGGACCTCGCGCACGTGGAGAAGCAGGGGTTCCTGAGGGCGCGGAGGCGGCGGCCGGGGAGACTGGCCCCGAGGGGTCGGCCGGCCAGACAGCCGGCCCCATGACATCTCTGTCCACGGAACTTGCTGAAAAAGAGGCAGAAACGGCCGCGTCCGAAGCTGCCGAACGGGAGCAGAGCCCCCGGTGGAGCCCCCAGCAGCCCCGCCGGGCGGGCGGAGAGCAGGCGGCCCGCGGGCGGGGCCCTGTCCGGTGGCCACGACAAAGCTGGCCCGCCGCCCCAGGGCAAGTCCCTCCCGCTCGGCGGAGGGGCAGCTGCCGTTGCCATCCTGGAGGTGGCAGTTGGGGTGGCACTGGCTCTGAGAAGGAAGTAGATTTTTCGGAGAGAGAAAACAAAAAGGCGTAAGGTTTTAGTCGTGTCGACCGGACTGGAGCGACCAGGAGCTGGCTGGACATCCCTTGGACACTCCGGAGTCAGGAGGACTTGGGTCCGCAGATCAGGGGACCGACCCACGTGTTAGGGCTTGAGCTGGAGGCTGCGCGTGGTGGTCTGATTAGAGGCCCTGGGCCTGGGCGCCTGTGCCCTGTAGGGTGCGCAGCCTCTGCCCACCAGCCCCGTAGCGCCTTCCCCAGTGGTGACAGCCCCACCCCACGTGTCTCCCCGTGTTGCCAAACGTCCCCCGGGGACAACGTCGTCCCGTGAGAGCCACAGTCTCAGAGCGAGAGGGTCCCCGTGGGGGGGCCTGGGGGGCAGACCCCAGGCAGGAGGGCGTGGCTGTGGGCCCCTCGGCTGCTGGCGCGCTCCTGCCTGGGGTCTCTCAGCTCCTCTGTTCTTCCCGCCCTCAGTCCCGCAGCCCAGGTGCTCTGCCGGGTCTCAGCCGCCTCGCCCCAGGGTGCCCCGAGGCCCTGTGGAGAGGGCTCTCCCAATGCTTCCCGCAGTTCCCCTTGTAAAGATGCTGCCTTTAGTCTTTAAATGTACAAGACGGAAGAGACCCCGGGCCCCTGCCCGTGACCGCGGGGCAAGTTTGTCTCCGCGTTTGGAAGCTGGAGGGTGGCTTAGCTGGCCTATCGAGGTTGCTTCCAGCCCTTTTGTCTGTGGGCGCCCTTGAGCCGACGGGGACTCGCCGGCCGGCAGCGTCTCTCTTGCTGGGCATCGCTGTCCGTGACCTGGACTAGGGTGATTCGCAGGTTCTGGCCTCAGCCTTCTTCCCAGTCAGGCCACTCCTCGGCGGTCTCTTGCCAGGTGATAACGGTTTCCACACGTGGGCTTACAGGCCCGTGAATCATAACTCTCATTCAGTACACGAAGCCTCCTAAACATCATTGAAGTAAAAAGCAGGAAAGAGAGGCTGCCCTTGAGGTTCTCTAGCTTGGCTTTCAGAATTCCATAACCGAAGCTTACACTGAGCTCATCACGGCCCAAATGCCAGAGTGACAAACCATAATGATCACGGTCAGCATGTGCCCGTGGAGACTCAGCGTAGCCTCATCCACTGACCGCATCCCTCACGGGGGACAGCATCTCTTCATGCCTGAGGTCAGTGTCACTGACGGGACCCATGTGCTTGAGACAGGTCATCTCAGATTATCCTAGTAAGTGTAACAGATTACTTTTTAAATCCTGAAATTTGTAATAAAATTACTTTACCTATCCCGATCACCAAAAAACAACAACAACAAAAAAACCCAGAATGATCATATAATTCAGCAGTTCTGCTTCTGAGTGTATACCCAAAAGAACTGAAAGCACAGTCTTGAAGAGATATTTGTACACCCGTGTTTATAGTAGCATCATTTACAATGGCCAAAAGGTGAAAGCAACCTAAGTGTCCGTGGATGGATGAATGGGATAGAAGAATGGATAAACAAAATGTGGTCTCTACAAACAAAGGAATATTATTTGGCCTTAAAAAAGAAAGAAACCTTGTCACATGCTGCAGAAAGGATGAACCTTGTGGACATTATGCAAATTGAAATAAGCCAGCCACAATAAAACAAATACTGTATGAGTCCACTTACCTAAATAAGTCAAATTCATAAGGACAAGAAGAATGGTGCTGGAGGAGGGTAAGGGGGTGGTGGCAGGGTTTTAGTCTTGCCAGATGAAAACATTCTAAAGATCTGTTGTATTCAATACAACAATGTGAATGTAAATCAACATAAATGTCCATCGACAGAGGAATGGATGAAGATGTGGTACATATGTACAATGGAATATTGCTCAGCCATAAAAAGAATGAAATGCCATTTGCAGCAACATGGATTGACCTAGAGATGATCATACTGAGTGAAGTAAGTCAAACAGAGAAAGCAAACATCATATGTTATCATTTATCCGTGGAATGTAAAAAAAAATGATACAAGTGAACTTACTTACAAAACAGAAACAGACTCACAGACAAAGAAAACAAACTTGTGGTTACCAAAGGGGTGGGCATGGGGGAAGGGATAAAGTCAAACCCACGCTCCTTCCTCTGGGACATGTTTTCTGGTGTGAAGTTCGGGAGAATATCCGATCATGAAGTACTGTCCCGTCATCCAACAGGCTTAACCTCTCCTTGGTGAGACAGGCATTCAAGTACGTTACGTTATGAAGAGCACAGATGAAGGATGTTTAGTTGCACCAAGTATAGGCTGGACATTTCGCCCGCAAACTCTGCTGGCCACACAGCACGGTTTTCGCTGCCCAGCAGGGACCTAGCGCCTGCAGCCTGGGGCCAAGTCCAGCTGCTCTCCCTTGCTTACCTCCCTCCCAGGGCTGCCCTCTTGTTATAGAGGCAGAGGTGAGTCATCGCACAGGGAGAGCCTGGATCATAAAGCTGGAAGTATGTTCTATCTGGCCCTTGACAGAGAAAGTTTACCAATCCCTGCTGTAGAGCATTAAAAAAAATGAACCAACATCACAAAAGAACATATGACGAATGAGCACATGGCAGAACAAACCATTTGCTGTAATGAATGTTTCTAGCTTAGCTATTTACAAGAAGAATAAAATGCTTTAGTTCTTAGAAAGCACCTTATTTCCACTGCATGCTGTTCAAATTATAAATAAATACGTATTTTAAGACTGGGGCAAAAACATATAGGTTCTGGTTGATTGATGGATTGATTCATTTCTTGCTATTTTAAGTGGTGAGTTTTGTTGAAAAGTCAACACCAAAAAACAAAGAGAGCTTTAGCATCCCTCACTCCAAACAGGTCTAGCTGTGATCAAACTGTCAGCCAAACGCAACACAAAGTAGGATATTCACCCCGCTAGCTGTAGCTCGCATCTCTTTTACATGCAGGGGATGGATGTTTCACGGATAGACCGCGTTCTCCTGGCTCTTTGTAAGTAACGCCCTTCACCACCTGAATACTGCATTCTTCAGCCTGGTAACTGGTTTTCAAATATTTCATGCCATGATTAGCTTGAGTGGAAAAACAGGAAGTAAGGCAGCAGCGTGACACAGCGGCAGTGGCTCGGGGAGCCTGGAGTTCTCATCTCCACTGTGCAGTTCCCTGGCCAAACCAGTTGTTTAATCTCTCTGCCCTCATTTCCTGCAACCTGACTTTGGAGACACACAGTGCGTGTGTAAAGGGGGAGGGCCTCCAAACCGCAGTCCTCCCTACCTCCCCTCTGAAATCCTGCGGTATGTACCTCCCTGCGGCCTGGGGATGCTTAACTGCAGAGTGAACCCAGCTGAGTTAATTATTTCAGCATCTCTTTAGAGCCCGTTCTACAGCCTATCAGCCACTTCCTGGCTATAAAGGGAAGTATTCGAGGGGTTTGGCTGGGGGTGAAAGGAAAGAGGGAGGCCAGTGTGTGTTGAGAACTCAAATCGCCACCTGGTACAAGTCTCTCGTTCCCAGGAAGAACCTTCAGTCCGATCTGCAAAGGTTGCTCTGCCCAGATGACCAAGCAGAGCTTGGCCCGACCGTCCGGGTCACCCAGTATAGCCTTTCTAATCAAACTTATAGCAGACATGACCGGGCAGCTGGAGGCCCAGTGCCTTCCCCTGAGCTGTCTGCTCCACTGAGGGTCTGGAGGCTTCGTTCCCTGAAGTCTGGGCCACCCTCTCGATACCCCGCTTCGGAAGTGCTGTGGTTGCTGTTCTTCACAGCATCAGTCTGGGCTCTGGGCTTTCCCTCCACCGTTGTTTCCTAAGCCCCTAGGTTGTTTCTAGTCCTGCCTTTTTCTCAGGCACAAGGGAAACTGGCCTCATTGGCTGGTCCCTGTGGAATCCCGTGGTGTTTTCGTTTTCTCCCAGGAAACCTCTTCGTAAGGCAGAATGTAGTCTGCTCTCCACAGGGGATTATTTGGGAGCTGTTAGCGGAATGTTTTGCGATTCTTATCTATCAGATACTTTATTGATCGCTTATGTTATCTGTTGCTGAGAGGGGTGTATAAAATTTCTATGCGACTATGGATTTGTCAGTTTCTCTTTGTAAACCTGTCAATCTTTGCTTTGAAAAATTTGAACCTACATCTTAGAGGTACACAGGTCCAGGATTCCATCTTCCTGGTGAAATTTTCCTTTCTAGTCATTATGTTATTAATCTTTTCTACTAATTTTTTTTTTTTAGTCTAAAAGTCTATGTTGTTTAACATTTGCTTGGTATAGCTAGTTTTTTCTCCGTAGGTTTAATTCACTTTGTTTCTGCCACTATGAAACCACTGTGGTGTCCACAGCAGAGTCCTGAGTGCTCTGCAGTGAGATCAGGTGTGGACCTTGAACGATCAGGAGATTCCCAATGGGGACACTGAGTCAGAGTGAGAGAGCAGTGCTCTGGAGATGGCATCAGGCAGCTTCAGCTGAGGCACCCAGGTGGGCAGCATACCACCGAACAGCTGAGCAGAGGGACGGGGACCCTGCGCTCCGGGGGAGGGGTGGGAGGCACAGGCACAGAGGCGCGGCGCCCAACCCCCTTGCCAGGAGGGAGAGGGCTGCTTCCCCAGCAGTCTTGCCTCCAAGAGGTCAGGGATGCCTTGCGCAGGTGATGACACAGGAATGGCAGTTGCCACTTCCTGTGAGCGTTCAAATCTTGACCAACGCGCCATGTGGTTCCCAGCAGCCCAGGGTAACTCAGAGGTGGTTTTTGGTCACCTCTTTCATTTCTCTGGAAGAGTGCAACCCTTAGTGCCTCATCCTCAAGAAATGGGCCCAGAAGAAGTCAAGGAAGGAAACGAGAGGGATCTCCTCCGGGAACTTGATCATCACGTCCTTGATCAGATGACCCAGCCTGGGTGTCCAAGACAGTCCCTGCCCCTGTCCTTGTGCTCTGTCTGTCCTGAGCACCAGCGGTACCTGCAGCCTTTAGCTTGGCTGATTTCGTGGAGAAGCCTAGTGTATCTTTCTCCATCAGTTTGTCCTTGACCATTCTGGGTTCATATATTTCTAACTTGTGTCTTTTAGCATATAGCTGATTAAAAAAGTCCATATAAAAAGTTCTGACTTCGGACTGCTTCATTTATCCATCATATCCATATACGACACTGCTCCATCTGGTTTTAGTTGTGCTACTACTGTGTTTTCATTTTGCCACTCCTTTTTCTTTTTGGCAGCTTCTTCCTGCTTCTTTCCTGACTTCTCTTTATTCTTTCTTTTCCCTAGTAAGTTCTGATTTTGTACATTCTATTTTTTATGGTATCCTTTAAATTTTTAACATGCATAATTAACATATCAAAGTCCAAAGTGATGTCTCTACCATTCTTGAAAACGTATGAAGTTTTAATTCTACTTTCCCTGTGCTGTTTTTCACATTTTTCGTGCCCAGCATTTTAGGCGCATCTCCTTTTAACTGTCCTTTCCATTTTTTTTTTTTTTTTAAAGAAAATCCTTACCCTCATTTACTTTATGTTCACCACCTTCCTCACTCACTTCCCTTCCCCTCATTCCTTCCTTCTTGGTTCGGTTTTCTTTGTCTTTCAATTATTTCTGTAAGGATCTGTTGTTCTTTGACTTTGTTTCTCTGAAAAGGTTTATTATGCACTCTGACTCTTGAATGATGTCTTATCTGGGTCCAGAGCATTAGGACTTTGGAGATATCATGCATGTTGCTGATGGCAACTGTCACACCTTTGCAGGTGATCTGGTTTTTTGCTTTGTTTTGTTACTTTTAAGGTTTTCTCTTCATCCATGATGTGCTGTAGTTTCACTTCCGTTTGTCTTTTATTTACTTATACTGTACTTAGAGAGCCCTTTAAATCTGAGGATGTATGTCTTTCCTCAATTTGGAGACCTTTTCCTTCTGAAACTCAAAATTAAAAAGAGCGCTCTCTCTCTCTCCATGTACATGTATATATATATCTTTTAAGTTCCATACTCTATTAAACTTTTTCATACCTTTTATAACTTCATTGTTTTGTGCTGAATTCTCGTTAATTTCTGTAAGTCTATCTGAGTCTTTTAAGCTCTCCATTGATGTCAGCAATTATACTTTTACAAATCAAGCATTAAATAAACGTTAACTGTTACGGTCCTTCAGGAACTTTAGACATACTAATTGCACAGCCTCTCTGGCTGCTCTAAGGGGCTTGGCTTCTGGAGGTGTCAGTTTTCACATGGTCTCATATGCTGACTCTTCCTTACAGCAGACTGCTTCTGTGTGAGGTTTGTGATTTTTTAATGTTTGGCCCATTTTTAGATAGGTTTCTTTTTTATGTGGGAAATTCAAATGCTTTCGGTTTATTGAGCAATTTGAGGTTTGTTTCTGTTGGATCTGCTCGAATTATCACAAATTTTTCTTTTTTTATGAACATATTTATTGGAGTATAATTGCTTTACAATGCTGTATCACAAACTTTTACATTAATTTTTTAACTGTGGAATCTAGACCTGCCCATGGTACAAGACTGCAGATTTTTACAGCACACGTTTTGTGTTTTTTGTACACAAATATATGCACACACACATACGTGTGCGTGTCTCCCAGATTCAAGATTTTGTGGGATATAGAGCCATTTATTCTCTATGTCTACATAGTAGATTTTTTTTTTTTTTTTTTGCAGTACGCGGGCCTCTCACTGTTGTGGCCTCTCGCGTTGCAGAGCACAGGCTCTGGACGCGCAGGCTCAGCGGCCATGGCTCACGGGCCCAGTCGCTCCACGGCAATGTGGGATCTTCCCAGACCGGGGCACGAACCCATGTCCCCTGCAACGGCAGGCGGACTCTCAACCACTGCACCACCAGGGAAGCCCTACATAGTAGATTTTTAGTTTGCAACCAATTATTCAATATTTGGCCTTTCCTCATAGCACAAACAAAATCCAAAAAACTCCCCAAACTTAAGGGAAAACTCCTTATTTTATTTGTCCTGGGGATGGTAATGAATTGGCCATCAAAAAATAAAAATAGATTGGAGCTAAACCCTTTTAAATCTACCACACCACACTGGCATCACACTGAGGAGACTGGTTCAAGATGGCGGAGTAGAAGGACATGCTCTCACTCCCTCTTGCGAGAGCACTGGAATTACAACTAACTGCTTAGCCGTCATCGACAGGAAGACACTGGGACTCACCAAGGAGGATACCCCACATCCAGAGACAAAGGAGAAGCCACACTGAGAGGGTAGGAGGGGCACAATCACAATAGAATCAAACCCCATAACTGCTGCCTGGGTGACTCACAGACTGGAGAACACTTATACCACAGAAGTCCACCCACTGGAGTGAAGGTTCTGAGCTCCATGTCAGGCTTCCCAACCCGGAGGCCCGGCAATGGGAGGAGGAATTCCTAGAGAAACAGACTTTGAAGGCTAGTGGGATTTGACTGCAGGACTTTGACAGGACTGGGAGAAACAGAGACTCCGCTCTTGGAGGGCACACACAAAGTAGTGTGCATGTCGGGACCCAGGGGAAGGACCAGTGACCCCAAAGGAGACTGAACCAGACATACCTGCTAGTGTTGGAGGGTCTCCTGCAGAGGGAGGGGGTGGTGGTGGCTGTGTCTCACTGTGAGGACAAGGACACTGGCAGCAGAAGTTCTGGGAAGTACTCCTTGGCGTGAGCCCTCCCGGAGTCTGCCATTAGCCCCACCAAAGAGCCCAGGTAGGCTCCAGTGTTCGGTCACCTCAGGCCAAACAACCAACAGGGAGGGAACCCAGCCCCACCCATCAGCAGACAAGTGGATTAAAGTTTTACTGAGCTCTGCCCACCAGAGCAACACCCACCTCTACCTACCACCAGTCCCACCCACCAGGAAGCTTGCACAAGCCTCTTACATAGCCTCACCCACCAGAGGGCAGACAGCAGAAGCAAGAAGAACTACAATCCTACAGCCTGTGGAACAAAATCCACATTCACAGAAAGATAGACAAGATGAAAAGGCAGAGGGCTATGTACCAGATGAAGGAACAAGATAAAATCCCAGAAAAACAACTAAATGAGTAGAGATAGGCAACCTTCCAGAAAAAGAATTCAGAATAATGACAGTGAAGATGAGGCAGGAACTCGGAAAAAGAATGGAGGCAAAGATTGAGAAGATGCAAGAAATGTTTAACAAACATTTAGAAGAATTAAAGAACAAACAGAGATGAACAATACAATAACTGAAATGAAAAATACACTAGAAGGAATCAATAGCAGAATAACTGAGGCAGAAGAACGGACACGTGACCTGGAAGACAGAATGGTGGAATTCACTGCTATGGAACAGAATAAAGAAAAAACAATGAAAAGAAATGAAGACAGCCTAAGAGACCTCTGGGACAACATTAAATACACCAAAATTCGCATTATAGGGGTCCCAGAAGGAGAAGAGAGAGAGAAAGGACCAGAGAAAATATTTGAAGAGATTATAGTTGAAAACGTCCCTAACAAGGGAAAGGAAATAGCCACCCAAGCCACAGAGTCCCACACAGGATAAACCCAAGGAGAAACACATCGAGACACATACTAATCAAATTGGCAAAAATTAAAGACAAAGAAAAATTATTGAAAGCAGCAAGTGAAAAATGACAAATAATATACAAGGGAACTCCCATAAGGTTAAGAGCTGATTTCTCAGCTGAAACTCTACAAGCCAGAAGGGAGTGGCAAGACATACTTAAAGTGATGAAAAAGAAGAACCTACAGCCAAGATTACTCAACTCAGCAAGGATCTCATTCAGATTCAATAGAAAAATCAAAAGCTTTACAGACAAGCAAAAGCTAAGAGGATTCAGCACCACCAAACCAGCTCTAAAACAAATGCTAAAGGAACTTCTCTAATTGGAAACACAAGAGAAGACAAGGACCTACAAAAACAAACCCAAAACAATAATAAAATGGTAATAGGAACATACTTATCGATAATTACCTTAAACCTGAATGGATTAAACGCTACAACCAAAAGACACAGGCTCGCTGAATGGATACAAAAACAAGACCCATATATATGCTGTCTACAAGAGACCCACTTCAGACCTAGGGACACATATAAACTGAAAGTTAGGGGATGGAAAAAGATATTCCATGTAAATGGAAATCCAAAGAAAGCCGGAGTAGCAATACTCATATCAGATAAAATAGACTTTAAAATAAAGAATGCTACAAGTGACAAAGAAGGACACTAAATAATGATCAAGGGATCAATCCAAGAAGATATAACAATTATAAACATATATGCACCCAACATAGGAGCACCTTAATACATAAAGCAATTGTTAACAGCTATAAAAGAGGAAACTGTCAGTAACACAATAATAGTGGGGGACTTTAACACCTCACTTTCACCAATAGACAGATCATCCAGACAGAAAATTAAAAAGGAAACACAAGCTTTAAATAACACAACAGACCAGATAGGTTTAATTGATATTTATAGGACATTCCATCCAAAAACAGCAGATTACACTTTCTTCTCAAGTGCGCACGGAACATTCTCCAGGACAGATCACATCTTGGGTCACAAATCAAGCCTCAGTAAATTTAAGAAAATTGAAATCATATCAAGCATCTTTTCGGACCACAACGCTATGAGATTAGGTATCATTTACAGGGAAAAAATGTAAAAAACACAAACACACAGAGGCTAAACAATACGTTACTAAATAACCAAGAGATCACTGAAGAAATCAAAGAGGAAATCAAAAAATACCTAGAGACAAATGACAATGAAAACACGACGATCCAAAACCTACGGGATGCTGCAAAAACAGTTCTAAGAGGGAAGTTTATAGCAATACAAACCTACCTCAAGAAACAAGAAACATCTCAAATAAACAATCTAACCTTACACCTAAAGGAAAGAGAGAAAGAAGAACAAACAACACCGAAAGTTCGTAGAAGGAAAGAAACCATAAAGATCAGAGCAGAAATAAATGAAACAAAAACAAAGAAAACAATAGCAAAGATCAATAAAACTAAAAGCTGGTTCTTTGAGAAGATAAATAAAATTGATAAACCATTAGCCAGACTCATCAAGAAAAAGAGGGAGAAGACTCAAATCAATAAAATTAGAAATGAAAAAGGAGAAGTTACAACAGACACCACAGAAATACAAAGCATCCTAAGAGACTACTATAAGCAACTCTATGCCAATAAAATGAACAACCTGGAAGAAATGGACAAATTCTTTGAAAGGTATAACCTTCCAAGACTGAACTAGGAAGAAATAGAAAATATGAACAGACCAATCATAAGTAATGAAAGTGATTAAAAATATTCCAACAAACAAAAGTCCAGGAACAGATGGCTTCACAGGTGAATTCTATCAAACATTTAGAGACGAGCTAATACCCATCCTTCTCAAACTCTTCCAAAAAATTGCAGAGGAAGGAACACATCCGAACTCATTCTATGATGCTACCATCACCCTAATACCAAAATCAGAAAAAGATACTACAAAAAAAGAAAACTACAGACCAGTATCACTGATTAATATAGATGCAAAAATTCTCAAGAAAATACTAGCAAACAGAATCCAACAACACATTTAAAGGATCATATACCATGATCAAGTGGGATTTATCCCAGGGATGCAAGGATTCTTCAATATACGCAAATCAATCAATGTGATACACCATATTAACAAATTGAAGAATAAAAACCATATGATCATTTCAATAGATGCAGAGATAGCTTTTGACAAAATTCAACACCCATTTATGATAAAAACTCTCCAGAAAGTGGGCACTGAGGGAACCTGCCTCAACATAATGAAGGCCATATACGACAAACCCACAGCAAACATCATTCTCAATGGTGAAAAACTGAAAGCATTTCCTCTAAGATCAGGAACAATACAAGGATGTCCACTCTCGCCACTATTTTTCAACATAGTTTTGGAAGTCCTAGCCACAACAATCAGAATAGAAAAAGAAATAAAAGGAATACAAATTGGAAAAGAAGCACTAAAACTGTCACTGTTTGCAGATGACATGATACTATATGTAGAGAATCCTAAAGATGCCACCAGAAAACTACTAGAGCTAATCAATGAATTTGGTAAAGTTGCAGGATATAAAATTAATGCACAGAAATCTCTTGTATTCCTATACACTAATGATGAGAAATCTGAAAGAGAAATTAAAGAAACACTCCCATTTACCACTGCAAGAAAAAGAATAAAATACCTAGGAATAAAACTACCTAGGGAGACAAAAGACCTGTATGCAGAAAACTATAAGACTCCGATGAAGGAAATTAAAGATGATACAAACAGATGGAGAGATATACCATGTTCTTGCATTGGAAGAATCAATATTGTGAAAATGACTATACTACCCAAAGCAATCTACAGATTCAATGCAATCCCTATCAAATCACCAATGGCATTTATACAGGACTCGAACAAAAAATCTTAAAATTTGTATGGAGACACAATAGACCCCGAATAGCCAAAGCAGTCTTGAGGGGAAAAAATGGAGCTGGAGGAATCCGACTCCCTGGCTTCAGACTATACTACAAAGCTACAGTAATCAAGACAATATGGTACTGGCACAAAAACAGAAATATAGATCAATGGAACAGGATAGAAAGCCCAGAGATAAGCCCATGCACCGATGGTCAACTAATCTATGACAACGGAGGCAAGAATATACAATAGATAAAAGACAGCCTCTTCAATAAGTGGTGCTGGGAAAACTGGACAGCTACATGTAAAAGAATGAAATTAGAATACTCCCTAAAACCATACACAAAAATAAACTCAAAATAGATTAGAAAACTAAATGTAAGACTGGACACTATAAAACTCTTAGAGGAAAACATAGGAAGAATACTCTTTGACATAAATCACAGCAAGATCTTTTTTGATCCATCTCCTAGAGAAATGGAAATAAAAACAAAAATAAACAAATGGGACCTAATGAAACTTAAAATCTTTTGCACAGCAAAGGAAACTATAAATAAGATGAAAAGGCAACCCTCAGAAGGGGAGAAAATATCTGCAAACGAATCAACGGACAAAGGATTAATCTCAAAATATATAAACAACTCATGCAGCTCAATATTAAAAAAACAAACAAACAACCCAATCCCAAAATGGGCAGAAGACCTAAATAGACATTTCTCCAAAGAAGACATACAGATGGTCAAGAGGCACATGAAAGGATGCTCAACATCACTAATTATTAGAGAAATGCAAATCAAAACTACAATGAGGTATCATCTCACACCAGTTAGAATGGGCATCATCAGAAAATCTACAAACAACAAATGCTGGAGAGGGTGTGGAGAAAAGGGAAACTTCTCACACTGTTGGTGGGAATGTAAATTGATACACCCACTATGGAGAACAGTATGGACGTTCCTTATAAAACTAAAAATAGAATGACCATATGATCCAGCAATCCCACTACTGGGCATATACCCAGAGAAAATCATAATTCAAAAAGACGCATTCACGCCAGTGTTCATTGCAGCACTATTTACAATAGCCAGGACATGGAAGCAACCTAAATGCCCATTGACAGACTAATGGATGAAGAAAATGTGGTACATATATACAACGGAATATTATTCAGCCATAAAAAGGAATGAAATTAGGTCATTTGTAGAGACATGGATGGATCCAGAGACTGTCATACAGAGTGAAGTAAATCAGAAAGAGAAAAACAAATATCGTATGTTAACGCATATATGTGGAACCTAGAAAAATGGTACAGGTGAACTGGTTTGCAGGGCAGGAAACAGAAAAGTAGAGGACTATAATATTGACATCAAGGGGGAAACATGGCGGTGTGGTGGTGGTGGGATGAATTGGGAGATTGGGATTGACATATATACAGTAATATGTATAAAATAGATAACTAATAAGAACCTGCTGTTAAAAAAAAAAAGATATCTGGGAGTTCCCTGGTGGCCTAATGGTTAGAATTCCAGGCTTTCACTGCCATGGCCCGGGTTTCATACACAGTCAGAGAACTGAGACCCTGCAAGCTGCACAGCTCGACCAAAGAAGAAGAAAAAAAAGATATCTGCACTCCCATGTTTATTGCAGCATTATCCACAATAGCCAAGACATGGAAGCAACCTAAATGACCCTCAGTGGATGAATGGACAATGATACTGTGATATACATATAGGAATGGAATATTATTCAGCCACGAAAAAGAAGGAAATCCTGCCATTTGCAACAACATGGACAGACCTTGAGGGTATTATGCTAAGTGAAATAAGTCAGAGAGAGAAAGAAAAACACTGTATAATCTCACTTATATGTGAGAATCTGAAAAAGGTGAACTTGTAGAAACAGAGTAGAATGGTAGATACCAGGAGCTGGGGGTAGAGGAATTGGAGAGATGTTGGTCAAAGGTTATAAACTCGCAATTAAAAGATGAGTAAGTTCTGGAGATCTAATGCTCAGCCTTGTGATTATAGTCAACAACACTGCATATATACTTTCAAAGTTGCCAAGAGAGTAGACCTTAAATGTTCTCACCACAAAAAAGAAGTGATGTGACGTGGTACAGGTGTTAGCTAAAGCTATGGTGGTAATCATGTTGCAACATATAAAAGTATCAAATCAACAAATTGTATACCTTAAACTAGCACAATGTTATATCTCACTTATACGTCAATAACAAATATATTTTGAAAAATTTCCATGCATTCATTCAAATATTATATATAATAAGAATACAAATGTATGCTAAGATATTTGTATTAATATTAATGAGGCTTGACTGTACATATTATTTTTTTAATTTTTATTTTATATTGGAGTAGAGTTGATTAACAATGTTGTGTTAGTTTCAGGTATACAGCAAAGCGATTCAGTTATACATATACATGTATCTTCTTTTTCAAATTCTTTTCCCATTCAGGTTATTACAGAGTACTTACTGAGCAGAGCTTCTCATGCTACACAGTAGGTCCTTGTTGGTTATCTATTTTAAATGTAGCAGTGTTGTACATATCAAAAATAAAAACATAAAAGCAAAAATAAACAAATGAGACTTGATCAAACTTACAAACTTTTGCACAGCAAAGGAAACCATAAACAAAATTAAAAGACAACCTACAGCATGGGAGAAAATATTTGCAAATAATGCAAGTGACAAGCGCTTAATTTTCAAAATAAACACACAGCTCATACAACTTAAGAACAACAAAAACAATCCAATCAAAAAATGGGCAGAAGACCTAAGAAGACATTTCTCCAAAGAAGACATACAGATGGCCAACAGGCACATGAAAAGATGCTCCACATTGCGAATCATTAGAGAAAGGCAAATTAAAACTACAATGAGGGGGACTTGCCTGGTGGCGCAGTGGTTAAGAATCACCTGCCGATGCAGGGCACACAGGTTCAAGCCCCGGTCCGGGAAGATCCTACATGCCGCAGAGCAACTAAGCTTGTGTGCCACAACTACTGAGCCTGCACTCTAGAGCCCATGAGCCACAACTACTGAGCCCATGTGCCACAACTACTGAAGCCTGTATGCCTAGAGCCCGTGCTCCGCAACAAGAGAAGCCACCACAATGAGAAGCCCACGCACTGCAACGAAGAGTAGTCCCTGCTCACCGCAACTAGAGAAAGCCTGCGTGCAGCGATGAAGACCCAACGCAGTCAAAAATAAGTAAATAAATAAATAAATAAATAAATTTATTTAAAAAAACCCTAAACTGCAATGAGGTACTACCTCACACCAGTCAGAACGGCCATCCTTAAAAAGTCTACAACTAACAAATGTTGGAGGGGGTGTAGAGAAAAGGGAACCCTCCTACACTGTTGGTGAGAATGTAAACTGGTGCAGCCACTATGGAGAACAGTATGGAGGTTCCTCAAAAAACTAAAAATAGAGTGGCCTTATGATCCAGCAATCCCACTCCTGGGCATATATCCAGAGAAAACTATAATTCAATGATACACACACCCCTATATGCATAGCAGCACAATTCACAATAGCCAAGACATGGATGCAACCTAAGTGTTCATCGACAGAGGAATGGATAAAGAAGATGTGGTACATACATACAATGGAATACTACTCAGCCATAAAAAAGAATGTAATAATGCCATTTACAGCAACACGGATGGACCTAGAGATGATCATACTAAGTGAAGTAAGTCAGAAAGAGAAAGACAAATACAATGTGATA
Source organism: Lagenorhynchus albirostris (assembly GCF_949774975.1). NCBI lineage: Eukaryota > Metazoa > Chordata > Mammalia > Artiodactyla > Delphinidae > Lagenorhynchus > Lagenorhynchus albirostris. The sequence continues at coordinate 112,206,892 of NC_083101.1, read as the reverse complement.
TCACTTATATGTGGAATCTAAAATATGACACAAATTAACTTATCTATGAAACAGAAACAGACTCACAAACATAGAAAACAGACTTGTGGTTGTCAAGGAGAAGGGGGGCGGGGGGAGGGGTGGGCTGGGAGTTTGGGGTTAGCAGATGCAAACTAGTATATATAGAATGGTAGCACAGGGAACTATATTCACTATCCTGGGATAAGCCATAATGGAAAAGAATACAAAAAAGAATATATAGAACTGAGTCATTTTGCTGTACAGCAGAAATTAACACAACATTGTAAACCAACCATACTTCAGTAAAATAAATAAACTTTAAAAATACTGAAATGGGGGCTTCCCTGGTGGCACGGTGGTTGAGAGCCCACCTGCTGAGGCAGGGGACACGGGTTCATGCCCCGGTCCGGGAAGATCCCACATGCCGCGGAGCGGCTGGGCCCGTGAGCCTGTGCTCCGCAACGGGAGAGGCCACAACAGTGAGAGGCCCGCGTACCGAAAAAAAAAAAAAACTGAAATGACTAATGGCACCTGGGTTTGAATCACTGCACTACTTTTCCTAGTTATTCTTCCTCTCCAACTTGGTCTCAGCTTTTTGTTCCCCAACAGGGATTTGCTGGTGTCCATCTCCCCAGATCTTGCTTTCAGAAATCATTCCCCTCACTTCACAGAAAGTCACTCGATTACTTATTTGGGTTGGCTGGAAGCTCATCCCTCTGTATCCTGCTACCTAAGGGCTAGGCACCATTAAATGTTCTGAAGTGGCCTTTGGTGGTGTTCATTCTTAATCATTCATGTGTGAACAGAACATGGAAAACTGGAAATTAAATATCTAGGGATTGAAGAGTAAATTTAAAAATTGCCAAGGGACAAGACCTGTTTCTCCATGAAATATACCTGTTATATAATGATTATTAAATGTTAGTACAATGCCAGGATTGCTTTTTTGCCTTTTTCATCAGGTTAGTGGAAAACATAAAGCTTTTTGGTTAATAAACAAAATTTGCAAAATCATAACACCTGAAAATATTGGGTTGGCCAAAAATTTTGTTCGGGTTTTTCTGTAAGATGTTACGGAAAAACCCAAACTTTTTAGCCAACCAATAGATTTTAAAACTCTCATTTATTTTTTAGGTTAAAGTTTATAAAATATATTCAACCATTAAGTCAACCATTTATATATTATTTTGCATCAAAGTTCACAATACATGTTCAAAACCAGATATACTGGTTCTTCAATTACACAAAAACATTTATCCAACACTTCACCTGAAAGAAGAATTACTATATGGGGCTTTTGTGTAAACCTCACGGAACTGGATTTCAAACCTCAGAAACACAAAGGAGATTTTTTTTGAGAAACATTTAATTACACTGGGAAAAAAAAGAGAGCGTTGGAAGATCATGAAATGGGTATCATTTCATGAGACCAGATTGAAAACTGGCTTCTTCCTTCTTTCACAAACCGTCCATGTAGCCCTGGTGCTTGTGATTGACACTGGCATCACTGATGTGCCGAATCACTTTTAAAATATTTACCCAAACATTTTGGGTACCTTATATAAAATCTGAGTCAGTCAAGCAATGCAATCCCATTCATACTTCCTTATTAGACGTTACTGAATGCCAGGTGCTGTAGGGCGACAGAGAAGTTTAGGGTAATGCCCCAGAGCACGGGGAACTGCTGATCCAGCCAAAGAGAGGCCACGCCTGCAGCAGTGCAGGAGCTCACCACACACTGGTTAAGAGCATGCATCCTCCACGCATGCACGTGACTCACGTGGAGCAGACGTTCATTGAAAGGGAAAAGCCACTTGGTGCAGGGCTTTGCAGGATGGGGAGGACAGAACAGCTAGGGAAGACCCCGGAACACCTAGCAAGTCAGTGAGAATGGACAGAGGAAAAGGAAAGGAAAGGAACACAGTAACCAGGTATTTATAACATTCCAGACTCCATCCATGCATTGTCTCACTAGGTCCTCATGTCATCCTATCGAGTGAATAATACTCTGCCTGCGTTTCAGAAGAGGATATTGGGGTTCGGACTCAGATTCCCACGGCTGTGCTTTTCGCATGACACATCTCCTCTGTGAAAGCCTCAAAGGGGGGTAGTGCTTCGATGAGCGGCGTCCTCACTTGATAAATGGTGAGACAGGAGCGCAGGAATTCAAACGCATTTTCAAAACTGAAACGGCCAATTGGGGTCATGATCAGCTCATTCTGTCTGCCAAGCAGCACACTCTCCTCGTGTCTAAATCCTTCTCATATTTAATAAATGTCCTTGTGTTTGGCCCTTTGTTAACTTGACTTGTGAGGTTTTTATTTCCTCGTGACAGTTATCTCCAAAGTGACGAATTAACGATCCAGTCAGTATGGGTCTGTGGCTGAGCAATTAGAGAAATGCGGTTCTTGCTAAAACCCTCACCGGCCTGTGAGTTCCTGGAGAGAGAGAGTTGTTCCACCAAATCAAATGCTCAAGTCAGCGCTGGCGTTAATGCAAGGGCAGAATGGCTTTGAGAAATTAGTTAGGACCATAGATTTTTGCTTAGCTCACATGTGTACCTCTTCATTGGCTTAAATTATACAGAGATGGATAGACATCTGAGGCTCAAAGATGACACAGAGATTTACAGAACATAGATTCACTGGAAGATGGGTTTCTGAGGTCCCTTCCTCGCTCCCTTAATCTTAACCTTTTCCGTTTCATTTCAGGCCCTCTTATGACTCCCACTGTAGGGGCCAAAAGATCTCTTATGGGACTTCAGCTCATACACGGCATTACATTTCTTTCCTTTTAAGGATGTCTCTTCTTTGAGACCTGCAAACATTCATCTTCTTCCGTATTACCAGCAGCAGCATGTTGCATTAATCCATGATTGTATTTTGTATCTTCAGAGCTCACAAACTTTTAACTACAATGTTTTTTTAAAAAAATAAATTTATTTATTCCTGCGTTGGGTCTTCCTTGCTGTGCACAGGCTTTCTCTAGTTGCGGTGAGCGGGAGCTACTCTTCTTTGCGGTGCACGAGCTTCTCATTGCAGTGGCTTCTCTTGTTGTGGATCATGGGCTCTAGGCGCACGGGCTTCAGTAGTTGTGGCACACGGGCTCAGTAGTTGTGGCTCGTGGGCTCTAGAGCACAGGCTCAGTAGTTGTGGCGCACGGGCTTAGTTGCTCTGTAGCACGTGGGATCTTCCCAGACCAGGGCTTGAACTCGTGTCCCCTGCATTGGCAGGCAGATTCCCAACCACTGTGCCACCAGGGAAGTCCCAACTACAATGTTTAAACTCACCAGAATGCTGTAGCATAAAAGCATTTCTTGTCAAAGAATCCTTTGAGGTGATATTTTTAAAGCAGAATATTACTAATTTCATTGCAAAAGAAAAGAAAATTTGGTTGCCAGCTTATTACTGTAAAAAAATTGTGTGCAGAATGGAGAAAGTGAAAAAAAAAGAAAACCCAACCCTGACATCTGATATTCTTCTATAATTTTTTATGCAAATGACAAAATCATACACATAAATGGGGTCATATTTTCTTTAATTTACATATATTTTTTCAATAATCTGTCACAGACATCTTTCTGTAGCAATAAAGATCTATTTTATGCATTTCAATTCTGCATAGTATTCCACTGCATGTACACATCATAATTTATTCCTATTGACAGAAAAGTTGGTTGTTTCTAATTTTTGGCTTTTTTCAAAAAGGGTGTCATCAATATTAATTTATATACATATATTTTATCTACTTCTTTTGCCCTTATCCTTTGGATAAATTCCCAGAAATTGAATTTATGGATCAAATGCTATGCAAATTAACAAGTTTGCTATGTAGTGCTAACCTACCCTCTAGAAATTCTGTGCCAATTTTTATTCTAACTAACATTATGTAAGGATATCTATTCCCACACACTCTTTAGCAATTTAATTAACCATTAAATTTTTTCCAAATGGCAAAAATTGATACCTCAGTTTTGTTTTCATTTGTATTTCTTTGATTATTACCAATGTTGGGTGTATGTTCTTTTGAGTAATGTCCATTTGTAGTTCTTCTATGAATTGTCTATATTTTTCTCCACTGCTTTAATGGAGGTGTTTACATTTTTCTTATTTATTTCTAAGATCTCTTTGTATATTATGGATCTTAAATCATTGCCATAGATGTTGCAAATATTTTCTCCACATTGCCATTTGTTAACATTGTTATTAAATTATGGCAATTTTTACATTTAATTTTTAACATATCTGGAATTTATCTTGATGTCATATAGGAAAATCTAGCCTACTTTCCCTCCAGATGGTTTAGTTTCCCCAGCTTCGTTTATTGAATAATTCATCATGGTGGATCGACTGCAGTAATGGCCCCAACGAGCTCCCTGCTCCCTGCATCCAAGCTCTTTGCAAATGTCCTCCTCTGCTGACTCTGCTTGGGCATCTGACTTGCTTTGTCCAATGGGTTGGTAGCAAACATGATGCGAGCAGAGAGTTGAAAAGTGCCTGGGAATTGAGGCTCACCCCCTGCTGCTCCTGGAACTCTGTGCTGCATAAACAGGCCCAGGGAGCTTGTTGGATAGTGAGATGTGTGGCCCAGTCCCCCTGTTCCTCCCAGTGACTCCTGAGTTGTCTGAGCGAGACCATTAAAGCCTTCAGCTCCAGTCAAGCCACCAGCTGACTGCACACCCCGGAGCACCCAGACCCAAGAATTACCCAGCTCACTCCAGCCCAAACTGCCAAACCACCAAACCATGAAGTAAATAAATGGTTCTTCTTTTAATCTACTGCATTTTTGGATGGTGTGTTTCTCAATAAAAGGTAACTGGTGTATCCTTCTTCCCTATACTGATTTGAATATCACACTTTTCGTGTGTTGAATTCCCATTTACACATGTGTCTGTTTCTGAGCTCCTTATTCTGTTTCTTTGGCCTCCTTGCTCCTTCTTCTGGTAGCTTCACACTTTTAAACTTATTGTAGCTTTACGGCATGCTTTACTATTTGATAGGTTAATTTCTCTCCCATCACCCTGATTCTTCTTTTTTATTTAGCAGAAACTTGTTGAATTCACCAAAAAAAAAAAAAGTCTTGCTAGGATTTTATTGTTAATTGCATTCATTTCTTGGAGTATTTTAATTTTCAGCACAGAAGTCTCTTATCTACTTGTATGTCCTTCAGCCATATTTGACATTTTTCTTCAGAAAGACCCCAGTAGGAGGTATATGTTAAAAGATTTGTTGTAAAAAATTGGTTAACAGGATTGTGGAGGCCAGTCCAAATCTGTAAGGCCATCGAGAAGGGTAGGCAGAAGACCCTGGGCATGAAACGGCTGTCCACAGCTGGGACGCAGCTGGAATTTCTCCTCCTCCTTCTGGGAAACCTCAGTGCTGCTCTTAAGGACTTAAACAGAGTGAATGAGGCCCACCCAGATTACCTAAAATAATCTCCCTTATTTAAAAGTCAACTGAGTATGGATTTTAGTTATGTTTACAAAATGCCTTCCAAGTAACACCTAGATTAGTATTTGCTTCTATACTGGGGATATTAATTTAGCCAAGCTGACACAAAAAACACCATAGCATTTGTATTAGTGATTTTTTTGTTCCAGAGTTTTCATCTTATTTTCTGTCCATTGATTTTCAATAGAAAAACGAGTGATTTAAAAAAGTTTTCTTTTTTTAAAAAAATTATTTATTTATTTATTTATGGCTGTGTTGGGTCTTCATTGCTATGCACAGGCTTTTCTCTAGTTGTGGCGAGCGGGGGCTACTCTTCGTTGTGGTGTGCAGGCTTCTCATTGTAGTGGCTTCTCTTGTTAAGGAGCGTGGGCTCTAGGTGAGCAGGCTTCAGTAGTTGTGGCACAAGGGCTCAGTAGTTGTGGCTCACAGACTCTAGAGCACAGGCTCAGTAGTTGTGGCGCACGGGCTTAGTTGCTCCGCAGCATGTGGGATCTTCCCAGACCAGGGACTGAAACTGTGTCCCCTGAATTGGCAGGTGGATTCTTAACCACTGCATCACCAGGAAAGTTCCTAAAAAATATTTTTTTTGTATCTTGTACCTCTGTGCTTTTGTTATGCTTAATAGATTTTTTTGTTTTGTTTTTCAAACACGAATAATATTTTCATTTTCTACAGTCTTTTGTTGTCTTATTTTATTGGTCAGAACTTCCAGAAAAATCTTAAAGGATGTAAGACTTCTGCTTCTATGGACCTTGAGGGCATGATGCTAAGTGAAGAAGTCAGAGAAAATCAAATACTCTATGAACTCACTTATGTGTGGGATCTAAAAAACAAACAACATGCGCTTCCCTGGTGGCGCAGTGGTTGGGAGTCCGCCTGCCGATCCAGGGGACGCGGGTTCGTGCCCCGGTCCGGGAAGATCCCACATGCCGCGGAGCGGCTGGGCCCGTGAGCCATGGCCGCTGAGCCTGTGTGTCCCGAGCCTGTGCTCTGCAATGGGAGGGGCCACAACAGTGAGAGGCCCGCATACCAAACAAACAACAAACCCAAACTCATAGAAAAGGGGATCAGATTTGTGGTTACCAGAGGTGGAGGGTGTGTGTGTTGGCAGGCTGGTGTTCGGGCGGGGGCTGGATTGGAGGAAGGTGGTCAAAAGATACAGACTTCCAGTCATAAGATAAATATGTCCTGGGGATGTAATGTACAGCATGATGACTCTAGTTAACACTGCCGTGGAGGTATATTTGTTAAGAGAATAGATCTTAAGAGTTCTTATCACAAAGGAAAAAACTTTTTTTTTTTGGTATCTACATGAGATGACGGGTGTTAGCTAAACTTACTCGGGTCATCATTTCATAATATCTAAGCTATTATGCTGTATACCTTAAACTTACACAGGGCTGTATCTCAGTTATATCTCAATAAAACTGGAAAAAAATGACTACTAACCACTATTCCTAATAGAATGACCCAAGGGGCAACACTATTAGATATATTGATTACTTTAGTTCAGAAAAAGCTCTGACCTTAGAATAATACCCACATCCCTCCCCCCCAGAAAAAGACTTCTGCTTCTAGATGTTTTAGACTGACCCTCTTTCTGGACGCCACCCCTCCCCACCCCCCCCCCAAACTGTGCAAAACGTAAGAACATTTTTCCTAAACTCTTCAAACTGCTTAGAAGATGGCAAGGCCTTAGAGGAAAAGAACCCAGAGTGGGAGCCAAGTGTTCGGGTCCACTTTTGCTCTGGGAGTGTTTGGAGATCAGGAGGAGACAGGAAGAGCTGAGCTGTGTTCCCAGCCCCCCTGGGACAGAGGCTGTAATCCAGGCCCCGCCAAGGGTGTGGGCCTAGCAAACCAGCCTTCACTGGGGCCTGGCTGGCTCTTCCAAACACCGGCCTGTAAAGACAATCTGGCAGAATCCTGTCCTCGCGTGGATTCTGACCCAGATTCCAGCCATCTTGGTGGCCAGCAAAATTCTAAGCCCTTATGTGGGTTGAGGTGACCCAGACTGCTGGTACCCCAGGTGCTTGGCAAAAGCAATTCTTTAAAAATTCTCTTTGGAAGAAGATCACATCATTTTGGTCTCAATTTCTACAAATAGTTTTTCAAGTAAAAGAGCCAGCATACCACCAGGAAAAGGCCCCCAAGTGATAACACTCCATGAACAAGAACCCACAGAAACTATCAACAACAGAAACAAACTTACAAAGACTCCAGATAACAGAATTAACAGGCAGAGGCTGACAAAGAACCTCCTTGTTTGGTTCCTGCTTTGGAAGAAAATCATTTTTGTGTCTCACTATTCGTTATGACATTTGCTCCACTGACCAAGATAGGGTGCCTCTCACTCTTAAATTATTAAGAATTTTTTTTAAATTAGTAATGAATATTTAAAGCATATCAAATCTCTTTTCAGTATATATGCTTGGATTGTGACTTTTATCATGAACTTTGTGGATTTCCTAACATGAAACCATTATTTCATTTCTGAAATGAATCCTAATTGGTGTTAGTGTGTTTTTAAAAGTATACTTCTGATTTTGTTAGTATTCTTACATTTATACTCATAAGTGAGACGGGTATGTGCTTTGTTTTTTTTTTTTTTGAGCCATCTGTCAGATTTTGGTATTGAGATCATAAAGACAATTGGAAAATTAAAAAAAAAACTTTTCTGTTACGAGTTTGTGTTTTAGAAGGTCAGAATTATTAAGGATTGTCTGTTCTGTTGGTCTATTTTAGATTCTGCTCTTTTTGGTTTATAATTGTAGGTGATTGTGAGCATCTTTGCAATAGTATTTATTTGTGAGCTGATTTCGTCCTTAATCTAACATTTTTCGTTAGTTTGGTCATCATAGTCATAGATTTTTAAGAGCTTTTCACATATTAATGAAATTAAGTCCTCATTATAAGTGTTACAAATATTTCCCCCAGTTTAAAATTTTACTTTGATTTGTTTATTGCTTTTGTTCTATGGAAATTTACAATTTTAAATCAATTTTATCAATCTATTTTCTCTCTTCTGTGTTTTATGTTTTGCTTAGGAAGGACTTCTTCATTCTGATTATTTTTAAAACCCCCATATTTTTCCTCTTTTATCATTTCATTTTTTGATGTTTGACTTGATGGTCTGTTTGGAATTTATTTTGAAGTGAAGGATGAGAAAGGAATCCAGTTATTTCCCTGAGATGGCTATAACAATATGTAAAACATGATTTAACGAATCTTTTTACCTCAACTGATTTGAAATACTACTTTTTCTTCCCATTTTTATTTTGATCTATGTCTCGACTTTCTGGTCTATCAATCTATAGGGTCATTGCCAATACCAAACACTTTTACACTCCCTAGATTTATAATACATTTTAATACCTACATTTTCTAGTGGCTCATGATCCTATTATTATGTTTATTTCTACTTCATTTCCTTATGGTTTGATATTATTTTTCTAATTTTGTGATTACCTTCGTGGCTTAATGTAAAGTTAATTTTTATAATGTTACATAATTAATTGAGAAAAAGTATGTTTGCTGATGAAAATTTTCATGTACAGTTTGAGGTAAAAAATGATAGCTAAATTGTTCGTATCATCTGTTTCCTTATTGTGTGTTTGTTTCTTTTCTGAATGCTCATTCAAATTCTAAGAGAGGTGTGTTAAAATCTCCAAATATGATGGTGGATATGTCACATTTAGCATCCCACCAGCTTTTCCGTTCAGTGCAATTGTCACTTGGTGCAAATGTGTTTAGGATATGTTACTTTGTGGGTTGGTTGTAAACTCTTACCAATAACCATCCTTTAATCTAATTAATTTTTTCTTGAAGTCCACTTTGATATTGATGCTGTCGGTTTTGTTTTCTCCTCGCGTTGGTTTGGTATATTTTAATCTATTCCCCTACATTAATATGTCTGTCTCATTTGCTTTAGGCATATCCTATAAACATAGCTGACTTTGCATGTTTAACATAGGCCTTTAACTGATACATATTTGGTTTTCTAAGCCCGTTATGAGGGTTTATTTTCCCAGTGCGGGTCCCCTGGGCTGGCATGCCCACGTGGGGCTCAAACCCCTCACTCCTTAAGGAGGAATCCAAGTTGTGATGTCCCCTCTCACTGTGGGTCACCCACAGGGGGTGTGGGTCCTGAGTCGATCACGTCTCTGCCCCGCCTACCCGTCTGCGTGTGGTTTTTCCTTTACATCCTTGGTGGTAGAAGAGCTGTGCTGCCCGTCTTCAGGTGGTTCTCAGAGGGAGTTGTTCCATGTGTGGTCGTGATTGTGGTGGGTCCATTGGAGAAGGTGAGCTCAGGGTCTTCCCAATCTGCCATCTTGAGTCCTGTTAACCCTAGGCAATCTTGATCACATTCTTTTTTTTTTGTTTTTAAATTTTATTTATTTATTTATTGGCTGTGTTGGGTCTTCGTTGCTGCATGCGGGATTTCTCTAGCTGTGGCGAGCGGGGGCTACTCTTCGTTGCGGTGCGTGGGCTTCTCTTGTTGTGGAGCATGGGCTCTAGGCATGCGGGCTTCAGTAGTTGTGGCTCTTGGGCTCTACAGCGCAGGCTCAGTAGTCGTGGCTCACGGGCTTAGTTGCTCTGCAGCATGTGGGATCTTCCCGGACCAGGACTCGAACACGTGTCCCCTGCACTGGCAGGTGGACTCTTAACCACTGCGCCACCAGGGAAGTCCCTTGATCACATTCTTGATCCTGTTGTATTTCCTCTTCACATTTTTTTTAATTCAAGTAAAGTGGATTTACAATATTATTTTACTTTTAGGTGTATAGCATAGTGATTCAGTATTCTTGCATTATATAATTCCATTTTAAGTTATTTTATGATAATGGCTATAATTCCCCGTGCTATACAGTATGTCCTTGTTGTTTATTTATTTTGTACACAGTAGTTTGTACCTGTTAATCCCATACCCCTAATTTGTCTCTCCCCACTCCCCTCTCCCCTTTGGTAACCACAAGTTTGTGTTCTATATCTGTGCGTCTGTTTGTTTTGCATATACAATCTTTTTTTTTCTCTTTTAGATTGCACATATAAGTGATATCACACAGCATTTGTCTGTCTGACCTCTTTTACTAAGCATAATATTCTCTAGGTCCATCCACGTTGCTGCAAATGGCAGAATTTCATTCACTAGTTTTTACTAATATTCCACTGTGTATATATACCACATCTTCTTAATCCAATCATCTGTTAATGGGCACTTGGGTTGCTTCCATGTTCACGACATAGTTTTAATGGATGGACACATAGCTTGGTTAGGACCTATGGGACACAAAGAACTGTTTGGGAGAACATCTGAAAAGCTCCCTTGCTCTCCCAAAAACAATCCAAGCTCACTATCTTGAAAGGATGTGGGCAAAACACACGCACTCCACGAGCCAGCCTTAAGATAAAGCTGATATCATCTTGAAAGCAAACTTGAGGGCTGTGAAGAATCGATCCTGTTGTACTTTCTTCAAAGTGTTTATCCTCCTCTGATATTCTCATATTTATTTATATGGTGCTGATTGCTTTCCCCTTTTCACCAGCCTATAAACTCCATGAGGGCAGAGACCCTTCCCATTTTATTCATTATTTCTTTTTAAAAACAATATTTTTAAGATTTATTTAGGCTGCACTGGGTCTTAGTTGCTGCATGCAGGATCTTAGTCGCGGCATGCGGACTTCTTAGTTGCTGAGTGCATGTGGGATTTAGTTCCCCCACCAGGGATGGAACCTGGGCCCCGTGCATTGCGAGTGCAGAGAATTACCCACTGGACCACCAGGGAAGTCCCTATTCATTGCATGTCTTTGACTGTTTAACAGTGCCCAGCATGTAGGAGGAGCTGAGTGAATGGAGAAAAATATGAAACAGCAAAAGCTGCTTTTCCTCTTTCCAGTATTTCCAAAAGATGTTCCAATTATCAATTCTCTTTCCTCTATTTAATTTTCCAGCTCCCTAAAACTGCCTCCAACACACCACACACCAAACACACACACCACACACACACTACACACCACACACACACACTACACACATACACAGCCACACACCAAACACACACACCACACACACACTACACACCACACACACACACTACACACATACACACCACGCACGCACACCACACACACACTACACACCACACTCACACTACAAACCACACACACCACATACCAAACACAGCACACACACACTACACACCACACTCACACACACCACACACACACATACCACACACGCACTACACACCACACACACTACAAACCACATACACCACACACACTACACACCAAAGAGCACACACACACTACACCACACACACACACCACACACACATCACACACACCACACACACCACACACCACACTCACACACCACATACACTCACACACACTATACACCACACACACACCAAACACACACACCACACACACTACACACCAAACACAGCACACACACACTACACACCACACACACACTACACACCACACCCACACACCAAACACACACACCACACACACACCACATACACCATCTATACCACACATAACACACCACACACACACACACCACACACACCACACATGCACACCGCACACACACGCATATACCACACACACACACCACACGCATACACACAGCCCGTACACACACCACACACACACCACACATGCACACCGCACACACATACACCACGCACACACCACACATGCACACAGCACACACACATACACCACACAAACTCACATACTTGCAAGAGGGCAAATTAATACCCAGAGGTTAAGGGAATTCTGGCAGGCGGGAGAGCTTAATTATGCACTTGATTTAGTAAAGTTCACGAAATGTCTGGTGTATTCGGTCACTCCTACCCTCCGTTTCACATCATTTAAATTATCTGAAATATGATCCAATTCTTATTTCTGTTTACTGCCTAGTCACTGCCAAAGAGGACTGAATGTTGCTTTTGTTGTTTCTTCAAATATGATTCAATAGATATCAAGATTATATTGTAAACAGATCTGTTTTTGTTAGAGATTTAGTTTCAGATGATTTGGTTTGACCAACATAATCAGACTTTGGCAATGCAAGTTACACGCGGAAATCTGATATTAATATTTAGGCCATTTTCTTCAGCTATTTTATCTGGAACATGTGGTTAAGACTAGAAACCTGGATTCCCACATTGCCGTTTTTGCTTTACCGCACCTTTACCTTGCTTAAAGGACCAGAGTTGAAATGACAAGCTGTTATGACTCCTGTTTTGCAATGAGAATGATTTATTCTGTTAGTACACAACAGGAGTGCTATAAATGTTGAACACATGTATGGGTGAATATAACTAAATACTAAAAAGGATTCAAACAAATTATTAGTTACGCTCTAGTTTTTTGTTCTTAAAGCTTTCTGGAATGACTAGGGATGTGGCTGAAGAAACTGAAGGAAGAGAGGAAAACTCTTGTGCTTTTGGATAAATAGAGGCAATGACTTTAGGCTGAGTTTCTGTAAAATTCTCATCAGTTGTCATCAGTCCACTCTATAAAACCCATTTGTCGCAGAGATTGCTGGGTGGGCAGGAAATGTCGGAGCTGCATCAAAGTTAGCAGTCATTCGTGCTATTCCACCAATATTCCCAGTTCTTGTTCTCTGGGCATGTGGTCGAATCCTACTTCTTGGCGCCCTTGTGATGGTGTGGACCTATGTGACTACTTGTGGACAATGAGTTGTGAGCAGAAATGACAATGACCCATGTCACGGTTCAGCCAGAGCATTTTATCAGTGAGGTGAAACGCCCTCCAGAGCTCCCTTTCCTTCTGGAGTGATTACCAGCAATTCTCCTGATCGTGGGTGTCAGGGTCCTGGGATAAGGGTGGTGTGGAGTACCCAGCTGAGACCCAAGAATCGTGCGTTGATCAGGAACTGGGAACTGGAAATAAATCTTTCTTGTCTAAGACACTGAGATTTGGGGCAGTCTGTCAGTGCAGCAAAACCCAGCCCATTCTGACGGATATGTAGAATTTAAGTGACCTGCTCCAAGGGGGGAGCATTGCTGCATCTCTTGCTTTGCTGCTATGTCTGGACTCAACCCTCTGCCCTGTTTCTTACGGCCCTCAAACAACTTGTGGACTTTACTTCTGCATTCCATCTTGAATCTTACTGCCTTACCCCGCTGATGGGCTCAAATAAAATACATACAACTTTTATTAGAACTAAGATTTGAGGCCAGGTCTATCTCCTTATCTGTCATCCCTCTCATTTATTCATTTCTTCATTTAGAAAACAAAATGTTGAGCATTTCTATGAGCCAGTGTTAACCACCAGCATAAAATGGCAAATAAAAAACTCATTGGGAGGGAGAGGGATGGACTGGGAGTTTGGGGCTGGTAGATGCAAACTATTATATGTAGAATGAATAAACTACAAGGTCCTATTGTACGGCACAGGGAACTATATCCAATCTCCTGGGATAAACCATAATGGAAAAGAATATTAAAAAAAGAATGTATATATGTGTATAACTGAGTCACTCTGCTATAAAGCAGAGATAGGCACAACATTGTAAATCAACTATACTGCAATTTAAAAAGATAATGAAGAAAAAAATCATGGGAATTATATTCTACTTGGAAAGACAAAAATTAATCAAATAATTATACAAATAAAAGTAATTACAACAGTGGTAAGTGCTATGAAGAGGAGATTCACACAGTGTCTGTCACCTTATCATCTATCTGTCTATCCATCTATCATCTATCTATCTTTCTCTCTCTCTCATCTACTTATGAATACTAATAAAGCACATCTGACAAAATGTTCATAATTAGAGAATGCTGGTATCTAGGGATGATGTTATACAGATATTTTCGTATTATTTCTGCAGCTTTTCCCTCAGTATGAAATTCTGTCAAAATTAAAAGTCTTTTTCAAAGTACTGACTGGTATGGTAGCATGCAGCTTTACTGGCCAGAATCAGCTGGGTTGTTAATCTCCGTTTGGTACTTTATTCAAACTGTTGGTCAAATTATACTGCCTGGCATTGCCATCCCTCTTTCTGTATCTGTGCTAGTCATCATTCCTGCAATCCTGTGGCCCACACATGGTAGTGAAATGAAAGAAAATTTGTTTAAAATTGTGCTTTGTATTAAAACAAAGCACAGGGACTTCCCTGGTGGTCCAGTGGTTAAGAATCCGCCTTCCAATGCAGGGGCGGCAGGTTTGATCCCTGGTCGGGGAACTAAGATCCCACATGCCGGCGGGGCAACGAAGCCTGCGTGCGCTCCAACTACAGAGCCCATGTGCTCTGGAGCCCGCCTGCCACAACCAGAGAGAAGGCCACGCACTGCAACGAAAGATCCAGCGTGCCACAACTAAGACCCGATGCAGCCAAAGATAAATAAATAAATATTTTTTTAAAAAATCCCAAATTAAAAAACATTCCCTTTTTGGTTTTTTTTTCTGCTTTAAGAAAAGTAATATATAATAAATACTGAAAATCAAGAAAAGATACAGAAAGTCTAATAAAAAATGAAAATTACTCATAACTAATCAGTCGGTGATCATGGCTATTAACATTTTGGCAAATTTCCTATCATATATTTTTGGTTTTCATTTGGCAGTATTAATTGTCTTTTGTATGTAACAAGTTAACCTGAAACTCAACTGTTTAAAACAATAAACACTCACCATCTCACACAATGTCTGAGGGTCAAGACTCTGGGATGAGTGGGTCTGGATCAGAGTTATTAGGGGGTTGTGGCCAAGCTGCAGCCACCTGATGGGGCTGGGTAAGGGGCTTCAACCTCATTCCCGGAGCTGTTGCCAGGAGGCTTCAGTTCCTCACCAGGGAGGCTGTCCCCAGAGGCACAGAGCTGCTCACACTGTGAGGAAACTGGCTTCCTGAGGGAGTGGGGGAGGAGAGACAGAAACAGAGGAGGGAGGGAGGGAGAGACAGAGACAGAGACAGAGACAGAGGAGAGAGGAAGGGAGGGAGGGAGAGGGAGAGAGACAGAGACAGAGGAAGGAGGGAGGGAGGGGGAGAGAGAGACAGAGACAGGAGGGAGGGAGGGAGGGAGGGAGACAGAAAGACAGAGACAGAGGAGGGAGGGAAGGAGGGAGACAGAGAGACAGAGACAGAGGAGGGAGGGAGGGAGAGCCAAGACAGAAGCTGCAGTCTTTTAGGACCTAATCTTGGGAGTGCCATACCATCGTTTGTGCTGTATTCTACTGGCCGTAAGGCCAGCGCTGGTACAGTGTGAGAGACGACCCTACGAGAGGATGAATACTTGCAGGAGGTAGGAAACATCAGGCCCATGTCGGAGACTCTCCCCTGTATAACACTCTATCACGAGCATTTTACCATGTTATAAACTATTTCCTATGACAGTATTTCAATGAATTAATAAAACTGAATTTATTAATTTCATCCATCAAATTACTGTATTAGTAATAATAATAGTTAATTGCATTCTACTGCTATAGGCCTTCAAATTCATGTACAAAGGGACATTATAAAGTTATGAGGCTATTTTACATTTTTTATTGAAGTATAGCTGATTTACAGTGTTGTGTTAAATTTCTGCTATATAGCGAAGTGATTCCATAATACACACACACACACACACACACACACACACACACACACACACATATATACACACATACATTCTTTTTTATATTCTTTTCCATTATTGTTTACCCCAGGATATTGAATATAGTTCCCTGTGCTCTACAGTAGGACCTTGTTTATCCATCCTACATATAATAGTTTGCATCTGTGAACCCCAAACTCCCAATCCATCCCTCTTCCACCACCCCCCCTTGGCAACCACAAGTCTGTTCTCTATGTCTGTGAATCTGTTTCTATTTTGTACATAAGTTCATTTGTATCATATTTTAGATTCCACAAATAAGTGATGTCATATGATATTTGTCTTTCTCTTTCTGTGCTGCATTTAGGTGAAGTAAGAGATTATCAGGAAAATCGCCAAGTCCACCCATGTTGCTGCAAATGGCATTATTTTATTCTTTTTAATGGCTGAGTAGTATTCCATTATATATATGGACCACATCTTCTTTATCCATTCATCTGTTGATGGACAATTAGGTTGCGTCCATGTCTTGGCTACTGTAAATAGTGCTGCAATGAACATAGGGGTGCATGTATCTTTTTGAATTAGTGTTTTCTCCAGATATGTGCCCATGAGTAGGACGGCTGGATCATATAGTAGCTCTGTTTTTAGTTTTTTGAGGAACCTCCATACTGTTCTCCACAGTGGCTGTACCAGTTTACATTCCCAATGAGGCTGTTATTTTAAAAAGTGACATCAGGTTTTATCCATCCATCCAAATCAGTGCTGATCATTAAAGTGCTCACCTTGGGAACCTATGACCTTATGCTGATGATGCTGGGCTGTTGTCACAAACATGCCTGGGACACTTCTTTTGAGATTACAATCAGAGTCTTGCAGCATTTTATTTTCAGTAAACTCGAAGGTGGTATGAGGCAGCTATGTTAGCACGTAGAACATTCATTGGATTTATTCTTGTTCTTCTTCTGTTCAGTCTGTGATACCAAACCAGATGTACAGTCAAAAACGAGCTTTTGGCACTCAACTGCAGCTTAACAAAGTGATATTTCTTTGCAAAAATAAGTTGTCATAAGAAGGAACTATATGTGGGATGAACACTGTTGATTCAGAGATTTTAGCTCTTTGGGCTTTGAATGCACTCCCCAGCCCTACCCCAGCCACCTGCCCAGTGAGTGTCCTGAAAAATTTTTTTAAGTATAGTTCTCGGATTAAGTTCTAGTTTTCTAGAAACTTACACCTGCCGACATATAGTCTTGTATTTACATTGCCCATTAATTTTGTTGGCAAAGGAAGTCATGGACCATGAGGCAACATTAAGTCAGAGTCTAGTCTTATTTGACCGTTTCCCCGTCATGCTAGACACAAAGCACATATTTAAGACACACTTGTTGAATTAATGACACACTGAGGGGCTTCCCTCGTGGTGCAGTGGTTAAGAATCCTCCCGTCAATGCAGGGGACACGGGTCCGATCCCTGGTCTGGGAAGATCCCACATGCCACGGGGCAACTAAACCCATGGGCCACAACTAGTGAGCCTGCACTCTAGAGCCCACAAGCCACAACTACTGAGCCCATGCGCCACAACTACTGAAGCTCACGCACGTAGAGCCCATGCTCCGCAACAAGAGAAGCCACCGCAATGAGAAGCCCGCGCACCGCAACGAAGAGTAGCCCCCGCTCGCCGCAACTAGAGAAAAAGCCCGCACGCAGCAATGAAGACCCAACGCAGCCAAAAAAAAACCAAACAAACAAAAAAGACACACTGAAATTCTGGCACTGTAAAAAAAAAAAAAAAAAAAGACATTTCAGCTAATAGTACTTGCCTGGTGGTCTACATCTTAAAATCAATCATGTTGATACTTGGTACTACTATGTCCTTTTTTAATCCTATGTTGTGACATCACAGAATTTGTTCATTTTTCTTGAGTCCTGCAGTAACATTAGTTGGGCTAAAGCAGATAGCAGGCGGAATATGGACATTTCCCCAACAGCCCAAACTCCCCAAACAAAAAATAATGACCAGCAAAACAAACCAATCACCCTAATTACTAACAGAATTTTTAAAAAGCTGGAATACTTTTCTAACTTTCCTTGAAGTTGTAATGGTGTATCTGTGCATTTCCCACACTGAAGCCACTGTAGTTATTGGTTTTCTCTAAGACATCCAAGAAGTATGTGCGGACCGTATATGTAATCAGAGTCTTTTCAAACAGCTGCTTGGGGGATGGGATGGGGCAGTGGGGAAATAAGCCAACTGCTGCCATTCCCCCAGAAAGCCAATGTTATATTAGCAGTTCTACTGTGGAGGAGAAAAAGAATCCAATTTCAAGGCTGGCATAAGTATTATGCTCATCACTCACTTCCTCACATCAGTGGCAGAAAATTCTGTGATTCCATGCCAAGCCCTCTAACACAGACACGGCGTGACTTTCTGATGTACTTGGCTTCTTCCTGTTTTGAAGTTGTAATGTACACTTCCAAAAAGAATTAGAGGCAGCTTCCAATGTTGAAACAGTGAGACCAGACCATGAAAAATAAAAACAGAACAAATTCTAATGAATGGACTAGAAATCCCTACAGGAGTTCTCTCACTAGAGGAGAAGTCGCTGGGTATCCAGGAAGAACGGGGGGCGCCTGCATCCAAGGAGGCCCTGGTGAAACCCTGGGGGCTCCGTCCCCACCATGCAAATGAGCAGTTCCCGTTTGCACTGTCCTCGTCCTCGGACACTGTCTGGCTCTTCTCTCTCTTAAAAGGTAACTGCACTTACAGAAAAGTTGACAGAACAGAACTTCTGAACACCCTTTAACAAAACCTTCCATTTTTTTTTTACATTTTCCCCTATTTTCTTGCTCACTCATTCCCTCCCTCTCTCTACAAGCGCACACACATGTACACACACACACACCAGACTTTTTTTCTGAACCATCTGCGAGTATGTGGAAGACGTGCCTTTTACCATGAAATACTGTAGCATCATATTTCCTTCAAACAAGAAAAGGACTCTTTCTTACATAATCAGAACAATTTTCAACACCAGGAAAATTAACCATGATACATACCTCATCTACAGATCTTACTCGAATTTTGTCAAGAGTCTGACTAATGTCCTTTCGAGTAAAAGCAACAGAAGTTCTGACCCGGGTCCATGCAGGATGGCACGGCATTTGGATTTCATGTGTCTTAGTCTCCTTTCATCTGGAGCAGTTCCACTGTCACTCTGTCCCTCACGACCTTAACAACCTTGAGGAATACTTTGTGGACGGCCCTCAGGTGGGGTTTGCTCAGGCTTGGTGATGGTTTTCGGTGGAATTTCACAGAAGGTGCCGCCTGCCAAGAGGTACCTGGTGCTGGTTTGTCCCAATGCTGGATGTCAACCTGACCGGCTTCTGAAATCCTACCTTCTATTTTGTGACATGAGGCAAAATGACAACTTCAAGACCCTGGGACTCACAAATGGAGGGTGGCCGTGTACTGGCTACTGTCTGTCTGTTCCACATCCTAGGTTTGTTTCAGACCCTGGGGGTGGATCCCTGGCACCATCACCGGCCTCCTCTGTCTCGGCCTCTGAACAGATTCAGCCAATGGGAGACGCCGACAAAAGATCAAAGCAGGGAGGAGAGGGGTGCGGGGGGATGTAGCCCCCGGAACCCTCACCGCTGTGCGTTAGCCTCCAGGCTGCGGCAGCGGCCACGTTCCCCCCACGATCACAGCCCCCCTCCCCACTCGCCCCATCCTCTCAGCCCTGGGCAGGGGGTGGCAGGGGCTCCCTGCTGTGACCCATCCCCCCCCCAAGACGCCCTGCTGGTGCCCCCTTCACTGCCCACACCCCTAAAGGTGGTCCTTTGTTAAAGCGCCGTCATTTCTCAGACCTGAGTTGAGCTCTGTTCTGTGCCATGCCTCTCACTGGTCCAGCTCTCACTCTGTGTGGTGTTTCTGGGGAACAGATAGGGAGGAAGAGACCACTTTTAGAGAAGCATGGACAGAAAGGCCAGGGTGTGACTTGTCATCATTAAGAAGAACAAAGGCCAGTTGTTGGTCCTTCACCACACGTAAGACACCACGTGGAGTCCTGAAGAAACACAGACGTATTTCTTTTCCCTCCACCTGCTTGGAATGGACTTGAGGAGGCAGGCGGGACCCCTGAACACGGGGGCAACCGGAAACGTTCTTGGCTGCAGCAGAGGAAACGGGAGGATGGAAGTGGATGGGGTGTCTTCCGTTGACCAGACACGTTACCCAGGGCCGAGCTTGTTCTTTTTCTTATCTCGTCTCAGCGACCCCTTGTACAGATGAAAACACCGAGACTCAGAGGAGTCAAGTGATTCGCCTGAAGTCATAGACGTAACCTGTGAACCCACTGGGATTCAAACCCAGTTTTGTCCGAATCAAAAGCTCCTGCTCTCTTAGTTATAAAAGCAATACGGAGAAAGAGTTTCATAAAGGAGAGACGTGGGGAGAAATGCCAGGGAAGGGGAAATGTTTGTGGTGTCTGGAGTCACTGATGGCTGATGGGAAAATCTCTGATGGGAAAACCAGAATCACACAAGCAGACCCAGCGTGCGGTGCGGAGAGGGGGTTTGCAGAAGCCAGCCTCCGGGTACAGAAATCAGGCTGAGGGCCACTGCCTACGATCAGAAGCCAGGAATCCACCAGCACCGTGCAGATGCATGACTGTGCAGGAAGAAAGTCACCATCCACTGGACTGGGGTGGTCCAGACACCTTACTAATGGTTGGTGAAAATACCCTAAATACGATAATCTGCCACTTTTGCAGCCATTCATTTAGAAAAAGATAACATTTAGATGAGAAAAAGTAAAATGTTTCATATCACATATCCCTTGTTAATAAGTTAGATTAAAATTTAGTCTGAAAGATTGTGTACTGGGACTTCCCTGGTGGCGCACTGGCTGGGAATCCGTCTGCCAATGCAGGGGACGCAGGTTCGAGCCCTGGTCTGGGAAGATCCCACATGCCGTGGAGCAACTAAGCCCGTGCGCCACAACTACTGAGCCTGGGTTCTAGAGCCCGTGAGCCACAACTACTGAAGCCCACGTGCCACAGCTACTAAAGCTCGCGCGCCTAGAGCCCGTGCACCGCGAGAGAAGCCACTGCAATGAGAAGTCCACGCACCGCAACGAAGAGTAGCCCCCGCTCGCTGCAACTAGAGAAAGCCCGCACGCAGCAACGAAGACCCAATGCAGCCAAAAATAAATAAATAAATTTATTTAAAAAAAGATTGTGTACTATAATGATATATTTGACTGTATAAACCACAAATCCTTCGATTTACACAGCATCTTTCCTCCAAAGAGTTTAAAGGCTGACAACCCAGGACAGGTAAGATAATTCTAAGAGTCACAGCAAGGGCCAGTCTCAGAATTAGACATCATTAAAGCAATACAAATACAGCATTGTGCAATTCAAACTGCTTAAATGTCCCGTTACTTTCTTCACAAGGATTCCGTAAGACAAGTGTCTCACACCCTGCATCAGGGCCTCTGCCTTCTTCCAGGAGCCTCCCTCTCCCCCAAATCCCTTTCTTCTCTCTCAACACCTTCCCCATTGTCTAGTCCCTTACTCTCTGCTGATTTTCCTTCCCTGCTGATGGAGTAACTGCCACGTAATGTAATAGCTGATAATAATTTAAGACGCCACCATTCCTGGGGCTCTGAGTGCTAACGGAGGCTCTAAAACTAGGGGCTCCGCCATAGAGAACAGACTGGTGGTTGCCAAGGGGGAGGGGGTTGGGGGATGGGGGAGGGAAGGACCAGGAGTGTGGGATTAGCAGATGCAAACTAGTATATATAGGATGGATAAACAACAAGGTCCTACTGTAGAGCACAGGGAACTCTATTCAATACCTTGTGACAAACCATAATGGAAAAGAATATAAAAAATGTATCTATATGAGACGCAAAAGGGAGGGGATATGGGGATATATGTATCTGCAGAGCTGATTCACTCTGTTATACAGCAGAAACTAGCACAACATTGTAAAGCAATTACACTCCAATAAAGGTGTTAAAAAAATAGGTGTATAACCGAATCACTTTGTTGTACAGCAGAAATTAACACAATATTGCAAAATCAACTATACTTCAAAAAACCCCGAGGAGCTCCTCTACTCAAAGAAAGGCTGCTTGGATGGTGCAACCACAGGTGATGTGCCGTCACGTTCTGGGGTAAGGAGACCCCACATACTCCCTGTTTATAAGGAGCATCTGGGCGCGGCCGTCAGAAGTGCAGGGAAGTTGGTGCAGACCTTCCATGAGGCGGGAGGTGGGGACAGAGAGGAAGTGCATCTGGTCCCTGCAGACCTACTTGCTTGTCTGTGAGGACCTAGGAATTGGGCGGGTAGTCCCTGGAGGCACCTGAGCCTGGCTATGCGATGGGCCTGGCCTGAGCACAGCACCCGACTCCTTTATCTTCTTAAGGAAATGACAGTGGATGACCCCCAGTGCCAGGAGCATTACAGTGGAGACCCACGGCCCTACGTGCTGCTCCCAAAGACTGAGGCTCATGTAGCAATTTGCAAGGCCACCTCCACAATCCTGCTGACAGCTGGCTCTCCCCCAAGGCTGTCACAAGGAAGAAAAATTTGATTTCGTAACGCATGCCCTTTGTAACGTGCAACTGTCCTCCTGGCTACAAAAGGCAATTTTTCCTAGGTTAGGCGCACAATGTTGATTTATTGGTCTTAGCATGAAATTCCTGGAATGGACAGAAGGATGAGGGGTTAATATTTTGTTCTTCCTTATTTGCTAGGAAATAGCATCCAAAGGTCTTGGGAAGAATGGGAGAGGTAATTCTCCTCTCCTGGCTTTGCAGACCTGCACCTAGGAAGGCAGAGCACAACGGACCTCTGTCCTTGGTGCCAAGAGCCTCAACCACGAGTCTCTCCTGGCCACTGCTTGAGGCAAAAAGCCACTGCTATGGATGGAGAGCAGTGTCACAGAAGGGAGATCTGGGTTCTGCCTGGGAGAGGGGGAGGCTGGTTACCAGTGAGTGTCCTTCCCCCACGGTAGCCTGGACCCAGGGGGAGATTTGAAGTCGATGCCTTTCCAGCAGATCTGAGCCCGATGGTCCCTGTACTCGTACAGAGCCCAAACCTTGCAGAAGGGTCTCTCTCCACACGCAGGAGAATGCGGTACCTTGCCTCTGCCCGACAGCACTGGATGCATAAAACACCCCCTTCCCTCCTCAGCACCACGAGGCCACACCCGTTCCTGGGCGCTGGTCAGCCTGGGTTCCACTCCAGCCCGGAGCTCTGATCCCCCATCAGCGTTTCCCCTCTTACGTTCAGCAGTGGCCTGGGAACTGCGGAATCTCACTTTCAGGCCATGCAAAGTTTTCATCCCTCCCTTGCACGTTAAAGTTAAAATGTAAAGAACGGTAAGAGGTAAAGAAAGATTAATTTAATACAAGCCTCGTACGGAGGCAATGCTGCCCAGAGCTTTGCCATCTGGGGTTTCCGGAAATTAGATTTAGATTATCTCTTACAAACTGCAGTTCACCTTCAAAGAGGCCAGATGCTATTTCCTATCAGTTTTCTTAATTACCTGTCAAGCATAATTCCTTCGCTCTCGGCCAAGCCAGCGAGGGAGGCCACCAGCCAGGCTGATCCAGCATCATTTACCAGCAAAGCAAAGGGGCTAAAGTCAGGGTGGTGCGGCCATCAGCCAAACCTAGAATCAAATATCTGAGGGGCAACCGCTCTCTCCGCCAGATAACTGAACCACTTTAGAGGTTCTTTATGGTCTGGGGCTTCCAGATCCCTCCCCTGCCCCCAAATATCCCTTACAGACGAATAAATTCCATCTATCCGTGTGCAGGGGCCATGAGTCATGGAGCCCAGAGAAGCACAGCAGGTCGTTGTGGGGTGAGAAGATGTAGGTTTTGGGCAAGACCGCAAACAGTCCTCGGGCTCAGCCCGCGTGTCCCGGCTGTGAATCCCCCTGGGACAGCCAGGCTCTTGCAGTGAGGCTCGTTTTTAGTCTTGGGATTCGGAGTTTGTCTGTGTTCATGGAAACGTTTCAGGAATAGTAGGTACGGAAAAGCAGAGAGCAGGAGCAGGCTCATGAGCGAACATGCTCTCCAGGCAAGGTCGGTACCGCGGGGAGAGGAACACAGAGCAGCACCTCAAGAATTTCCTCTTGTGCATGAGTGACTCACACAAGCACAGACTGGACGGGTAGAAGCCAGTCAAAATATCCTTCTGGGGCTTCCCTGGTGGCGCAGTGGTTGAGAGTCCGCCTGCCGATGCAGGGGACACGGGTTCGTGCCCCGGTCCGGGAGGGTCCCACATGCCACGGAGCGGCTGGGCCCGTGAGCCATGGCCGCTGAGCCTGCGCGTCCGGAGCCTGTGCTCCGCAACGGGAGAGGCCACAACAGTGAGAGGCCCGCGTACCCCCCCCCCAAAAAAAATCCTTCTGGTGCCATCCGTCTCTCACTTTGAGGAGTTTCTGGGTTTTTCCTTTGGGAGAGTGATAGGACTGGCCTGAGATCTCTCCCTCCGTTACATTATTCCAGCTCCTCCCTGAGAGGCTATGAGTTATTCTGCGTTATGTTCTACCATCGATCTGCTCTTGATCAAGGGGCGTGGAGAATAATATTCAGTCATTAGCAATTGGACAGATGCACCCACGGCTGCGGGTGCTGTGACCTCTGATGCCCTCAGACTCCTGTTCCCTGACCCCCCAATGCTTGCCTCCTTGGGGATGGTCTCCAAGCCACACCTGCACTCAGACACATCTGCCGTCCCTGGTCAGCCTGGGTCTCTACCTTCCACAAAGTCTTCCAACCCACTTTTGGACGCCTTTGTGTCACTATTGCAGATGCTGTGTTTGTTTCTTTTTCGCTTTTGTTTTCCACCAAGAAGGCAAGCAATTCCGAGTCTGGGACCACACCTTTGGTAAATGCCCTTGATGGGCACAGGGCAGGAAGCATGGGGACATGGTGGGTCCCTCAATACGTATGTGTAGGCGTGCGTGTGGAGAACAATCCCGGCTAGGAATTCCCTGCCAGGAGGCAGAAGAGGAGGAGGAATGTAGAAGGGCTGGGAGACTCAGCCAAAGCCGCCAGGACCTTGCCGGTGAAATGCCTTCACCTGTTCTGGGAGAGGGGGGAGTGTGTGTATCTGTTTCACACCCAACAGCTGAAGGGTAAAAACGTCCCCGTTTAAACATCCCTGTTTAAAGGCACAAAGCCTTTCCGTGTCCCCCATTTCTTTAATTACAGGAAACAGCCTTCATTCAGCCTCCATGACCTTCCCTGAGTTCCTATGGGCAGATCCAAGCAGTTGTTAATTAGGGAAGGGAGACCAGGGAGAAACAGCCAAGAGCAGCCTTGGGGCAAGGTCCCGTTTCCCCATCAACAATACATACAACAGTATCTTTGAGCTACTTTGCAGAGGTCGAAACCCCCTCCAGGTGGGAGAAGTTAAGTATTAACTATGGCATGCTGCTCACAAACACGCGGACCCCAGACCAGTTGGACCTGAACGTTGATGATGCCGACTCCCACTTACCTCACCACCAACCCATCAGAAGAATGCAAGACTGTTCCCGCCTAGATCCTTACCGGATGCCCCCAACGCTAAGACCTCTCCCTGCGCCCCAGGGAGGGAGCACAGTTCTTGAGGCGCTAGCCTACTGTGTTCCCCCTTTGCCTGGCAAAGTAATAAAGCTACTCCTTTTCTACTTCACCCAAAACTCTGTCTCTGAGATTTGATTCGGAACCAATATACAGAGAAGCTGAGCTTTCAGTATCGATAGTTTGAAAACAACTGGCTACAAGTCTCTCCAAACGCCAGGCAAGACTCCAGCCCCCATGACCTTCCCTGGAGGGAGGGAGGATTCCAACAGTTGCTAATCAAGGGAGGGGCAGCCCAGAAACCGCCTGAGAGGAGATTACAGGGACCAGAGAAGCCCGTCAAGATTAGGAGACCACCTGAGACCCTGCACTGCACCCTGATCTCATCAGCAGCCCCACCCTTGAACTTTTTTTTTTTTTTTTTGTGGTACGAGGGCCTCTCACTGTTGTGGCCTCTCCCGTTGCGGAGCACAGGCTCCGGACGCGCAGGCTCAGCGGCCATGGCTCACGGGCCCAGCCGCTCCGCGGCATGTGGGATCTTCCCGGACTGGGGCACGAACCCGTGTCCCCTGCATCGGCAGGCGGACTCTCAACCACTGCGCCACCAGGGAAGCCCCCTTGAACCATTTTTATAAAACTCCTCATCAAATCCTTCTGAGTTGGGACACAGTTTTTTGAGGCAGGAGCCTGCTGTGACCCCCTTTGCCTGGCACAGCAATAAAGCTATCCTTTTCTACTTAAAAAAAAAGTGGGGGGTCAATGTCCCGAAGACACCCTGCCACCCTAGAGAGACAGTGGCCTAGGAACTGCCCTTTCACCGTCCTTTGTCCCAGAAGGCTTGGCTGGGGCCGCAAATCTGAATTAATCTTGCTCCACGATGAAAAAAATCAAGGCACAAAATCTGTGGGGATAATGACCATGTCAGAAGATGACAGGGAGGGCTTCCCTGGTGGTGCAGTGGTTGAGGGTCCGCCTGCCGATGCAGGGGACGCAGGTTCGAGCCCTTGTCCGGGAAGATCCCACATCCCGCGGTGCAACTAAGCCTATGCGCCACAACTACTGAGCCTGGGCTCTAGAGCCCACGTGCCACAACTACTGAGCCTCTGCTCCAGAGCCCGTGAGCCACAACTACTGAAGCCTGCGTGCCTAGAGCCTGTGCTCCGCAACAAGAGAAGCCACCGCAATGAGAAGCCTGTGCACCGCAACAAAGAGTAGCCCCCGCTCGCCACAACTAGAGGAAGCCTACACGCAGCAACGAATACCCAACGCAGCCAAAAGTAAATAAATAAAAGTAATTAAAAAGAAAAAAAAAAAGATGACGGGATTTTAGCTGTAATGAAGAAAAGTCTTATGCTGATGGAAATATGAGTAGCTGCTGAATATAAGATACACTGATGTAGATATTTGCATATACCTAACACACACATGTAACTGGTATGTTACATATGTGCGTCAGGTGATGTATCACACACACAGGCGCACAGGTGAGGAGATGAAGGGGCCCGTACCCCTGAGGCCTGCACTGTGCTGTGTAGTCTGAAGGACGACTATAAAGGCCAGGGGTCTAGACTGTGTTGCCCTTAGCATTAGTTCTTAGTAAAGAGAAGAGGCTGAATGTAACCTCATGGGAGCATCCAGCGGTCCTGGCCCGGGCAGTACCTGCGGAACAGAGATGTAACCATGGTGTCAGGGAGGCAGCAGAGGGACCACGGGCTGGGGGAGCCAGGCTGCCCTGTGATCCCACAGAGGCGGGGGGGGGGGAGGTGGGAGGGGCGCGGTGTGTGGACACTGCTGCCCTTGTGTCCTCTGCAGACAGGCGTGATGACACCCCGTCTCATCATCTGGGACCCCTTCTTAGAGTCACTACTTCACTTTACCCAGCACTCCCGCAGGTCTTGCTGACAACCTCTATTCCACTGTTTTCAGCCTTTTAAAGCCTATTTTCTCCGGGTGAACACAAAACACGCCCTCAAGTTACATAATACTTAGGAATAAACAAAATGTTGTGACGCCCTCCTGATGGACAGTCCCTGCACCAAGTCACAGTCTGAAGCTCAGACGTGGGGACTTCACCTGCTTGGCTGCTGGCCGAGCTCCTGGAAGCCTCTGGAGCAGAAGAGGGGCTGCCGTTGGCCCTGCATCCTGGAGAAGTGGCTGGGCTGGGAATCTGGATTAATCTCCCTCCACGGCACAACCATCAAGGTGCAGAGTGTGTGGGGATGTCACATTAGCGGAGGAATGGGCGCCTGGGGCTGGGGCCGCCCGTGCTCGTCCTTGTCACCATACGGGGAGGACACAGGGAGCCTCCCTCAGCAGAGGGGACACAGGCTCACCCTGTCATGGTGCGGGGGGAGGGGCGGCAGTGACGCACCGGCAGCTGTAGGGCTGCGGTCTGGGCGACAGGCCAGGCAGTTTGGTCCCAGGAACGTCGAGGAGCAGGTCCTGGGCAGGCTGCCTGCTCTGGGGGTGGTGGCCCCTCCTCGGAGCCGCAGCCCTTCCCCTGTCACTCTGTCCTCTCCGTCTCGTCTCTTTACTTCCTTTGTGATGTCCTCGCTCTCCGACTACACGTCTCCGTTGACACCCACCTGTCTACACAGGCACACACACACTTGATTGTCTGCTATCTCCTTCCTATGCCCGGGGCCCAGGACGGGCCGTGACTCACGCCCGCCTCTCATCAAATGTCTGTGACGCGGGCACGGCCTGCATCCAGGCCTGGCTTCCGATGGGCCACGTTCTCTCTGGCAGATGACTTAACCCCGGCGGGGCCTTTTTTGTCTCCCGTAAACCGTGTGGGTCACACCTTCCTCAAGAGACTGTGGTGAGGGTACAGCAAACGCTAGCCCCAAGCACAGCGCCTGGCACACAGCACAAGCCCCCAAGATGATGGCTGGAATTTCAAATAATCTGCGCTTTGCTATCTAAGTGCCCTGAGGGGTTTTCTAGATGAAATCCTGTTCTGTGAGTTGTCTTGAGCCAGGAGTGCGGGGCAAGGTGAAGTTCCTATTTACAAGTAGGATGGAAAGGCCAGTCTTAGGGAAAAGCTCAAAGGAGAAAAAGCCACAAGCTTCAGTTTTTCTTAAAAATAACACATGGTCTCTTTCCCAGGGGAGGGGAGACGTTTGGCCTTGCTTCCTTTTGTTTCGTGTTTGGTGAGAACACGTGAGTGAGTGTGCTTGTGTGCTCCTCTCTAGTTGGCCCTGGGGATGCTGGATCTGTGGTCCACTCTGTCCTTCTGAGAACAGACCCTTCCCTGGTAAATGTCCTTGAAACACGTACTTATTTCTGCTTTATTTGATTCTTGGTTGTGCTGGAGGATGGTGACAGCTGGGAACTGTAAAAGAAAGAAAGCTAAGAATAGAAAGAACCAGATCAATCTTAGTGTAGTTTTTCTAAAGAGACAGACAATCCTTGGACTCGTGGTCGTGGAGACCTGGTTTATTTATTTAAAGTACCATGTGTCTATTTAAAAAAAAAAGAGACTCACAAAGAAAAGCTAACGGATGAATAAAGCAAAATTGATGGCCCCAAACACACGAGGATGTGCCAGGTAAGATTAATATTTTGTTCCTGAAAAAGGTTTTCTATCATGCAGTGTTGCATTGTTTGTGTTTGTTTATTTGAGAGTTTATATCTTGGAACATTAGTCACAAGAATTACTACTTTCTTTTATCATAAGAAATTAAAAGAAGAGCTTGGAGATATGGTCTTGGGAGAAACAAGGGAAAGAGGGGCAGGCTTGCTGTAGAAAACACTGCTTTAGAAATAACTGAGCTACAAAATTTCATGAAACTAGAGAAATATTGTATATGGAGTTTCATGGTTTATGAAACATCAATGAGAATAGTATTTGCTAAAAGTGTCTGAGCATAAAAGTATAGTGTTTTTCAGGCATTTATGATTAAAATTTTTACTTCTTTTACTTATTTCTCACTGCTGGGCTGTTGGTTCGTAGAAGGTCGGGCTGGAGGCTGACTGGCCCGTGACTTTGGGTGAGAGGCCACTGCTCTTCTGTAATTTGTTCTATAGGAATAAGATTATAGCTAATGAAGTTATGCATTAAAAATCATTTAAACGGCCCCCAAAAGAAATGACGCTAATGCAGCAAATTACCGAAAAAGAGAATTCTTTGATTTTGTACCTGTTTTCGGGAAAGAAAGATAAAAGAAAGACTTGGCAACTGGATTCTGTTTTGCAATATAAGACAGCTGTAGGCAGATGGCTGGTGCCCCCAGAAGAAAAAGATGGGTGTCCGCGGACCCAGCAGCGACAGTTCTTTTTGATGGAGGTTTTTGGCCTCAGGCAGAACCTCAGGCCCAGATCCTGGGTGTTTTCAGACAAAGGAAGGTGCCATGACGTAATAGTTTTCAATTTTAAACGGTAAACCGCGTTCTGGGGCAATCCTCACTGTGGAAAGTCAAGGCAATTCAGGAACACGAAACACAAGATAAATTAATAGACGATGTTTGCTCATCCTTTTCGAGATCTGGAAGCCAAGAGTTTAAGCCCATGCAATGAACACCCCTTCCTGACTCGATACAACTCAAACGTCATGAGAGTAAACTAAAAAGCAGATAACTATTGAATGTAGTATTGTGGAGGTATGATGGCCGTTGAAGGTCTTTTGGCACAACTGCAACGGCCATTGCCCTGGGTTTGTTCTTATTTCCTGTCTGGTCATTGCCACGGCCTTGTGCTTGGACCTCTTTCTCAACAGCCCTCCCCTCTGTCCTCCACATTCTGCCGGAGTGATCCTCACAAACACGAGCTGGATCGACTCACACGGCACTGAAAACTCCGCACCGGCTCCCTCATCGCCATCAGACTGACGTCCAGTT
This sequence comes from Lagenorhynchus albirostris, assembly GCF_949774975.1. NCBI lineage: Eukaryota > Metazoa > Chordata > Mammalia > Artiodactyla > Delphinidae > Lagenorhynchus > Lagenorhynchus albirostris. The sequence goes on along the minus strand of NC_083101.1, from coordinate 112,176,426 downwards.
TCCTCAATGAGGTGCTCAGTGAGGACCGGTCTTTAACACTTTGCTTGAATTTGGGAAGTGTTAACTGGGAGGGTTACCAGCAGCTTCTGTCGTGTGGTGTTTTTTGTTTGTTTGCTTGTTTCCATTTTCTAGGAATAGAGACTGGAGTTTATCTTTGGGAAATCCCCTTTGTTTGGAGAGACCATTATGACAGTGACCTTTAGTTATGCAGAAGTAACAGGAGAAGTAATGAGGACTTCAATATTATTCTTGTGGATGACACTGATGAGACACCCCAAGAGAAAATGCTGCAGAGTGAGCTGTTAAATGGCCTATTTAATAATGTAATACTTAATAACTAAAATTGACTGAGCCAACTCCTGTGCGCCAGATACTCTTCTAAGCTTTTTGCGTTAATTGATTTAATACTCATAACTCTCTTACAGTCCCTTACTATTGATGAAATAGAGACACAGAGAGGCTCAATAATGTGCCCAAGGTCACGTAACTGGGATTTCAGTCCAAGTGGAATAACTCCGAAGCCCACACTTGTAAGCACTACGTTCTATGGTACGTTCTCTGTTACATGATCAGGGCAGGGCCCCTGCAGAGTTCAAGACACCCTTCCCTCCACCAGTCTGGGTATCCGATGGATTCTTTTCCTAAGTGTTTGTACATGAGAGGTGACACCTGCAGCTTGATCACAGCTGGAGAAATATACTGCTTTAATCTGTTTAAGCCACTTTGGAGGCAGGACTCGAAAAGTACAGTGCAGCTTGGATGGGATGCTGGTGTCCTACGTTGGTGGTACTTAAAAACCAATCACTCGGATATTAAGAAGTATCCTGTGGACACTTTTTGAGTCTTATTTGATCCATCTTATTCCACACTTTTGAGAATAAAAGGTGGGGTTTTATTTGGAGGGGTTGACTCTTTCTCCTGTCAGTTGTTCTGGGGAGATAATCCAAACATAGGCATTTGAATTGCTAGAGAAAAATTTTATATTTGGGGGTGCTCACAGAGTTGGACCTTGCCTGCTATGTGGGGACTTGGGAGTACTCCTTTGGTGGAGGGTGAACTAGCCTGAGAACTCAGTAGGGATTTAAGGGTTGGGTTGGGCCTCTGGGCTCTAAGATCAATCCTTTCTCTCAGCAGTGCTAAATAAATCTGTTTATTACACTTGTTTTCTTCCTTAATTCCCAAACTTTCAGTAATGTTTTATTAAGGGCCGTAGTTTGGCACGATGACCCTTCTCAAGGTCAGAGAAGAGGTGGCAAAGGCCCCATCTGTGTACCCTCCTCTTTCCCTTCTCCTCTCCATATGGCACATGGGATTTCCATCCAACTCAGCACGTTCTTTCAGGCCTCCATGCTTTTCCTCATGCCAGACTTGGAGGCTATGAGGTAAATTTTATGTGCCAACTTGACTAGGTCCCAGTACCCAGATATTTGGTCAAATGGTAGTCTGGATGTCACTGTGAAGGTATTTTTTTTTAAATGAATTAACATCTAAATCAGTAGACTTTGAATAAAGCAGATTATCCTCCATAACACGGGTGGGCTTTGTCTAATCAGCTGAAGGCCTTAAGAGAAAAGACTAAGGTCTTCTGAGGAAGAGGGACAGTGCCTTCAGACTGGAGCTGCAATACCAACACTTCCTCGAGTCTCTGTCTTCTGAGGAAGAGGGACAGTGCCTTCAGATTGGAGCTGCAATACCAACACTTCCTCGAGTCTCTGTCTTCTGACCTACTCTGCAAATTGCCTACTTGTCCACTCCGACCATCAGTTTCTTAAAATAAATCTCTCTCCACACACACATCCTTTTGGTTGTTTCTTTGGAGAACTCTGACTAGTAATGGGGCCCTGACTTTGTGGGTGTGCACACCGTGTGTCAGGCGGTGTCACAGCATCGCACATGCCTGGCAGACTGCCCCTGGGGAGGGGTTCACAGCTGTTCTGTTCCCAGTGGGAGCACTCCAGTCCTGCCCACATCACACTGCAGCTTGGAGTGGGATCTGGGGTGGACAGGTCCTGGGAGAGCCCTCCCACAGAGGCAGCCCAGGTCTCATGCAGCAGCACAACCACCTTTACTCCTGCAGCCACAATGCCCCGGCCTCCAGCGCCAGCCTAGCTCTAGGCCTCAGACGAACACAATGGAGAAAGGCGCATCACTTGGGCTGCTTCTGGGCAGAACCGTGGATGCATACATAGGCTGTGCATAGGTCTGCTGTGACCACAGCAGCCTCACTTGCTTCAGAACTCACCTCCTTGGGGACAGAGCACACACTTAAGGGCAACAGAGCCTTATCAAACCTGACCCTCAGGGCTTCTACTCCAACAACTGGGGAGCAGACCCCACCCTTAACAGGGCTGTGACAGCCACAGAGCAAAAAGGAAGACCCACCCAACATCCAGCGCAGGCTCTGGTCACCACAACCCCAATCACACCCCCTATCAAGGGGATAACAACCAGAACACTCTGAGAAAAGATGTGGCTGGCGTCCAGACCAAATACAGCCGTCACACCAAAAATACTGGACTCACACAGTTTACAAAGGGACACTCCCACATAAAAACAGCCCTATGAGACCACGACAGATAATTGTTTCTCCAAAATTTAGAGACAGAGAAATTTAAGCAAAATGAAAAAGCAGAGGAACTACTCCCAGTTATAAGAAGAGAAATCCCCTGAAAGAACAAACAATGAAACAGACCTCACCAGTCTACCAGACCCTGAGTTTAAAAAGGAGGTATGAAAAATGCTAAAGAAATTAAGAAAGATTATTGATAGAAATGCAGATCACTGTAACAAGGAACTAGAAGGTATAAAGAAGACCCAATCAAAATTAGACAGCTCAATTGCTGAGGTAAAAACCAAGCTAAAAGCACTGAAAGCAGACTAAATAATTCAGAAGAACAAATTACGGACCTGGAAGGTGGAATAACGGAAATCACCCAATCAGACAGAAAGACAGCAGACAGAAAGACAAATGAAAAAACATGAAAGCAACATACAAGATCTATGGGATAATATAAAGTATGCCAACCTATACATAATAGGGATTCTAGAAGGAAAAGAAAGGGAAAAGGGGATCAAAAATGTGTCTGAAGAAATTATGGCTGAAAAGTTCCCAAGCCTAAAGAAGGAAACAGATATCCAAGTACAGGAATCACAAAGCATCCCAAACAAGATGAAGCCAGACAGACCCAAAAGAAGACATATTATAATCAAAATGGCAAAAGTTAAAGAGAGGATTCGAAAGGCAGAAAGAGAAAAACAAAAAGTCAGTTACAAGGGGACCCCATAAGGCTATCATATGATTTCTCTACAGAAAATTTGTAGGCCAGAAGGGAGTGGCAACATATATTCAAAATCCTGAAAGGGGAAAATGTGCAACCTAGGATACTCTACCCAGCAAGATTATCATTTGGAATAGAAGGAGAGACTAAGAATTTCTCAGATAAGTGAAAACTAAAAGAATACAGCAATACTTAACCTGTCCTAAAAGAAATACTGAACGGTCTTCTCTGAATAGAAAAGAAGCAAGGATCTATAGGAAAGGGAAAAACACAATAGGAAGCGTAAATACATAAATGGATTGAAAATCACTTAAGCCAGTACATAGATTAAAAAAACTTTATAAAAGAAATTATAACTATAATTAACAGCAAAGGATAAACACGAAAATGTTAAATAGGACATCAAAATCACAAAACGTGGGGAAGGGAAGTAAAAAAAAGCATATCTTTTAGAATGTGTTTGAACTTTTATATGACTATCAGTCTAAAGCAAGTAGATACAGTTATGGGTTAACAGACTTGAAAAACAGGGTAACCACAAATCAAAAACATGCAATAGATTCATAAAACCCAAAAAGAAAGACTCAAGCATAATACAAAAGAAAACTATCAAATCACAAAAGGAAAAACAAAAAGAAGAAGGAACAAAGAAGAAACACAAAATCAGCTGGAATATAAGGTTTAAAATGGCAATAAATACATGCTTATATATAATTACTTCAAATGTCAATGAACTAAATGCTCTGATCAAAAGACATAGAGTGGCAGATTGGATAAAAACCAAGAAACTTCTATATGCTGCCTATAAGAGACTCATCTTACGGTGAAAGACAGACATAGATTGAAAGTGAGAGGATGGAAAAAGATATTTCATGTAAATAAAAATGACAAGATAGCAGGGGTAGCAATACTCATATCACACAAAATAGACTTTAAAACAAAGTCCATAAAGAAAGACACGACATAATGATAAAGGGATCAATACAAGAAGAGGACATTACACTTGTTAACATATATGTACCCAATATAGGAGCACCTAAATATATAAAACAAATACTAACAGATATAAAAGGAGAAACTGGCAAGAATACAATAATAGTAGGAGACTTTAACACCCCACTTACATCAATGGACAGACCTTCCAGACAGAAAATCAGTAAGGCAACAGAGACCCTAAATGACACAATAGAACAGTTAGACTTAACTGATATCTTCAGGACACTACATTCAACAAAACAAAACAAAACAAAACAACCCAAAATACAAGAGACCACATACCAGGACACAAAGCAAGTCTCAACAAATTTAAAAGGATAGAAATTATTTCAAGCATCTTTTCTGATCATAACAGTATGAAACCAGAAATCAACCACAGAAAGAAAAATGAGAAAAAACAATTACATGGAAACTAAACAACATACTACTAAAAAACCAATAGTCAATGATAAAATCAAGAGGGCATCAGAAAATACCGTGAGAAAACGACAATGAAAACACAACCATACAAAATCTACAGGATGCAGCAAAAGTGGTTCTAAGAGGGAAGTTCATAGTGATGCAGGCCTTTCTCAAGAAACAAGAAAAATTTCAAACAGACAACCTAACCTACCACTTAAAAGAACTGGAAAAAGAAGAACAAATAAAACCCGAAGTCAGCAGAAGGAAGGAAATAATAAAGATCAGAGAGGAAATAGAGATTAAGAAAAATAGAAAAGATCAATAAAACCAAGAGCTTTGAAAGGATAAATGAAATCAACAAACCTCTAGCCAGGGTCACCAAGAAGAAAAGAGAGAGGACCCAAATAAACAAAATAAGAAATAAAAGAGGAGAAATATCAACCAATACTGCAGAAATACACAAAATCATCAGAAAATACTTTGAACAGTTATATGTCAAAAATTGTACAATCTAGGGGGCTTCCCTGGTGGCGCAGTGTTTGGGAATCCGCCTGCCAATTCAGGGGACACAGGTTCAAGCCCTGGTTCGGGAGGATCCCACATGCTGCGGAGCAGCTGGGCCCGTGTGCCACAACTGCTGAGCCTGCGCTCTACAGCCCGTGCGCCTACAGCCGGTGCTCCAAGACGAGAGAGGCCACCGCAGTGAGAGGCCTGTGCACGGCAATGAAGAGTAGCCCCCACTCACTGCAACTAAAAAGAAAGCCCACACGCAGCAACAAGAACCCAACGCAGCCAAAAATAAAAAAAAAATAAAAAATGAATGTCATTCTTTAACACGTTATCCGTGAATAAAGTTTAAAAAAAATTGTACAATCTAGAAGGAATGAACAAGTTTCTAGAATCATACAGCCCACCAAAACTGAATCAAGAAGAAACAGATAATTTGAACAGACTGACCAATAGAAGTGAAATAGAATCTATAATAATAATAATAATAATAAAACCTCCCTTCAAACAAAAGTCCAGGACCAGATGACTTCACTGGGGAATTATACCAAACATACAAAGAAAAGCTTATTCCTAGCCTTCTCAAACTAACCCAAAAGATTGAAGAGGAGGGAAGACTCCCAAGATCATTCTATGAAGCCACCAACACCCTGATACCAAAACCAGATAGAGACACTACAAAAAAAGAAAATGGCAGGCCAATATCTTTGATGAATATAGATGTAAAACGCCTCAACAAAATTTTAGCAAACTGAATCCAATGATACATAAAAAGGATCATATACCATGATCAAGTTGAATTCATTCCAGGATTGTAAGGACCGTTCAACATATGCAAATCAATCAAAGTGATACACCACATCAACAAAAGACAAAAACCACATGGTCATCTCAATAGATGCAAAAAAAGCATTTCATAAAATGCAACAACCATTCATTATAAAAACTCTCACCAAAGTGGGTACAGAGGGAACATATCTCAACACAATAAAAGCCATTTATGACAAACCCACAGCCAACATAATATTCAATGGTGAAAAGCTGAAAGCTTTCTCGTGAAATTCTGGAACAAGACAAGGATGCCCACTGTCAACACTTCTATTTAACATAGTATTGGAAGTCCTAGCCACACCAAATCAGACAAGAAAAAGAAGTAAAAGGTATCTAAATCGGAAGGGAAGAGGTAAAACTGTCATTATATGCAGATGACATGATACTCTGTATAGAAAACTCTAAAGACTTCAAACAAAAACTATTTGAATTAATAAATTAATTCAGCAAGGTAGTAGGATACAAGATTAATATACAGAAATCTATTGCATATCTTTACACTAACAGAAAGAGAAAGTAAAAAAGAAAAAACTGATTTAAAATCACATAAAAAGTACCTAGGAATAAACTTAACCAAGGAGGTAAAAGACCTATATACTGAGAACTATAAAACATTGATAAAGGAAACTAAAGATGATTCAAAGAAATGGAAAGATATCCCATACTCTTGGATTGGAAGTAATATTGTTAAAATGGCCATACTACCCAAAGCAATCTACAGATTTAATGTGATCCCTATCAAATTACCTATGACATTTTTCACAGAACTAGAACAAATAATCCTAAAATTTATATGGAACCATCAAAGACCCAGAATTGCCAAAGCAATCCTTAGGGAAAAGAACAAAGATGGAGGCATAACTCTCCCAGACTTCAGACAATACCACAAAGCTACAGTAATCAAAACAGCATGGGGGCTTCCCTGGTGGCGCAGTGGTTGAGAGTCCGCCTGCCGATGCAGGGGACACGGGTTCATGCTCTGGTCCAGGAAGATCCCACATGCCGCGGACCGGCTGGGCCCATGAGCCATGGCCGCTGAGCCTGTGCGTCCGGAGCCTGTGCTCCGCAACGGGAGAGGCCACAGCAGTGAGAGGCCCACATACCGCAAAAAAAAACAAAACAAAACCAAAATAGCATGGTATTGGCACGAAAGCAAACATATGGATCAATGGAACAGAATAGAGAGACCAGAAATAAACGTACACACCTACGGTCAATTAATCTTTGACAAAGGAGGCAAGAATACACAATGGAGAAAAGACAGTCTCTTCAGCAGCAAGTGGTGTTGGAAAAGTTGGACAGCCACATGTAAATCAATGAAGTTAGAACACACCCTCACACCATGCACAAAAATAAACTCAAAATGACTTAAAAACTTAAATATAAGGCATGACACCATAAATTTCCTAGAAAAGAACAGAAGCAAAAATTCTCTGACATAAATTGTACCAATGTTTTGTTAGGTCAGTCTCCCAAGACAATAAAAATAAAAGCAAAAATAAACAAATGGGACCTAATCAAACTTACATGCTTTTGTACAGCAAAGGAAACCATAAACAAAATGAAAAGACAACCTACAGAATGGGAGAAAATGTTTGCAAACAATGGAACCAACAAGGGATTAATTTCCAGAATATACAAAGAGCTCATACAACTCAATATCAAAAAAACAAACAACCCAGTCAAAAAATGGGCAGAAGACCTAAATAGACACTTTTTGAAAGAAGACATACAGATGGCCAATAGGCACATGGAAAGATGCTCAACATCGCTAATTGTTAGAGAAGTGCAAATCAAAAGTACAATGCGGTACCACTTCACGCAGGTTAGAATGGCCATCATTAAAAAGTCTACAGGGCTTCCCAGGTGGCTCAATGGCTGAGATTCTGCCTGCCAATGCAGGGAACACGGGTTCAATCCCTGGTCCGGGAAGATTCCACGTGCCGCAGAGCAACTAAGCCCATGTGCCACAACTACTGAGCCTGCGCTCTAGAACCCGTGAGCCACAACTACTGAGCCCGCATGCTGCAACTGCTGAAGCCCGTGTGCCTAGAGCCCGTGCTGTGCAACAAGAGAAGCCACTGCAATGAGAAGCCTGTGCACCGCAACAAAGAGTAGCCCCTGCTCACCGCAACTAGAGAAAGCCCACGCGCAGCAACAAAGACCCAACACAGCCAAAAAAAAGTCTACAAAGAATAAATGCTGGAGAGGGGGTGGAGAAAAGGGAATGCTCCTACACTGTTGGTGGGAATGTAAATTGGTGCAGCCACTATGGAAAACAGCATGGAGGTTCCTTAAAAAACTGAAAACAGAACTACCATATGATCCAGCAATTCCATTCCTGGGTATTTATCCAGAAAAGGTGAAACTCTAATTTGAAAAGATACATGCTCCCCAACGTTCACTGCAGCACTATTCACAATAGCCAAGACATGGAATCAACCCAAGTGCCCATCAACTGATGCATGGATAAAGAAGATGTGGTACAGATACACAACAGAATACTAAGCCATAAAAAAGAATGCAATAATGCCATTTGCAGCAACATGTATGGACTTAGAGATTATCATACTAGGTGAAGTAAGTCAGACAGAAAAAGACAAATATTATATGATATCACTTATATGGAATCTAAAAAAATAATACAAGTGAATCTATTTACAAAACAGAAAGAGACTCACAGACATAGAAAACGTATGGTTACCAAAGAGGAAAGCAGGGGCAGGGGGGAGGGATAAATTAGGAGTTTGGGATTAACAGTCACATACTTCTATATATAAAATATATAAGCAACAGGATTTATTGTATAGCACAGGGAACAATATTCAATATCTTGTAAGAACCTATAATGGAAAAGAATCTGAAAAAAAATATATTGTATAACTGAATCACTTTGCCACATACCTGAAACTAACACAACACTGTAAATCAACTCTACTTCTATTTAAAAAAGCATTTATTCAACACTTCCCCCAAAATAATGAGGCCCACTTGTCCAGCTCCCAGCCAAGATGTGTTTCCATTATACTTTGCTTCCTACAACTGGGGCCTACAAATGACTAAAAGCATAAAGAATTTATTCATGGCAATGTTTGTTACAAGGAACTAACAACTCAAAGAAATCCAATTTTCCAATAGTCTTCTCTCATAAGTAGTGCTTGGCAATGTGCATTCAATCAAATGATTTCTGGAGGACATTTTCGTCGTCCTGCTGGCAGCTCACTCCCAGGGCTTTGGGGCTGTGATCCTTTTGTTCTCTGAATATTTTTGCTAAACGGTCATTGGTTAGTTCTCATGTGTCAGGCATTGTGTACGGGCCGGAATACCATGGGGAACAAGACACAAAACTCCCTGCCGTCATGAAGACTGAATTTGTAGAGGGAACGGACAATAAACAAGATTAAATAATATCATCGTCCAAGAAGCAAGGAATCTCGTACAGTTATGCAGGTTGTGCACTGCACAGTGTTCCGCATCTAAGGGTGGGCAGTGACACAGCACTCACTGTGGCTTTATACATTTATTTCTACATCATTCTGGCAGAAGGAAATCAGTGTATGGAGAGGGGCATCTTTCTCTAATTTGCACCAAGGCACTGCCTGGGCCAGTGGTGGCCCTACCAGCAAGAAGCAAGCCCGTTGGAGACTACTGCAGACATCGGGGAAGTCTTGCTGGTGGCTGGGATTAGGAAGGTGGCAGTAGAAATGGGGAAAATTTTGTGGTCCAATTCCGTATGTATTTTGAAAGTAGAGCTGAAAGGATTTGCTACAGACTGGATGTGGGGTGTGAGAGAAGATGGCCACCAAGGCTTTTGTCCTAAGCAACTGGAAGAACTGAGTTTTCCTTAACTGGGGTGGGGAGACTTCAGGAGCTGGGCTGGGGGCAAAGGTGAGGAGCGTGCTTCGGAAACGTGCAGGTGAGCTGTTGATCAGACCTCACGTGCAGATGTCACACAGGCATTGGAGACGGGGGTCTGGAGTGCAGGAAAGAGGCCCAGACTCAACATATAAATGACACGTTTTATGAGACCTACTGCAAACCATCACTGGCCTTTTAAAGGCTTGTGATGTTAGTAAACATGTGATTTCCACCCAACATTTGTAACAAGTTCCTCCCCATTTCACACTTCTCTACCTCTTCATATGAACTGAACGCATGCATTTGTTTTCGCTTGCAGTTCTGCCTCTGAAAAGCTTGCAAAATACTTTGAACAAATTATGATTGAAAACATCTGCTCTTAAAAAATTATGACATTATGACTGAGTCCAGTTTTTAAAAATTTATCTTTAGAGAGAAGAGCAGAGAGAAGAGATGGCGCCCTGGTAGCCGCCGAATTTTCTCAGAGGGAATTTGAATCTGACCATATGCGATCACTCATCTGGAGTTATTTTTTTATGGCAAGAATAAGGGTCACGATGATCAGTGTATGCTGTTACCAGTTACCATTTGAACTTCTCTAATATCGGTTCTGGAGTTTACAAAACTGGCAAAAACAAGACCAAAGTGAAATAGCAGGACTCTTTTACAACACAAAGGAATCTACTGCTCACGTTCGTCAGTAGATCTGTCAGGAATGGAGGGCAGCTAAAAACTGCTGGTTCGTATGGTAACTGCCAACTCTGCTTTCCCCAAGCAGGTCATCATCTATTTGCAGGTTTTCTGCAGTTTCACGATCTGTTTCTTTCTCTCGTGGGCGGAAGGGAATCGTACTCCTGGCACACAGGTTGAGTATCTGTGTATCAAAGTGCTTTCTGAAGGCCACTCTCATTGATTTCGGGCCTATTTATAGTTTTGTAATGTTTTCACCTCTTCAGCCGGCTGCCTTGTGCAACCAAGGGCAGTTAGGGGAGAGAGGCGGCTGCAGGCAACTTGCTGTGTTCCAGAGTCACTCACTCTATAGAGGTCCTACTTTGGGCACAAGTAAGAAATCCAAACTAAACTTTTGCAACAAAAAAATGCCTTGTTGGTTTCCATTTTTATAAATCCACGTGTTCGTATGTGGGCCTCGTTAGTTCTAATTGGCAGTTAGCCTGCCCCTTTAGTTTTAATATGGTGGTTGAGTAGCCCTTTATAAGCTGACTTGGAAAAACAGCTTTATTTAGATAGAGATTCCCATAGCATACAATTTACCCACTTAAGGTGTGAAATTCTATCTTTTTCAGTATATTGACAGGGTTATTTAACCATTACCATAATTTAATTTTAGAACATTTTTAGCTCTAAAAGAAATTCAGGGGCTTCCCTGGTGGCGCAGTGGTTGAGAGTCTGCCTGCTAGTGCAGGGGACACGGGTTCGAGCCCTGGTCTGGGAGGATCCCACATGCCGCGGAGCAACTAGGCCCGTGAGCCACAACTACTGAGCCTGTGCTCCGCAACAAGAGAGGCCGCGATAGTGAGAGGCCCGCGCACCGCGAGGAAGAGTGGCCCCCGCTTGCCACAAGTAGAGAAAGCCCTCGCACAGAAACGAAGACCCAACACAACAAAAATAAATAAATTAATTAATAAACTCCTACCCCCAACATCTTCTTTAAAAAAAAGAAAAAAAGAAATTCAATACTCACTGCATTCAGTCCCCATCCTTCCGTCCCTCCATCAGCCCTTGGCCATCACTCATCTACTATCTGTTTCTATGAATTTGCCTATTCTGGACGTTTCATATAAATGGCACCACACAATACGTGGTCTGTCGTCACTAGCTTTTTTCACCCAGCAAAATATTTTCAAGGTTTATCCACGTTGTAGCATTTCTCAGTACTTCATTCTATTGACTAAGAATATTCCATGGCGTGAATATTTCACGTTTCATTCACCTATGGATGGACATCTAATTGAGGGACAACTGGGTTGTTTCCACTCTTTGGCTCTTATGAATAACGCTTCTATAAACACTCGTGTACACATTTTCATGTGGACGTAGGTTTTCATTTCTCTTGGGTTGATACCTAGGTGTAGAATTGCTGGTTCGTATGGTAACTTTAACTTTCTGAAGAACTGCCAAATTGTTTTCCAAAGTACAATCTGGCTTTAAAAACACAACCTATACTGTGCTTCCCTTCTCTCTTAGACTAAATGTTTTTAATTTGTACGTTTCCAGGTATCATGTTGTTGTTACACGTATACACTTTGCAGAGCTGTCACCTCAGTCATGTCTTGAAAACACTGCAGTGGCAAAGTTGCCTGTTTCTCCCAGTCAAATGAATTTTTAGAGGACTGTTTCATTTTTCTGGGACTGTACACAACTAATGCAGATTAAATTTTTTAATTTGAATTTAATTCTATTTATTTGCTTTTTGAATAGGCACTAGAGTCCCATGGTTCAAAATGCTGGGGGGGTCCAGTAAGTTACCTGGTATATCCCCCCCCCACCCCCCCCACTCCACCCCCGCATGCTACAGACGCCACTTTCCCTCTCTGGGGCAACAGGGTTGTCTACTTCTTAGGTGGTCTTCCAAGGAAGGCATTTTAACACAATTTTAATTTGAAAAGAATAAAGAGAAAAAAACAAAAAAACAAAATGAGTATGTGGGACTCTAAGGGTTTTGTTCTAAGCTTGGTTATTTTCGTTAATCAGAGTCAGAACACCATAACCTCAGAGATGGCTTTATTTCAGGTTCGAAGAGCAGTAAAGAACTCACGAGTTTAATGATTGCCTTAAACAGCTCAAGGACATAATTGAAGCAGTCTACTCCTTAACTTTTAGTTTTGTCCTAGGAGCCAATCCTTGATCCACAGTCTTCTGGTTAGTATTTCACTTTGTCTACATTCCAGAGACATGTCACTGCTCATTCTATCTTCCCTAAGTCCACTCTGCCTTCCACGCTTCACTGTGTGGAGATCACCCTCAGACGTCTCCAGGCTGCCTCCCGCCTGACCCCCAGGCCCCCTCCGACTGCCATTCCGTCCGGGAGCACAAGCTCTTCCCACCTCAGGCCTTGGACCTACAGGTTCCTCCCTTCGCCGAAAAGGTTTTCTTCTGTCCTTCCTAGCTGAAAGGTCTCAGCTGAAGTGCCGCCCTCTCTGACCATCTCAGCTAAAGCTGGCCTCTTCTCCTTTCCCCCTACTGCATTCCACAGTTCACTTCATTCATAGCACCTACTACAGTATTTGTTTATTGAGTCGTTCATTGCCTGGAATCATCTATTCTAAAACAGTCTATGTTCTAAAACAAAATGGGTAAACTACAGTCCCAATCCTGTTCTTGTATGGCTCTGGACCTAAAAATTGCTTTACATCTTTAAAGCGTTGTTTACATTTCTTTTTAAAGCAAAAACAAAACAAAACAAAACCAACCATGCAACAGAGTTTGCAAAACCTTAAATTCTGACTATCTGGCCCTTTACAGAAAAGTTTGACTCTAGGGCTGAACAATGTCTCCAAGGTGGACTCTGTATATTCCAAGGGGTGTGCGATATAATCCAGCAGGATCTTAACTGCTCACTCTTTTGCAGATATGAAGGTAGGAGCCACATTCTCTCCTTCCTTATTCCCATCATCTGAAACATACTCAATACAATATTTTTTGAATAAATGATGGCAGCGGACTTTCCATTTATTGAGCACATATTATATTCTCCAGACATTAACTATGCTCTTACTGTACAGTATCTCCTTTAATGATCACAGCTACGCTATGTCCTAGGTCCTGTTACCCTTATTTCACAAATGAGGAAATTGAGGCCCAGAGGGATTGAACGACTTCCTGAAGGTCACATTGCTAGTGACAGGTGGAGGTCAAGGTCAGCTGTCTTCTGACTCCAAAACCAGTGCTTTTATCCGCTATTGGCTTGTCCCTAATTTCGTTCCTTTCAACTCTTTCTGTGCATCGGAATCCAGTCCCATTTGGAACCCTTCATGTCTGGAAGAATGAAGTCACAATGGCTTAGAAGGGTTCAATGTTTCCCCCAGCAGTCAACAAAAACGAAGGGGTGTGTATCTTCCTGACAGGGGGAGTCACTTTCAATGCTTTGTTGCCAGCTCTTGACGTAAGAATTAGGACACATGAGTTTGGGTGAGTTTGCAATTTACCAGATAAATCATTTAACTTCTATGAGCTAATTTCTCACCTATAAATTGGGGCTAATAGTCATATTTATCCCAGAGGTGGTTTTGAAGATTAAATGCATATGAAAATGCTTGCATACTAAGCTCTATAAAACATTAGTCCTTCTTTAGTCATATTACTGTGTAGGGGCATACTTTTTCTGCTCTCATAGCTCTGGCTACTACTTACTGTAACATGCTTTTCTTCATAACCCACTTGGGGAACTGTTCAAAGCAAGCAGCACCGTTCTGGCTTAGGAAGGAATCCGAGCCCAGGTCTAAATGTGGCATTCTGTGTCTAGGCTTCTTCTAAACCTAAGTTTACTTGATCTTAGTCCAAAGTGCACACAGCTACTACCTGCATGTGCTTTAAAAGAGAAAACTGCAGGAGCAATCAGATCTCCTTTACCCACCCGCTGGAAAGTGGAAGAACAGAATGCTTTAACTGAATGGTACAGATGAACTTCTTTGCAATGCAGAAATAGTCACAGATGTAGAAAACAAACTTATGGTCACCAAGCAGGGAAGGGGAGGGTGGGATGGATTGGGAGATTGGGATTGACACATACACACTACTATATATAAAATAGATAACCAATGAGAACCTACTGTATAGCACAGGGAACTCAATGCTGTGGCAGGAAATCTAAAAAAGAGGGGATGTATGTACGCATACGGCTGATTCACTTTGCGGTACAGCAGAAACTAACACAACATTGTAAAGCAACTAGACTCCAATAAAAATTAATTTAAAAAAAAGAATGCTTTGTCATGCCCAGTAATTTTCGAATTAAATTGGAAGCTACTATTTAGATTTTGCTGGTGCAACTCTTTTTTATCAGTCTTAAACTTTAAAAACTCCTTCAAGTCCTTTTTAAAAACCACAGCTCTTTAAGCTAATTTTATATTAAGTTACAAAATAAAACCCAAAGCATATACCATATTTTCACTTTAAATAATATCTTTCACACTTTTAAAATACTGAGCTCCCCAGGCCTTAAGCTAAATCTGAAATGAAAACTTTCAAAAGAAACCAATTCTCTATGGAGGTGGGAGAGGGATGGACTGGGAATTTGGGGTTAGTAGATGCAAACTATTACATATAGAATGGATGGACAAGAAGGTACAGCATAGCTACTGTACAGCACAGGGAACTATATTCAATGTCCTGGGAAAGAATATTTTAAAAATATTGTATATACGTGTATAACTGAGTCACTGTGCTGTACAGCAGAATTTACACAACCTTGTAAATTAGCTATACTTCAGTAAAAAAAAAAAAAAGGAAACCTAACGGCATCAAATCCTTCTCACAGAGTCCTGACATTTTTGCCATGAACCCTTTACCTTTTTCCTTCCCTAAAGTGTATCTTCCAACTTTTCTTCTGCAAGGCCCTTTTGCAGGAAAAACCAGGTCCTAGTTTTCTCTTATTTTCTGCCTTTGTCCTGCATCCAGTTAGGGACTTATTTAGAAAGTCCCAATATGTGGAGTACGTTTGCCAAAGTTCGTAAATATGTATAGATGTCCCTTAGCTCTAAACGGTGGTACCAATTACAGCCTGACGGTTCATTTAGCAGTTAATCATGCTTTGCCTCGTGACACGTTTTCTCTTTTCACTTGAACCATTATTACACTGCTATTTAATTTTACACGCATCTGTCTTTTCTCTAATTGCATTACAGAACCCTGAAAGACCAGGTCTTTTGGACCCCAGAGCATGCAGCAGAGCCGCTAACAGCGGTGAGGCCTTTGGTACCAGACCCAAGTCTCAAACCCAGCTCTGTTCTTGATCCTCTGTGACTCTTTGTTCCTTGATGAGCCTGTTTCATCACCTGTAAATGGGATGAGAATACTCCCCAGGCGGTTATCAGGATGGAACTGTGTGTTGGCGTGACGGCCGAGCTGCAGCATTGCAGGTGCCGGGGACGACTCCAGGTTCGGGGGCCTGGTACAGACGGCACCCTGCACATGCTGTCACTGAATCCCATGTACTCGATTCTTAAAGTGTAGAGAAGCAAGCCCGGCAGAGGCTTGGTGGCACGCTGTGTGAGCTGCTGGCAGGGAAAGAGCTACCTTTGGCTCAAGCTTCAAAGAGCCACGTGGATTTTAATTCTCCTCGGGGACAAGTCAGCTGTTTTGTGAAGCTGTAACATTTATCGTCTCAGTAAATTTCCTTTAAATAATCAGTTCTAATCTCTCTTTTATGTCACATGAGACTGGGGGTGGGGCAGAGAGGGATGGAGACACTAAGCCACCCGGATCCTCTGACCCGGCAGGTTCTCTTCTCTGGTATGTCCCTGGGGGCTGGTGACACTGGCCTGTTCCACTGAGGAAAGAGGGACCCAGGCTTACAGCCAGGTTTGGGCATCTTCAGACATTCGGAATGTGACGACGCTCAAATTCTCAATCCAGTCCTCTGGTTAGCAACTGATTTAGAGCTTCACGGCAGAAAGAGCAGTATGGAGGTTCCCTAAAAAACTAAATATAGAACTGCCATATGATCCAGCAGTCCCACTCCTGGGCCCATATCCGGAGAAAACTCTAATTTGAAAAGATAAATGCACCCCAATGTTTATTGCAGCAATATTTACAATAGCCAAGACGTAGAAGCAATCTAAATGTCCACTGACAGATGAATGGATAAAGAAGATGTGGTATATATATATATATATATACAATGGAATATTACTTAGCCACAAAAAAAGGATGAAATAATGCCATTTGCAGCAACATGGATGGACCTAGAGATTATCATACTGGGTGAAGTCGATGAGAGGAAGACAAATACCATATGATATCATTTATATGTGGAACCAAAAAAACTGATACAAATGAACTTATTTACAAAACAGAAACAGACTCACAGACTTAGAGAACAAACTTACGGTTACCAGGGGGGAAAGGAGGGAGGAAGGATAAATGAGGAGTTTGGTGTTAACATATACACACTACCATATATGAAATACATAATCAACAAGGACCTACCGTATAGCACAGGGAACTCTACTCAATATTCTGTAATAACCTATATGGGAAAAGAATCCGAAAAAGAATGAATATATGTATATGTATAACCGAATCACTTTGCTGTACACCTGAAATTAACACAACACTGTAAATCAACTATACTCCAATATAAAATAAAAATTAAAAAAAATAATAACCGGGCTTCCCTAGTGGCGCAGTGGTTGAGAGTCCGCCTGCCGATGCAGGGGACACGGGTTCGTGCCCCCGTCCGGGAGGATCCCACGTGCCGCGGTGCAGCTGGGCCCGTGAGCCATGGCCGCTGAGCCTGCGCGTCCGGAGCCTGTGCTCCGCAATGGGAGGGGCCACAGCAGTGAGAGGCTCGCGTACCGCAAAATAATAATAATAATAACCATAAAAAAAGAACATAATTTGGATGGCACAAAAGAAGGAAAGAGGAATGTAAACCCTGGCGAATGAAAGACCTGAAATTCCAGGTGGGTTTCTAGGAAGTACTGAGGATATGACAGGTACTACTTTTTTTAAAATTTTAATTAATTAATTTATTTATCTTTTTAACGTCTTTATTGGAGTATAATTGCTTTACAGTGGTGTGTTAGTTTCTGCTTTATAACAAAGTGAATCAGCTATACGTATACATATATCCCCACATCTCCTCCCTCTTGCATCTCCCTCCCTCCCACCCTCCCTATCCCACCCCTCTAGGTTGGCTCAAAGCACCGAGCTGATCTCCCTGTGCTATGCAGCTGCTTCCCACTAGCTAGCTATTTTACGTTTGGTAGTGTATATATGTCCATGCCACTCTCTCACCTTGTCACAGCTTACCCTTCCCCCTTCCGACAGGTACTACTTTAAAGCCCTGAGGATGGTCTTTGTTTAGCTGGAGAAAAGGAAAGAGGGAAGGTATCCTTGAGTAATTCTTGAGGGTCGCAGAGCAAGTGACGCTGGGGGGTGGGGGGCAGGCAGAGCTGTTACGCGCTATTAGATTAATGTCACATCATTGCAACATATGGAAGAAACGGTAATGTTATTAGTCAGGTGCTAAGAGCAAATTACAGGAAAATAGTAACTGGTTAATAGAATCATAGGATAGTACAGCTGAAGGCACATGAAGAGATGACCTGGCCCAGCCCTGTGTCTTCAGGCAAAGGGATGTCTAAACCATCCAGGCAGCTGTTTTCGCATCTCAAAGAGCTCACTACAGATAAAGAGGCCTCCACGTTTTTTTTGGTGGCCCCTATGATTACTTTATCACCCTGAGAGTAAATAAATCTGCATCCCTATCTAATCTCAGGCTCAGATGATTAATTTAGATTTGCAGTTCCTTTCCCACAAATAACTCGCAGACGGTGCTTGCGTGATGGTGTCGCACCTGCCCCCTCTTATTGCCCTTCTTCTTTGTTACAAGAAGCCGAGAAGCTCATTCACTCAGCAGGTGTTCAAGCATCAAGCTCTGTTGACAGGAGCTGAGGACGCAATGACAACTAAAACAGCATCCGGGCCTCAATCCACGTACAGCCCGGCAGGAGGGCAGCAGACAGGAAGAGAGGTGACGGACGGGTGGCCGGTAACACGGTGGGTGCAATAATGTCTATTACCAACATGTGAGTGTCCCTATCACCTGCTGGAGCTGTAGTCAGTGCTCGGCACGCCATGTCATTCATCCTCAGGCCTCTCCTCCCTCATAAACTCACAATCGTAAAACAAGACAGAAGTGCAAACTTTTCCTGCCAGCTGGAACTTTCTTTAGCACACCCTAAGCGCTTCCTGCCAATGGCTTAGAGTGAACTGATGGTCATCAAGCTTTATTTGTGAGATGTAAAGGAAGTGCTCCAGGCTGACATTCCTTTTCTCTCTCCTGCGGTTCGGCTTTCAAGACCATTGTGTTTCTGTGGGTTTCAAAATTCTATTCTGGAAGCCCAAAGCTTTCTTTCTCTTCGCATTTCCACAGTAACAATTCTACTTCTCCCGCAGGCAGATGGAATCTTCTGGTTGAAGGGGGAAATGCCATATGTAAGAAAATGAGGAAGAGAAAGGAAGAAAACCACATTGCAACATAGCATCTCTGTTTTCCGGTAGAAATGCACACAGAGCTACTTCCACAGTAACTGAATCCAGGGTTCCAGGCATATCCTCATCCAAAGGTATTTATAATTTGACTGGAGATGAGTCTTCAGTCCACATAATGTAGATTATTTCTAATGGTGGAACTTCAAGCATCAAGGTCGTGGGTACGGCTTTTTACTTTCTAACACTTCTTCTTTGCAGAACCCATCGAGCTAAGGATATTGTCTACGAAGTTGTTCCCTTATAGAAATCAGTTAATTTTCAACGTTCATTACAGCTTCTGTAAAGTGTTCGCAGGCACTTCTTGCCCTCCTACTTCTGACCCCCTGCGTGTCTATACTTCACACACGTGTGATTACAGCCTCTAAGGTAATCACTGTGCTGATGATAGCAATCAGAAAGGTCAGAAAGATAGTCTCTGATTACACTTAACAGCAAATGCAAAGATGCACTTCTTCCTGCTTGGGTGTATTTAATGCAAATGGCACAGCAATGTAGAGGACAGCTGTCAGGACCCATCAGTCAGTCTGTTCCCTGACTAGAAAGTAACCATGGGGGAAAGAAATGCCTCCTATCATGTACTGCTCAGGTTCCTAAGCTGAGGAGGTACCGAAGTTTGAACTAAAAGCATGCATCTGGATCCTGAAGCTCACACTTGGTACAAATGCAACTGCAGGGCGTACTGGTTACCAAGGTGCTGTCTGGGGGACCCCCGTTGTCATGTGCCCCCCCTCAGCCTCCCACCGTGACTCTGGTCAGGTCCTCGCCACCTGCCCTGCCTGAGACCGCTGTTAAGAAGGCCAGGATGAAAGTGTATTCTTTCAGGTTCCTTGGAAGGACACTCACTGACCTCTAACTCTTTGGTCGGCTTTTCTTCCCTTCTGGATGAACGAGGACAATCTGGGAACCCCTGAAGTGACACGATTCAAGACCATTTGGAGCTGTATGTCCGCCGGGGCACCCCAGAGAGGGTGTTGGAGGAACCTGGCTACGTGGTCTCGCTCTTCCTCCTGCAGCTCAGCTTATGTTTGTACGCACACAGCTCTCTGCTTCTCAGCCCCTTTCTTTTTCCCTGTATGCTTCTCCCCATCTCTCATCCCCTCCCCCAATACCCATAACCTTGTTACAGGATGGAGAGCGTTTGTCTGCTCTCCAGGCAGCAGGAGAAACAGCAGATGTGCTAGAGGGTCAGGGAGGACCCTGTACAGTACACACTACGTGTACTAAGAATACACAGGGAAACTTAATTGTTACCATCGTTATTATTTATCGCAATGTGTCCTAACTATATTGCCTTTGGTGTGGTGACTTAATATTTCAAATGGACAGGCAAGACGTTTAGACCTAAACTATCAGGCCTCTAAGAAGGTTGTGATTTAAAGATGCTATTCACAACCCAAGGGGAAAAAAAAAAAAAGCAAAAATCCCTTAATTTTCCTTCTGAATGTTCTTGAATTTGTTCTGTCTTCTCTTTGGTGGGAACTGGTGGTGCTGCATACAGAGATCTGCCTACTCTGAGTGGTACTTCAAGGCTCTCTTAGCTGTTCACTCCGATTCTCATTCTCAAGGTCCAAGGAGCCTGAGGTTCTGCAGTCCTGTTGGTGTGAACTGCATTAGGAGCGGGCGGGATGGGAATAGGGGTAGGGGTGGAGGCAGGGATGGAGATGAGGATGGAGGAAAGAGAGAGAGAAGTTGCAGAGAGTGCAGCGTGATGGCAAGGGAAGAAGAAAGGGAAGTGAACTCACTGTCTGGAATCAGAACCTACAGCTCCACCGGTCTGTCCCACAGTCCCACTTTGGCCCGGTGATCACCATGCCCACACCAGGCTACAGCCTCTCTCTTGGAGCACAAAAGAAAATGAGGGCGTTAACAGCGAGGCCGGGAGTTAGGAAACAGGAAGCGAGGTGCTCCTGCAGCTGTTGGAGCCTGGAGCCGTCCCTGAAATGTAATCCTGACATCCCCGTGCTGCGGGACAGCACAGTCGAGGTGCTGGTATCTCGATTGGCAAAGCTCCCACCTCGGCCTCAGACTCTTGCTCCTGCCCCCCAGGCTCCACACAGTGCCAACTAAATATCGCTCTGCATAGTCATTTATTGGGGAAAAAAAATTTTTTTTAGAACTGTACCAGCTTTTTGGTTCAGCAACTGGGGCACTTAAGTAAAATGTGAACCTGGCCATCAGGACCTGGCCATCAGGAGATGTGCTAGAAAAAAATATGACTCGGCAAACTCAAATTTCAAGTCAGCATCATTCACTACAAGGAAAACCACCCACTCAGCAGAAGGCAAGGCAAAGCTGAAATTGACCTGCAGAGCTAAACATTGTGCCTTAGACCAGTTTAACCTCTGATTCATTGGAGACTTAATGATCTCCTTTGTGTCTGGGTAAATCTGAGGTTAAGTGGTTAGCAGAAGGTCTTGGCTTATTAGATTTTTCTTTCCTTACAGATTAAAAAATTTTTTGGATTTCATTTTATTTTTTTTTAATACAGCAGCTTCTTACTAGTTACCTATTTTATATATATCAGTGTATACATGTCAATCCCAATCTCCCAGTTCATCCCACCAACACTGCCGCCCCCTCCCGCTTTCCTCCTTTGGTGTCCATACGTTTGTTCTCTACATCTCCTTACGGATGAACTTTTTATAAACAGAGATGAGTTACTGGTTTAAATGTTTCCCGCAGCTGGATTTGGAGAAGCACTGTTTTATTAGTCCTAGACTGGAAGAATTAAGTTCCTTTGTGAGACGGGGGAGGAAGCCAGGTTTCCCAGTGGGTCCCGTGGGATGGCAAGCAGGGCGTGGCTGGCGCAGAGCAGCTCGGATGCACAGGTCCCAAAGCAGGGCCCGGCAGAGCCTGGGAAGGCAGAACCATTTCTGCAGTGGCTCCCGCTAACAATCTCATTTTGCCCCAGGGAGGTCTAAACTCCCAGAAACAAGTATCAACTGAGCACTTCCTACCAGAGAAACAAAGGGAGACAACAGAGAATAAAAAGAGAGAAAACTTATGCAAATGACAAGGACCACTGAGGTGATGTTTGTCGCAGGAATGGGACAGACTAAAGGAATTCATTACTTTTTTGAGCATGGGTCACTCTTTTTTTCCCCTGTTGAGTTTAACTTTATTAAATTTATTAAGATACTAATTAATTTTAATTAGTATTAATTAGTATTAGTATTAATTAACTTTATTAAGTTAAACTACCTAT
Source organism: Lagenorhynchus albirostris (assembly GCF_949774975.1). Classification (NCBI taxonomy): domain Eukaryota; kingdom Metazoa; phylum Chordata; class Mammalia; order Artiodactyla; family Delphinidae; genus Lagenorhynchus; species Lagenorhynchus albirostris. The sequence continues at coordinate 112,154,112 of NC_083101.1, read as the reverse complement.
GTAAATATATATGTATATATATTTAATAAACCACAAATTTGAACATAGCTTTCATGTGACATAATGTCATATGTCACAAGGTGAAATGAACACAAAGAATAATTCTGGAGTTGGCTTCAAACGACCCCTCACTAAAGCCAGAGCCGGGGGGCTGCTAAGGGAACCCTCCGCCACGGCCCAGCGTGGGTCTCTGTCCCCTTGTCCAGCTGGTGCTGTGGCCTTTGCTGACCCTCCTCCTTTTCCCTGTTATTTCACACCAACAGCAAACACTTGGGAGAAACCCCACATGCAACAATTACTTGAATTGTCTGTTGACTGAGGAAATATATATACTTATATACAGCTGTTATGATATCTTGAATGATTTTCTTGATCACAACGACACATGTTTGAAAGTAGCAGAAAACAGATGGGTGAGACCTAGCACTGATGTGTCTTCATGGCAATAACTGGGGGGCATTAGATTCAAAGACCACTTCACGGTAGTCGGAGCCCAGGGCAGCCACCCGACAGGGTCTGGAGGGCGGACATGCCTGGGGAAGATGGCACTGATGGGGGGGCCTTTGAACTCTGTGGGGCAAGGCCTGCCGAACCTCAGCTCTGCACCGTTGAGGATGCAGCTGACGTCCTCACGCTGTCAGCTGGCCAAGCCCCGCACTATCTAGAAGCTGATGCTGCTCTCACTACAGTGGCCTTTGGGAAAGGATGGCTGTTGACCGGCCAAATGCGAGGCAGCTGGCATTCGAGTCTGAGTGACAGGAGGGGCTTCTCCCTCTGGAACTCGGGGGGCTTCCGCGAACCTCTTCCCCAACAGCATCTGCACCCAGTACTATTAAAGCAGGACCCATCCCCCTACCAACACGTTTATAGGTAGCCTCCCAGAAAGGTCTAGTAAAAAGCTCCCAGAATAAAATGTGCTGCTCAAGATAAGACGGAGTGCTTTCCCCGAAAGGAGAGTCATTGATCCCTTGGGCTCACCCTGGGGACCGTCCAGCATCCCTGGTGGCCCCACGTGCTTCTGCCCTAAGCCGGCTGGCAGAAGCTACAGGCTTGGCCCCAAGCGAACTGTCTTCATTTCTCACCTGGAAATTTGAAGCTTGCGCCCGAGTGGCCTGGAGTCTGGGGGCTTTCAGGGCTGAGCCGTGTGGAGCCAGCTTTCTAAGAGGAGGGGCGTGGACTTGAACTTCTAGGGTTCCGTGGGCTACTGCATCTTCCCAAGAACTCCCACTTGGGTTTGTTTGTTTTTTTCCCCTTAAGCTAAGCAGAAGTGGGTTCTGTTATTTGCAACCCAAAGAACTTTAATTATTTAAGTGCTTTGGGGCAGGGAAGTGGACTACCCTCTTTTCGACTGGAAGTTAAATCCATGGAAAGATGTAACGATTCTTAAAATTGAATTGTAGGCCACATGTGCGTTAGAAAGTTGTGGGCTGAGACTAACCCGGCGGGAATCTGAATAAACATTACCTCATCTATGACCCACCTCGTGTTTTCTTGAAGCTGGGTGGGCTTTCTCTTGACCACTCCCAAGTTCCCTAAGACTTTCCTCTTTCTTTCTTGGGCCCAGCAGAAGCTCATCTGAGGGCGTGGCATCCTTAGACTCTCTGACCAAGCTCATCTGGCTTAATGTCACTTTAAAGGGGACACTGCTTCCTCTTTCCTCCCCCACCCAGCAGGGCTGCTTTTAGAAAGAATGAGTGAAAAATAAGTGCTCTAGGGCTTCCCTGGCGGTCCACTGGTTAAGACTCTGCTCTTCCACTGAAGGGGGTGCGAGTTCGATCCCTGGTCGGGGAACTAAGATCCCCCATGCCGCGCAGCGCAGCCAAAAAAGAAAAAGTGCTCTATTTAAAGCACTAATTTTATATTGGTCAATGTGAAAAATAGACATGTTATTCTTGGGACTTCCTTGGTGGCGCAGTGGTTAAGAATCTGCCTGCCAGTGCAGGGGACACGGGTTCGAACCCTGGTCTCGGAAGATCCCACATGCTGCAGAGCAACTAAGGCCTGTGTGCCACAACTACTGAGCCTGTGCTCTAGAGCCCACGAGCCGCAACTACTGAGCCACGAGCCACAACTACTGAGCCCACGTGCCACAACTACTGAAGCCCGTGAACCTAGAGCCCGTGCTCCACAATGAGAAGCCACTGCAATGAGAAGCCTGCGCACCGCAACGAAGACCCAACGCAGCCAAAAAAAAAGAAAAGAAATGTTATTCCTACAAAAGGAGTACATTTGCATATGTAGTATAATTATACCAATATAGTAAAAATGAAACCAGTATTTATGTAAGAAACCTTCGGGGGCGCTAGATGGGAGTGCTGATGGCCACTGGGCAGGAGCAGTGGAGGTACAGGTGGCCCCCCTTGCTGTCATTTTCTCCAGTTTTCCAGATTCTTCCTAATGTGGGGTTATCGCACCTAGAATAATTTTTGACAACTCTGGATGCAGGGGCAATAGATAAATACACCTAGTGCGCTTTAAGATGAAAAAATAGAGAGAGAGAAGGAAGGAAGGAGGGAGGGAGGGAGGAAGAAAGAAAAAACATAAAGAAAAAGACAAAGAAAGAAAATAAAAGAGGCAGAAGGAATGAGGGAGAGAGAGAAAGGAGGGCGGGACAAGGGGGAGTTAGACATTCTCAAGTCTTGGCGGATTGTCAGAGAAAAAACCTGATAAAACGGTCTTGCAAAACTTTAAACTTTGACTTTTGGTCTTGGAGTCCTAGGAGATGTTTTTGTGTGTGTTTTTTTCAGTTTATTAATGCCTGGGAGATGTTTGTGTCAGCATTTAAAAATGGAATAGAAGCTAATGCATATACTTTTTTCTTCCGTGCAACTGCTTGAAATGCCTAAATGCCTGACACTCCGAAGGATGAAGCAGCAGCTTCTGGCCAGCGCCATGTACTGGACAGCACAGATCACACTTATTTGGCAGATAAAGAAATCAGCAGAGAGGTAAGTGGGAAGCTGTCACAGCCAGCACTTCTATGTTCAATCCATTTCATTCCGGAGAGATTAGGGACAGGAAGGAGGATGAGTGAGTTGGGTACACTAGCGACCTAAGTGTGCTTGCTCCCTGCTCAACCTTTCCTGTAAACTCTTGAAACACCTAGAAACCAGCCACCCAACAGGGGTCACGGGGAAGATGATCCAGGTAGATTAAGCCCCCCAAGCCCACGCCTATTCTCACGCTAACAGTACATTTGCTAGTACTTCACAGTGTTCAGATTTGGTCACATACACGATATCCTCTCCTTCCCGTTTTCCAACAATCACCTGAGGTTGCAAGAGAAAACCTATCCCCAGTTTGTATCTGAGGCCAAAAGATGAGCTCAGGCTCCTGTGTCTTGCAAGTGTCTGTGATGGAAAAGAAGATTTTGACCCTTAGTTTGGCCTCTTTCTGTGACACCGGCTGCCCTTCAACAGAGTCCCTGAGAAGAGCTGAGACCTGGGGAGCTGCCTCAGTCTTTTGGGCAAGTTACGGGAGCCCCACAGAGCAGGAGGGTCTCACACAAAACATCCTCTGGGGGCCGTGCAGACCCAGAATCATGAAGGTACGGGACGGAGACTGGTCTGTTGAACCTTCTAGAGAATACCCTGGGTGAGTTCCTCAGCCTCCCTATATACACTTCCCTCTCTGGGAGAGCGAGGATACACTGGCACCTAGCGGGCATCTTGTGCAGATGAAGTGCAGTGGTTCATGCACAGTTCTTTGCGGGGACACAGTGACAGCTCAGTGCATCAGCACAGAAGGACGTAAGCCAGAAAGAAAAAAACAAGTGTCATCAATTAATGCATGTATGTGGAACCCAGAAAAATGATACAGATGAACATATGTGCAGTGCAGGAATAGAGACGCAGACGTAGAGATCGGACGTGTGGACGCAGAGGGGGAAGGGGAGGGCGGGATAAACTAGGATTGACATATACACGCTACCATGTGTAAAACCGCTAGTGGGAACCTGCTATAAAGCACAAGGGGCTCAGCTCGGTGCTCTGGGATGACCTAGATGGGTGGATGGTGGGGGGATGGGAGGGAGGTCCCAGAGGGAGGGGATATATGTCTACATAGAGCTGATTCACTTGGTTATACAGCAGAAACTAACACAACATTATAAAGCAACTATACTCCAATCAAAAAAAAAAAAAAAAAGGAAAAGAGAGAAAGATAACAGCTGTGGTGTGATGGTTTCATCCCTGTTTCCACATTCAGAACCAGGAGGTGTGACCTTGGTTTTGAGTTGCTTCAGAACACTCCCGACTCTTTCAGCGTTTCCCCACATGCTCCCGTCCTCCACGATTCTCTCTTCTCTTCTTCCCACTACAGCGCCGTCAGGAAGATGGAACTGCGTGTCTACCCCTGGAATCTCTCACCTTGCTCTGTGAGCTCTAGGGGAAACAGTGAAGGGACACCCTCACCTGTGGGGCTGTGGAAACACTGACCGGCCTCCTGATGTCCACCGGCATCATGGGAGGGACAGTGTGAAGCCCATGCCCAGTTCAGAGGAATATATTTTGACAAGGTCTTCTAAAACTAAACTTTCTCTCCCTGTGGAAACATCCCTCCCCCCACCCCACCCTACCTTGGGTCCTACCATCCTCACTACTATAAAAATTGAGTCGTTATCAAAATAGACGGGAGAAATCTGCCTTCGTTCCAGATTCAGGGGTTATGTCCAGTAATCTTCCCGTCTCCTTTTCCAGGCATCTTGTGAACTAGAACCTCTTTCACGAGCTTTGGAAGTGTGCAGGGTGGACCCAAGAACACCTGAGAATCAAGGATATCGTTTGGACCCACAGATTTCCTCCTCATGGACAGCCCTAGTGTGGGAGAAGAAAACCCAAATGACGTAGATCCCACATCCCACAGGGGAAGGTTAGATGCAGTGCAGATGGTAACTGCTTGTCCCGTCTGCTGAATGTAAACGCGCAGCAAGACGGTAGGAGCACCGTCCAGGAGGTGATTCCTGCCTCGTCATCTGGGTGAGCACAGCTCATCCCAACTCCATGAATCACCATCCTTTGAAGAGCAGCTCCAATTACTGCATCCTCCCCTGTGGATTATTCAGATGGGCAGAGTGGCTGTCAAATACTTCTTTGGCTACTGTGGTTGGTGACAAGAGAGCGTAGTGCCACGAGGGCCCAAGTCTCACCAGAACATCACAAATGTTCAACAATTACTGTGATCTGTGAAGTGCCACGTGTCTCCATTCTGGTCACAGCTCATATTTTTGTTTCTGTTAAAAATCTGCGTCATAGCAGGAGTGTGCATATTATATACCTGTACAGCTCTTCTTTTAGCCACTGGAAAACATATTCCGGGTAAAGCATGGCGCCAGCGTAATCACAATCTTGATCTTCACAAAGGCCAAATAAATTAAACAGTCTAGTCCACATTGATAGCCGGAGCCCCCAGCTGGGACTGGCCTTTTAAGCAATGTGCATCCCTAGACGTAAGCTGACTGGGCTACAGACGGTTTATGGCACGTCTGCCCGTCACAATTACTGGAAAAAGCAACACAAAGACCTTGGCCTCATGTTTGAAGAAGAGCACGTTATTGACAATATGGTGAGAATGTGCTGGACCCAGCTTCAAGCTCAGGCCACTCACCAGCCCTATGACCTTGGGGCTCTGACCTTGTGCCATTTGGAAAATAGAAAAAAAAAAAAAAATAATAGTTTTTTTTCCTTTATCGCCTGGGTGTTGTGGGGAATAAATGAGAAACCTCTTTGTAACCGTAAACTGCTTTCACAAGTTGAAGATACTATTAATATTTATAGCCTAAACGCTCAGAGATTTTTTATAGTGGCTGCTGTCTGTTTGTTTTATTTCCCTTGGGGTAGCTTTAAAAAATGCGGGCTGCATTTCTGTTATGATGGCATTTAGACCTCTGCTTCATCAAAGTCAGGGGCGAACTTTCAAAAACTCTTTTTCTTGATGGAAATAGAAAGTCCCTATGTCTGGAGTGGCAAATCCTCACCGGCAAATTCTGGGTTATGATGAACGGCCATGAAGCACTGTTGATGGCCGAGGCATCATTACCCTTCTACACAAACCCCACTAAGACAACACTGTGCAACACCTGAAGATGAGGCCAGCTTGCGAGGGGTTACTTTTAGTTGAGATAGTGGAAAAGAAGAGAGTGGAAGACATAGCGCCTGAAACAGCCTCCTGCCCGAGAGAAATAGGGGCCACGAGGCTGGCTTTCTGTGTTACACCCACCCTTCCATGCTGCTCAGCAGAGTTGTAAACGTTAAAACCACAAACATGGGGAAGCTCTGAGCTCTCTTCCTTTCATTGAATCAGGCTTTAGTTTCAAAGTCGCACGAGATCTAAGAAATTCTCTCTTTAAAAAATTAAGTTAGTTGCAGAGAGAAGCATTTCAGTGACCTTAAACTTGGACACTGTTGAGTGAAGTCCTCCGTAATCTAAATACTGAGGGGAAAACGCCCTGTTCAGTGAGAAATAACGCACCGTAAGTAATAAAACACTTGGACCAGTGACTGATAACAGAGAAAGGAGAAAAATCCCCATGAAGGGGAAGAGTCAGTTCAAAACCACGCTGGTTTGATGTTAAGCTGCTGAGACCAGCCTTGCAAAGCCCTCAGGTCTTTGTGAGGCCACTGGGGACCAGGCTGGAGTATCAGCCTAGCGGCCCTAAGACAAGGGCTGCCTTGTGTTATGAGGGATCTCAGGAAGGGACCTGGATAAGAGGGACTGAGCAGAAAGACAGCTTCTTATTCCTGGAGGGATTCATGCCAACTCGATTTCCCTCTGGGCTTTAAATAGAAAAATCCCCAGTGTCTTGAGCTACAGTGCAGAGCTGAGGCACAGCCTCTGATGTGAGGACAAGATCAGGAATCTTCTTGCCAAGGGAGGACTGGATCTCCTTCGGGGAAGACTTCCCTCTTGATCCATTTCCCATGACAGGGACATGGGGATCCTTGTTTAATTTTTTTTTCTGGGTAATATCGCATTAAATCATTTGGTAGCTTTGCCTCAAATATGGCCTTAGCTCCTAGAGCCTAGGGAATGACAAAGGAAGAGAATTTCAACGTGTTTTAAATAGGGTCTTTTGCTTGGAGTGGGTATATAAAATGGCGATGGGCTGCGTACTTAGGGATACACACGTATAGGGCCTGTGAGACTGTGGGCCAACACCTAATGCCCATCAACGGCCGGGATACCACTGCACGGGCTTGGTCTGACTTTTCTTTCTTTTTTCGATACGCGGGCCTCTCACTGCTGTGGCCTATCCCATCACGGAGCACAGGCTCCGGACGCGCAGGCTCAGCGGTCATGGCTCACGGGCCCAGGCGCTCCGCAGCATGTGGGATCTTCCTGGACCGGGGCACGAACCTGTGTCCCCTGCTTCGGCAGGCGGACTCTCAACCACTGCGCCACCAGGGAAGCCCTTTTTTTTTGACTTTTCCAGTCTCTGTCCACAGCCTCAGTGACTTAGTGGTTGATGTCCTTACAAAGGGCTGTTAGGATAACTCACAAGTACAATTATGCTTGTGCCCATTTCCCACAACCTAGATTAACTGCTAGGTCCTTTTATAAACCATAAAGCTCCTTTAAGGTTATTCGGCAAATAGTTCCAGAATACACATGCTCTAATACCTTGCTTCCTGCTGGCGTTTAGCTGTGATGTATGTTAATGAACACAGTGCAATCTTTATACGAAAGTAGTATCAGCTCTTTTCTAGGATGACGTTAGGAACTGGATATTATTTGATGGTAATTAGACAGAGGATGCCTCCTCTTATGAGGTTCTCATGGGAGTTATTCACACACACAGTAACGATAAATAAGAAATAGTGTATTTATTTACTTTTGCAAAAACGTTTAGAGCCTGATCTAAGCGTGATACCACCCATTCCCCCCCCAACGTGAATAGTTTCACCCAATGGAAACGTTTCCTAGCAATGTGTACAAAGGATTCAGGTAACTTCAGAGATTCTAATCACAGAAATAGTTTAGTACCGGCAGCTGCCAGGGTCCTTAGCTCAGAGAGCAAGAAAATATTAAGACAAGCCTCAGGAGAGAATCGTGTGACCAGTGGCTATCTCCCAGCTTCTCTGTATAGTGTGTTACATTCAGGTAGGGGTGCAAAACAAAGAATAAACTATACGGTAAACAGCCGAGGCAGGAGGGTGAAAACCTGGACCCGGGGCTCGTCTTCTTTTGGTCCTCATCGAAGTACTATTCCTTATTATGTGATGTCCCCCTTCCTAAGAAGAAGCATGAGGCTTAGGCCAGAGGCCAGCGTGGAGCTTTCACTTCCCCATGACCCTGAAAGCTGAAATCCCACACGCTCCACCTCTGGATAGCGATACGGCACAGAAACGTTCCACGCGTCAGGGAGACACCGATCGGCCAGCTCAGGGAGCCACGCAAAAGGAAAGGAGTGAAGGCCGGTCCCAAGCCGAGCCCTGGGGCCTTAAGTGATCCTTCTTCCTGGGCTTGACTGAATGTCTAAGAGTTACCTTAACCTGCTGAAGACTGGGGTCTGCACCCAGCCCCCGTTCTAAGCCTGCGTCTTTCCCATCTCAGTTAACAGCACCAGTTGCTAGGGCCAAAAATCGATGAGTCACTAAATTCCTCCCTTTTCCTCCCTCCCACCCACAATGTCTGACCCAGCAGCGAGTCCTGTTGCTTTTACCGCCAAAATCTCCTCGGAAGCTGCACACTTCCCGCTGTTTTCACGGCTACGACCTTAGTCCAGGCCTCCCCTGCCTCCTGCAGGGGCCACTGCGACACGGTCCTAGCGACGGCCCTGCTGCGTCCCTGCCTCAGCACCACCATCCGGCACCGAAGCCCAAATGCCCATCAGTCCACCTCCTCTCCTGAGCACGATCCCCCAGTGGCTCCCACTGCGTCTGGAATAAAACGCCCACCTCCAGGCCAAGCCACCCCCGGGGCCCCCAGGGCCTGGCAGCTCTCCACTTCCCCTGCGTCCTGCACCCACTCGTGACCACCCCCCTTCTACCCCCCACTCTCTCCAGCCTCATCTCCAGCTTTCTGCATGACAGGTTCCCTGTCTTGAACCCTGTCTTTAGGCTAAACTGTTACCTCCTTGGAGAAGCCTTTCCGGACACCTTAAACTGAATAAGCCACCTTCCCACTGCAGCCCCACTACTCTGTTCTGTCTCATCCTTAGCGTTCTTTCATCTAAAACGCTCTCATGTGTTTGTCGATGTCCTTGTCACCCCTCTGCGATGGCGCCCCACGCCACTTCACGGCCACGTCTCCAGGGACCCAAGCAGTGTCTGTGAAGCAGTGTCTGTACATCTAGTTCAACGTGTTCTCGATAAACAATGGCTGAATAAGTAAGTGACTTTTAAGTCATCCTCCCCAAAGCAAATGTGGGTCCCACGATGTTCTGCCGTGAGACCAAGTGCTGGGGCATCTCTGCCTCCCGGGAAGAAGCGAGAAGGCGGGTGGCAGAGAGTGAGCACGTCTCCCTCTCCCAGGACACAGAGGTGAGCAGGCACATGGGTCAGGGGCCGCCGAAGACAACACAGTCACGCTGCGTGGCCCGTGGGTGGGTGTGACACGAACCCACAGAACGGGAATTAGATGCCGATAATGCAACGGGATTTAAAGAGGGCAAGACCGGTGTGAAACACAAGCCTTGGGCTAAGCTTTGCCAAAGGCGGAAGCAGAGACTCTGGAAAGGGACACGAGGAGAAGGGCTTGCAGGCAGAGGAAGGGGCATAAAGGAGAGAAAAGGTGATGGCGGGGGGTGGGGGGAGGTGGACACGCATTGGCTGTGGCCAGATTTTGCCCTGATAAAGCCCCAAAGAGACTGATTAGATTCTGCTAAAACCATGCATTTTAGAATGCTCAAATATTTAGAGTCTAAGAGAATTCAGAGACAGGTAAGTGGGATGGAAGGTGATTTATTAAGGCATTCCTTCCCTAAGGCTCTGGTGGTATTTTCCTTGGGAACTGGGTTTCATTTGTTAACTAAATAGTTATTACCTGCCTCCTTGGTATCAGGCACTGTGCTGGTACCAAGAAGAGATCCCAGTTCCTGTGCCCAGGAGCTTGTAATCTCTCCAAGGAGGTAAACAGTACGTGGATACATTCAAAATAATGATCTAAGTGTAATTTAAAAACTGCATATTTCAGGCAAATGCTTTGATGCTAGCGATGTGGGAAAATACAGAGAAAGAAGATGCTACTCACAGGATGTATGTGAGGCAGTGTTTTGGAAAGGACAGGGAGGTAAGATACACAGAACAAACTAGTGGTCACCAGTGGGGTGGGGGATGGGATGGGGGAGGGAAAAGATAGGAGAGGTGTACAAACTATTAAGTATAAAATAAATGAGCACCAAGATATGTTGTACAGCACAGGGAATACAGCCAATATTTTATAATAACTATAAATGGAGTATAACCTTTAAAAATTGTAAATCACTATATTGTACACCTGTAACTTACACAATATTGTCCAGGAACTATACTTCAATTAAAAAAACCAATACAGACATAGAAGGCCCACATGATCAGGAACCACATAACTGGAAAAAAATAAAAGGACAGTGAGGTTGAAACTGAGCAGAACCCTATGGGGCCTTCCTGGGACAGACCCCTCCCCCCACTCCATGTCCTCACCTGCCTCTTGTCAGTAGAAAAACTTTAGCCAAAGAACAAATTGAGTCAGAGAATTGAGAAAATGAAAAAGCAAGGGAAGATAGTCAAACAGACCATATAATAACAGTTTAGCCATTAAACGAAGTCAAGGACCTTTAGTTCCTCTTCAAGGACCAAAAATACTAGTCTGAGCCATATTCTCTGAGCCATTTTGCAGATACTGAAATCCCCAACAGGTGGAAGAAGTTAACTACATGATGACCAGAATGTAGCCACGACATAAGATGCTCCATCTTACACAAGTCCAAGAACTGGCCTCAAGGAAATGGGAACAAACAGACCGACCCTGGAGCTGAAGATTAACTGTACTTAAAACAATCAAGATGACGCTGATCAGACCACCGATGACCAATTTCAAGGTGACTGTCAGCGCTGACTGCACTGCTCTGCACGTAGCCCTCACCCCGCATGTGCACCCCTGAAACTCCTGTTTAAGAGCTCTTGCCCTTGATCGGCGAAGGGGAGTTGGTTCTTTGGGACGAGTCCACCTTCTCCCCAGGACTGCTGGCTTCCTCAACACAACTACCTTTCCTTTTACCCAAGGAACTCTCAGTACTGGATTCTTGAGCCAAGAGCAGCTGAACCCAAGTTCAGTAACACGGTGCCTGTGACGAAACAACCACAGCATAGCTGTGGTCCCACATGGAGCCCCTGCTCCTTCTTTTTCTCCCTCCTGCCTTTACACATTTCTGTCAGTTTAATCACAGCTGTGTAAAAATACACAAGCTATGAACAAGGCATGATCAACGTATGTCTGGCAGCAATGCCTGCAATTGGGATGGAACCGGCAAGCATGACTGTCATCGTGGCAGAGGCCGGTACCAGGTGGGAGCTCTTGACCCACCAGCTGCATAGGTAGAGAGCAGCTACTCAGCAACTTTCATTATTGGAAGAACACAGTCTTTCACACAGGAGCAGTCACGGCCTCCTCCGAGACATGGCCAGTCACAGGAGAGTCACTGAATCATCAGTGATCTGGTTCTGACAGAGATTTCTTAGACAATCATGGAATAACCTGGCCTTAAGCTGGTCCTCTCCCTTGCACCTTGGACCAGAATTCAATAGTCGTTACTTCCATAAAGAGACGTAGATTCCAACACTCCCTGGTTATGTTGATTCTTGTTTTATCCCGGAGCATTGCCCTAAAATTATGTTACGGTGGCCCTTGAAGATCTGTTTTCATAATACACTGTTATAATCAAAAAAGTAAATTTTTAAACGTGAAGTCAACTCTGAACACAGCCAGGTACACCTTGTGGATTACTGAACAATCAACTACTATCAGGCGTCTCCTCCATGGTTTTATTCTTCCTGTATGTGTTTGCTAAGGCTGCCGTAACACAGACTGGGCGGCTTAAACAACAGAATTTTATCTCTCACAGTTCTGGAGGCTACAAGTCCAAGATCCAGGTGTCGGCAGGTTTGGTTCCTCCCGAGGCCATGGCTGCCCTCTCACTGTGAAGACATGGTCCTTCCTCGGTGCTCCCATCCCTCATATCTCTCTGTGTCTCCAAATTTCCCTTTTTTTTTTTTTATAAGGACACGGGTTCGATCAGGGCCCACCTAATGGCCCCATTTTAGTTAATCACCACTTCAAAGGCCCTATCTTCAAATACAGGCACATTCTGAGGTCCTGGAGGTTAGGGCTTCAACATTTGGATTTGGGGGAACACAGTTCAGTCCATCACACTTCACAGTCCTGATATACAGTTGGTCCTGAGGGGCAGTGGGTGGGATTCAGAGACCTGGTAGAGGCCTTGCTCTGAGGCACCTGACACCTGCTCCCTGAACCCCGTGATGAAACAAAGGAGAGGTGGTGGGAGCTTTTAAAAGTCCTGCATCTCCTTTCCGCTATTTCCTGAGATTCCACGGAAAGAAGAGGCCTGTGCTGTAATCTTGTTCTGATGTAGGAGTAAAGATGGCAAACTGCACGAATTCTTAGGAGAAGGGCTTTACTTGTAGAAGGGGGATCCCCGCTTTGTGTGTGAGAGGCGACAGCCCACCTGGGCCTTGGAGAACGGGCAGCAGGTCGGTGTGAAGAGGTTAGAGCATCAGAGGCCAGAGGAAGGTATGACCTCGGGAGAGGGCGGTAAGTGCGAAGAGGGGACCTCTTGTTTATTAGCACAGGCGGGCATTTTGTGTAACTTATCATACTGCATCACCCCAGAAAGCCTGTGAGGGAAGCCACTCGGGCATCTACACTCCTTTCCAATGAAAAACAGAACAAAGGCTGGGAGAGGCTGGGTAGCCATACCTGAGACAGGTGATGTGAACGCACGGGACGCAGCGCCCTTCCCGCTCAGAGGTGCATGTATTCATTCCCACTGCCATTCTCACAAATCACCACACGCTTTATTGAAATAAACAACGCAAATTTCTTACCTCCGTTTTTCAGGTGGGAAGTCTGGGGGCCTTGCCTGGTTTTCAGCTCCGGGTCTCCCAAGGCCAAAATCAAGGCGGGGCGGGCAGGGCTCTGCTGGGAGCTCTGAGGAGACCTGCTTCCAGGCTCCTTCGTGGGCAGAATTCAGGTCCGGGTGTCCCTGTGACCGAGGTCCCTGCTTCCCGGCCGCTGCTGTCAGCCGAGGGTCACTCCCAGCCTCCGGGGTTGCCCGCTCTCCTCGGGCCCTGGGCCTCACCCTCCAAGCCCGCCCTTCTCCCACTTCGCGGCTCTCCGCTCTCGCCTCCAGCTCAAGGACGTCCTCCGCTCTTAAAGGCGCATGTGCGTAAGTAAGGCCCACCTGATAATGCCGGAGACTCTCCCTAATTAAAGGCTTGTTCCTCCAATCACAGCTGCAAAGTCCTGCTTGCCGTGGCACGTGACACGTGCACAGGGCGGGGCTCAGAGTGGGCACGTGGCGCGGCTCAGAGTGGGCACGTGGTGCGGGGGCGGGGCAGTCTGAGTTCCAGGGCGGGGCTGGGGGCCTCGGCCCTGCTTTCAGAGGCGGCGGACGAGACCCTTTCGAGCCAAACAGCCACGAGGGAGGACAGGGTGGAGGAGGGCGCTGTGTCCTGGTCAGGGATCTGCTCCGAAGGGGTGACTCTGGCAGTCATGGGGGACGTGGGTTGCCCTGGTGAGAGATTCGAGCTGGGAGATGAGTTTGGAGGCTTTCGAATTACCCAAAGTGGGCGCCACGAAGCAGTGAAGAAGGGCTGGAAGCCCGTTTGCCCCAACTCCAGTTCTCCTGGAGTCAGCTGAGCTGCCAGTTTGGCTGAGATGTGAATCCCCTGTGTTTCCCTTCCTGGCCGCACGAGATACTCTGAGTGACGCCCCCGTGAAAACACCCAGTAAAGAAGGGAAAAAATTGATAAGAACTTAAACTGGCAAGAAGGCCGACTAATGAGTGGCCAGGTGCCCGAGAGGGGGGTGGATCCCCCGAAGCTGGCATTTGCGGACCTTCCGGAGCCCCCTGAGGGATCAAAGACCAGACAAAGCCCAGGCCCTCGAAGGGCAGGGCTTCTCAAAAGAGACACTGAGCACCGGCACAGGCTAGGACCTGAAAAGGCACATGGGTGCCAGGAATAAACCTGCCCCATCTCCCCCACTCCCCGCAAGCGGAACTTGCTCGTTTTGTGCTACTGAGTAGAGAGAACCCAGAAACAGACTCGAGAATGTATAGACACAATACACAAAAGAGGTGGCTTTTCAGATCACTGGGGAAAGAACAGACTTTTCAATAAATGGTCTTAGGACAACTGGGCATTCGTGTTCAAAAAGCGCCATTGGACCCCTACCTAAATCTCTCACACTAATCCAACTCCAGGAGGATGAAGGATTTAAATGTGAAAGGCAAAACCCTACAACTTTAGGAGACCGTGCTGGTTCTCTTTGTGATCCTGGGGAAAGGAATAACTTCTTAAACAGAACACAAAAGCACAAACAAAAGGGTGACAGCGATAAGTCTGGCCACATTAAGATTAAAAATTTATGTTCATCTAAGGACACCTGAGAGGGAAAAGGCAAACTGGAGACGGGGAGATATTTATAACATATATTATGGACAAAAGATTAGTATTCAGAATGTATAAAGAATTCCCACGAGTCAAAATGAGAAAGATAAATAACTAGAAAGAGCAATGGTCAAAAGACATTTCGGAGAAGAGAAAACCTAAGTTGCCTGTAAACAAACGAGAAGAATGTTTAACTTGAGTTTTCAGGGAAATTAATCTTAAAAGTACAATGAGAGTTAACACAAAAGTTTGTACCTCAATACAATAGCAACTGAATTTGTAATAGCCCCAAACTGGACACAACCCAGATTCTCCTAAAACTGGTGAATGGTCAAAGAAACGGGTCCATCCAGACCTTGAACTGCTTCTTTTAGCCATAAAGCGGATGACCTGTGACCCATGAAAGAACCAGGGTGGATCTCAGGGGTGTTGTGCTGAATGAAAAAAGGAAATCCCAAAGGGTTGAACATTGGATGATTCCATCTACAGCCTTCTTGAAATGAGACGAATTGTAGAAATGGATACTAGACGCTCGGCTGTCAGGAGTGAGGGATGCGGTGGGAGATCGGTGGGTGTGGTTGTTTTCGGCAACACAGGGGATCCCTGTGATGGTGGGGGAGTGTTCTGGATCCTTTCTGTGGTGGTGGATACACAAAGCAACGCATGATAAAACCGCACAGAACGAAGTGCACATACACACAGCCGAGAACAGGTGACCTCAGCGGCGTCAGTGGGTGTGTCTGTGCCCGTGTCCAGGCTGTGACCCTGCACTGACGTTTTGCAGGTACTGCCATTGGGGGGACTGGGTGGTGGGCTTAGGGTGTCTCTCTGTGTTGTTTCTAACAGCTGCATGTGAATCTACAATGATCACAAAATAAAAAGTGTAATTAAAAAATAATGCACGAACGGCATTTCATACCTACCAGAGTGACAAAATTTAAGAAGTTGGACAAAAAGTGTGGGCAGGGCTGTGGAGCAGCGTGAACTTTCACCCTCGGATGGGTCTGGACATCCATGTGTCTGGACCCTCTCGTTGTCCTCCTGGCAACAGCACGACAGTCCATGGAAGCTTATGCTGGGACCAGAGCGCCCACTCAAGCTCTAGGACCAGCTCTATTTTAGTGGAGCCGGTGCAAAAGAAAATGCAGAGCCCCTTCCCAGAAACGAAGAATGCCAGATGGAGACAGCAGAGCTTAGAGGCAGTGCAGGTCCTCGTAGGCAATGGGCCCCTGTGTGACCACCCAGGTTCCATGCCCATTCCCAGGCGCACACCTTAGAGGAGCCCCGGGATGTGGGCCCCGGGATCCACACAGGGATGCTCGGGGGAGCACAGTTGGCAACAGCTCAGATGTGGGCGGGTGAGTTGGGGGCACAGACATGCCCTGAAAGGCCAAGGGACGAATCAGTTACCTGGGATTGGGTTCGGGACATGATACCACAAACACGGTGTCTCGGCCTATTGAATATTTTAAGCTACTAGAGTTTGAGAAAATGGCAGAAGCATGAGGGTCCCTCTGAGCTTCCCCCACCTCTCTTCCCTGAAGCAGGTCACAAAGCCCTCAGGTGAGAGGTGCCCTCTGCACACCCAGAGGAAAAGAATGTCTGCATCTCCACACATGGAGGGAACCAAGAAGAGTCCCGACAAGCAGGCCTTGCTGACCACCCCCCCCAGTTACTGCATCACTCATCCTCCCCGAGCACCGCCGTCCTCCACGACTGCCCGCTCTGCACCACACCCAGCATCACGTGCTCAGCTCTGTTTCTTTGGGTCCTCGTGTCCTTATGGAGGCGCCCATGTCACGTGAAATTTTTTTGTTTATTTATTTATTTTTGGCTGTGTTGGGTCTTTGTTGCGGTGTGCAGGCTTCTCACTCTGGTGGCTTCTCTTGTTGCGGAGCACGGGCTCTAGGCACGTGAGCTTCAGTAGTCGTGGCACATGGGCTCAGTAGTCGTGGTGCATGGGCTCAGTAGTTGTGGCTCACGGGCTCGGTAGTTGTGGCTCACGGGCTCAGTAGTTGTGGCTCGTGGGCTCAGTAGTTGTGGCTTGTGGGCTCCGTAGTCGTGGCTCGTGGGCTCAGTAGTTGTGCCTCACGGGCTCAGTAGTCTTGGCTTGTGGGCTCAGTAGGTGTGGCATGCAGGCTCAGTAGTTGTGGTTCATGGGCACAGTAGTTGTGGCTCGTGGGCTCAGTAGTTGTGGCACATGGGCTCAGTAGCTATGGTTCATGGGCTCAGTAGTTGTGGCTTGTGGGCTCAGTAGTGTGGCTTGCGGGCTCTAGAGCACACGTTCAGTAGTTGTGGTGCTTGGGCTTAGTTGCTGTGTGGCATGTGGGATCTTCCCAGACCAGGGCGCAAACCCGTGTCCCCTGCATTGGCAGGTGGATTCTTAACCACTGCACCACCATGGAAGTCCCATGTGAAACTTATATTAAATAAATCTGCATGCTTTTCTCCTACTAATCTCTCTTTGTCGGTGTAATTTTCAGACCCAGACAGGGGCCCTGAGACAGTGGAGGAAAACTCTTTTCTCCTCTATACTTATAACCACATTGAAGCACCTAAGAAACAAAATACTGACTGAAAAAAAGTCCCTAAAGGAACTACACTGTTGGTGGGAATGTAAATTGATACAGCCACTATGGAGAACAGTAGGGAGGTTCCTTAAAAAACTTAAAATAGAATTACCATACGACCCAGCAATCCCACTCCTGGGCATATACCCTGAGAAAACCATAATTTAAAAAGAGTCATGTACTACAATGTTCATTGTAGCTCTATTTACAATAGCCAGGACATGGAAGCAACCTAAGTGTCCATCAACAGATGAATGGATAAAGAAGACGTGGCACATATATACAATGGAATATTACTCAGCCATAATAAGAAACGAAATTGAGTTATTTGTAGTGAGGTGGATGGACCTAGAGTCTGTCATACTGAGTGAAGTGACTCAAACACAGAAAGACAAATAGATCATATGATATCACTTATAGGCGGAATCTAAAACAATGATACAAATGAACTTATTTACAAAAGAGAAACAGACTCACAGGCACAGAAAACAAACTTATGGTTACCAAAGGGGATAGCGGGGTGCGGGGGGGAATAAACTAGGAGTTTGGGATTAACATATACACATTACTCTATATAAAACAGATAAACAAGGACCCACTGTATAGCATATGAAACTATATTCAATATCAACCTATAATGGAAAAGAATCTGAAAAAGAATATATATATTTTTTTATATATATATAAAAGTTATGTATGTATAACTGAATCATTTTGTTGTACACCAGAAACTAACACAACATTGTAAATCAGCTATACTTCAATTAAAAAAATGTCCCCAAAGAATACATACAGCAAAGGCTACCTATAGCAAGTTAAGAAAGCCCTACAGGGCTTCCCTGGTGGCGTAGTGGTTGGGGGTCTGCCTGCCGATGCAGGGGACGCGGGTTCGTGCCCCGGTCCGGGAAGATCCCACATGCCGCGGAGCGGCTGGGCCCGTGAGCCATGGCCGCTGAGCCTGCGCGTCCAGAGCCTGTGCTCCGCAACGGGAGAGACCACAGCAGTGAGAGGCCCGAGTACAGCAAAAAAACAAACAAACAAACAAAAAAGAAAGCCCTACAAAGCTGAACTATGTCTATTGTTTAGAGAAACAAACACGTGGTAAAACTGTTAAGAAAAACGAGGGAATGATGGGGCAGAACCCAGGAGAGTGGGCCCTCTGGGGGGATCAAGTGGGCGGGGCTGGGGGGATGGTGGGAGGGCCAGCAGGGCGAGGGTGTGTCCTTTATTATAAATGGGCCTATGGTTAGATGGGTTTTGTTGAACCAGTATTTTTCATACATTACTCATACTTTGCATTTTTATTTATTCATTATTTAATAAGTTGAAAATTAATTTAGCAAGTTGGCACTATTTTATGGGGGAAAACGAAGTTCATTTATGGTAGGAGATTTCCAGACCTTTCTGCATTTCTACAAGCTTCTAGATGTCTCTTCTACTTTGATCAGGTAGCGGGGCTGCTGATTTACACGCGTCCACTGCTCAGATGTGCAAAGATGCGCAGTTCTTTTCCTGCCCCTCGTCCACCCAGACCCTCTGGGTGCTGCTGGGCGGTCGGGGGTCCTCTGTGTCTACAGATTTCAGGGGTCTTTTCCAGGCGACTCCTCTTGGGGAATTGTCAGTCTCTCAGCTGCCCCCTCCAGCCCCTAGTCCTCCGGGCCTGGCATCTGGGGTGTGGCGTGGGTCCACAGAGGGAGGCGTGTCTCGTCCGGCCCCTCTTGCTGTCCTCCTTAGCCCTCTGGTCTTGCCCGGCCCCAGGGCCGCCGGCTGCCATGAAGCTGGGGGTGGGAGGACTTCCGGTTCCTCTTGGCGCATCAGCTGCTGGGGGTACCCCTGCCGACCCGGCCCCTAGGGTCCTGGAGCACAGCGGAGGTGGCTCTGGGTCTTAGCTGCATCTCCATCAAGCCTGAGAAGCCCCTTCAGCAGGTCCTCTTCGCCGGCACCACGGCAGCCCCCGGCTCAGGCCCAGTGCTCTGTCCTCGGTGCCCTTGCTCTCCCGGTGCACGAGGGCACCCTACCTCCTTGCACAGGAGCGGAGCTCTCAGTAGGTGGCCCTGCCTCCTGCCGCGGCTGCCGCAGCCCGTGTGGTCTGGACCCGCCCCGTACGTCCCTCCTGGCTCCGGCTTCCTTGTCTCTGTGATGCTTCCCCTCAGGACCAGCAGTGGGAGGGGCAGCCCCTGATTTCCGACCCTCGTCTGTCTCCCCAGCCCCTGCTCCCCGGGCATCTGTCCAGGCAGAGGGCGGGCCTACCATCTCCGGTCTAGAGTGACATTTGTCCATCTCCTCCCTCCCTGGAAGGACCCAGAAGGTGTATTTCCCAGCACGCAGTCTTGAGCGTTTAAGGATTTCCAGGGGAACCTGTACAAGAACACATATGCCTGAGTTTCTAGCAAATAAGCCCATTTCAAGCTACTACTGAGAAGCTCTAGAGAAAGTCCATCCCACGTAGAAAGTGGGACAACCACCCAGATGCCTGGTTATCGCCTTCGATCTTTACGCGAGGCCTGTGGGGGAACGAGACCCCAGAACTTAGCATCATAATGAGGAGTCCTTTTCCCTCCCGCAGGTGATGTGAACTTCACTTTACACCAAGAATCACAGCAAACTCCAGACAATTAGGAAGTTGAATGTAAGAAAATTAAAGGGTAGAGCAACTAGAAGAATACAATTAGATATTTATCAACCATCTGGGGGAGTAAGGACAGAGTGAATTTAGAAGTGGTACAGGTCACAAGGAAAATAATGGGCAGATTTGACTATGAAATTAATTTTTAAATGAAATTAAATTTCTATTTCATTAATATTTTAAAATTATAAATTTAAATTCACTTTAATTACAGAATTAAATTTTAGTTACAGTTAATTAATATTTGTTTAAATGTGAATCCAACTTTAATTAATTTAATTTTTACATTAAACTTGCTTTAACCTAACTGGCTGTTGGTGAAATTGGTTGCAGTCAAATTGGATTTCGAGTGACTTGGTTTAGCAGAGGCTGGCCAGCTCCTCCTCTGGCGGCATGGCGGTGGGGACAGAGAGGAGAAGGATTTGAGTGACGAGGGAAAGTCGGGGCTGATGACTGGTTAGACAGGGCCGGCTGGTAGGTGCAGGCATCAAGGATGGATCTGAGGTTTTGAGCCCAGGTAGCCGGGAGGTAGTGGGACTAATGAACCCACCTAGGGGCGGGGTGGCGGAGCAGGCATAGCTACTCAGCTAAAATCACTATTGGTCACTGGTTCTCAGAATCACCTGGTGGGGGGTTATTAACATACCGATGGAGCGCTGGCCCATCCCCAGAGGTGCTGATTCGGTAGGTTTGAGACAGGGCTTGAGAATTTGCAGGTCTAACAGGTTCTCCGGTAAGGCTGAGGCTACTGACCAGGGACCTCGCTTTGAGAATCACCCTCTGGTCTTTGGGGTAGAGGACGTGGGTGGGACCCGGCAGCATTGTGACGGTGGCGCTGGAGCCCTGGAGAGAGGTCAGGACCAGAGATGAGGATAAAAATTGTTACCATTTACTGCCCCGCTTCCCACTGGCATGCCAGCAGTGGGGTGAGGGCCTGAATAGTCGTCGGCCCTTAGGGTGGGGCTGGGCAGGGGCTGGACAGGCCAGAGCCCTGCGGCCAATTCTTTCTGACCTCAGTCACCTCCACTTACTCTGGCTGGCGTACAAGTATTTTTTCTTACGTAAGCAGTGGAATGAAAAACTGTAAAGCATGGGAAAGCTCTGCTTTACCGAGTACTCATGCTGGGGCAGGCTAAAGTGATGTCCCCATGAGCAAGATGCTATTATTATCCAGACTGAAGACAGGAGAAAATGGAGGTTTAGAGGGGTTAAACCACTTTCATGGTTGGCGTCAATGTCGCCGGCAGATGCAGGATTAAAGCCCTGTCTGGCCCATTTCCAGACTTGGAGACTCTAATCATTATGCCTCTTCCAGGATTTGGACATTATCTGTATGGAGGTGACGTTTATTTTTATTTTTTAAATTTATTTTTATTTATTTTTGGCTGCGTTGGGTCTTCGTTGCTGCGCACCGGCTTTCTCTAGTTGCGGCGAGCGGGGGCTACTCTTCGTTGTGGTGCGCAGGCTTCTCATTGCGGTGGCTTCTCTTGTTCCAGAGCACAGGCTCTAGGTGCGCGGGCTTCAGTAGTTGTGGCTTGTGGGCCCTAGAGCGCAGGTTCAGTAGTTGGGGCACATGGGCTTAGTTGCTCCGTGGCATGTGGGATCTTCCCGGACCAGGGCTCGAACCTGTGTCCCCTGCATTGGCAGGCGGACTCTTAACCACTGTGCCACCAGGGAAGCCCCACAGGTGACATTTAAAGCAATGAGATTGGAGGAAACCACCGAGAAGAGAGTTTATAGAGAATGTCCAAGCACATCACCTTGGGAGCCTCCACATTCAGGCGATGAGGGGAAGAGGCTGAGCCCTAGGGGAGGCCATGGAAACGAAAGGAGACGGAAGCACCAAGAGCAGGAGTTTCAGGAGCGCCACATGCCTTGGAGCCGTCCAGAAAGAAAAAGACGAAGAGGAGGCCCCCGAATTTTCAGCTGAGGTCACTGTTGATCCTTAAAGGAACTGCTTCACCAGAGAAGTGAAGATTAGCATTGGGAGTGTTTCAGTTATCTGCTGCTAATTAACAAACAACCTTACAGCGTTTTAAAGATTAGCATCATCGTTGCGTTTCTGTAGGTTGATGAGGCCCCGCTCGCTGGTGGTTCTCCAGCTGCATACGTGTGTCGGCTGGGGCCCTGAGAGGCTCGTTGGGGCAGGAACTGTCCCACATGGCCCCTCTCACCCTGGCACTTAGTGCTGGCTGCTGGCGGGCGCTCAGCTGGGGATGGTGACCCAGGACCCTGGTTGTCCTCCCCATAGGTAGTTTCTCCACAAGACCTGGGCTTCTCATGGGGCAGCAGGATTCCGGGAAGATGGGTCCCAAGTACATAAAGTCAAAGCTGTACATCTCTTAAATCTCTGAAGTTACACAACATCATTTCAACAATATTGTGTTAGTAAAAGCAAGACACACGTCAGACCCAGATTCAAGGGGGTGGGGAAATACACTCCACCTCCCCTGGGGAGGAATGACCAAGATTTGAGGCCGTTTTAAACCACCCAGAGGGTGGGTGCTGGGAATGTGGGTTACTTACCTTTCAAGAGCTACTGCAATGAAGGGCGGTTGTTTCAGAGCCCAGAGGTTTTAGGGAAGGGCCTTTGTAGCGTACAGGTTACTCATCTCATGGAGTGCTGGTCACCAGCATTACCACATATGTACAGCTTACAACAGTGACATTTGTTACCTCACAGTTTCTGTGGATCGAGAGTCCAGGCTCGGCCGAGCTGGGTGCTCTGTGTCACAGCCTCACAGAGCTGTGGTCAAAGTATCAGTTGGGGCTGCGGTCTCATCTGATGCTTCAGAGGGGCGGGGCGGGGGAGAGGATCTATTTCCAGGATTTTGTGGCTTTGAGCAGCTTTTGATTCCTTGTGGACTGTTGGACCAAGGAGCACAGTTTTTTTTTTGTTTTTTTTGGGTTTTTTTTGCGGTACGCGGGCCTCTCACCGCTGTGGCCTCTCCCGTTGCGGAGCACAGGCTCTGGACGCGCAGGCTCAGCGGCCATGGCTCACGGGCCCAGCTGCTCTGCGGCATGTGGGATCCTCCCGGACCGGGGCACGAACCCGTGTCCCCTGCATCGGCAGGCGGACTCTCAACCACAGCACCACCAGGGAAGCCCCAGGAGCACAGTTTTGAAGGCCACTGGCTGGAGGCCACTGTGAGCTCCTTGCGACCCGAGACTTCCCAATGTGGCGGCTCAAGGCCCGAAAGAGAGAGAGTGCTCCCAAGACAGGCACAATGTCCCTTAATCACATCCACACAATCACGTACATCCTGTCGCCTTTGCCGCATTCTAGTTGTTACAAAGCAAGTCACAGGTCACACCTGCACACAAGGTCCTGAACACCAGGAGGTGGGGATTCCAGGGACCATCCCTGCCACAAAAGACTTGCATTTGCTTCTAGGCTGGAAGGCAGTGGCCAGTGTAGAGCAAAAATCCATCTTTAGAGACAGGCCAGGGGTGACTGGTGGACAGGGGCCAAGGTCCACCTAAGTTAGATTTGGAGAGGAGGACTTCTTTTCTTTTGAATCTATAGGAAGAGGGAAGGAATTGGAGAAGATAAAAGAAGTTTTAAAGTGTAAAGGGGGACGTTTCCAAGAAAGCTCACATGGTGGGCCTCCATCTTCCTGGTCAACAGGAGGTGAGGCTATTTACTGGGTCTGAGAGTTGAGTGGGGATTCACGTTTTGAGGAAAGGAGAAAGTATCTGAAACAGGTGCTGTGCTGAATGTCATCAAGGTTGATCAGAAGTGAGAAAAAGGAGAGAAAAGGATCTTGATCAGCACACAGGGTCAGTGTAGGTGAACACGCACTGATTTAGAACTGTCGGCCAGCAGTGGTTGGGCCATTATTAAAACTGCTGGTTATGGGATTTAAGCCACCTCAGGAGGCAAATGAGGTCAAGAGCAAGTAGAAAATGGTAAGAACAGAGAGTAGAAAGGGCAAGAGATTCCCATGAAGGCAAGTAGTAGGTTCAATGACTAGGGGAATGATGTAAAGAGAATTTTGATTCTTAATTCTTAATCGCATTTGAATTTCCAGCGAAACGTGAAGTTCCCTCTCCATGAAATACCCCCTCCCTTGGCTCCTGTAAGACACCCTCTCCTGCTTCCCTGAAGCCCTGATCTCTTCCTCCTCAGGGTTCCTCCTTAGGCCTGCCCCTCTTCCCTCCTCTCAGGGCCATTGCATCGCCTCCTGTGGATTTAATTACTCTCGAAAGGCTGCCAACTTCCCAAAGGTGTATTTCTAGCACAGATTTTCTCATTAGTTTCAGCCCAGGAGCCCACATGTCCCACAGGCACTAAAGCTGGACATTTCACACACGGAAAGCATCCTTTCTCTCCCTCCCCTTCCCCGATGTTTCCTATGTTGGGGAAGGGCACCCACACAGATGCTTTGCTCAACTAGGAAACCCAGTGTCATCCCTGACATGTCCTTTTCTTCACCCCATCCCATCCCATCCCATCTGTAACACTGGACCACTTTTCTCCCTTCACTATGGCCACTCTCCCACCCCAGCTACCAACACATTTGGTCAGATCACCCGCTCAGGCTCCTGCACTGCCTCACTACTTCTAGTATCGATCCTCTACAATCTGTTTTCTTCCTTGTAGCCAAAGGGACCTTGCAAAATGCAAATCTCATTATGTCAATAGCCCCTACCCGGACATACACACACCATTTAAAATCCTTCACTGACTTCCTATGGCCCATAGAATAAATAATAAAGGATAAGATTTACCAGGAACTTATTATTTGTGCTGGGCACAGGGATTCACATTACTTGTGTTACAGAACAAATCCCTTAGCAGGATAATTCAGCACCTTCATTATCGGGTCCCAGGGTAACCCTCCAGCCTCCTTGTCTACACCTCCCTCTCCACCTGGCTCATCCCAACTCACCCTTTAGGAATCAGTTCACAGGCTGATAGCACCTCTAGGAAGCCTCCTTCATCCTGGTTTCAATCTCTGTTATGGGACATGAACCCAGCACCACCTTCTATAGTATTAACCTTCTCGTTCGTGTCCACCACTCCTCTGTCTTATTAGTTATCCTACCTGCAATATCTTTCAGGGGGCCTGGTTCATAGTCATTTCTCAATAAATATTTGTTGAACCAATGAATGGATCTTGGAGTTAAGACAATTCCAAACATTGGGAGCTGTCAGGAGCGTTACCCTTGGGTACACTCACACTGGGGTGGGTGGTGACCTTGAGTGCCTTCCTGCAGACCCAACCCTGCTAAACCCTAGGAAGGGAGGAAACCCAGCAAGCGTATGCCCTTGTATGGATGTACCACATTTTGTGTATCCATTAAGACAGTAAATTTTGGCATGCAGCCACAGAAACCTGGAGCACAACAGGGGTCAAAGATGGGGGAAATTAAGAGTGCTAATTTCTATGTTCTAATGGTTGAACTGTAGTGCACTACAGTGTATTTTATCATGGTCTGATAGGCATGGGGTTTTGCACTAAAGCTACCATGTTCTTCCAGGAAAATCTTGTGGTATACAGTGTTACCTTATTTTGCATACGTTTTTATTTTTATAACATGAATCCTACATTGAAATATGCCTATTTTAAGTAGATAAAATAAGAGTTAATTCAATGTATGACAAATTGTAATAGAGTATTGTATAAATATATTGATATCGTTCCTGGCCTGTTACCTAAAATTGGATTTAGGCCCAAAGTCATAAGCAATGAGGATATTTATTAATACGATTTTAAGGAAAAAGATAAATCTAAGCAATATGCAGAGCATTTTCTAATTCAATGTGGAAAACTTGGATTCCCAATAGTTAATCATATATACCCCTTGGGGCTGTAATCGCCCTCAGAGAGGCCATCCCAGTCCTTCCAGTATAAATGGGTCCTCTGCCCCCTTTTGTTTCTTGAGAGCACCTGGACACACCGATTCTTATTTGTTCACTGCTTGTTCACGGTCTCACTCTGCCACTAGAATCTGTTCTAAGTTCTGTGTCTTTCCCACTCACCCCTATGTCCTAGAACCCAGCACCATGCCTGATCATGGCAGGAGCCCAGGACTGAAGACCCAAGAAGAACACGAAACAGTGAAGGTGGTTGTGTGCTCAGGATGAGTCGTTTGAGATGCAGAAGCTCCTTCAACATTGGCTTAGTATTTCAGCATGAAAATATCTTTAAAGTGAACTGCAATTATGGACGCACGTTCCAAAGGAAAGGCCTGCCATTCTGCTTCCTGCTGACGTTGGTCAGCTTGCAAACTCCAGTTCTCACCCGGGTAGCATCGCTCAGAGAAGTGTGAGAAATCCAGTACCTTCCCGCATAGAATTCTGTGCCCTCACAGCCGAACGAGACTCAGCATCACCCCTTCTGGGAGCAGATGGAGCTTCTCATGTTTCTCAGTTGACGCCCAATCTCTCGCCTTCCTGCCCCCCTTTACCTACTTGTCTGCCACCATCACTTCAGCCCTGATGCATGACAGTAAAGCAAGGCTATTTTCAGAGTCCTATTTTAGCCTCAAAAATTAGTCCGAGGGGGCTTCCCTGGTGGCACAGTGGTTGAGAATCTGCCTACTAATGCAGGGGACACGGGTTCAAGCCCTGGTCTGGAGGATGCCACATGCCGCGGAGCAACTAGGCCCGTGAGCCACAACTACTGAGCCTGCGCATCTGGAGCCTGTGCTCTGCAACGGGAGAGGCCACAACAGTGAAAGGCCTGCGCACTGCGATGAAGAGTGGCCCCCACTTGCCACAACTAGAGAAAGCCCTCACACAGAAACGAAGACCCGACACAGCAAAAACAAAAACAAACAAACAAAAAAAACCCAAAAAACTCCTACCCCCAACATCTTCTTAAAAAACAAAAATTAGTCCGAGGGCTTCCCTGGTGGCTCAGTGGTTGAGAGTCCACCTGACGATGCAGGGGACGCAGGTTTGTGCCCCGGTCCGGGAAGATCCCACATGCCGCGGAGCGGCTGGGCCCGTGAGCCATGGCCGCTAAGCCTGTGCGTCCGGAGCCCGTGCTCTGCAATGGGAGAGGCCACAACAATGAGAGGCCCGCGTACCGCAAAAAAAAAAAAAAATTAGTCTGAGTTCCTACACAGCCCTAGCAGTACTGCAATTTAATAAACGACATCGATTACGACCTATGTTATGTCTCAGTACAACCACGGATTTCATACAGCAATGTTGTGAGTTCATCTCCATGTCTATGATGAAATCTTGAGCCACTATCCCCCATAGTAGAGTGCAGGTGGCAGATGGAAGGTTCCACAACTGCTGGGCTAGAGGGCTCAGGTAGCCTTGTGCGTGGGCTGCCCCTGGTAGAAGGCCCTCAGCATGTGCTCTCATCCTGGCGTTCACCTTTCTAAACCCCAGAGAGCCGGAAAGCCAGAACCAGAACTTTCCTGACTCCCTTGCAGCTAGGGTTCTGGATGTGAACACACTGCAGCGTGAGACCCACCGTGGAAGGTGAAGAGGAGCAGAGGTCCTCTCTGTGCTGCTGAGACGGCTGCCACGCTGGGTCAGGGAGGCGCGGGGGTTTACGGCTGGACTCAGCATCCCAGTGTGTAGCCCTCAGTCCAGTGAGGATGGGAGGCGTCCGTGCTGGGAGTGGAGGTGACAGCAGGATCAGCCTCTGGTCTCTGAATCTCACCTATGGAGGTAAGTCTGGTAGCAGCTCTCCAGCTACTCCTGCACTCGGCTGTGATTTTGGAGGTGCCCAGTATCCTGTATGAAATCCCATTCTGCTTGAAAACCTGGACTGCGGCTGTTAAAACCCCACTAAGGACTCAGTCAGGCTACTGAGCTGGACTCTACGTGGCTGCTTTGGGCTCTCCTTGGGGAAATAGGAAGTTTTCCTTGACACATAATAAACGTTTATTAAACGCACTGCTTGTCCAACATGAAAGGGCTTCATTGAAAGATTAACTAATATGTCCTACATTAAGCAACTTACAGTATTTTAAAATCTCTAAATACTCCCAGTTTCTCAAAATATAAGACACACATGGAGGATACCAGATGATGAAAACCTAGTTCTTTTTTAAAAAATAAATTTATTTATTTTTTATTTTAATTTTATTTTTGGCAGTGTTGGGTCTTTGTTGCTGCACGTGGGCTTTAGTTGCGGTGAGCAGGGGCTACACTTCGTTGTGGTGCACAGGCTTCTCATTGCAGTGGCTTCTCTTTTTTTTTAATTTAATTTTAATCTTTTATACAGCAGATTCTTATTAGTTATCCATTTTATAGATATTAGTGTGTATTTGTCAATCCCAATCTCCCAGTTCATCATACCTGCGGTGGCTTCTCTTGTTGTGGAACACGGGCTGTAAGAGCGTGGGCTTCAGTAGTTGTGGCATGTGGGCTCAGTAGTTGTGGCACATGGACTTAGTCACTCTGCGGCATGTGGGATCTTCCCGGCCCAGGGATCGAACCTATGTCCCCTGCATTGGCAGGTGGATTCTTAACCACTGCACCACCAGAGAAGCCTGAAAACCTAGTTCTTAATGAGACTGGTGGTCTCCAGAGGCGGGGGTAGGTGAAATGGGTGGAGGGGGTCAAAAGGTACAAACTTCCAGTTATAAAGTAACTAAGTCCTGGGATGTAATGCACAGCATGGTGTCTACAGTTAATAAACTGTGCTGCATATTTGAAAGTTGCTGAGAGAGTACACCTTAAAGGTTCTCATCACAAGAAACAAATTCTGTAACTGTGAGATGATGGATGTTAGCTACACTTAACTGCGGCCACCATTTCACGCTGTATATGAATAGCGAATCATTAGGCTGTACACCTGAAACTAACACAATGTTCTACCTGAATTATACCCGAATGTTCTACCTGTCAATTATACCTGAATTTTAAAAAATGTGGGGACTTGCCTGGTGGTCCAGTGGTTAAGAACCTGAGCTGCCAGTGCAGAGGGCATGGGTTTGATCCCTGGTCAGGTAACTAAGATCCCACATGCTGCATGGCTAAGAAAGAAAAAAAAAAAAAGCTTATTCAATAATAAAGCTGTTTTAAAAAAAATTGGTTTAAAAGAAAATAAATAAGAAATGTGAAAAAAGCTTAGTTCTTACCCCAAGTGAGAGGGATACAAGGCATACGGCTCCTCACGTCATCTTAAGGGTACCAGCCCAGCACCAAGAGACGACATCTACAGTTACTTACATCTGTCCCTGGAAGAGGACCAGATATCCCCACCGCCGCAGACTTTGGACTTGGCCACGTAATGTGCTTTGGTCAACGGCATGTGCAAGAACCAGTTGTGTATCACCTCCAAGCAGAAGGTGCAGAGTCACTGTGAGATTTCACCAGTCTGCCCAGGTCCCAGAATGGGAGAACGCACAGTCTGCAATGTAACAAGAGTAAGACGCCTTTACTGTAAGCCAGAGATTTGGCGGTTGTTTGCTACCGCACAGAAAGAGATTAATACCCTGGAAGAGAAGAATTTCGTTTTACTGGCGGATATTGAGTAAGTACTCTCGGAGCGGGTGCGATGTCAGGTTTCCTTGGAGGTGTAAGTAGGATTTCAGGGGACAGAGAAGGAAGCAGGCGGGGTGTATGTTTATATCCAAAGAGACAGATGTGGGAACATGCAGGTGGATTGGGGAAGAGGGCGGAGAACAACGAGTAACCGGATAGATCTAGAATCTCTGGTGCGAATGGAGCGGAGTGGAAGATCCTTTCAACCACATTGAAAGGGACTTGAATGTGGTCATGAGGGACTTGAACATCACGGTCAGCGGTCAACACTTCTCAAAGTGGACGGGGAAGGCCACCTCTGGAGGAGGGAGCAGTCAGGAGATAGCCCGAGATTTAGGAATATTTACGGGCTGAAGGAAATGGGCCAAATCAGAGGTAATACTGGAAGATATGAGAGAGGAAAATTGGGATCAAAGATGGCGCCTTGGAAAGTTTTTCTGAAATCAGTAAAGAAAAACAACAAACGGATAATGAGAACTTTGGAGGTGGAGTGAGTTCACACCAGACAGCCCTGATCCCAGTGAAGGGGTAGATTGTGGAAAGTGAGGGGTGGGAGGGGGTGGAATAGCCTTGCGGGGGGAGGGGACGGGATGGCCACAGAGGAGGGGTCAGCTTCAGAGGCATCACGTGACTTGTCACCAGCATGGTGTAAAGTACATGGACCAGCAAGTACCGTACCTAGAAATCTTCCTGGCACACAGTTCACTGGTGCTCAGGAAATGCCTGACCCCTCTTTGGTTTTCCTTTATGTAATTTACCAGGTCCTTGAATACGGACGCTTTTCAGGCCAGAGCCCACAGGCCATTATGTCCTCTCTCCGAGGCCACCACTTTCCATCTGTGCTGTCGCAGGTGCCGCCCACGCCAGAAAACCCCACCGTGCACTCTTCATGGCTCACAGGCTGGCCTCCCCCCGTCAACCCCCTTCTCAGAGTCAGTGCTGTCAGTCTGGGGTAAATTCCATGCACAGTCTAATCTCAGCACTTTACAGGCTTGTTGACTCACGTGGCTTCTTGCAATTCTAGTCACACGATTAGACACTGGAGAAGTGGCAAACTGGGTTTGCAACTAGATGCTGCATCAAAGATGTACCTCAAATCCAACAAAATTAATGAAGCCAGCACGAGTCTCCTGCTTGGCACTGAGTGGGGCTGGCAGGGATTCCTCCCGGGCACAGCACGGAGGAACAAGTGAACAGCGGCTCCCGACGCAGCGCCGGGAGTTCTAAGCTGCAGAGTCGAACCAGCTCAGCTGCTAACCCGACAAAAACTTGGTGTGAATATACATGTATGTGCTACGTTTCTATGAGAGCACAGAACACGCGTCTATAAATAGTCAGCTGAAGCTGGCAGGGACAACAGAAGCTCTGTACTTTCTTGGCTTACTAAACTGCACAGAAAGACGGAACGCTGTGTGAGCCCTGCTACGGGAGGGGTGTGTACTCAGCCCACCGTGGAGGAGTCTGCTGAGAACGTGACGTCAGACGCCAGGACCAGCTCTCCCCCGTGTTCTGGGCTAGTTCAGTGTGACGGCTTCAAGGAGGGCTTTGAGCTCAGGCAGGAAGGAGGAAGCGTTTCTCTAAGCTGGTCTAGGTTAGAGAAAAACCCAGTAAATACCCAGGTGCTGGCAAGGCAGGGGTGGGGGGAGTCCAGGGGAACCAACACTCACGATGTGTGTGACGTTCACATGTGTCACACGGATGCGCAGACACAGCTCTGCATGCGGTGCGTGTGCTTTTGAGAACTCAGAGTTTCAGGCACTGGGCAAAACCTTCTGGTGATTATAAATATAAGTTATATACAATAATTTGATTACAAATTAATGTAACATTTTTTGACGTCTGTACCCTCTAAGGAACAGTTTATTCAACATGCATCTTGAGTATCTCCCAAGTTCGAGGCACCGTGCTTGGTGCCAGGAACAGAAAGATGAGTAAAGCAGGGTTCCAGTCTTTGGGGAGCCTGCAATCCAGTGACGAGGATTCTGCAGGGCTGTTGAGTGCTGTAACATTGGAATATACAAAGCCTTTGGGACTCACAGAAAGTTGCTCCAGTCCCTTTTGCTGGATGATAATAAATTAGCCCAGGACTTAGCGGCATAAGGCAACCATCGTATTATTCTCACAGATTCGGTGGGTTAGGGATTTGGAGAGGCACGGAGCATGGAGGAGGGACCCCACCTGGAAACAGGACGACCAGGTCTGCCCACCAGGTGTGTACACGTGGCCTCTGCAAGGAGCTAGGCTTCCTCACAGCTCCAAGGGGATGAGTTCCAGCCAACAGGGTGGAAGCCACATTGTCTTTCAGGGCCCAGCCTCATAAGACACCAGTGTCTCTCCTGCCACAGACTCTGTTGGATGAAGCCCGCCCAGAAGCAAGAGGAGGGACGTGGACCCAAACTCTCAGTGCGGGGAATGTCGAAGAATTCTGTGGCCATTTATAAAAACTGCTGTGGGGCTTCCCTGGTGGCGCAGTGGTTGAGAGTCCGCCTGCCGATGCAGGGGACACGGGTTCGTGCCCCGGTCCGGGAGGATCCCACGTGCCGTGGAGCGGCTGGGCCCATGAGCCATGGCCGCTGAGCCTGCGCGTCCGGAGCCTGTGCCCCGCAACGGGAGAGGCCACGGCGGTGAGAGGCCCGCGTACCGCAAAAACAAAACAAACAAAAACTGCTGTGAAGAGAGCACCTTCCTAGCTGGGGAGTCAGGGAAGGCTTCACGGAAGAGGTGACGTTTGGGCTGCATCCTGAGGAGTGGAAGTTTGCCAGGAGAAGTGGCGAGGGTGTCAAGAACAGCATCCCAGGCTCACACACCCATGGGGACACAGAGGTAGGAGAAGGAGGAATCCAAGTGGGGGACCACGAACAGATCAAGCATCAGAGGAAAATCAGTCTCACTGCTCTCCCATTCTCTGGATACATCAAGCGTCGGAACTGCTAACTCAACTCAGCCATTGCTCACTGATCCTTAAACCAGGCGCATCGCCTCGGGAAAGTGCCGTGGAGCACGTGGGTTTAAAGTCAGGCTTGAAAGTGAAGGGACAGCTGTTCTTTAGCAAACACCTAGCATGTACTCCCTGTGGGCACCAAGGACAGGGCCGTTTCCACTCACTCGATCCTAACCACCACCCTACAAGGCGACTCCTGTTACTACCTCGCTGACAGATGGGGAAGCTGAGGTCCAGAGAGGTGGGGTTACCTGCTCAGCTGGCCAGGGGCACACCTAGGATTCAAAGCAGGTAGCCTGACCACAGGGTCTGGACACCTGACCCCTGCACGGGGCCACCCCTCAGACAGCTGGGGCAGAACAGAGGCTGAAACTGAAGGCCACCCCGGGAGACTGATCTGTGTGGAGACCAGAAGCCCTTTAGGGCCACCTGAAACGGCAAGGAATGTGATCTAAACTGTGCGCACACAGCTCACACGGCTGGTTCTGGGCTGGTCCAGATAGACAAGTCTCTTGCTTCCCTATTCAGCGTTCTTCACTGTTCCCTAAAGCTCGCGGGCCCGAAGAGAGTACTTTCTGGTCCAGCACCTCTTCTGATCTCTCCAAGGACGACGTAAGAGTCTAGACTCTGGAAGAAACCAGCAATGGGGCTACCCCATGGGGTCAGGGGCAGGGTCTCCCAGGCGAGGTCTTAACCTACATGGGACGTTTTAAGGCTAATCTAGAACAAGGCCAAGCATATTCTTCTGTGGTTTGACTCGCAAAGATAAAATGCCATATATTACGGCAGTTTAATTTCCCCATCAACTCAGCACTGTTTTTACCGCCCTGAGCTGTGGTTGACCTAATGCTTTGCTGTGCCGTGTGGTACCACTTAGATGCACATGCTGACATCAGGACAGACAGCATCACATGGGCAGAAGGTCTGAATGAAAACTCCACGATGTTATCATCCCTCAGGTACTTAGTGTAGAACCTAAGATGCACAATGCTTAAGAAAGTGGTGGAGGTTCACTGTGACCTCAGGAAAACGGTGGGAGCAACTGGCAGCTCAATTCCGGGTTCTGGGAAAGCGCTTTTAAATGGACATTGTGCTAATCTCATCATCTTCTATAAAAAATTTAGACCGTTTACTTTGTGATGACTTTCCACGTTCACTGAGATATATTAGGAAGTGGTAGGAATAATAAAAACAACAAAAACCATAATATCAAGCCCTTGGCACAAAAACGTCCTCCAAGCAGCCTCATGCAAAAAGACCAGGGCAGGTGAAGTGGATCATTTTGAAATTGAAGGTAGTTTAAAGGATCAAATCAACAGTTCTAGAATTTGTGTACAGAGTCTAAAGGCATGACCTGGGAGGGAAGCCAGGCTTGTTTTGACAGGAGGTGTGTGATCACGAGGCTGGGACCAGAGCTGTGTGCCCTCAGTCTCATGAGTCACCTCTGGTGAGCTTCAGTGGACACACAACATATGTAGTTTTGCTGCACAGCAAAGGAAACCATAAACAAAATGAAAAGACACCTATACACTGGGAGAAGATATTTGCAAATGATGAGACCAACAAGGGATTAATTTGTAAAATACACAAACGGCTTATACATCTCAATATCAAAACAAACAAACAAACGACACAATCAAAAAATGGTCAGAAGGTCTAAATAGCCATTTCTCCAAAGAAGACATACAGATGGCCAAGAGGCACATGAAAAGATGCTCCCCATCACTCATCATTAGAGAAATGCAGATCAAAACTACGATGAGGTATCACCTCACACCGGTCAGAATGGCCATCATCAAAACATCTACAAACAATAAATGCTGGAGAGGGTGTGGAGAAAAGGGAACCCTCTTGCACTGTTGGTGGGAATGTAAATTGGTGCAGCCACTATGGAGAACACTATGGAGGTTCCTTAAATAGAGCTACCATATGATCCAAGAATCTTACTGCTGGACATATATCCAGAGAAAACCCTAATTCAAAAAGACACATGCACCCCAAGGTTCACAGCAGCACTATTTACAATAACCAAGACATGGAAACGACCTAAATGTCCATTGACAGATGAATGGATAAAGAAGATGTGGTACATACATACACAATGGAATACTACTCAGCCATAAAAAAGAATGAAATAATGCCATTTGCAGCAACACGGATGAACCTAGAGATTATCATACTAAGTGAAGTAAGTCAGACAGAGAAAGACAAATATATGGTATTGCTTATATGTGGAATCTATAAAATAATACGAATGAATTATTTATAAAACAGAAACAGACTCACAGACTTGGAAAACAAACTTATGGTTACCAAAGGGGAAGGGGGGGGATAAATTGGGAATTTGGGTTTAACAGATACACACTACTATATATAAAATAGATAAACAACAAGGACCTACTGCATAGCACAAGGAACTATGTTCAATATCTTGTAATAACCTATAATGGAAAAGGATCTGTAAAAGAATAAATATATATAACTGAATCACTCTGCTGTACATTTGAAACATTGCAAATCAATTATACTTCAATAAAAAAGGTCTACACAATTATTCAGCCTTAAAAAGGAAGAAAATTCTGATACATGCTGCAACATGGATGAAACTTGAAGACACAGGCTAAGTGAAATAAACCAATCACAAAAGGAAAAAACAAAACAAAATAAAAAAACCCCAAACACATATTTTTGGCGAGTTTTCTAAAAAGTGGTTAATTAAATAAATGACTCTAAAAACTATGCTTCCTGCATGGATGGAGGGATGGATGGATGGATGGAAGGATGGATGGATGGATTTCACTAAATGCCTTTCTCTCTAGTGAAATGACCTGCGTGGTCCCCTACCTGACTTCCTGTACCAAACTCCAGTGGCAGCAGAAACAGAGACATCAAAGCACCTAGTACTAGTTTGTCAACTAGACCAACAGCCAGAAAAGCAGCCTCCTTTTTCTCTTTCTTGAGCCCATTATACATGTTTTCTGGTGCAGAGTAAAAGTGAGCCAAGAATACCCATTTGTATGCCACAAGCCTTCTGCACAGACTAGACATTCACACACACTGTAGCCGTCTCTTGGGGAAGCTATGAGAAGATTCGTGGATTTCTAAGCTGTCATTTCAAAGACACAGTTGTGGGAAAATGACTCTACAAGTATTAAAGCATTCTTGCTTTTGTGGCATTAAGATGACATGAAAAGATGTCATATTCTCTTCTAGACTTGAATCTACTAAGTACTTATTTGGGTCTATTATAGACATTGAAAATTTTCTTTAGAAAGTCTTTCTTGCTGACAAAGCGAGGGTGTCATTAGCAACGGAATATCAAAACTTCCACTTAGATGGGCCTAAAGTCCACATAAGAGAGAGTACTGAGTGTTCCTTTTTATTTGTAAGTTATCTTGATAACAAGGGTCGAAGAGGGTGTATCTCATGCCCAGGGCATTTAAATCATTGCTGTTCCCCAGTATTTACTCTCCAAGGTTTTCATGCATATTAAAACTTGGCTACTAACATGGTTATACCATGCTGAAACCATACATGGGATGTTTAGAAAGAGAAGATTATTCAATAGGCTGAGTTTTGGGAACGAGTTTGTTTTACCTTCCAGACTGAATTGCTTACAAGAAAGTGAGACTATTTTTGGATTCCTTTTTATTCTATGACTGTTAGGTCTATTGAAGCTCTTTGATTCTTCTACCTTGTTGCTTAGAAACATTTTATTAAATACTGTCAGTGCTTCAATCTGATTTAAAATGTTACTCTTCTCTGTCACTGAAGAATGAACTTGTGCTTTGCCATTTTTCCCAGTCACGGCCTTTTAAGTTATTTATAGTTGTTAATATTTTATTGACACAAGAATGCTAGGTCAGAGTGAGCCAATAGTTCTGGCCTTTCTATTTTAAGGGCATTGGTTGGGGGTTGGTCTGGAAAAGTTTGTGGCAGGCAGACACAGGAGTGATGGGGTGTCCTCAACATCCTTCATCTCTGACACTTAGAACCTAAGAGGTGGCAGGTGGATTCATAAACCTCATTTCAGATTCTTTCCCAGCACACCGCCTGGGTCCAACTGCCTATCATCTGCCTGAAATCCCACCATTGGTGATATGTCTTTGATGTTGTTTAAACAGTTATCAGTTCAAACTTACTTGGAGATTCACTGAATAGCTGGATGAACATAAGGCCTGGAAGAAGTGTGGGCTGAGACAGGACTCTTGAAAGCAGGGGCATCAGGAAGGGGGGTGGGTAGGGGGGACTCGGGGAAGAAGGGAAACTGACAAAACAAAGATCACAGTTTAATTGGGTTTAATTTGGCCCAACTTCCTCAAAGAGCTACTTCACAAAAGAGTTAATTAGGCCAGTAACTCATGTTAAACCTGAACTGCTAGTCTGGAAAAACACAAATTCTGCCTTTAAAAGTAAGACCCGATTCATACCTTCTGAATAATGGAACAACTATATTTCAAATTAACGTATCTGTATTCTGTCCACTAACAGAGAGGATTTTATGTGGCTTAGAATTGTTACCTCAAGACTGGAAGCTTATTTAAAACCAAGTGAAAGAAAACTTCCCAAATGATCACTCCAATTAAATATGCACACACACTCCACCTTTATACGGTGGTCCCTGTACGTCATGCTCTAAAGATAAAGGGCACTGCCAACTTACACAAATGACTTGACCATCCTGACTGAGATACCTTGTGTAACAGGTAATTCTCACTGTTTCAGAATCTCTCATCCTCCGACGTGATTAGCTTCAGTCTTACAACCCTAGACCTAAAATAATAGTAGCTATATCCAATACCAATGTTTTTTAAGTAAAAAGCTTGTTACCATAACATATACAGTAGGTCAGACTTCCTGAAAGTTTCAAGTTTTATGGGTGAACTGACTAAGCTTAAGAAAGGATGCTTCGTTCATTTATGAGAGGCTTTCTAACTGAGAGCTGTTAATAGGGGCACAAGCTGGGAAGAAAATATTCAAATGGATTGTAATTTGATTATGCCAATATCACTTCTGAAGACAAAGAGAACTTAGCCATGATTCAGACAGAAGAAGCTAATAATAACTTGATGTGGAGTTATTATTTTTGCCCATAAGCATCTGGGTGGTTGAAGCAATCTGATTGTATGATTAGGCACAAGTCCAATCTGGAGAAATATTTTGGTCTAAAATAGTTATGTGGGAAACCATTGGAAATATGTCTCAGCTTCTGAGAGATTTCAACCTGGTGAATCAGTACATTTTTACCCTGATATTTCATTTTTATACGCCATCGGGAAACAAACACACAAAGAAACAAACAAACAAAAAAGCATGTTCCCCAGAATTTTATGTTAATGGCCAAAATCATGGCTGATAATATTATGTACCTCAATACTCTGGGGAGCTTGTATGTTTGACAGTTATATTTGCTCACTGATCCTTAAGACAGCTGAGAAGTACAAGGTAATGGCAAGATGCTATTTCCAGACAAAACTTGGGCCATCTCAGTGGAAAGCTCTTCATAAATAATACATCTATAGATAGATGGGATTCAAAAACCAGAGCCTCCCTACAAAATGTTGCCCTTTGTATATGATAACTTAAACTTTCAAATTTTAAAAATAGTCAAACTCTACAGCATGTATTCTTAATTTCCTTCCCCCCGCCCCTTTTTTCTGTTGTTTCAACTGATGACCAGTTTCAGTGTCCTAAGACCTACCAGTCTGAAAAAGAATTGTCTGTTGACAGCTCTAGGGAGGTGGCTTGCTCAACTCAGTGCGCTGACACACTGAAGATGGATGGAGCTTTCAAATCTGGCTGGGACATCTGGGAATGTTTTTCTCTTGAGCAGCAAGATGCCACATCAGAGAAAAGAAAAAAAAAGAATATAATTTGTACAGACCCAAGGTTCTATGCTTACAAAGTCTATGAGCCGATTTTAGGGATGACAACAGTTATAGGAAAGTTTTAGATTTAGAGAATTCAAGTCTTTTCCATGTCTATATGGTCAATTAATTTACAACAAAAGAGCCAAGAATATAAAACGGTGGGAAAACTGGACAGCTACGTGCAAAAGAATGAAACTGGACCCCTGTCTTAGGCCACACACAAAAATCAACTCAAAATGGAGTAAACACTTGAATGTAAGACCTGAAACCATAAAACTCCTAGAAAACACAGGCAGTAAGCTCCTAGACGCTGGTCTTGGCAATGATTTTTTGAATCTGACACCAAAAGCAAAGGCAACAAAAGGAAAACATAAACAAGTGGAACTGTTTCAAACTAAAAATCTTCTGCACAGCAAAGAAAACCATCAACAAAATGAAAAGGCAACTATGGAATGGGAGAAAATATATGCAAATCATATATCGGATAAGGGGTTAATATCAAAAAATATTTTAAGAATTCATAAGACTCAATAGAAAAAAATCTGACTTAAAAATAGGCAAAGGACCTGAATAGACATTCTTCCGAAAAAAGACATACAAATGGCCAACAGGCACATAAAAAAATGCGCCACATCACTAATCAACAGGGAAATGCAAATCAAAACCACAGTGAGATATTGCTTCATACCTGTCAGAATGGCCATTATCAAAATGACTAAAAATAACAAGTGCTGGTGAGGATGTGAAGAAAAGGGATCCCTTGTGCATCGCTGGTGGGAACATAAATTGGTGCAACAACTATGGAAAATGGTACGGAGGTTCCTCAAAACTTTTAAAATAAAACTACCATATGATCCAGCAATCCTACTTCTGGGTATTTATTCAAAGGAAATGAAATCACTATCATGAAGAAATATCTGTACCCTCATACTCACTGCAGCAGTATTCACAGTAGCCAAGACATAGAAACAACCTAAGTGTCCACTGACGAATGGATAAAGCAATTTATACATCTCTATCTACAAATATATATGTAATACATATATACATACTATACATATATCACTATACATATACACACACACACATATGTGTGTGTATGTGTAATAGAATATTGTTCAGCCGTAAGAAAGATGGAAATCTTGCCATCTGTGACAATGTGGATGGAACTTGAGGGGATTATGCTAAATGAAGTAAGTCAGACAGAGAAAGACAAACATGGTATGATCTCATTTATATGTGGAATCTAAAACAAACAAACTCATGGAAACAGATTGGTGGTTGCCAGAGGCGGGGGTGGAGGGTGAGAGAAATGGGTGAAGGGGGTCAAAGTGTACAAACTCCCAGTTGTAAAATAAATAAGTCCTGGGGATGTCACGCACAGCACAGTGACTATGGTTAACAACACTGTACTGCATACATGAAAGTTGCTAGGAGAACAAATCTTAAAAGTTCCCTCACACGCTCAAAAAAACTTTGTAACTAGGCGAGGTGATGGATATTAACTTACTGCGGTGGTCATTTTGCAATGTATACATACACAAAATAATTATGTTGCATACCTTAAACTAATACACTGTTATATGTCAAGTATATCTCAATAAAACTGAAGGGGAAATAAAGTACAGTAGAAAGTCAGTGAAATGTTATAAACACCCCATGTACTCCAGCAGAGTGTCAGTGTATAAGGAAGGTACCATCACTTACTAAATACTCCCTCTGCCATTATTTATTAAATTCCCTCTCTCTACACTAAAAAAATTAGACCTAAACGTAAGACTGGAAACCATAAAACTCTTTGACATACCTCGTAGCAATATTTTTTTGGATCTGTCTCCTAAAGCAAAGGAAATAAAAGCAAAAATAAACAAAGGGGACCTCATGAAACTTAAAAGCTTTTACACAGCAAAGGAAATTATCGACAAAATGAAAAGACCTACCGTGTGGGAGAAAATATTTGCAAATGATATGACTGATAAGGGGTTAGTATCCAACATATATAAACAGCTCACACAACTCAACATCAAAAAAAAAAACCAACCCAATCCAAAAATGGGCAGAAGACCTGAACAGACATTTTTCCAAAGAAGACATACAGATGGCCAACAGGCACATGAAAAGATGCTCAACATCGCTAATCATGAGGGAAATGCACATCAAGGTATCATCACATACCTATCAGAATGGCCATCAACAAAAGGAACACAAATAAACAAATGTTGTCAAGGATGTGGAGAACAGGGAACCCCCCTACACTCTTGGAGGGAATGTAAATTGGTGCAGCCACTGTGGAAAACAGTATGGAGGTTTCTCGAAATATTAAAAATAGAACTACCATATGACCCAGCAATTCCACTCCTCGGTATATACCTGGAAAAAAAAAAAAAAACTAAGGGTGGGGACCCTGCCTGTTCACTGCTGGTTTCCAACACCCAGAATATGGCAGACATATGAGTAGGCAAGTAACAACATCTGTTAAATGAACAACAGTGGTCATCATGACCATCGTTGTTATGTGCTGCAGTATCGTATTCTGATATCGGTATATTGATATATATTCTTCACGTTGATTTATGAGAACGTGGCTAGAGAGGAATGGAGAACAGTCCAGCCAGCAAGTGGGCCAGGGTGTCCTGGATAACCTGGTAGTGGTAGTTTCTCTATGACCCAGCGAGTGTAGACAGGGTGGTCTATTACCCTGCTCCTAAGAATAGGTGTCCAGGCAGTTGGATTTGGACAGTTGGGCATGCATTTTTCAGGCTTTCATATTGCCCAGTGATGGCCAATGCACACATCTTCAGATTGACATGAAGACGCCAAGAGTTCAGTTCTGCACGCAATCTTCATGCTACCCACACCT
Organism: Lagenorhynchus albirostris; assembly: GCF_949774975.1. NCBI lineage: Eukaryota > Metazoa > Chordata > Mammalia > Artiodactyla > Delphinidae > Lagenorhynchus > Lagenorhynchus albirostris. Next base: position 112,113,179 of record NC_083101.1, on the reverse strand, counting down.
CACACATGTATCAGCCACCCCCTCATCAGGTAAGAAAAGTCCCGGAGGCACGACAAACAGAAAGGGAAGCTGGATTCACGTGCAAATACTCTCATGAATTTGAGGACGATGGGTTTAAACAAACCCGAGACAGTCTGATGTGTCGCGATGCCTGTATCAAGGGAGTGTAAATGGAACATCAGAGGCTGCGGCACTTCTATTCTGAACCACAGCATAATGACCATTTAGGCATTCGTGAGGGAATCAACGACTCCACTTTTCTGACAAAGCCTGCCTGTCCGCTGTTCCCACGGGCTGCCTTCTCTCTGCTCCCAAGAGAGCATTTAGAACCTGAAGCCCTTTCCCTGCGCTGGGTGACTGTGCTTGTTGCAGACCTGCCCGTCCCAGCCAGCCTGGCAGCCCGAGTCCCACATCCTCCTAAGAAGAGCGCCAGCTCCCTGAGGGTGTAGAATTCCCTGACAAACCATGTCTGTGGCTGGAGAACTTGATTCCAAGTGGTCCTCGTTTCTATGGCTACGAGACTTCCCTGAGTGGCAGAAAATAAGGGCAGGTTGCTCTCAATTTCTCAATACATTGATGTAAAATGTTAAAAGAAAATCCACCCTCTAGCTGTTCATCCTCTCCCTCTCCACCTCCTACCACTGGCATTATAGCGAACGCCACTGAGGCCTCCCAGCCTCCATCTGCCTCTACTGCCCTCCTTTCTAATATAACCCTGGTTTTGCTCAGGCCTCCTCACCCCTCTTCATAGCTGACGTGGTTCGATTTCAGGCGAGACTGGCCCTGTCCACGGGGGGTTCATCATGGTTGATATAAGCCAGGGACTGATTTAGGGACAGGCATTTCACTCAGTCCAGGGAAAAAAAGAGATGTCTGACCAGCTCAGCTGGGTGTACTTCTGAGAAAGACTTCCCTTCCTTAAAACAAACAAAACGAACAAACAAGAATAAGAAGAAATGGCCCTTTTGTATTTTCTGTTTCCGAATGCCGAGTGTGAAGGGTGATTCCTGTACTTGCTTTTCCACCTGGAGACCATGAGGGAAGCCAGTGAAGGTCCAGGGGAAATGGAACTGTTGGAGGCTGGATAAAACCTCAGTACTTAATTATGCTGATGATTTAATCACCCTGAGAAACTCTCCACCGCCAGAGCTCTTATCATGTGAGAGTACAAAAAAAAAAAAAAAAAAAAAATCCTAACGTGGCTTCAGTCACTTTGAATTGTGTTTTCTACCTTCCTGGCAGCCCAAGGCCCCCTAACTAAGCCATGTGACTCTGCTGTTTGCTCAACATGTCTTTATAAACCCCTGGCTTGGGGACTTTGGAACAACAGTAGGATTTTCTAGTAACGAATACGTCAATATATCAAATAGATGAGTCTCTACCTCCAACAGAAGACAAACCACTGATTCTATTGTTCAGTGTTGTTTGTATCGTATTTTCAGTTTACTAAGCGCCACTGCACACTCTCAAGTCCTGCCCTGCGCGCAGGTCCAAGAACAAGTAGGCACTTCCTAACTGCAGGGGTACCGAGAGAAAGCAGTGGTCAATCTACGTGTTTATAGACACGTATCTGTCAATCTCAAGCAGCCGGAAAGGACTTGCAAACATCACAGCAGTAATGGGTATAACTGTTCCAAGGGTTCGATTTTTCTTACGTTCTCCTCCCCGCTTCTCTGATGGCAATGTGATTCTCTTAGCCATCCAGGCTTAAAACCTCCAATTTATTTCTGCTTCTCCTACCCTCTTACTCCAGAAACTACTGTGGCCCAAGCCCCCGACGAGGCCCTCAGAAACATCTCTCAGGTCCAGGCAGATCACCCTGTCGTTCCTGCCACTCACCGGGTTCAGACCCTCATCAAGAGCCTCTGAAACCCCCACGAGGGGCTTCACTCTCTCCCGAGCATCTTTCCAAAGCAGAGGTCTGTCCTGTCCACTCTGCACACTGGCCTTTAGGAGACCTCAACCCACTTCTCCCCTGCGCCCCACGTTCCCCACTCCAGCCCAACAGACGGCCCTCTGGGCCCTTTATTGCCTTCACCCTTCACCTCACATCCAGTCCGTCTCCATCTGCCGAAATCCCAACTACCCTTCACAGATGATCTGAAATTACTATTTTTTTTCAATTTAATTTTTATTTATTTAGTTTTGGTTGCATTGGGCCTTTGTTGCTGCGTGCGGGCTTTTTCTCTAGTTGCAGCAAGTGGGGGCTACTCTTCGTTGTGGCGCGCGGGCTTCTCATTGCGGTGGCTTCTCTTGTTGCGGAGCACGGGCTCTAGGCGCACAGGCTTCAGTAGTTGCGGCACGTGGGCTCAGTAGTTGTGGCTCATGGGCTCTAGAGCTCAGGCTCAGTAGTTGTGGAGCACGGGCTTAGTTGCTCCGCGGCGTGTGGGGTCTTCCTGGACTAGGGCTTGAACCCGTGTCCCCTGCATTGGCAGGTGGATTCTTAACCACTGCGCCACCAGGGAAATCCCCTGAAATTACTTTTTTATTCGGAGTTCTCCTGATTTCTCCCAGTCAAAAGTATGGCATTCCTCCCTTGACTTTTACTAGGATTTCAGTTCTCTATCCATGAGGGCATTTATTACTTTTTTTTTTTTTTTTTTTTGCGGTACGCGGGACTCTCACTGTCGTGGCCTCTCCCGTTGTGAAGCACAGGCTCCGGACGCACAGGCTCAGCAGTCATGCCTCACGGGCCCAGCTGCTCCGCGGCATGTGGGATCTTCCCAGACCGTGTCCTCTGCATCGGCAGGCGGACTCACAACCACTGCACCACCAGGGAAGCCCCAAGATTCACTTTTAATGGATTTGATAGGTGCAAATTTGAGCATTATATACAAGAGCTGATGCTTCTATAGAGCTATGTCTGTTTGAACAAGAACAGACTTTCAAAATACAACATAAACCTGAACCAACTAGATTTTTTTCCTGCAAGTTATAATATTCTGATCAAATAAAATATAATAAAATTCTTGCTTCCCCACAGGTGTAATGTTTCCTTGTAGGCACAAAGGAATGGTATCTTAGATGCCTGACCACAGTTCTAGGCATTTCTTGAGAGCTGGATTAAGTGGATTTATGCTTCACAGTACATAATCAGTTTTATCCACAGAGCAAAACCCTGTCTTCATTCTGGCCTCTCTTTAACATTAAGTAAGTGTTTTTAGCAAGAACGGGGTGTTGGTAGTTCTTCCTCTTGTAATGAGATCCGTGCTGCTCTGGAGTTTCACACTCCATGATCACCAGTAGCAGAAGACAAACATCTGAGGCATGTGTTTCACAATGATGTTGCAATCTAATCTTGAGCTACTCTTTTCAATCCCTAACATCTCTGAGGGTGTGCCACCTTTTCTCCAACATTTATTACTTTTGGAAAAATCATCTACTGTAGATATTTACTACATACCTTAAGTACTTTGTAAAAAGTTTTAAGGACAGGAACCAGGTCTTGTTCATTTTTATGCTCTTGGAGGCTAGTGTTTCCTTGGCCCTTACAAACATCCAATAAAGATACGTGTCTGTAAACACACAGTTTGACAGAACTGCTTTCTCTCGGTACCTCTGCAGTTAGGAAGTGCCTGCTTGACCTTGGAATTGCTCACAGGGCAGGACTTGAGAGTGTGCAGTGGCGCTCTGTAAACTAAAAGAAAGTTGAATTACTAAAGAGGGACTGGCTTTCTGTTGAATCCTATTTTGTGTGTCCAAACCTTATCATCATCTGATTAATTAAAATGAAATAAAATTTTGCAAAAAAAATAAAGGGACATTATTTGGTTCAGCTGGTCACTAATCGACTGTATGAGGGAGAATTCGTTAAGGGTTGATGAATGCAGAATCATATTAACTGCAAAACAGGATAGATACCTTCGTTTTCTATTTCAGAGAGATGCATATTAATCTGGAAGAGTTTGAATAACATACATGCTTCAGGATTATTCTCCCAAATTTATAAGCACTTTTTGGCCTTTCATCTGAAGATTATCACTTGAACTTTACAAAAAAGGACTGTTTTGCTTTACTGAAAAACACCACTTTTCAACGAGTCAAAAGATTATGTGTACCAATATCAATATGAAGGATGCTTTTCAACAAGCAAATGCCTATGTCTTCGCTGGGCAGACTTCTCTACTGATCAAGGCGATGTCCTACTGTTCATGTGTAGGCACCACGAGACGATGAGGTGCATGTTACCTAGTGGGCAGTTAACACCAGGACTTCCTGTTGGACCCCAGGAACCTGTACTCAGCTAATCTGCAGAAAAGAAACGCACCACAGACCCATGCTGGGGGAATTCTGAGACACATCTAGGCTTACCCTCCACGTTTTCTTATGCTTATTTTTTTCCCCTACTATTTAAATTTAATACACAGTGTAAAACAGAAGTAGACCCAGAGGTTATCAGCTCAGGAAAACTGTCGAGTAAATAAACCCTATTCATGTCCATGAACTTACTGCTTGTTGGGTAAGAAGATGATGTAACTAGATACCATAGTAGGATTTGTTCTGACTCACTTTAAGGACAGGTGACGAAGTAAACACTTGATCACTGGTAAAACTGAATTCCTGCGTATTTAACGGGAGCAATTAAGATTTTGTTTGCACAATATTCGTACAAAAGTAAAAACCAACTGGACCCACCTTTAACCCATATCAGGATGGAACAGGTCCTTTATCGGGTGGAGATAAAGAAATCAAGGGCAGCTGAGACACAAAGCAAAGTAGACAGAAGTGAGTCACAAAGGGTTCAGAAGGATTTCTACCCTATACTTAATACCTAGAGTCTAGCCTCTTGTGACTGCAGATGCCAGGAAAGAGGATTTACAGCGAGGTTGGGCACGGCTGATGTTACATAAGCAAGTAGGCGCCCAGTCACCCTGACGGATGCCGGGGCAGTGGATGGAGCTCTGGGTCTGGGCCCTTCTCCGGTCTGGGCAGCAGCGATTACGGAACCAGGCTCCACAGGGGGGTGGGACAGAGTGGCCGCCGTGGACCCCAGTGGAAATGTTCCCCCGTTACTGCCTCTGGATGGTTACTCAACGTTCGGATGGGAGGGTGGTGTTAGGACCAAGACAGAGACCTGGATGACCCGGTGGCAGGTGCGTTTCTGTCCAGGTGGATGCCATGGAGGGGGTGACAGGGGTTCTTATAGCTCAGATCTCAGTCGCCCCATGGCAAAACGGCATGTGTACCACGTGTTGATGTGGTTCTGCTATTGGAAGAGCATCCCCTTGATTTTCCATAGTTACTGTTTCTGAGAGGGACCAGGAGGGATCACAGCCCTGGAAGAAGCTCTTCTTCCTCCTTGCCTGCCTCCGGTTGCAGGGGGTGCTGGGGCGCGTGTGTTTGTGTGTGTGTGTGTGTGTGCACGTGTGCGGCGTGATGGGAAAGTCGGGCTCGTGGCACCTCAGCAGTTTGTTATACAGGGAAGCAGTTCATGGCCCAACAGCTCGAGGCCTCTCAGAAGGGTCTGCACAGTTCCCGAGGTCAAGGGTGAACAGTGACGATGATGCTCTGATGGTGGTGCCGGGGCCGGGGCCAGGGCCGGGGCTGGTCAGTGGAGGGAGGCTGGGGAAGAGGGGAGGCAGGGTTTGTGCGGCCCGGCCTAGGACAGTAAGGAGGAATCAGCCCTAGTGGAGGGCAGCTTGGCCTGCTCCCCTGTGAAGTGTGGAAGGAAAGGTGGAATTGAGCAAGTAGGCAGGCTGATCTTTCAAAGAGCCTGGTGAGCACCGGGGCGGGGGGAGGTAACTCACAGCAGTGAAAGCAGTCGCTGTTTGGACGTGTGTATGTGCCTTAGTAGCGGCACATGGTGACCAAGAGTGGTTGGAGGGGACCAGAGGTCCCCAAGATGGAAACACGAGCGCCGGTGGAAGCCTCCACTTCCTGGGCTGCATGCTGGGGCCTTCTGTGGGAGCCTGAGCCCAGCCCCTCCCCAGGAAGCACCTGACTTCAAGACGGGAGGAAAACACAGGTGCTCCCTGCCCGCCGGGGGCTGAGGCCCCACGACAAGACCAAGATGGAGGGGAAGCTGGGGAGGAAACGACGGTGACCCCTTGAGATGAGGCTGCAGCTGCAGAGGGCCTTCATCTCCCCAGGAGGGTGGTGAGCGGTGGCCCTTCACAAACCCCGGCCACCAGCCGCACCAAGAAGCCCTCGTGGGCGACGCCACAGCACGCAGCTCAGCGGCAGCACACGCGTGAGTCGGGGTGGCATGCCTATTATGTCACATCCTGTCTCTCCCCAATCCTGAAATAATTCCCTCACTTAACGAGCCCGGTTTTCCCGCTCCTACAATGAGGCCCCTGGGCAGCGCTGCCCTGCTGTGCCCTGAAAGCAATTCAGGGGGGTACACACCCCTGGTTGTTCAGGAACAGTTAAACCCATCAGCTGTGTGTGGGTTCATTTTCCACTGGGGCTGGTCTGCCCTGGTGAAAATTTAAGGAGAGGGGCAGCTTGGGCTCGAGGAAGGGGATTCTCCACTAGAACTTTGTTGTTTCTTTTGAGGTAAAAGAAACTTAGAAGGGGGCCAGGGCAGCCTGGGTGGTTAAGCACTGACCTGTCCCCGGGATGCATGGACCGTCCCCACCAGCATCTGAGCTGCAGAAAGGATGCGGTTCTTATTCTGCTCGACCCCCCAGGGTCTGAAAAGTGCCCTCAGAGAATACGACATGAAATGACATAGAGGTGATTCCAGTGTCACTATTCCTTTCTGTTGAATCCACTGCAGGTTTCTAATTGTGGAAAGCTGTCTCACCAACACACCACCAGAGTGGACGGAAGACTTTTAAACGGCTCTTTAAAAAAATATATTAGGTTAAAGTTCGACAAAAAGAGAAGAGTTATAATCTACTCCTTGAAAAAGAAACCTACCCCATCCTGTGACGGGGGGAGTCTGTTCAAGTATGGTTTTAGGTTCCAAGAGATTCTTCAAAGTGTACTTTTTACCCTTCACTGGGCCCTATGAATGAAGACATTTAATCCAGTATCAATAAATCCTAATTAGCTAGAAGACAGATTTGTTTTCATTTAATGAACGTTTACTAAAGGCTAGTAATCTTTACGCTTCTGTAGGAAGCATTGTGGGGATACAGACATGATTGCTGTCTGCACAGAGCTCACGGTCTGGTAGCTGTAGATTCTCTTATGCTCTTGGGAAAATGACTTTTTTTGTTTAGAACATGGGATCATCTGTTAGGTTACCCTGCCGGTAAGACAGGGAAGAAGGCGGGTGCGTCTTGTTATGAAGGGGAAACCAAAGAAAAGACTTAAGGGTTTATGCAATCATATATCTGATAGGGGACTTGTATCTAGAATATAATAAAGAACTATTACAATTCAACAACAACGACAAAAAGACTTAAGGGTTTACCCAGCTTTACCTAAATACACTTTGATATGAAAAATGACAGGAAATGTTACATCCCACTGCTGATGAATGAGCATATACAATTTTGTAAGGCTGTGAAATACTGCCTATGCAGAGGAAACAGAGCAAAACTTAGCTGGTACAGAATAAACCTGAACCTCATGGTCAGAGCATGGTGTGCACATCTCGGGCTCAGTCCTGAGTTTCGAGTGGGAAATACAGAAGAGCAACTTTACTGACGTGGCAATTATGACGAAAACATTCTTGAACTTGATGGAGACACATTTTTGAACTTGATGGAGACAAAGTATCCTAATGTAGCACACTCAAAATAAATATTTGAAAGAGGCTTCAATGTTGCTGCTTAACGGAAAGTCTGCCCTCCACTATCACTGGGAATCATTTCTTAGTAATGGTTTAATAACCTGAGTTTTGTAACAGGACCCTACTGATTAGCTTAGCACAAAATGCTTCAGTCGTTGAGGTTCGTGTCACCGGGGAGACAACCAGGACCAAAACTGGAGGGGTTTCTTGGCTGGAAATTAGGTAATGAGTATAATTTTCTGTAATTTTTTTTTTTTTTTTTTTTTGCTGTACGTGGGCCTCTCACTGTTGTGGCCTCTCCCGCTACGGAGCACAGGCTCCGGACGCGCAGGCTCAGCGGCCACGGCTCACGGGCCCAGCCGCTCCGCGGCATGTGGGATCTTCCCAGACCGGGGCACGAACCCGTGTCCCCTGCATCGGCAGGTGGACTCTCAACCACCGCGCCACCAGGGAAGCCCAATTTTCTGTAATTTTTATGACTGATTCACACAAGCTAATGCATTTACCATTTTCCATATTTTAAAAATTCACTTTTATCTGGGCACAGCTGCCCCTGGCTAACAGCATGAAGGAGAGTTGTTTTTCAGTTTTCTCCTGCTTCCAAGAGGTCAGCGTCCAGCTTCAGGCTGCTCAGGACCTCCGGTCAGGGCTGGCCTCCTGGAAGTCCCGTACCTTCCTCAATACTCCTGGGTCCTGGGCACTCAGATTTCAGCTGGTTGTTAGATGGAGTCATAGGAGCAAACCAACCCACGCTCTGTACCCATAATGCCTGATGGAAGCCAAATGTGATTACGAGTCCAGGGCATCTGCACAGCAAGAGAACAATATTACTTGGAAGGATTCTTTCACGGTGCCTTTCCAGCGGCTCCGAATGAGGACTCTTCGAGACTCCTCAGATGCCCCTGTTCTGGAATCTGCCTCCTGTGCCTTCCTGCGTCGGGCAGAGGATCTTTTCCTCACCACTGTGGCCAGCTGTCTTAAGTTCAACACTTGAGATGCTTTCTTAATATAACGTCAGAAGTGACAGGTACCTCATGGCGGCCTAGGGGCTGGCACTAACCTGCCCGTGCCGTCTTACCCAAGGGAGCGGAAAACAAGGCTATCGAGATCCCCAGCCTCACAGAGCTTGTCTGAGCCTTTACCCCTCTGCGCCTTAGTTTTGGAACTTCTGGATTGTCCCTAGACGTTGTACATTTGGGAGGGAGTACTTTCTCTTGGAGACTTTTCAAGGCATGGAGCAACCACGCCCTTGTTCCGTGCTCTGCATCTTCCGGCTGCTCCAGAGTGCAAGGCGTGAACTGGGCATCCCAGAGTTCCTCCTCCAAGACACCTGCCTCACGTTCCTCCTTCTGAAGGGTTTTCTAGGATTTCAAACGTCTGGCTGTCTTCCCTTTGTGTTTCAGAAACCACACCTGTCTGTCTTCATTGTACAAGTCCTTTTAAAGCAACAGGAATTCAGACATCAAGAAAGTGACAAATTCCCATATATTTCTATTGGTAAAACATACTTATTACAGTTGGTTCCAGAGAAGCTTCCGTTATCTGGTTAAGTTTACCGATGTAAAAAAAAAAATATGTATGTTCTGGGGTGGCAGGGAGGGAGGTGTGCTTGTGAAAGGGCAACTCAGGGGTCTTTGTACTCATGGAATGTTCTGCACCTTGCTGGTGGGGGTGGATGCACAGATCTACATGTGTGGTAACATTTCACAGAACTAAATGCTCACACACAAATGAGTGCGTGGAAAACTGGGGTGACCTGGTTAAGACTGGCGAACTCTATCAGTATTGATGCCCTGCTGCGATGGTGTGCAATGCTTTTGTGAGAGATAACCACTGGGGGAACTGGTCAAGTGTACGTGGGATCTCTCTGTAGTATTTCTTACAACCATGTGGGAATCTAGAACTCTAAAATGAAAGGTCTAATTACCATAGACTGGCATCTTAAAAAAAGCATTCATTTCTCACAGTTCTGGAGGCTGGGAAGTCCATAACCAAGGCTCTGGAAGATTCAAGGCCTGGTGAGGCCAGCTTCCTGGTTCAGAGATGGCTATCTTCTCGCTGTGTCTTCGGAGTGCTCTGGGCCTCTTTTATAAGGACACTAACCCCGTTCATAAGGGCTCCACCCTCATGACCCCATCACCTTCCAGAGGCCCCACCACCCAATACCATCACATTGGGGTTTAGGATTTCGATGTACAGTTTTTGAGGGGACACATTCAGTCTGTTTGTGAGTACGGCATAATCATCTTATTCTTGTGTTACAGCAGAAAACCTTCCATTTTTAGCTACAGATAAAGAAAAACATTTCTAGATCATCCAGCTGTTCTGCTTTTAGAGTCATACTGAAAATCTCTCATGGATTCAAAATGATTGGGAATAAAATGTCCGATTAATAAAGTAGTTTGGTTATTGAGTTAGTGAACTTGTATGAAACACAGCAATTACTATTGTCAGAGGATGCACAGAGAGTAAAATATATTTAACTCCATCACCTCAAATCCATTATGGGATGAGAGAAGGTAACATAAAATAGTTAGATGATATCGAACTATTTACCTGCATATATTTTTTAAAAACTTGGGTTAATTTTTTTTTTTTTCAGGATCTGGCAGGGTTTCAGAAATATCACTAATGTATCTCAATAACTACTATAATGACAAAAAGTTAGGAAGTTGTATTCTGAACACACAAAAAAACGGATCCCACACTTCCCATATGAGCTGTCATCTTTCTTTTTCCTACAAATGTATTTAAATTTTCTATAATTTCTGAGGTCTGAACACTTTCAAAATTTCTTCTTCATTAGATGAAGACATTTCTACAAATATGGTGCCAGGTCTTAATTTTTGTAATGTTTCAGCTTTAGAATAATCTCAAGTGGAGCCAATATTAAAATGTACCTCTTGTATGTTCAAGTTTCTGCTACCTGGTGGATGAGTTTTCTCAGTCTCTAACTGTAATCAAGCATCTTACTTCATGCATAATAGCTTGGTCCACTGGCCCAACAGGTGAGGTAATGCTAGCAGGAAAGCCAGGAGACATCATCTGACAGTGAGGGCTATCTGCACAGCTGGTATGGAAGAAGTTTACCTCTTTTCTTCAGACAGACTTGTCCTTTCTTTCCTACTTCATGTAAAAACCTTGAGGTTTAGAACTAGGAATATTTTTAAAGCTTTGGGACAACTTTATTCACCTCATCAAACGGCTGGGTGGAAGAAGTATGCCACAGTAGAAGTAATAATCCATCAGACCTAAAAATCAGAGACGCCGATCCCGTCAGGGTCTCCAGTGCATGTGAGCTTCCTACGAATCATGAAAACTTTCAGGAAACAGATGCTGTACAGCATGAAAACTGAACAACAGAAAGACCCTCAATCTAGCTAGAGTTCTATGCCCAGGTAATTATTTTTTGCATGATTCATGTGAATTCCCATTCCATAATGAGCTTTAAAACATGAGTCCCTTATAAGAAAACCTACGCCATTGGCAGTGAGAAATTCGCTTCTTGAAAAATTCATACTGCTATGCATCAATCTTCATTCGTAGTTTTTAGTTTATTTAATATGAGTTAGTATCTTAGGAAAATTCTTATTTTACCCTTGGCGTCTTTATTTTACCCAACAGTTAAATGCAATTGGTGCTGGCTCTGATTCACCTATTATTGAAAAATACCTCAATAAGCCACTTAACACACACATAAACTTCTTTCAGTGTGTCATGTCTAATGGTCCTGCCAAAACATACTAATCTACTGAGGCACTTAATTTCCTGGTTCTTTCATTTTTCTGGCAGTTGAACCATCCTTTACTTAATGAGCTGTAGCATCAGGGCATCCCCGGGGTTGGGGGAGCACCTGATTTGCCTACTTCTGCCTCCAACACCGTTGGCAGAAACCATTTCAACTCAAAAGGGTCTGTGCCACATGGCGTGTAATTCATGTCGTGGGTGCCAGGAGCACCCACGTTTTTTGGTAATCGTCTCTTTGACGTGAATACACTTATAAGTTTCATCTGGGGTTGACAGTAAAGGAACATTTTATCGTGGCAGGACAAACTCACGCTTTCAGCTCCAGATGCTCAACAAGGACCAGTGTGGAACCACTTTTAAGATTTCTGACTCAGCGCTTAAAACCTACCAACACTGGAGCATGTCCTAAACGTGGTCACGGGCTCTGCTACACCAGAGATGTTCAAGCAGAGCGGAACCCCTGTGTGTTAGGGACTCTGCCGAAAAGACAGGGAAATCAGAAAACCTGACACTTGTTTTCCAGCTCTGTGACTACACGCTCTGAAAATCACTCAGATGAATATTAAGCCTTACCTAGGCTCCTGTGATTAAGGCCCATGAGAATGCACTATTCCAAAACCTGTAAAAAAAAAAAAAAAATGGCAGCTGTTTGTTCTGGGTCTGAAGATAGGTACCGGTCAAAATTACACAGTTAGGACAAAACTTGCCTATCTTCTCTTCCCTGGTGGCACAATTGTTCATTTTTCCATGAATGCCACCATAGTTCTCTTAAACCTTTTTTTTTGACAGAACCTCTGGATCTTAGCTATATGCACAGTTTATCCGGTAACCCATTCAATAATTTTGTTGCCCTCTCCAGATCTACAGCAAAACACTGACTTTCTTTCCCATTTGGTGTTGTCCTTTCTTGTTTTGTTTACATGACCTCATCCTGTCTATCTGAGAGGAATCCAGCTTTCAAAGCTTTCAAAGGGCACCTCCTTAGCATATTCTTGGATTTGGTCTGGACTGGGTTCTGTCTAGGTGTTTCGTGTTGGATCTATGGCTAATGCCTTCTCCCGTGGAATGTTCTGGGTAGGGGAGTTTCCTGGTCTTTGTGGATTTTCTACAATAAGCTTGATGTTACATGTTTAAAATTATTTCTTCGTATAGATAGCCATTTATAAAAAATAAATGGCTATCACGTTTGTCAGGCCAGAGTTAGGATTTTTGAATTTGGATGAAGTTTGCCGATTCACGTAACAATCACTTCATTTTTCCCTTTTCCCCAAGATGTGCCACAGATGCAAAAGGTAGGGGTGAGGATTGACTACAGATTTCTTACCACTGGAAAGAGTAAATCAGGCCACACTCACACAGCCTTGAGCTGGGACACGACACGCTCGGCACACCTGTGCAAATCCTTTATTAAAGCAACAACCAAAATACAGGATGGCTCACATGTTTTTTTTGCTTTTTTGCTGCTATATCAATTTAAATATTAGTCATTTGTTTATACCTTTCAATTATTCTTAAAAGGTGAACATTTATAGCTCACAAATCAACAGTTTGACATTTCCGCGCAGATGCATTTTTCCATCTTATTTCCTGGCTTTAACAAAGAAATTCCAGAACCAGAGGAATAGCACATCAAACGTTGAGTGCCAGCACCTTCTGTGAGCGGTGCTGGGGTGTCTGAGAGATACAATGAAGGTTTCAATTCCTCGTTAAATAAAAATAATTTTTGCCAGAATATTCTTAGAACTATTTGCTTTCTGTTTTTACATTCTCTATGAGCTTCAGTTTCGACTGTGGTATTCTAAGCATCAGTCCCCTTAAAAATGACATTTCTAAAATATCTCAGTGAAAGATCATTATCACCCTCATACAACATTTTCTTGTATAACAGACACTCAGTCCTTCAGAAAGCATAAGAAGCAATTGTTTTTTTCTATTTTTTCCCCACCACTGATTTGTTTAATTCAAACCTTGTTAATCACTGGTTTAACCCTAAGGGTCATTAGGAAGATGAACTCTGTTGTCTACTAAAAGATTTTTAAATGAACAGGTGAATGTAAAAATGACCAACACCGTGAAGGTAACAGGTGCTCAAAACACGTGTGTGAATATACAATGAGATCTGCTGGCTATGTAAAGAGTACCAATGAATTAGCTTAAAAAGCAAGAACAGAAACCAGGATTATGAGCTAAAAGGACTGCCAAAAGGGTACGTGAAGACAGGTACAGGGAAGTAGTCGCTGAACTGCGCTGAGTATAAATTAGAGTATCTGAAAGATAAAGGAAATGCTCCGTTTTCTTACCCAGTGAAACACTGGGAGGAAACCCCTGTTCACAGAACCACAGGGGCTGCCCTTGAAGAGCTTTAGCACTGGTACAACACTGAAATTCAACCTGCACACACAGGAGTCTGATCCGCCTTCTGAAACGGCTCGTCCACTGGCTGGGACCGGGGTTTCTAAGGCTCAGCTGGTCTGTGTTGGCTGCACAACATTTAGAGGCTGTCTGTCCAAATCTTGCAAACATTCTGTCTGCCTAACATTTTCTTCACGAGCTAAACAGCTGAACAGCTCTGAGATCACCAATAAAGAACAATCCAACCATTAGATGAGAAATGTTACCAGCCCAGTGAATAAGTTACACAGCCATCCTTCCAGCCAAGTCTTTCAATCAAGTTGCTTTCTTATCTCACATTTGCCCTTCAAAGGAAGTCTGAACAACACGGGATGTCTACAATTAAAAATGAAACACACAACGAAAAAGATAAAGAAGGGAAGGATTCCAGACTCCACTGTGTGGGAGGCCAGGCCTTTTGGCTTGGTTTTGAAAAAAGAAACGCTCACCAGCCATCATTCCGGGTGTAATGACACAGCACAATAGTGCTCAGGATGGGTAAGGACATTCAGTTACTTTCCGAGCGATTTCTATACATTATAGATGTCACATTTGGTTCCTAGAGATTTAGTCAAGTATTACTAGTTCTTTTTGTCAAGCATGATATACAAAAAGATGAGAATAGATGTGCCCTAAAAATATGAAAATATAATATATAAAACAAAACCATTATAAATTACATAGATTTGCAGTATAAAATTTTTTCCCATTTAGAATAAATACCATCCAAGTTTACAGATCATCTAAGTGAATTAAATATGCACACATATCTGAATCATTTTCAGAACTTCAAGAAAAAAAAATCGCTAGAGATATGACCAGATGACTCAGAAACCAGAAACTGCTTACTTTTGAGAATAATGACCTAAGACCCAAAGGACATGGCTTGGGATTTAGTGCTAAGCTGTTAAAACTGCCCAAATGAGTCTGACGTATGCATGTGTGCATACACACACACACACACACACACACGCTCACAAGCAGCCATACTTTTATGGATTTCTATGAAGCTCAACGGTTTATCTTTGAAAAATCAGCCCAAAGTCACGAGATCACCTCTGTTCCATATTCTAGCAGGAGAGCTTTCCTATTCTGTAAAGAAGCTACAGGACGAACAGGAAGAGTGTAGCCTTTCTGGACAGAGAAATCTTCGTCGTAAGCCAGCCTCCTCTTTGGTTGGCTGTTATTCTATCAAGAGCTTTCTGATGCCTTAAAGAGGGGAAAGGTTTTGAAAAATCTATATAATCTCGCCAGTCTAAAGAAGCTAAAACCAACCTGAAAACATTCTTTGGTCACACGTTTCTGCTCCTGCTCCATAAAAAATCTGCCCGTTTTTAACTTTCTATCCCTAATCAGTGCCTAGATGGGAGAGATAGATGCCTTTTCCTGTAATTTCCACGTGGAAATGTGCACATGGGTTTCGGTGGAGGGAGAACTGGACAGAATGGGAAAAAGTTCACGCAGTGTCACAAAATGAGTGTGGGTCCCTGCTGTTGCTTTGGGCGTACAGATCCATGGTAAGAATCCGCTGACCTCCATGACAAGTGGAAAATTCTAAGAGGTGGAGATAAAACTCTTCTGCAACCCCAATACAGAAAACCCTTGTCCAGAGAGTGCAAGTGGGAGGTCAAGGTTTCTCTGGACCGTTCGCGACTCATTTTTTATGTGACCACCCAAGACACTCCTACCTGATGGCAATGGGTCATTTGAGGCCAAGAGGACTCTGATCCAACTGAGTCTTGTCAGACCACCTGTCACACCAGTTATCTATACATAGAGAAACTCCTGAAGCCAAACCCTCTGCCCTCAGCTACAGATTCAGATGCTTTTGCCGTGAAGGTTGGCGGCAAGAGTATCTAACCTCACGTGCCCATGTTTGCTCCCAAGACCGCTTGTCTCCTGCAAGGGGGGCCATCACAAACTTTCCCTAAAACTCTAAAATGTCTGAGCTGGATGGGATCTGGGGACCCATCAAGTCCCACCTCCGTGTTTGTCAGATGAGAAAGATTAAACCCAGGGGGGTGTCGAAGGTCACTTATCCAGATAGCGAGAGTGAGGACTAAACATCAGGTCTGCTCTCACGATCCGTGTGGCCCAGCGAACCTCCATGGAAACCATGATGTGGCTGCGACCCTCAAGACGACTTCAGGGTTATGGCTCCCCTGCTCATAAATGGAAAGGAACTAATACCTCTCATTCTTCCACGATGACATCTAAACTGCAGACGCTGCCCTAATGATTTTGGTTTTTGAAACCGAACCTCTTGATTTGCATCAATACTAACTTTCACCATAAAGAAGATTAGAGGAACCAGAGAGGAAAGTGAAAAATCTTTCGAGTAATTGTGGAGGAGGGCCAGGTGATTCTGTGGGAGAGGGGACCATCTAGATGGAGCTCGAGCCCGTCTGGTCTGTCCCTCTGCCAGGGAAGGAACGGAGGCCCCACCTGCCCAAAGCCTGCGGTGCTTACTGGCACCATCAGACGAGACGCTAGCCTTTGGGTGACTAGTTTTGTCGTTTCTATAACATCATTCTGCCGCACATACAACTGCTTTCTTGTGGGACAAAATTAATTCAAGAATTCTGGCGTGAAATTTGAGGCCATCACCCGAACCTTTCACTCTCCCCTTCAAGGACGGACAAGTTAGCCCTGCAGTTCAGGGAAGTGGGCCTGGCTAGGCGATCCCACGGACCCTCACACTTGCTGCCCCAAACCAAGTGTTTGGGTCACCGGACGGCCCCTGGCGGCCCACATTCTACACCTACATGGATTCCTCAGATGCCTCTGTCTCTGGACGCACCATGCGTTCCAGATCAAGCAGCAGCCGTGTTTGGAGGATGATGTTACTTACACGTAAAAACAGCATTTTTCATGGACAGTTTGGGTAAATTCAAGTTTACAGTCTCCCTGCCACCTCAGCTGAGCTCACCTAAAGGCTCTCAGAATCGGACAGGCAACACATTTTTATTTGGCTATTAAAGTGCTATCCTGGGCAAGGTTTTTTTTTTTTTTTCTTTCTCAGTTTCACAACAGTAGCTTCACTGGAAACAAACAAACAAACAAAGCAATGGATGGAGACAGGCCTGGGAAATGACAAAAATCACGAGGCTGGTAACTGCTTTGGAACATCACAGATGACTTGTGGGTATCAGCCCTGACACCAAAGCCTCTGAGGTAAAAGCTTGGCGGGGGGGTTCGAGGGGGTGGGGGGAGAGAAATAAGGACAAAGTGGCAAAGGGGACGAAACCAGAAGGAACGATTAGCATCCGTATCACAACGACTCGGTTATAGGGGAACGGAGAAGGGGGGTTAAAACTGAGAAGAAAGTGCAACAGACCCACGGACGTGCAGTTGCTCTCGTAGCAGACCTATAACTTTTTAAAGGAAAAGCGCTGCAGTGTGCATTGGACAGGGCTCTTGACCTCAGAGTCTCTCACACCAAAAGGGCATCAGTGATTAAGGTATCTGGCAGAGAAGAGCCTCTGAGATTCATGCCGCGCGCACAGACACCTGCCCAAGGTCGCCGGCTCTGCACCCTGCCGCTGCTTGCATCCTCCGTCGCGGGGCGCGGTCCGGGCACACAGCATGCACGCAGGCGCTCCCTTCTGAAGGGGCCTGGCTCCTACCTACGGGACAGGCGTCTCCGGTAAGGCTTAGCGGCGAGGGCGGACTGCGTCTGGCCCTGGGGGTGGGGGGGGCGGCCCTGATTCTCGGGGTGTGCATAGCTTCTCGGGGGGGCGTTGTTAGACATGGCTTTCATAGACGACGCGGGCGTTGCTGTCGCACGCCCCGGCCGGCTCTGTGGCTTCCAGGAGACCTGGGGGCAGGACACGGTCCGGTACCTCGACAGGCGTGGGCTCCTCGGAGGTCAGCGCCGCGGACGTGACCTCGGTGGAAGGCGCCGCGGACTCGGGGGAGTGCTCGGCCGAGGGCTCGGTGTCCTCCTCGTCTCTGGCCTCGAGGGGCCCCCTGTCCTGGTCATCCGTGGGCTCCCTCCGGGCCTGGGGGTGCACGGACACCTCGATGGCAATCTGCTGGGGCTGCTCGTGCAGCGACGAGGCGTCTGAGTCAGCGGTGGGGGACTCGCTCCGCTGCAGGGCGTCGGGGATGGTGTAGACCTCGTCCCCGCTGGTGGCCTCCTGGCCCTCAGGCGCATGGCGCACGAAGTTGTGGCCCTGCTCCTCCAGCCCTACCACCTCCATGAGCTCCTCCACGATGGTCCTGCAGTTCATGATGAGCGGGGGCAGCGGCACGCTGCGGGCCAGCTCCTCGATGTAGCGGGCGAACTCCATGGTCTTGAACTGTGTGACCTTGGCCAGCTCCAACGTCTTGGCCGACGTGATGATGGGGATGCGCTTGGCGATCTCGAAGGCCTTCTGCAGCTTCTCGGCGCCCTCTGTACGGAAGAACTCGTTGATGGCCTTCTCGGTCTTCTTCAGGTGGCTACTCATCATGCAGAGGCGGGTGATGTTGAGGGCCAGCACCACGGTGAAGGCCACCAGGCACACCACCATGTAGTACACGCCCATGTCCCCCGACGTGAAGACCACCCTCAGCGTCACCGTGTTGTTCACGGTGCCGTGGACGTTGGCTGCCACACATGTGTATCGACCTCGGTCCGTGAAGGACACCTTGGTGATGTTCAGGAGGCCGTCGTGCATCTGCCACTTTCCTGCAGGAGGAAGAGGACAGAGTCAGCCGGGCCCTCCACTCCCTGCAGCCACTGCCCCGCACGTCGCTGAGCACATCTCCCACCACCATGCCTGCCACTGCCGACGGCGCCCACGGCGAACGCCGACCTCGCCGGACGGTGACGGTGTTAGGTCGCCTAATCCTCACAACTCGGGGAGGAGCTACCAGCACCGGCCCATTTTACAGGATGGGGAAACTGAGGCACAGGTCCACTAAGCCACCTCCCCAGGGCGCCAGTTTGGAAGCAGTTGAGCTAGACGTGAACTCGAGCCCAAGAGGCTGTACTCTTAATACCAAATCATACGGTGTGATTCCACATCCTAGAGAAAAATTAGAAAAATAAACCGTATGGAAAATGCTTGCTCTTACTAGAGAATTCCTTCATGTAGCATCTGATTTTCTAGCCTGCCTGTGAGTGAGGCTCTACAGAATATATATGTTCACTGGAGAGTTTTAATACTTTTCAGAAGATAAAGCACTTTAGGATCAACATAAAAACTGGAGTAAATCAATTAAGTTGTAATTGTTCACCTGGGTTTCTCATATTTGAGATTGAAGTAGTCCTGGTATGACCTCCGTTGATGGAAACATAAATAATTAATTTTGAGAAGCTACAATGAACTACGTCACTTACGGTTACAAGCTAATGCTGTGGAGATTCAGAGGCTGGGTGTGAATAAGCAACAATTTGGTTTCGCTTTGCAAATAAATCACAGACCCATCGGGTTGAAACCAGGCCTCACACAATGGAGAACGCACACTGAAAAGCGTTGTGATAGATAAGAATTCTACCCCCCTCTGGCCTGGAAAGGATCGTTGCCCTGGGAATGAGGTTCTTAATCTGAATTCATCTTTGCTAGGGATTACTCCTTAGTCTGCCTGTGTACCCGCCGGTCAGAGGACCCCGGGAAACGTGATCCTAGCTTTGCCTTCCAGGTCTTGGGTCTGAGCCTTTCTGAAAACCCTCCACCTCCCTAGACTGTCCTGTAGAGAGAGAAGGGTCCCGGCCCGGCCTCGGGGGAGTTCTGAGTAGCAGGAAGATCTTTCTGCGTAAAAGCACTTGCGTCCCCAAGCAAGCCAGAGGCCTCTCCTGAGAGATGCGGCAACTTAGCGCGTGGTTTCCTTTTAAGGGTGTATTATCGATTTGTATTTATTTATTTATTTATTTATTGCAGTACGCGGGCCTCTCACTGCTGTGGCCTCTCCCGTTGCGGACGGACGCGCAGGCTCAGCGGCCATGGCTCACGGGCCCAGCCGCTCCGCGGCATGTGGGATCCTCCCGGACCGGGGCATGAACCCGTGTCCCCTGCATCGGCAGGCGGACTCTCAACCACTGTGCCACCAGGGAAGCCCATATCACTTTGTATTTTTTTAAAAAAGAAGAAATTTGTGAGCACCAAAGCGACCAGGATCTCCAGGGACTGTGGGATGAGACAGCAGAGGCCCCCGTTATTCCAGGTCCTCTGCTCCAAGGACCATCCTTCGGGAGGCTGGCCGGAGCCGTGGGGGCCGTCGGGGACCTGCAGCCCCTCCTCCCGCTGGTCTGGGGAGCCTGGCAGGAAGCCTCTTGTAGATGCTGCCACATTCCTCTGCTTCCTGAAGGAACATCTGAGAAGAGTGGTTCCTGGTGTCCCCAAGTACCCTGCTTCTAATAATTCAGCCAGTGTACTTTCCCGAGAGTAGGAAACACTGGTTTGGGAAATCTACCGCGTTTCCGTCTCTTGTGAACGTGTATGAACAGACCACCCTAGCGCCCGGCCTGTGAAACCTTCTCTCGTCCAGATGGGCAGAGGCAAGCCTCCCACCCTGTCCGTTCGTTCCCGAACATGCAACTTGATACTTCAGTGGCAGATTTATCCAAATAGAGAATAATCTGAGCAAGGGAAATGATCAATTTGTGTTCTTCAAATGTGCATGTTTCATCAAACCACACTACAGCAGGCATAGAAAAAATAACAACTCCGGTTGCCTGAAAGCTTATGATAGATGTGGAAGGTACTGGGGGCCACAGAATTATAGACTCTACCTATAGGAGTTTCTCATACTGATTGTTGGAGAACAACAGGAAATAGGAAGGGAGAAGGTGAGAAGGTGAGGTTCTTTGTATGAGGAACAGTTAGGATCAATTTGTCCAGCTCCTAACCTCCCACCCTCGCTCCCTCTGTGGAGGAATTATTATCTACAAATTCAAGGACACAGAGGACTTATCTACAAATTCAAGGACAGGGTAGGGGGAACCAGGGTGTGGAGGAAGAGCAGAAAGGAGTGCTGAACTCAGAAGGCAGGCACCTGACGGTAACAGAAACAGCTCTCTCCCCACACCTAGGCAAGGTGCTCAGCGATAACTGCACCTAATTGTGATAGAAAAGTGAAGTGTAGAAATGCAGGCCAGTTACAAGATGCCAACAATTTCCTCTACTGACTATTCAAAGGGTTTCTGAACTTGGATTTTATAGTTATCTTTAGGCATGTTTTTTTTTTTTTGGTGGTACGCGGGGCTCTCACTGTTGCGGCCTCTCCCGCTGCGGAGCACAGGCTCTAGACGCGCAGGCTCAGCGGCCATGGCTCACGGGCCCAGCCGCTCCACGGCATGAGGGATCTTCCCGGACGGGGGCACGAACCCGCATCCCCTGCATCGGCAGGCGGACTCTCAACCACTGCGCCACCAGGGAAGCCCTAGGCATGTTTTTAATCGTCTATTGATGTATATTTATCTATCCTGGACCTAAGCGATTCAAAGCAGATACTGACTCAGACACTCCAGAAGTTCCCTGTCGCACGGTCAAAACAGGCACAGTCTGGAATCAAACACAATTAGGTGACACTTGTAGTTCATTCTGGGGAAACCGGTGAGATGTAAAGTGCATAAGTTATTAGTTTGGCACGTATTCTGCTTCTCAGCCCAGGGCTGTGGGTCCTTGGACTAACATCTATCATATACCGTATCCAATAATTAACCTCGTTTGTTCCAGAGGCCCGAAGCCCAGCCATGAATCTGCGAAGTGACTATATTTGCCTAACGATAAACCACAACAATGAACCACATATGATTATCCTGAAACAGGCAGGTATCACCCCTAATAGGAGCTGTGACACTACAGTTAAATAACTGAGACCCATCTCTCTGCCAGCAAGTCCCTGTTTCGAGTCCACGACAAGGACACCAAGACGTCCCTCTCCTCAGGGTTCAGTCCTTCACTGTATTTCTCTTGAAACAAACCACATGTCACATTTACTTTATGGATTAAGGTCATAGTAATGCTGCTTAGGCTTCTCAGGTACGACGAGGTAAAGGGAACGTGTGACCTGGACTAAACCTTGTTTTGCCAGATCTCAAAGCGAGTCTTGGGAAGCCCCCCCCCCCCACACACACACACACACACACACGATGAAAGACGATTCTGGCCTCAAAGGTGATGTATGTCTGCATCATGTCCTGTCTAAAGGCTGATACATTCCTTCCTTCCTAGGAACTAAGACTCTAAATACTTCCTCTCAGCCTCAGCATGACCTTCGGTTAGTGAGAAATAAAGATTTCTGCATGTTCTCCTGCTGTATGCAGCCCCGAACACTATGAACCCCACCCTGGGGGTTCTACCACATCAGCAGGGGCCCAGGCTCATGGAGAATCACAGGCAGCCGCCCCACTAGGATCGTCTCGAGAACATTCCTGGGCCACATGTTGCCTTTCTCCTTAGTCTGTAAATACCTTGTCCTAAGACCCAGCCTGGAAGGTCTGACTTCAGCCATCAGGAGGTCGAGGGAATAAAGAGGGCCCCAGTGACTGTCACAGGGACCCGAAGACCCAGCCACCTGGGGCAGGGAAGCTTGGTGCTGCAGCTCCAGGGATGATTTTAAACTGGAGTTGAGCAGGGAGGTCACAACCATGTGCTCAATTCTCACTAAGCTGCATCATTTCAGCACAAGTAAACACCTAAAATGTGAGCCGCTGACGCTGAGTCACTTCAACAGGCAATGATTTTGGAGGAAATGCACAACTAAAAGATCCTGCATGCCGCAACTAAGAGATCCTGCATGTCCCAGCGAAGACCCCAATGCCACAACTAAGACCCGGCACAGCCAGATAAGTTAACCAGATTTATTTTTGATTTTTTTAAAGGCAGATGTTGAGCCATCACTTTCTGATTCTAATACCAAAGATTCTGTGTCAAACGTTTCCCTGACAGACTGCTTCAAGATGGCCGACTAGAAGGACGTGATCTCATTCCCTCTTGCGAGAGCACCGGAATCACAACTAATTGCTGAACAATCATCGACAGGAAGACACAACTCACCAAGAAACATACCCCACATCCAAAGACAAAGGAGAAGCCACAATGAGACGGTAGGAGGGGTGCAATGACAGTAAAATCAAATCCCATAACTGCTGGGTGGGTGACTCAGAGACTGGAGAACACTTATACCACAGAAGTCCACCCACTGGAGTGAAGGTTCTGAGCTCCATGTCAGGCTTCCCAAGCTGGGGGTCCAGGAACGGGAGGAGGAATTCCTAGAGAATCAGACTTTGAAGGCTAGTGGGATTTGATTGCAGGACTCTGACAGGACTGGGAGAAACAGAGACTCCACTCTTGGAGGGCACACACAAAGCAGTGTATGCACTGGGACCCAGGGGAAGAAGGAGTGGCCCCATAGGAGACTGAACCAGACATACCTGCTAGTGTTGGAGGGTCACCTGCAGAGGCAGGGGGTGGCTGTGGCTCACCGTGGGGACAAGGACACTGGCAGCAGAAGTTCTGGGAAGTACTCCTTGGCGTGAGCCCTCCCCGAGTCTGCCATTAGCCCCACCAAAGAGCCCGGGAAGGCTCCAGTGTTGGGTTGCCACGGGCCAAACAACCAACAGGGAGGGAACCCAGCCCCACGCAACAGCAGACAAGCAGATTAAAGTTTTACTGAGCTCTGCCCACCAGAGCAACACCCAGCTCTACCCACCACCAGTCCCTCCCATCAGGAAACTTGAACAAGCCTTTTAGATAGCCTCACCCACCAGAGGGCAGACAGCAAAAGCAAGAACTACAACCCTGCAGCCTGTGGAACGAAAACCACATTCACAGAAAGTCAGACAAGATGAAAAGGCAGAGGGCTATGTACCAGATGAAGGAACGAGAAAAACCCTAGAAAAACAACTAAATGAAGTGGAGATAGGCAACCTTCCAGAAAAGGAATTCAGAATAATGACAGTGAAGATGATGCAGGACCTCGGAAAAAGAATGGAGGCAAAGATTGAGAAGATGCCAGAAATGTTTAACAAAGACCTAGAAGAATTAGAGAACAAACAAATAGAGATGAACAGTACAATAACTGAAATGAAAAATACACCAGAAGGAATCAATAGCAGAATAACTGAGGCAGAAGAACGGATAAGTGACCTGGAAGACATAATGGTGGAATTCACTGCCGTGAACATAATAAAGAAAAAAGAATGAAAAGAAATGACGACAGGTTAAGAGACCTCTGGGACAACATTAAGTTCACCAACATTCGCATTATAGGGGTCCCAGAAGGAGAAGAGAGAGAGAGGACCCGAGAAAGTATTTGAAGAGATTATAGTTGAAAACTTCCCTAACATGGGAAAGGAAATAGCCACCCAAGTCCAGGAAGCGCAGAGAGTCCCCATGCAGGATAAACCGAAGGAGAAACACGCCAAGACACACATTAATCAAATTGGCAAAAATTAAAGACAAAGAAAAATTATTGAAAGCAACAAGGGAAAAACGACAAAAAACATACAAGGGAACTCCCATACAGTGAACAGCTGATTTCTCAGCAGAAACTCTACAAGTCAGAAGGGAGGGGCATGATATATTTAAAGTTATGAAAGGGAAGAACCTACAACCAAGATTACTCTACCCAGCAAGCGTCTCATTCAGATAAAACGGAGAAATCAAAAGCTTTACAGACAAACAAGAGCTAAGAGAATTCAGCACCACCAAACCAGCTCTACAACAAATGCTAAAGGAACTTCTCTAAGTGGGAAACACAAGAGAAGAAAAGGAACTACAAAAACAAACCCAAAACAATTAAGAGAATGGTAATAGGAACATACATATAAATAGTTTTGGTAATACATGTTGATAATTACCTTAAATATGAATGGATTAAATGCTCCAACCAAAAGACACAGGCTTGCTGAATGGATACAAAAACAAGACCCATATATATGCTGCCTACAAAAGACGCCCTTCAGACCTAGGGACACATACAGACTGAAAGTGAGGGGAAGGAAAAAGATATTCCATGCAAGTGGGAATCAAAAGAAAGCTGGAGAAGCAATACTGATATCAGACAAAATAGACTTTAAAGTAAAGAATGTTACAAGTGACAGGAAGGACACTACATAATGATCAAGGGATCAATCCAAGAAGAAGACATAACAATTATAAATATATATGCACCCAACACATGAGCACCTTAATACATAAAGCAACTGCTAACAGCTATAAAAGAGGAAATCAACAGTAATACAATAATAGTGGGGGACTTTAACACCTCACTTACACCGAAAGACAGATTATCCAGACAGAAAATTAATAAGGAAACACAAGCTTTAAATGACACAATAGATCCGATAGATTTAATTGATATTTATAGGACATTCCATCCAAAAACAGCAGATTACACTTTCTTCTCAAGTGTGCATGGAACATTCTCCAGGACAGATCACATCTTGGGTCACAAATCAACCCTCAGTAAATTTAAGAAAACTGAAATCATATCAAGCATCTTTTCTGACCACAACGCTATGAGACTAGATACCAATTACAGTCAAAAAAAATGTAAAAAACACAAACACATGGAGGCTAAACAATACGTTACTAGATAACCAAGAGATCACTGAAGAAATCAAAGAGGAAATAAAAAAATACCTAGAAACAAATGACAATGGAGACACGACAACCCAAAACGTATGGGATGCCGCAAAAGCAGTCCTAAGAGGGAAGTTTATAGCTATACAGGCCTACCTCAACAAACAACAAACATCTCAAATAAACAATCTAACTTACACCTAAAGGAAATGGAGATAGAAGAACAAACAAAACCCAAAGTTAGCAGAAGGAAAGAAATCATAAAGACCAGAGCAGAAATAAATGAAACAGAAACAAAGAAAACAATAGCAAAGATCAATAAAACTAAAAGCTGGTTCTTTGAGAAGATAAACAAAATTGATAAACCATTAGCCAGACTCATGAAGAAGAAGAGGGAGAGGACTCAAATCAATAAAATTAGAAATGAAAAAGGAGAAGTTACAACAGACACCATTTTATTGGCAACTCTATGCCAATAAAATGGACAACCTGGAAGAAATGGACAAATTCTTAGAAAGGTATAACCTTCCAAGACTGAACCAGGAAGAAACAGAAAATATGAACAGACCAATCACAAGTAATGAAAGTGATTAAAAATCTTCCAACAAACAAAAGTCCAGGACCAGATGGCTTCACAGGTGAATTCTATCAAACATTTAGAGAAGAGCTAACACCCATTCTTCTCAAACTCTTCCAAAAAACTGGGGAGGAAAGAACACTCCCAAACTCATTCTATGAGGCCACCATCACCCTGATACCAAAACTAGGCAAAGATACTACAAAAAAAGAAAATTACAGACCAATATCACTGAGGAATATAGATGCAAAAATCCTCAACAAAGTACTAGCAAACAGAGTAAATCAATCAATGTGATACACCATATTAACAAATTGAAGAAGAAAAACGATATGACCATCTTAATAGATGCAGAACAAGCTTGTAACAAAATTCAACACCCAGTTATGATAAAACTTCTCCAGAAAGTGGGCATAGAAGGAACCTACCTCAACATAATAAAGGCCATATAGGACAAATCCACAGCCAACATCATTTCAATGGTGAAAAACTGAAAGCATTTCCTCTAAGATCAAGAAAAGACAAGGATGTCCACTTTCATCACTATTATTCAACATAGTTTAGAAATCCTAGCCATGGCAATCAGAGAAGAAAAAGAAATCGAAGGAATACAAATTGGAAAAGAAGAAGTAAAAGTGTCACTGTTTGTAGATGACATACTATACACAGAGAATCCTAAAGATGCCACCAGAAAACTCCTAGAATTAATAAATGAACTTGGTAAAGTTGCAGGATATAAAATTAATGCACAGAAATCCCTTGCATTCCTATACACTAACAATGAAAGATCAGAAAGGGAAATTAAGGAAACAATCCCCTTCACCACTCCAACAAAAAGAATAAAATACCTAGGAATAAACCTACCTAAGGAGGTAAAAGACCTGTACTCAGAAAACTATAAGACACTGAAGAAACAAATCAAAGATGACAGAAAACATATGGAGAGATATACCATGTTCTTGGATTGGAAGAATTAATATTGTGAAAATGACTCTACTACCCAAAGCAATCTACAGATTCAATGGAATCCCTATCAAATTACCAATGGCATTTTTTACAGAAGTAGAACAAAATATCTTAAAATTTGTATGGAGACACAAAAGTCCCCGAATAGCCAAAGCAATCTTGAGGGAAATAAATGGAGCTGGAGGAATCAGGCTCCCGGACTTCAGACTATACTACAAAGCTACAGTCATCAAGACAGTATGGTACTGGCACAAAAACAGAAATATAGATCAATGGAACAGGATAGAAAGCCCAGAGATAAACCCACGCACATATGGTCACCTTATTTTTGATAAAGGAGGCAAGAGTATACAATGGAGAAAAGACAGCCTCTTCAATAAGTGGTGCTGGGAAAACTGGACAGCTACATGTAAAAGAATGAAATTAGAACACTCCCTACACCACACACAAAAATAAACTCAAAATGGATTAAAGACCTAAATTTAAGACTGGACACTATAAAACTCTTAGAGGAAAACATAGGAAGAACACTCTTTGACATAAATCACAGCAAGATCTTTTTTGACCCACCTCCTAGAGTAATGGAAATAAAAACAAAAGTAAACAAATGGGACCTAATGAAAGTTAAAATTAAGCCTTTGCACAGCAAAGGAAACCATAAACAAGATGAAAAAACAACCCTCAGAATGGGAGAAAATATTTGCAAACGAATCAACAAAGGATTAATCTCCAAACTACATAAACAGCTCATGCAGCTCAATATTAAAAAAACAAACAATCCAATCAAAAAATGGGCAGAAGACCTAAATAGACATTTCTCCAAAGATATACAGATGGCCAAGAGGCACATGAAAAGCTGCTCAACATCACTAATTATTAGAGAAATGCAGATCAAAACTACAATGAGGTATCACCTCATACCGGTTAGAATGGGCATCATCTGAAAATCTACAAACAACAAATGCTGGAGAGGGTGTGGAGAAAAGGGAACCCTCTTGCACTGTTCGTGGGAATGTAAATTGATACAGCCACTATGGAGAACAGTATGGAGGTTCCTTAAAAAACTAAAAATAGAACTACCATACGACCCAGCAATCCCACTACAGGGCATATACCCTGAGAGAACCATAATTCCAAAAGACTCATGTACCACAGTATTCACTGCAGCACTATTTACAATACAGGACATGGAAGCAACCTAAGTGTCCCTCAACAGATGAATGGATAAAGAAGATGTGGCACATATATATACAACGGAATATTACTCAGCCATAGAGAGGAACGAAATTGGGTCATTTGTAGAGCCGTGGATGGACCTAGAGGCTGTCATACAAAGTGAAATAAGTAGAAAGAGAAAAACAAATATTGTATATTAACGCATATATATGGAATCTAGAAAAATGGTACAGATGAACTGGTTTGCAAGGCAGAAATAGACACAGATGTAGAGAACAAATGTATGGACACCAAGGGGGGAAGGCAGGGGGAGGGTGGTGGTGGTGGGATGAATTGGGAGATTGGGATTGACATATATACACTAATATGTTTAAAATAGATAACTAATAAGAACCTGCTGTATAAAAAAGAAAATTAAAAAACAACAACAACAGGGCTTCCCTGGTGGTGCAGTGGTTGAGAATCCTCCTGCTAATGCAGGGGACACGGGTTTGAGCCCTGGTCTGGGAGGATCCCACATGCCGCGGAGCAACTGGGCCTGTGAGCCACAACTACTGAGCCTGCGCGTCTGGAGCCTGTGCTCCGCATCAAGAGAGGCCACGACAGTGAGAAGCCCGTGCACTGCGATGAAGAGTGGCCCCCGCTCGCCGCAACTAGAGCAAGCCCTCGCACAGAAACGAAGACGGAACACGGCCAATAAATAAATAAATAAAAATTTAAAACAACAACAAGAAACCGCCTCCTTGACACTCGGGAGGGCAGTCCCCGGTTCCGGTCCTGTGCTCGGATGGGAGCTCCCCCGCTGCCCCTCGGGATGGCCTTCCCCATCCCATCCTCCCGCTCTGTCCTGATCCTGATGCACGGATGGAGGCTGACACCCCAGGACATGGGCCGTGCGGCTCTCGGGAATCCTTCACGGTCTCCCCGGATACTCCAGGCATGAGAGGCCCATGTGGAAATCTCCCCCATGTGAACTGGGGCATCGCCTTTGCAAAGACAAATGCTAACAGAGGTTTGCCTGTAGCTGAACCACGCTGAGTGCTGCGCTGTGTGACAAAGCTGACGTCTTTAGAAGGCCAGCGGTATTTTTTATCTTGTTCATGCATTCGGTCAACAAACATTACTGAACACATTGTCTGTCACCAGGCTCCCTGCCAGAAGATGCAGCTACAAAGATGAGTAAGACATGACCCCCGGCTGCAGAAACCAGTGGGCCCCGAGAGGGCTGCAGACTCGCAGCCAACCTGGGGCACGTGGCGCGTGCCCTGTGCGCGTAGCGGGGACGGTAAGGATGCTGCTCGGCGGGGGTGCGGTCCCGAGCGGGACGGGGGTGCAGGCAGAGGAGTAGGAGGGAGAGGAAGCACTTCCAAGGCCAGAGCGGGCAGCAGGGCAGGTGAGCAAAAGAGGGGAGCCCGTGTGCACTGCTGCAGCTGTCAGACGTTGTACAAACCAAGAGGGGATGCGTCACCTGCACGTCCCCTGCTCTGACCCCTGGTTCACTCAGCAGAGGAAACCTCAAGGTCCAGATGAAGATGCTGGCAAGCGTGGGAATTTTAAATGAAGGAAAAGGTCATTTCAAATCGGGGGGAAGAATACTGGGATCACTGACTACTCATCTGAAAGAAAATGAAGTTAAATTCCTAGTTTATGTGATACCTAAAAATAAATTCCAAGTACTCTAAACATAAAATTAAAACTATAAAGTTAATAAAAGATATGAAAACATTTTTCTAACCTTGGGACCGGAAAGCCTTTTCCAACATTTCAAGAATCCCAGAAACTCTAACAGAGAAACCTGATGGGATCGGATTTCTCCCAAATTCAACGTTTTACACTGTAACATCTGTTACACTAAAGTTGAGAGCAAATGAAAGAGTGGGAGAAAATTCTGGAATATTTGACAGACAAATGCTTAATAACTATGAAACATAAAGAACTCCTATAAATCAAGACAAAGAACCCAAAAGGAAAAAAAAAAGGGAAAGGAGACGGACAGAGAAGTCACAGAAAAAAGGAATGCAGGTAGTGTCAAAGTGCACAAAATCACTTGTGGTTAAATCATAATTAAATTTAAATAGATTGAAGTAATTTTTTAAAACAGATGACTTTTCCACCTTGCAGAGCGCCAGAGGAAGGGGCCCCTGATTATACAGTGTGTTGCTGGGAGGATGGGAAGGCACACTGCAAGGCTGGGTTTTCGCATCGACCAAAGTGCAAGATGAATGGAGCCTGTGACCCACTTCTAGAATTCTTGAAACGCTTCAAATCAGGCAGGCCTAGATTGACTGGGAAAATATCAACGAGTGTAAGAAAATCAAGGTAGTGAAAAAAATCTCCTTGTCAGCATCTTTCTCCCCAGGGACACAGTTCTAGAGCCTTCCTCACGGCCTACATCCTCTGGGTGAAGCCGTCACCGGGGTCGCAGGCCAGGAAGGCGGCTGACCTCGTATCACTGTGTCACTGTGGGGCCCAGGCACGGGGAGGGGGAGGCACTGAGGATGGCACGAGGTCATGTCGACAGAACTGGGTCGGGGACCATCCAGCAACTAGAGAAGCAGGTCAGCGGTGTCGCGTGGTGACAGTTAAAACCCGTGCCACCGGGCTTCCCTGCTGGTGCAGTGGTTGAGACTCCCCGCCTGCTGATGCAGGGGACGTGGGTTCGTGCCCCAGTCTGGGAAGATCCCACATGCCGCGGAGCAGCTGGGCCCGTGAGCCACGGCCACTGAGCCTGCGCGTCCGGAGCCTGTGCTCCGCAACGGAAGAGGCCACAACAGTGAGAGGCCCGCGTACCGCAAAAAAAACCAAAACAAAACAAAAAAACCCGTGCCACCAGGAAAGGCCACGGCACACGGGTTACTGTGACTTGACATGACAGATCAGGACGAATGCCGGTGCCAACACCTTCCGACCAAATGACCGCTGGACAGAAACAGCAGCACCAACTCTTCCCGGAACCCGAGCATCATGAGAAAGGTGACAGCACAATCACAAAGATGCTGTAACTACAACTTCCCTCCAAACCCACGTCTGCCGAAATCCCCAATCTTTCCAGCCGTCCTGAGGATGGCTCAGCATTAAAAATTAACACCATGCCCCACTGAAAAGCTCTTAGAATTTCCCTCAAATTATTTATGAGAAGAAAAGGATTTCTCTTTTTCCTTGGAGATGTCTTTCCGTGAAAGTGTCAACAAGCTGATGTGTGGTTCGTCTGCATTCCCGATAGGTGGTAGGAGAACATTAAGCCTCTGTTCACAATGCCATTTAGACATGGAAGCTCTTAAACTTTTCAAGGAGGAGAGTTCAGTCTGCTAAAACAAGGAGGTTATCTTCCTGAAACCAACTTAAAACTCTTTGGGTGGTGAGAGTTCCAATAACGTTTATGCAAACAGAAAGCAAGTGCAACACTCACTTGAGCGATGCCGCACTGAATCCACACTCTTCAAATAAGAACCAAACACGCGCATGTGTCTGTAAGCATGGCGTCTATTTTCTAACATGTGAAATAGAAGCTATGAGGGGAAAGGATCCAAGCCTTTTTACAAAACAGAACTGAGAACAAATGGAGCCCCGCATGGCTGCACCTGTTACGGGGCTTCTGCAGGAGATGATAGCTCCCCCAAGCCACTGCAGAGGCCCACGTTATAAACACTGCAACCTGCAAGGGCTCCTGCGACACCACCCCCAGCTTCCCAAGCGGGCTCTTCGCATGGTCCTGGGGCAGCTCTACCAAGCTGCTTCCTACATCACGTGGGACAGAGGTGGCCTGGGATCATCAGGGATTAGCTCGGCTCTCAGCTCAGGAAGGTTGGGGGGAGGCCCGGGCTGTTCAAAGCCTGCAGTTGTGCTTTGCTTCAAGGCATAAATAATATCTGAAAAGAACCCGTCTTTTCATTTCCTGGCAAAGGAAACATCTGACCCTCCGGCTCATTTGGCCTGATAATCTCCATTTTTAAAAAAGTGCCAAGCACGTCAGTCCGTGCAGGCTGGCAGGAGTCTCTTCTGAGAGTGGGCGTAGGTGGTCTTCTGAGAGCACCCTGCACTGGGTGGATGGAAATAGCATCTCAGCCCTCACATCCTCATCCGAGGGGGATGGGGAAGGGTCTTCCCACTGCTAAGACTAAAGCAGTCTGGGCTCACACCCCAAAGGGGGAGCACAACCCATTAAAAAACAACGCTATAAATGGTGGCTCATTACCAGGCTGGCCCTCGACGTGACTCAATCTGGCAAATGAACCGAAGTACCACTTTTATGGAAAAATACATTATGGGTTCACGCAAGTGACTTAACCGACTTTGGAATGATTCTTTAGCGGGCTGAGGTTGCTTCTTTAGTTGAGACCAGGGTTTCTTCTCTTGGGCTGGCATTTTGCATCAGATAATTCTTGGGAGGGGTCTGTCTGTGCATTGCAGGATACTGAGGGCATCCCTGGCTTCCACCCTCTAGATGCCAGCAGTACATCTCCCCGGTCCTTTCCCTCCTGCCCCGGCTATGACAACCAAAAACACCTCCAGACTTGGCTGGCGTCCTCTGGGTGAGAGAACCAGTGGGTTAGGCAAAGGGAAAGTTCATCCTGTGCATACCATACTCCGTCACATCCACACTCGCTGCTCCGAGGCTTGGGCGCGTTGGAGAGCAGCGGGCCCCTTGCATGCGGAGGGTATGTGTCGGGGGGTGGGGGATGTTGCTGGTGGAGGGGGGGGCGCCACTCTCGCCATCACATCCGTCCCAGCGTTAACTCGAGCTTCTAAACAACACTTAAGGGATATAAATGTTTTTGGTCTTTACTGAATGTTTTTTTAAAAGGTTGAGAACTTGAGAGCGCGAATAAGAAACTGCCCAGAAAACGATTTCCTTTCTTTACAAAACACACCGTACTACGAAGCAGAGACAGACGCACTTGGGATCCTGCCTGTGACAACACAGGACACTGGTGATGTGACCGATGACGGTGGCAGCTGCCGTCTGCCGATGGCTTGGTGTGTTCCACGTGCTGGACTGACATTTCATACACGACACAAATTGCACAGCCCTGCCTGGCGGTAAAAGAGGATCATCTCCGCTTTACAGATAGGAAAACTGGCTCCGAAAAGTCGAGGAACTTGCTCAAAGAGATGCCATTGTGCTGTTCTGCTGAATTTGCGGTAATATATTTATAGTTACATCAATTTTATCTCATGCCTTTTGAGGAGTTGATTTTTTTTTTTTTTTTTCGGTTCGCGGGCCTCTCACTGCTGTGGCCTCTCCCGTTGCGGAGCACAGGCTTAGCGGCCATGGCTCACAGGCCCGGCCGCTCCGCGGCATGTGGGATCCTCCCGTACCGGGGCACGAACCCGTGTCCCCTGCATCGGCAGGCGGACTCTCAACCACTGCGCCACCAGGGAAGCCCCGAGGAGTTGATTTTTTAAATCTCAAATACTGAACACATTTAAGAGAAATTCGGTATAACACTTCCCTAGGTTAATGCACTACTCCACGCTTCATCTGAGAGGCAAAGGATGCTGTGCACTTAGTGCTGTGGGCGCTGACCCCCTCCTGGATATGTTGCAGGGGGTGATACACTCAGGTCTCAAGACATGGCTGGCACAGTTTGTTGAGGCCCCCTGACAGAAGGAGTTGAAAGCATCTCACGGGCTACTAAAAACATTGCAAAGCAGAGGATAAAAACGCTAGAGCCATGTAAACTAAAGCAAAATGTATAACAATAAATTCCACAAAGGTCGAGTAGCTGTGAGACAACTGTGAACTTTGTACAGTTCGGCTCAGCTTCCTTACGCTGTGCATGTTTATTTGCAGAGATAACTCTTAGTTATTTTTGGTGGCAGAATGCTACAGGGGAATGGAAAACAAATCCACAGGAAAGTCTAAAACCTCTCCTGAAGGGAAGCATTTCCAAGTTAATCGCTCACGAACCAGGCATGTTTACAAAGGCCTGTGCCTTTTCCAAAGCTGACTTTTTTATTTTTTAAAAATTTTTATTGGAGTATAGTTGCTTTGCAATGTTGTGTTAGTTTCTGCTGTACAGGAAAGTGAATCAGCTTTATGTATACATACATCCCCTTTTTTAGATTTCCTTCCCATTTAGGTCACCACAGAGCACTGAGTAGAGTTCCCTATGCTAAACGGCAGGTTCTCATTAGTTACCTATTTTATACATAGTAGTGTGTATATGTCCATTCCAATCACCCAGTTCATCCCACCCTCCCCTCCCCCCTTGGTAACCATAAGTTTGTCCTCTACATCTGTGTCTCTATTTCTGTAAAGCTGACTTTCTTGAAATGTTTATTTATCATCTGATAAAGGTGCCAACGTGCATTTCAATGGTTTAAAGTCAGAGTACGGAGCTACAGCAAAAATACACTGGGTAACTGGTACCTGAAATAAGAGGGAACCACTTTCTGGCACCTATATATTCCTACTTACCTCCAGCAAAAGGAAAACTGAAAACAGGACATTCTGTGGCCATTTGTGGTTCCTCATGTTATTGGACTTGTGGGTTATTTCTGTAACATGGTTGGTGGACCACCCCAAACGTGTCCTTCGGTGAACTCCAAAAAAAGTCTTCCTCCGGAAATAGCTCACACATTAGCCTCTCCTCATCTGTGGGAATGAAGTGACAACACGAGGGACACAGAGCAAAGCAGCTGCTGCCCCTGCCAGGGACAGGAAATAGCCCATCCCTTCTAGGGCCCGCGGGGCTGGCGCCGGGAACAGCCGTCTCACTTTCTCAGCACCAACAAGAAAGGGGACTCCTGGAATCACAGAGCACACGTGGTGGGCAACTCGCCAGACGGCTCTGAACACACCTGGGTGTGTGCACGCCTCGTACGCAGATCATGGCGGGGTCCTAACCCTGCCTCTTTGTGACGGTGACGGGGCTGGTGCAGCGGCCATCCAGCCTCTCATCCACTCCGTCTGGTCAGAGGCTTTCACCACCCCTCGCCTGCCAAGACCTGGAGGACGAGCAGGTGCTGGTGGGCCCAGTGGGCACCACGCACCCGCTTCTCATCTGGATGTGTGAGCACCAAGGCCACCAAACCCTCACACTCACTGGAAGGACCAGAAACAAGGTGTGCAACGTGGTACGAGGGCTTAGTCAACGGGAGTGGTTGCTAACGGGAATTACACTCATTTTGTTTGCTTTCAGCAGTGGTCTACTGTGTACACAGGTAACATTCCTACGTAGGAGCACCATTTTCCACGCTGTATCAATCACCTCCTTGTTACTAACACTGCTGCATTTAAACTCCTGGCCAATCAGCCCAGAAACGGAAATCTACATCCTGGTTAGCACGTGGGCATCTTCCTGTCAGAAACGGAGACTTAGAGACCACGGGTCCTCGAGTGGCACCACCATGCACGTATTTTATGATGAGGATAAATGTTCTGCCGTTTCCCCTGTCTTGCCTGGTTGTTCTGAATATTGCTCCGTGTTACTTGTGTCCTGAAATGCCTGTTACTATGTACGGTGACTACCAAAGCTGAGCTGGAACATCAAGGGCCAGGATCACCAGTTCTTTTACAAACTCCACAGTGTGTCTTCCTTACGAGGTTTGAGAACAGCCAACGGATTTCTCAGCACGGCCACCGGCCACAAGCATGCCCAGAGGCTTCTGATGCCCCGCCTTGCGCCCAGGCTCTGTCTCCGAGGCACTGGTGTCTGCCCCTTCCTCTCCCGGCGCCCACAGACGGAAGAGAAGTGAGCCCAGGGGACCCCGGCTCTGCCAACCTCCCAATGAGAGAAACGACATACGGGGGCCACTTGCCAAGGCTGGACCCCTACCATCAAGACTTCGCGCAATCTCCCTGGCGGGGCCACTACGACTCCAAGGCAGCCCTCACAAAGCCACGGTTGAGGTCCAGGCCCCAGCCCCACTCTGTTCCTACGCTTCCCTCCTCTCCTGGATACAGGGCTCAGAGCCCCACCCTGGCTCTTTATACCCGGGACCACCTCTGCTCTGGGCCCACGGGAGCCGCAGGCTCGGTCTGGAGTCCCTGGTCCCCTGAGAATCCTCCCCGAGGCCAGCCCAGCAGAAAGACCCGGTGGGGTCCAGGGACCTGAGTGTGTACACGTTGCCATGGTCACCGCCCCTGCACAGGTGGGATGTCACTTCCTCCTGTCCTGCAGTAGGAGGAAGGGGCTGCGCCGTCCCATCTGCTCACTGTCAGCACGGACGGTCCAGTCACAGCCACTTAATGACCACAGGACCGGGGAAAAGTCACATAAAAGAGGGGTTGGGACTGCACCGTCTCCAGGGTCCCTTCTAATGGGAAAGTTCTGCGGTCCCATCGTTTTACTTGGTGGGGAGGGAGTTCCCCTCTGCCAGGTGAAGCATGCAAATGTACACATGGTATTTTCGTGACCATGATACTTGCACTAGAGGGGAGAAGCTGCATGACGCTGCCTGGCCTTGAACGGCCGTGTAAGGAGCAGCACAGGCAGTGAATGTCGGGGCATGACTGGGAGCTGAAGCCTGGACTTGTCAGACACCCCATCACCCGGCACCTAAGGAGACACAGTGTTAGCCTCTGGGCTTTCTTTTTTTTTTTTTAAGATTTTTTTGATGTGGACCATTTTCAAAGCCTTTATTGAATTTGTTACAATATTGCTTCTGCTCTGTGTTTTTACTTTTTGTCCGCACAGGATGTGGGATCTAAGCTCCCCGGCCAGGGATCGAACCCGCACCCCCTGCATTGGAAGGCGAAGTCTTAACCGCTGGACCGCCAGGGAAGTCCCAGCCTCTGCTCTTTTTCAGAGCGATTAAGATAAAATGAGGAAAAGAGATTAGCAATGCAGGCCTTCCTGGGGCAGAGACTCTTCTGGGGGTTAGAGGGCCGTGGGCTGGGAGGTACACGAGGGAAAGGGCGGCAGAAACGGAGCAGCTGCTAAGTCAGATCCGGGTCCTTTCACCCTCACCCCCACCTGCCAGGTCATTACTGGAGAGGCTCAGAAAGTACATCCCGGGCCTTCAGGTCAATCAATCAGGCTTGGTTCTCACACCTGAGATAGGAAGCACGTAGACTCCTGAGGGCCCACAGTGCCCCGCTCCGGCCACAGTCCTTCCTGAAGTGATCTGGTACGTGGGAAGGGGATGTGCACCTTTTGGCCAGAAACTCATTCATGAGAAGCCAAGCACTGCCCCTATGCCACGGGTTATTTCTCCCCCCTGGCCAACAGTCTAGAAACTTCAGCCAGGTCCCCGGGAGCACACACGATCTCTGGCTGCTGGTGAGAAGCTGCACAGAGACTGCTCTCAAAAGATGTGACCTTTAAACCCACAGTCCACGCATTAAACTGACCTTTAATGATAGACAACTGCTATGTTCCTTGAAACAAATTAAAACTCCCATATACACAGAACATATACTTAAGGAAAATCCACTTTACATCCACCCCTACAATATCCTGTACGCATTATACCGCAACATTCCAAGAGGCCTTTTAAAAGACTCAAACGATACATACAATATTTTCGTTACTGTGATACTTTCATTAGAGGGGAGAAGCTGTTTGCGTTTTGTCTTCCGAGTCAAGAGTGAAGGAATGAATTCATTACTGCTTTGAACCCTTAAGGATATCTACTTCTTGGATATCTCTCTCTTGCCTTAGAAAAATAAGACAAAAGGAGATGTTGAAACGATCTGCATAAGAACAACGGACACGGAGGGTGCCGGCCCCCAAGTCCCTCCCCGTAGTTTCTGACACGGGACACGACTGGACAGCCTACCTGCCCCTCGGTCCTTGCTGTCCTCATGCAGCAGCTTGCCCACGGAGTTATACCACTTGAGCTGGGGCTCAGGGAGGCCATAAACGCTACAGTTGATCAAGGCACTGTTCCCTTCCTTGACGATGATATGGTCGGTTCTGGCAATGACCACGGGCACTGAGCCCACGACCGTGTCAGTGCCATTTAAAGTGCTGTTGGCCACACTCTTAGCGGTCGCCAGAGTGGACACTAGGATTAACAAGGACGCAGAAGGCAGCAGGCATACAGGCAGAGGGCGCGTCACGCCGTCCATCCTCTTCGCTTGCTCTGCAAGGCACCAGAGCAGGTGGGCCAGGGGAGTCTTCTAGCAGACAACACCCTGCTCACAGCAGGCCAAGGGCCAAACCCGGCCTGGGTCCATGGAGTTGGCTCTGGATTAAGAACCTCTGTGAAGAAAACAAACAAAAAAAGCCACGTAAATGTTAGCGCCCATACTTTAAAATGATTATTTATAAAATGTTAGAAACCCAGCTAAAGTACACATCTGTGTAATTTTTAAATAGCACACAAATTCAGAAGATGTTCCAAATATTCATGGAAATCGTGATGATACACGTCTGTTATTTTTGCTACTGAAACATATGACTCTTAGCAGGAACATGTTAACTTTGGACCACACGACTTCCTGGGGCTCAAAACCTGACTCCGGGCTTCCCTGGTGGCGCAGTGGTTGAGAGTCCGCCTGCCGATGCAGGGGACACGGGTTCGTGCCCCGGTCTGGGAAGATCCCATGTGCCGCGGAGCGGCTGGGCCCGTGAGCCATGGCCGCTGAGCCTGTGTGTCCGGAGCCTGTGCTCCACAACGAGAGAGGCCACAACAGTGAGAGGCCCGCGTACAGCAAAAAAAAAAAAAAAAAAAAAAAAAAAGCTGACCCCTGCTTCTTTCATCCCGCACCTCGAGGCCTCCTCCCATCCCTCACCTGTCCCCGTCGTGGACACCGGTGGTGCACCTGGGCCCTCCTAACCTCTCTGCTGGCCAAAATGAATTCCAGCTCCTGCAGTGTGCACCTGGGCTCTGCCACATCGGAAGGGCCCCCCAGAACCAGTGCGGTGTCCCCCTCACCCCCACCAGGACACCCCCTTCCCCTTTCAGGCAACTGCCCCGGCTCCTGGAGCCTCCGGGCGACCCGCACCACCCGCCCTCATCACTCACTGAATGCCTTGCTTTCCAGCTACACCTGCCTCCCTGGATGCAGGGGGTGACAGGACGGGTGGCTGCACTTCTTCACCCAAGGATCTAACCTTCACCTACACCTCTACTCTCCATTTCATCCACTAATCACACGGCCACACCCAGGACCCTTCTGCTCTCCAAATTCTAAATTCTGAAGTTCCAGTTCATTCTGAAGTTCTCAATACCCGTCTTTCCCTGCACCCCACCTTCTCAGTCCCCTCACTGGGCTTCCTGGACGTCCTACTCTCCTCAGGTCCTCCCTCTCACCCAGCTGGCTCACTTCCTTTCCGCCCCCTGCCCACACCCGGGCACACGGACTGCACCCCCTGCACCCTCAGCTCTCACTCTCCCGCCACAATCCCTTTGCCAGCGCCCAGCCGCGATCCACCCATCGCTTGCCGTCCCAGCTTCTACTCCTTGGAGACTGGAGCAGGACTGGGTGGGCATCCTACACCCATGACGTGACCACAAGAATAAGAGGACGGTCGCCAGCCCCAGCCAGGTCCTCCGTGACAGCTGGCAATCCAGGAGAACTTCACTGAGGAGGTGGCCCCAGAGCTGAGGGCTCTTTGGGAATCAACCATGCCTAGACCCCAGAGAAGAGCATTCCAGGAAGAGCCGACAACCAAAGGAAACGGGGCACTACGAGATGGGCCCAGATCACCTAGGGCTTTGGAGGACAGAGTAAGGAATCTGGATTTTAGCTGACGTTCATTGAAAAATGTTAAGCAGGGAAGGGACAGGATGTGATTTGTCTTTCTTAAGATCAACTTTACTGTGGCATAATTTACAAATTAAAAAAGTGCCCATTTTACGTATGCATTTTAATAGGCTTTGACAGATTTATACACTCACATAACCACCACGATAAACAAGATATAGAATGTTTCCATCACGACCAAAAGTTCCCTTGTGTCCCTTCCCAGTTTTAGTTTTGCCACGGACCCATTCCAGTTACTTCTGTGTACGGCGTGAGGGAGGGATCTCCCCACACGGACACCCAGCCATTTCTGCACCACCTGTAGAAAAGACCATCCTCTCTCAGCGGACTGTGTCTCAAACACAGTGACTCCATTACTAAACTCTTCCTGCTGTTCCACTAGTGCCAATGCCTGGCCTGAGTCCGATGTCATCCTGACTGTACTGTCTGCCTCAACTTTCTTGGTATCTACAGAGTCTGAAATTGTCCCTGACACTTTACATGCCCAACGGATTGCTGAACGAATGAATCTGTCTGCAAAAGCAGAAATTATCACTTCAATCGTGTGGACAGTAACACTGAAGAAGTACCAGGGGTGATAAAGCAGCCTCAGACCACAGACTTCTTCAGTCAGAAAGACACGGGTTTTCTTAGAGCTACAGCCTTCCACACATACACCCCACGGGGCCGGGTGCCTTCCTGCCCAAGGCGGCCCACACACAACTTCCCAGTAGGAATTGTAGGGCTGAGGAGCATGACAGACACCCTGCCGTGGCTCTGTCAATGGTTTTCTATACTTGGGCTCATCTTGTGGTTTCCTTTTAGCAGGAAAGCTGACCTGCGCCATACAGAACGCTTAAGAGCACGGCCTCAGGTTTGAGAGCGACTGGGATCCCACCCGGATCCAACCACCCCGAAGGCCTGGGTGTTTCCGGCCCAGGACTTACCACGTAAGGACTGTTACAAGGATTCATGATCAAATATACATCAAGCATGCATTGCTCAGCTTGAAAAATAAAAATTACTAATACAGCATATAAAGCATCCTTTACTGAAGCTACGCTTCTCGACTTTATTCTTATTTCAGGTTGTTATCACACCTTGTTTTTGGTTTTGCTGAATACATTATGACTACCATCCCACCACCAGAAGTCATGACAAATGGTTTCTGGCACTGGTTCCTTTGGTGGGACTCAGGTCTGAGAAGCATGAGCTCTGTGGGCAGCGAGCGCCTGCGGACACTCACTCCCTGGCATGAGGCCGGGGCAGACGCCCGACCAAGGACCTCAGGGAGGATCAGAAACAAGTCGGTGAGCGAGACAGGTTCTCATAAATATGTGCAGTAAATACACTGTGACCTTTTTTCCCACAACTAGGGAGAATGCAGCAAATGGGAGATCACAGTGGGTTTTAAGGTGTGTAAATCAGAGCTGCTTTCAAACAAAGGCCGGCCACATGGTTTCTACTTTCCAACACACTGTACCAGCCAGGACAAAGGGAAGGGGAGACGGCTGTGCTGTCATCTTTTAATCATGTCAGTGGGTGTTCTGGGCTGGACACACAGCGACTGCTCCGAAACGGCACTAGCTCGCTTAGAGGCCTGACCAAGTAAGGGGAGAGGCTTCCCCTCTGCTGCGGGCATGTTGGAGAGCTGACTCATCCCTCCCCTCCTTTTCCATCTGAAAAGTCACTGGGGTGCTTCGAAAGCAGAACACGTCGCCTATGCGCTGTTTGGAAGCCAAGCGTTTGTACTCTAAAACTCTCTGTGAACACTCATTTTGGAAAAGAAAGCACTCATTTTTGAAAAGGCGCACTAACGAATTAACAGGCTTTGGTAAAGAATTCACCGTGTCTCACGCCGTGCCCTTTCAGTTCGGATTCTCAAAAAAGTATTTATTATGTGTTGGGCACACCGCCAGGCGCTTGGGGGCGGCAGGGGGCGTTGGGGGCGCTAGGAACCCAACAAGCCACAGGCCGTGTCCGCTTACAATCCCTTGTGGAGAGAGACAGGTAAATTCAATGCGCTGTGCAGGTGCCGGGAGACTGGGAGTGGCTGTTGGCCGCATCCAGGCCCAGCCCAGCTCCCCTCCCCACCTCCAGGAGTCCCACCGCCGACCCCGGGGCAGATGCAGCTTGTGCCAGCCTCCTGACACCCCTCCCACCCAGGCCCTTGCTTTTCCCAGTTCCGTGCTGGGGAAACATCCGCTCAGTAACAAGGAGAACGCGTGGAGGGCAGGAACTCGGCGCAGTTCTGCAGAGTTTCCTCCATCTCGGCCGCCCACGGTCCTGCTTCCCTCCCATACCTGCCCTGTGGCCACGCTGGGGTGGGATCCACCGGCACCTGCTCAAGAGGAGGGAGGTGCAAGAAAAACATAAAGACATCGCGTCCCTCTGAACGCTGGGGAAATGTTCTACAAACGTACTTTGTTCAGCCTGTCGGACTCTGCAGACAGCATCGTGACA
Organism: Lagenorhynchus albirostris; assembly: GCF_949774975.1. Classification (NCBI taxonomy): domain Eukaryota; kingdom Metazoa; phylum Chordata; class Mammalia; order Artiodactyla; family Delphinidae; genus Lagenorhynchus; species Lagenorhynchus albirostris. The sequence continues at coordinate 112,071,021 of NC_083101.1, read as the reverse complement.
AGTTCAGTTGATAACACTGTCACGCTGGGAAAGACATTTCAGCCACTGTAGAATTAACCACGAGGACTGTAATCCGGCGGCTTAAAATGCAGTCCTTCAAAATACAACAACGAAGGCCACAGATTCCCAAACCGGGGTTTAGAGACAGCCACAATGGACAAATTGTTAAGGTTCACATGTTTGCTCAGGGCCTTTGGGAAAACGTTCACAGAATACTTGACTTTTTTTTTTTTTTTAAACGAATGAAACAAAAGAGAAAACGCTTAGCAAGCATCAAATGTCCTTTCTTTAACTTGACCCCTTTCTTACTTTCCAACAATTGCATCTTATCTAAAAGCATTTTAATAAAATGCTTTGTGGAGGCTTATTTGCTATCTCTGCACCTATAATAAAACATGACTACTGACCATGAATTTCTGGAGTTGGAAGGAAAAGGGCCTCTTGTTTCAGGGTGTTTTGAACTACATGAACGTACAGGATTGTTTTTTCTTGGCAGTGTTCGTGCTGGCATTTCCCCATCAACTGTGAATAATTTTATACTTCACAGAATGGGGTTTTGTCACAAAATCTACGAAGAGTTATCACCATTTTTCATTTGTGCGTAAATGATGTGACGGGCACAGGGGCCACCTTTTAGATAAGACACAATCTTGATAGGTCCCTACTCATCAGGCGAGGTGGGAAATCTCAACTTCTGGTGGAATGGACAGGGCCTGACGTGCTCATTACATCGTAGATGCTAACGTTCAAAAGGGGTAGCCAGCTGCGGCCACTACAGATATCTTTCTGCAACTTCCTTTCCCATGCATCATAATCCATGAAAACTACCTATGCTAACCTGTTTTACAAACATGGTTTAAAAAAGATTTTCTTTGGCAATGTTAAAGAAAAATGACAAAATTCTACCAGGCCATTCTTTCTCCCCTAACTTGAGTGTTTAGGTAGTTAAGGTGATGTCTGAACATGGGCTACGGGAATCCAAAGTCAAAGATGAAGAGCTTTGTGGAAGAAGCACGTTCCTGCCACGGTGACTGTAGCCCAGCATCACATCATTTAAGCTCTAAATCAGCTAAGTTCTATCTCAATGTCCAAAGTCGCGCTACAGAAAGAGGTTCATCTGGGCCTTCTTTCTTCCCGACATGTGTCCTAGAATCTGTCTGTGCAGGACTCCTGATGTCTCTAACCCCACAAAGGTAACTCTTGACTCAGATGGTGATAGTTACATGAGAGCGTGAAGAGCATCCTGTTTAGGTGACGTTCAGAAGCACTGAGCACCAATCCAAACCACTACACTTTAACTGAGAAGATTCCCTGTGCGAGGCACACTGCCGGGGTGTGGAACACACAGGGAAGACACGGTCCTCACCCCTGTCACCCAAGAGTCAAGGAGGAGGACAAAGTCAATCAATAATTACAGGACAGTGTGGCAACCGCCCCATCAGAGAGAGGTCAAGGATCCACATGGTACAGGACAGGAGATCCAAGCGGCAGAGGGCCCAGGAAGACCTTTCTTCCAAGAAGTGACCCAGCGGTTTAATTACAAAGGAGTCCACCAAGGGGGCCGGGGCCAGAAGCTGACCCTATAAGAGGAAATGGTGATTACAGAGGACCCAACACACTCGGGGAAAGGTGTGCGTTAGGCATCACTGGTGACGTGCACAAGACGGGGGGCTGGAAAGGCAGAGCGCCCGGATAACAAGGGGAGGGCCTGTAACACCAAGGATGGGGCACGCCCACAGGTAACGGGGGGAGTGACCTCCAGACAAGGTCAGCAAGCTCACTGCACAATTCAGAAGGAGCGAGGACAAAAGGTCTCATTCCTACTTTATCAACTACACTGATGTTCAGGCCTCTATTTTTCTGATACACAAAAGGCACCTACTTTTCAAAAATGGATCTGTTTTAAATCACTGTTTTTCAGACCTAACAATGAATGACAGGCCCAGAGATGCCATCTAAGTAATAGGTTATTTTTTATGGGCGCATCGTGTGAAGAAACCCTTCTTAGAGCTTCTACACAGTTTTTCCACAGGGTACATTTTTCTGGTTAAAAGTAAGAATCATGTAAGATAAAGCTCTCATAAATATAATGGTTAGAAAAGGAGAAAGAGAAAAAGAAGAGTATTAAAGGCTTCCCTCTACAGACAATGACTATTGTCAGGTGAGATAAAAATGGTCCCATCGCATGGGTTTGTTCACAGAACAAGAGGAATAGATCTGGAAGAACCTGGGTGTCTCTTCTAAAAGGCGTTTTTTTTTACACAAGATGAGAAAGGGAGACCAAAGAAGGTAAGCAACTGACCTAGGGTCACACAATTTATTGGCTTCAAACCAGGATACAACGTCACGCCCATGTCAGGCCTGATTATCACGTTAAAACCTCTCATTCCGTAAAGGCGATTTTTCATTGTTCTAGCAGTTGAGACAGGCAGAGGACTATTCTAATCACAAGCGTATCTTTTAGAAGAGCTTATTGATGTTTTAGGGTGTAGTTAACGTCTTCTAATTGTCATTCTAAATGAATAGGCTAAAACACTTTTGGGCCCAATTCATGTAAATTCTTAATTGATCAGAGAGATACTTCCTCGGGAATCTGACGGTCCAAGGAGTAAGCCAAACCTGGGAACTGAATACAGATGGGACACATACACTGGTGGACGGTGCCTCTGTGCTACCAAACCTGTTCCTGAAACACATCACAATGCAGATAAAAGGTGAGGATGCTGTGTTGGCACTTTTCTCTTACCTTTGAAACTCTGATGATCAGATCCTATACGGGCCCTAAAGCTGGTCCAGAAGCACCTGGGGCTGCTTGTCTTTCTCTGCCCGCCTCTACCACTAGATATGTTGTCCAGCATCTCCCAACACCACTTAAAAAGACTGTCCTTTCCAAACATCCTCCCTACTCTTTGGAACGTGTATATAGGGAGATACATATTTTCACCCTCGTGCAGTTAATTTCTCTTACGGGCTAACCTACAGCACAACTTCAGCCAACCTTCAATTCTTGTTTTAATTTCATTGCAAGCCCGTTTCCCGAGACGCTCTTGGTGTATTTCATGCATAAGCTCCTCTGTCCAGAGCGAAGCCAGACAGGAGCTGGTGGGCGTATGGGAGCCTGGACGCATCAACAGGCCGGCCTGGAAAAGTGGCCAGAGGATTCGACGTCTTGGGGCGATGTTGGATGGACACGCTGACCCCCGGCTGCCTGCCCGCAAGGCCAGCGTTCTGCCTGGACAGAGGGGCAATCCGCCCCCCCCACCCCCAGCTGCCAAAATCAGAGACCAATATTCTTAACCTGCTTCCTAAATATGATGTTTAGGCCCGACGCGATTGCGAGTTTAGATTTTCTCGCGGATTCTGGTACACGCCGTAAACACTTAAGGCCGTGGCAGTGACAGCCCCTTTCTCAACCCCACCTGCCTGTACACAGACCAGCTCCCAACTGCCAAGGGTGAGGCACTGTGTGCACTGAGGGGGGCCCTTTTCCACAGAAGCCATCCCTAAGGGATGACTGATTACTTCTCCTCCAAATCCACCATCCTGTACCGCAACGAGCAGGGGTGTGGCTGAGCTGTGGAGGGAAGGAACAGCGAGGTGTCTGTGTCCAGACCAAGGTCCCCCTGCAGGGAACAGTCAGGGCAGAGCACCAGGTTGCCAGCTGTCCAGGACTTGGTGGATGGCCAGGAAGTGGCCTGGGTACCACACAGCACGTGGGGACTTGTCCTTTGCCGGGGATGCACCTTCCTGAGTGTTCCCACCATCCTGTACAACAGGGCGCCAGCTCCTGAAGCCTTTAGACGTCCATCCACACCCTCCAGATGCCTCACCTCAACACAGAGGGGAAGCAGCTCGGGTCCCTAGCGGCGCCTGTATGCGCAGGCGGGATGGGGTGGCTGGGGGCTGCGGGGAGGGACCCTCCTCCCGCAGCAGGGTCAGGGCTCTCCCTCAGCCCCACCCCTGGCGAGCTCAGCGCCACCACAGAGCCTCGCTGCTCGCGTGGACGGCGGTGAGGACCCGGGTGCCGTGGCCACACCACCCAGCGCCCCCTCTTCAGACCAAGGCCCACCACGGAGTTAGCCCCTGCTGTGCCCCTGCCCGGGCCCTGCCAGCTCCATTTCGCTTGCTAATGCTTGACAGAGAGGCCCTGCAACTGCTCTTGCAACCTGGGGGTATCACTGTTATCCTGGCGATGCTGTGACCAGACAAATTCTTTGTAAATTCTATGTGAACTACAGAAAGGTGTGGTTGGTGCTCAAATACCCGCCGCCATCCTGGGCACCAGGCGTTCGTTACGTACTTTTGTAAATGTCTGGTAGTGGCCTGTGCATGGGGAGGCCTCAAGGAAAACACACCAGGAACACTCTTTAGTTAGCGCAATGCACATTTCCCAGGGCTCCTCACTGAAGGGTAAAAGCCAGAGGGCCGGGACTTCCCTGGTGGCGCAGTGGTTAAGAATCCGCCGGCCAACGCAGGAGACACGGGTTCGAGCCCTGGTCGGGGAAGATTCCACACATCGCGGAGCAGCTAAGCCTGTGCACCACACCTACTGAGCCTGCACTCTAGAGCCCGCGGGCCACAACTACTGAGCCCACGTGCCACAACTACTGAAGCCCGCGCGCCTAGAGCCTGTGCTCTGCAACAAGAAGAGCCACCGCAATGAGAAGCCTGCGCACCACAGCGAAGAGTAGCCCCCGCTCGCCGCAACTAGAGAAAGCCCGCGCATGGCAACAAAAACCCAACGCAGCCAAAAATAAGTAAATAAATTTATAAAAAGAAAAAAATAAAGCCAGAGGGCCTTCCCATGGCCACTACAATATCTGCTCACTGGCTGCCTCCCAGCCTCAATTTCTGACCTTTTTGCCCCTCTCGCTCCGTGCCAGCCACCTGGGCTCCGCTAACCCCGGAAGCCGCCAGGCTCGCGGGAAGCCGCCCGCGCCATTCCTTCCTCAGGTCCGAGCCCCTGGGATGCCGGCAAGGCTCCTGCACACCCCCATTCTGACTCTCAAATGTCACCTCGTCAGCACCCTCCCCCTTGTGTGATGTGAGTCGGTGTGCTCCCCCCTCCCTCTCCCGGGGGCTGGGCTTCTGTCCCAGACGAGGGTGGTTCGTGGTCACGAGGGTGGTTCGTGGTCACGTGGGTTGCCGCCCCCCTCATGGCAAGCACCTGGCTACCCACTGGGTGAGCTTAAACCCCTCTGGGTCCTTTCCTTTAAACAGCTGACTAACTCACTGGGCATCCACACTGGCCCTGCTTTCCTCCGAATTCCACCCATTTCTTAGGAATTCTAGGTAACTGTGTCCATTCTTTACCACAAACCTAACTTTAAAACATAAACCAAGGTTTCCCCAGAGCTCAGTCTTCACAGCACATCCTTCCCTTGCAGGAGAGGCAGGTGCTCCCACGTGGACCTGGGAGCAGAGGCCCAGGACCTGGGTGGGAACCATGGGGGCCACAGGATCCGCCGTTGGAGGACTCGGGCCTGCGAGGTGAGTGAGGTTTACGTGACTCTCTTCTACACCTGAAATGTACATTCCTATGGCTGCTGAAATGGAATTTATATTTCACAGCGTCAAAACCATCCCTCATTCCTTGTCTTGCTGGTGTCTGATGAAGGCCATTCAGAGTTACCGCAGAGGAATTGGATCACCCAGGGTTTCTTCTTTCATCAGGATAAAATCTCATCTATTTGAGTAAATATGCTCAGTAACTGCAGAGAGTAGTTAAAATTCTTTTCTTTCTCCCTCCTTTACCAGCCCATTTTCACAAAGTGTAATTGTACGGCCAACGTGTTTCCCAATCACACGAGTGTTCTTACTAGACTCTCTGAGAACTGGATGTCAGGAAAAACAGGTCAGAAGAGATTCTGAATTCACACTCTGCTTGATTTCATTCTTACTAACAGCATGAAGGCAACATCCCTTATACTCACCTAGCATTTATGGTTTACAAGACACACCCGAGGACGTTACTCGGCCTCGCCTTCCCACGAGCCTATGACGTGGGGAAGGACCACGCAGATCTGTCTACAATGACAGCCGAAGAGGCAGAGGCCAAGCCGCCAACCTGTGCATGGAAGCCCCTCCAGGACCACATCACCCCAGGGCCCACCCAAAGGGCTCCTTTCGCCTGCCCACGGTGACCTGGGAGTGGACACTACAGCCCCGGCAAACTGGCTAAATGCCACTAACATCCAAACTGTCATAACTGTTATTTTAAAATGATAATTTAAAAATACTGTGATTATTTAAAGAATGATTATTATTTTAAAATTCTGTGCATAGGGCAATACTTTTCAAAATTCAGTTGGACCAGAATAATCTTCTAGCTGAGTTTAATGCATATATCCTAAGGTCAGTCCTCCCCCAAATTTAAGTGGGTTTCAATGTGGCACTATGGAAAATTATCTTAACAAAAACACCAGAAGGAAATTGGAAATGCGGCTTCAGTGGTTTCCATGCAGCATCTCTGAAGGAAGCTTTGCTTTTCTCTCAGCTCTGACGGGAGAAGGCCCTGCTACGCTGGGCACACTCTCTGGGTGTTCTCAACGATCTCTCAGTGGGGCAGTCAGATTCATCTGGGTGATAAAAACAATTAGGACTCAGTCATCCCAATGAAGGGGAACTCCAAGTATCTAAGAGGCCACTAATATCACTTCGATTCCAACTGCTGTGGGGCTTAAAAAACTTTTTAAGACCAGGTCTTTACCCTAAAGGTGCTTACAATCTTGGTGATAACCTGTATACAAAATGATACATCATTAATTAAGCACTACTGGGTAAATACCACAGAAATCCAGACGAGGGCCAGCTGGAAAGGTCAAAGAATGGTCACGGGGACTGGCCAAGTCTTGAAGGGTGAGTAAAGGAGACAGGACAGTTTCCCCAGCAGGAGTAACGGCTTAGTTTAGCAAGTAGGGGTGGAAATAAAGCACGGCCTCCCAATTAAAAACAAAACTCTTCACTACAGTATGTTTCAGCAGGACTCAGGCCGTGGATCTGCTGTGTGTGCTCATCTCAAGAACGCTGGCATATCAGGGCACTCCTCCAGAAGTTCTACTTAATAAGAGGGCCTCCAGGGCGTCTTAGGAGCAACGACAAAGAGGACTTGGCGACAGAGATCCATTACCCCAGTGAAAGAAGGAGGGGAGACAGCCAAAATCTGGAGGAAGGGATGGATGCCCTACAAAGGCAGGAGGGAATCAAGTCCACTATAGGTCCTGGGGTCAGATGTACAGGGAGAAATGCCCAGCCCCCGGCCAGGTAAAGGACTGGTAATACTCAGATATTTTCTGGAAATTAATTTCAAGTTCCTCAGAAGTGTTTTAAAATGGAGAAGGCCGTGTTACCTTTGGGGAGTCTAACAAGAGCTAGACTCACTCAGAGACCAAGTCATCTAGGGCTGTCCAAACCCTGAAGGACAAAACCCTTCCCTCCAGCACATCCAGTGACAGGGCAGTGCAGCCCAGCAGCGGTCTTTAGCACCGCAGCAGAAATCTACAAGATGAAACTAACAACAGCATCTGAGAAGCAAGCACAGCTCCATGGCTACTGGAAGTTTAAGCCACCCCACGGGCCATCCCGGGGTGTGAAGACCCAGAAGGAAGGACTGGGTGGGAGGCCAACAGTAATGCGGTCAGTCTTCACTCCAATACCTTCTCCTGCAGAGGACCAGAGAAAGCGGGCTCTGCACCTTTAAGAAAGCACAGTGGCTGTACACCTACCTACCCCCCTCCCCTTTGCAGGGGAGAAAGGGGTTAGCTGGCCAACTTGGGATGGTCCCCACTGCCACAAATATCACAGAGCTCTCGCTAGTTTCGAGAGGGTACGGAAAGGTACAGACGTGGGAACAGGCACATCCTGTCTTATCTAGGAGAACTACTGCTTTAATGAATCCAGCCTGCCACCTCCAGCGCTGTCAATGGGTAACTACTCCGATCCACTGATTCTTTTTTTTTTTTAAGGAGCAATCTCTTCCCTTCCAGTCTTCCTGGAGCCCTCAGCCAACTCGAATCCTCAATGGAAGGAAAGGGTTGGGATGATATCTGAATATCTGCTCAGCAAGCTTCTTCTTTCCCACCGATGACAAAGACAACTTCAGCCCAGCTTCTCAAAGAGTTACCTTCTAAATCCAGAATTAGGAAGTCCACCCACAGCGACTTCCTCTCAGTCTCATTGGCAAGCCCCAGAGGCTTCTGTCCAGAAGCTGGACAACCACCAGGGAATTAATCCCTTCTTTCTTTCTCCCACGTCACTCTGATGGGCCCCGTCCTGGCTGACCTGCCTCGAGTCCTGCCTGCCTGCAATCCACAAACCAAGTGGCTGCTGAAGTGGGCTGACTCTGAGAGATCCGATTCAGACGTATTCCAGGTCTTCATCCCGCCACCAGCGTACAACTCAAGTCCATGGCAGGACACACGTGATCCTTCATGCTCTGACTCCCGCCTGCCTGTGTAACCTTATCCCTGGAGCTCCCTTGGCACCTCTGCACCGTGCTTCCTTCCATATTCTCACACATCTGGCAAACCCCTACTCAGCCTTCAAGTTCAAAGCCAACCAGGACTGCCCAGGTAGCCCCCGACACCCCTTTTCTCACCAACCTTCACCCAGAACTTCGTATTTTCACTGTAACCGTCTTTGTGCACATCCATCCCTCCGCTAGGTTATAAGCTCTCAAGTTATCAATATTTGCTGAATGAATCAGTGAATGAATGAGAGAGGCTTATCTGAAGGTACAGATTTGGGGACATCGGCGTGTGGGTGACTGATGCAGTCATGAAGAAAAATAAATCACCCAGAAGGAACACAGTGGACCACAAAATGAGAGGACTAAGGTTAGAACCCAGGGAGGACAGACCCTCAGAGGACGAGGGGCCCGTATCCCAGAGCCCAAGGGAGAGGAGATTCAAGATAGATAGAACGGTTTACACTGACCTTGTCCTGTACAGCGGAAAATAGTTATTGCATCACTATGTAAGGAAGTATGGGTAAAAATCTTACAAAGTTCTGCAAACGGAAGCTAAACAATATAGATCCACGGTTTCATTTTCATTAAGATACGTTTTCATCAAGTCTTACTGTTGTTCCCAGGATCGGATTTTGCCAACGCAGGGCTTCCTGCACCATGTTGTCTGAAAAATCTGTTCTCTCTTACTAATTTTTCTACATATAGTTCGGTTTCAACTTGGAGCCACTCCTGTAACACTAAGGTAGAAGATTTCTTCAGATGAGGTTTTCCAGACACACAGAGATGTCAATTCAACCAGACCATACGTTTTTATACACTATTAAGCCCTTGTATGTAAAAGAGACTGAATAATATGTTTGGAGAGAATGACTGAATTTCTTATATTTAAACCCACAGGTTAGGGCATCTGGTAGTGTAGCTGTTGCCCATCCCCCAGCAAACACTGCTGACGGGTTGTCAGAATTTCCCAGCTGAGCCTGTACAAGCCCATGACATGGCAAGCAGCTCCTACCAACTGGTCAGAGCTGGCCCAGGTGACGTGGCATCATTCTCAAGGTAACTATGTTAAATCTGACTTTCCCCCAGGTCCCCGCCCACATCTGGTCTGCACAGGTGTGTATGCAGCAGAGCAGCTGCCTGTTAAGAGGGCAATGAACAGAAACAAAGTAGTCCAAACGAGACTCGCCCTTCTGCTCTACTTTCTACGTCCTTCCTGCATTACTTTCTACGTCCTTCCTGCATTACTAGCTGTGAACACAAGTCTTCTTAAGCTCTTAATTCCACACATGCGTACTAATGTCATTTCAGATCAATGGAGAGAACTGAATTATACGACACGCTGGTTCCAGACTCCCATCTGCCACTGACCACCTCTAGTTACACACCCTTTGTCGAACTGCCCTGTGAAACCTGGGGTTTAGCTGTATACTGCTTTTTCAGGAAGAGAAACCTGGCAGCGGTTTGTCCATCACATGCTCCTGTTTAAAAATCTTCAGTTGATTTCCCATCGTTTATCTATAATAGGATGAAATCCAGACTCCTCTGCCCCGGCCTGACTCCATCACACCAAACCGTTCTTTGTCTATGGCTGGATGACCTTTCTATGGCTCCTTTCTATGGCACCAAGTCGTTTATTGACTTATACACACATTTGTTATCTTTCAGTTCTGTGGGTGAAAAGTTCCACATGGGTCAGGATGGGCTAATCAAGGAGCTGGCAGGCCTGTGCTCCTTCTGGAAGGTGGGGGGGCAGCCATCTGTGTCCTGGCCTTTACCAGCTTCCAGACGCTGCCCCCATTCCTTGGCCCCTTCATCTTCAAGGCTAGCAATGGCCAGCCAGTCTTCCTCCCATGCGTCTGACACTGACCTCTGCTTCCCGCTTGCGATTACACGGGGCCCACTGGATAATCCAGAATAACCTCTCCATCTCCACATTCTCCATTTAACCACATCTGCACAGTCCCGAAGTGGACATCTTGGTGGTGGGGGGGCATTACCCTAACTACCATCATGGTGGTCTGCCTGGACTTCCCTGGTAGAAGACTCCTATCCAATTCCTTAGGCATTCCTTAAGATCCTACGGAAATGTCACTATTTTCACGAGGCCCCTCCCCTTCCAACCCAAGACACGCCTCTGGCAGCACTGACTTTGTACTCCAGTTTATTTGTGCTCAAGCCTGTCTCTCTGACTAGACTGTGCATCACTCCGTCTTACTCATTTTTGCAGCCTTAGGGGCCTAACTATAAAAGATTGTGGGGAAGAAAAATGAATATTTTAATGAGTAAAGGCCTCAGGCAGAGGCAAGACCAATAAACACACAGGACTTCTGAGTATAACCTAGAAACTAGTTCTGACAGCTCTTAACTGGTTCTTATCACATAATCAACCAAGCCCTTTAATCCTTTAATGATTCCAGGGAGGTCTTCCTGCAAACTTAAAATCAACCATTTGCATCTAAGGCTGTTTCTGACTTTAAAGTGATTTGCCACAGATCACAAAGTGTTGTCAAGTGTCCTCCTGGGCTTGGCTAGAAAGGGGCAAGCCACATCCCAAATGCTTGCTTAGATGCTGAATTAGGGAAGTGACCTTATTTGCACTATTTCTGAATTCCAAGAAAATGATTCTCATCTAACAAATCTGACTGCACTTTGTTGGGGGTTAAAAGCAACTTTGCCACAATATTTGTTTGACATTTCAGTATCTGGAAGTTCTTGCATAGAACAAAAAGTTCAAATTAAGCAAAGTTTAAATGGCCTCATATCTTTAAATTGCAAGGCAAACGAGGAATTGAATAAATTTTGGTCTCGTGAATGGGCAAAGCTGTACTTTTAAAGGCAACAGTTTGCCATGAATATCCAATGTGACTAATAGGACTATGCACTATAGAAACCTAAAGACACGTAATTAAAAGTAAAATCTATGTGCCCAGCAGTTGAGCTGCAAGACCCAACAGTTAGGTACAAAAGAGGAGAGATTATCACCTGTTTCCGAATTTGAATACAAAGTCTACTCTGCTATTTTTTCTTCCTTAGCAGTAATAAAACCTCTCTTCAACCTAACTCCTGTTGGTTTTGTTAGTTTCAGGTTAGCAGAATGTGGAGTTCCCAAAGCCAAGAGTGGTGTTTAAATGCGCCTTCTGTTAAATTTCATTGTCTTTCCTAACACTGATAAAATAGGTAGGATTTTCAGATCCACAAGGGGGGGGGGGGCTACGGATCTGTATCAAACTTCACATTCACAAAGCGGAAACTCAGGCCTAGCTGCTTCCTCCAGGTCAGCAAAAAGCCAAGGGTGAGGGTAGACGGTCTGAACACCCACTGAGGAATGGAGCCTGAGAACATGGGCCCTGCCGTAACGGATAAGCTGTACATACATGTAGTACACACGGCAGATTTTGAACTGGATGCATTTTTATAGAAAAGGGAAGCACAATTTCTCAGTATTTGTGTCGAGCTTTTTTCAAACTTCTAAATTCTTCTATAAATATATTAAAAAAAACATTTAGGGCAATGAACACCACCAACCAAACTCTGGCTAAAATGGAGGACTGCAGGCCTAATTTGCAGAAAGAGTCATCATGTTGCCGCTCTTACTGTCTGGACACTTCACTCCTGTTATTACATCTGGGTCACCTACAGGCACGACACAGACCCCACGTGGGGAAATGGTCTGGAGCATCTGGAATGAGAGCTGGAGCCATCTCACGAAAGAACAAACATTAAAAGCTATTCACAACCCAGTGAAGAGCAAATGCACCTCCAAAGTCTAGGTCTATGAAGAACGCAAACCAGATGTTTTGTAATAACCTTAATAAATAAAACAACTGAACCCATTAAGTGGTACTTATGGAAACTGGCTTGAGAGTTAGAGCTTTAGTTAGAGGTGGAACTCGTTCCCACTAGGAAAAGGATTGTTTGCGTTGCTCCTAAAATCCAGTAATCCTAAGGGTGATAATGGTACTAAATGTTTTAAGAACCAACAGAAACGTTGGTGGGACCTTCAAATTTCATTTTCCATAAAAGTTAAACGCCCAGTAGAACTACATTGCTCTAACTTAATCCCTTCTGAAAATAAATTTTCTTGCATATTGCGTTTCATCTTGAACAATTTTACTATGTTCAGCATAGTAGCAACTGAGAAAAAAATGTGTTTCCTTTAGAAACAAAAGTGAGAAAACTTTACAAAAAAAAATTGCGCTTCTGCGACGCTACGCTTCCAAGTGCTTAACATAAAGCCAAAGTAACGGACAACATAGATGGCTACAGTAACCCAACCTTTCTGCAACGAGTATGCTTAAAAACAATGACCATTCAACCACAGTACATTATTTTCTACAGTATGAGCGGGTAATGGACCCGCATACATTTTTTTTCTTTTTGGCTAGCTTTCTTTAAAAGTCTTGCAACTTGCAAGCTCAAGTTTTTTGGAGGGGAAGGCCGGTTAATGGTCGAGCTTAAAATAAATCGGCTCTGCAATTACTCCGTTTTTTAAGCCGATGAAACACGTTTACCTACTCCACGCCATGAAGCAATTCGATGTCAACTTGCTATGGAGTCAAATGCGACAAACTCCAAGAGCTCCAGTGGAGGCGGCGGCTGGCGGCGCGCACAGATCCCGCACCGCTGCGGCACCAGGACGCGCAGCCCCCGCTCAGGGCCTGCCGGACCCGGGACAGTGCACCACCGCCACCCCCCGTCCCGGGGACACTGAGGCCCGGTGACCCGGGCGACCTGGAGTCGGTGAAGGCCCCGCCGCGGCTTGTCGTCCCCTTTCCCCGGAGGCCGGGAGGCTCCTCGGCAGCGCGCTGTGGACACCACGCTCCTGTAGCCGTGGGAAGGCTATGGCACAAGCCTGGGACGCCGTGTTCCCGACCCGCCGCTCCCGGATCCCGCAGCATCCTGCGACCCAGGAGCCCGCCGCGGGGATCCGGGCGCCTCCCGGCGCGCAGCCCCGGCCGCGGGCCCCTCCAGCCCGAGAGCCCCAAAGTTGCCCGGCCGCGTTGCCGGCGGTGGCGACTCGGCCAACACGCGGTGCTGGGCTCCCCGCCGCCCGCGCCCCCGTCCACCGGCGCCCGGCTAACCTGACGCCGCCTCGCCACCCCGGCGGCCGCCGCGCGACCCTAGCCATGGCCATCCCGGGAGCCGCGCCGATGCCCGCAGCCTCCCGGCGGCCGCCTCTGCCCCAGCGCTGGCGGCGGCGCGGGCTGCGGTGTGCGGGAGCGCGGAGCCACCCGCAGCTCAGCGGGGCCGAGCGGCAGGGCGGAGCATGCCCAGTGCGCGCGTCGTCGCCGGGTCTTCTCGGCAGCGCGGCGGGGCGGGGCAGCGGGCCGGCCCGCGGGGGAGGGGCCAGGGTCGGGAGGCGGCTCCTCAGTCCCCGCGGCCCCGCGACTGGACCCCGCGCCCAGCTGTACCCGGCCGGCGCCCGCCCCGCGCGGCCGTGCTGCAGCCTCGGCCATCTCGGCGTGGGTCCCGGGTTCCCGCACGTGGGGCTCGGGACCCGCCCTGGGACCGTGACCCCGGACCTACCCCGAGCAGGGCCCCCGTGCGGCCGCGGTGCCCGCGCCGGCAGCGCCCCCCCCGCGCGCGGAGCCTCAGGAGCGGGACGTCCACCGGAGGCTTCTGAGCGGCGGGCTTGGGATTCTATTCTCCTCCTTTGTGACTATCTGGAGGTTCTAAGTTTTCTCTAGTGACCACTGTAGTGTTTTGTCAGTGAGGAAAGACAGGTTTTCTAAGGCGCCTGCAGAAGTTGAGCGGCTCGGTCCCGCAGTGCAAGCTGCCCTTTTCCAGACTGCGGGACTGCTTGGTGCCAGGCCAGCCCCCAGCTCCTTCTCGGGCTGCCCCCGCCCCTGCCGACCCCGCCCCTCCCCGCCCCCTCGGGCTGCGGCGAAAACCCGGAACTGCAGATTTCCCACGGCGCCCGGGAGCCAGTAGTCGCCGGTAGGCGCCAGGCGGGAGCGCTGCCGGGGGCGGGGTGACGCAGCTCCGCTCTCCTCCTCTCTCCCTGTCCCCGGCGAGCTTCGCGGGGGAGCGCCCCGACCCCCGCCGCGGGCCCGGCCGCAGAAATGGGTCAGGATCCGACTGAGCATGCTCGCCGGCTCGCGGCCGCGTCGGGCGCCCAGGTGGACCCAGCCGGGCCTCCGGTAGGGCTGCGCGGGGGCGGCGCAGGTGCGAGGTACCCGGCCGGGCCGCGGGCCGGAGTGTGTGTGGGGGTCTGGGTCACAAGTGAGTGGAATTAGAAATCCTATTTCAACATTAGTTTCATTACCTGAAGAACTTTCAGCTGGTTTCTTTTTCAGGCAACCCAAATCTTTCATTCTCTTCTCGTATTTAATAAGCATCCTTGACATCTGCACGAGGACACGAAGTTTTCACCTGCTTTTTCGAAGATGAAGGCCTTGTTCTCACTCTCAGATCATTGCGCGGTGTTAGAGTCCATTTTTTCTTCAGACAGTTCTTCCGTCCTCTGAGACTCCACGTTCTCCAGGACCCTGCAGAGCGCACTCGCGCCGCCTTGGATGCACTTGGGTGGGCGTGGGAACTTGCTGCTAGCCATCGGTTTCGGAGGAGAAGACGGGAATGGAGAGCCTCCAGGGAAAGGAGACTACAGGCAGGAGAGGAGTAAACTCAGGAACCCAGAGAGATGCTTTCAGGTGAGTGGGGTCTTGCGGGTTTCCTGTCTGGGGAGGGGGACGCTGCCGCACCAAGCTTGGTGCCATGGTGGTGGAATATGAGGGAAAGGGGCAGGGCACAAGCTTTAAAAGAAAACATAGCCCGAGGACATGACATAAACTGGTTACAACCAGCTAGGTCCAAGATGGCGGACTAGTCAGCATCCACTAGACCTTGAGCCTCAGTATAGGCTCATTGTAACACATCAGCTAAATGACAAACCCACAGGTGCCATGACAGTTCCAAGGCTGACCCTAAAGGTCAAAAAGTAGGCGGTGGCCAATTCCTGGAGATCGCCACCCTCCCCCCAAATAGCTGGACTACTCCTCCACTCATTACCCTATGAAATTACCCACCCCTATAAAAACTGACAACCCTGTGCCCTGGTGCCGCTCTTGCCTCTGAGATGGCCCACACTCTTGTCTGTGGAGTGTGTTTCTAAATAAATCCACTTCTTACCTATCACTTTGTCTCTCACTGAATTCTTTCTGTGTTGAGACGTCAAGAACCTGAGCTTCGTTAAGTCCTGAGACCAGGTGTGTGATCTCAGTTAAAACACCATGGGTTCAAGTCCCACTCTGAGTTACACGGTTTCATTGGGATTCCCTCCAAGGGCGGCTTCACTCACCCCTAGTCCAGCCCCAGTTCAGCGCCAGCGTGCTTGGGGACACCCCCTGTAGTGAAGGTCCCTCTGGGGAACAATTTCCTGGGGGGCTTACTCTGGTGCTCCCCAGAGCCCTACCTTGTGCGGAGGTCCCCTGCCTCCCTCTCGTGAACTGTGAGGCTCCATCATTGCCCGTGCCTCGTGAGCCCTGCCCTTGAGCTCGCCCAGGCCCCTTGGAGGTCCACACCGCGAAGAGTCTAGCCTGGGAGAGGATGGGTGAGAATTTGAACCCGGTATGTCCCCAACAGCAGTCACGAGCTGTAGTTGCTCCTCCCTTGCATGTCCTAGCTTGGTGACCGGTACCCCCTTCTTCTTAGCTATGCGCAGCACACATATAGATGTTATCCCAGATTCGCTCATTTGCTTTCCCCCGTCATCCAGCTAGTCGCTGGCCTGTCCACCCTGCCCTTAGACCTCGCTGGATGCAGACCCTCCACCTGCACCACCCTTTTCGGGCCGTGTCAGCTTCCCCATCAACCCCAGAGCAACGACCTTCCAGAAGGATCCTCCCTCTGCCTCCACACACTTTTCTTTCTCAGCAAATTATATTTCAGTATATCTGCGAAAAATCCTTACACGGATTCCTGCTGCCTTCAGGAGAAAGTCCAAGTTTTTAAGCATGAACTGGCCCCTGTCTGCCTCTCCTGATTGGCCTCCAGCCAGTGTCCCCTCGTGCCCCCCATCCTAGCTGACCCCAAAAGTCACACCTCTGTGTTCCTGTAGTTCTCTTGTCCCTCCATTTGCCTCGCTTACCTCTTGGCAAACGGTTACATCTTCAACACCCAGTTCGGGCTGGATCTCCTCTGACCTCCCCAGGGGTTTCTCTTGGGTACCTCTCCTGTGCCGTGTGCTTTGTCTCCATCCGACACGCCTGACCTTGATTTATTTTCCTTCATCTCCTCTGCACTGAGGCAGCGTGACCACAAGGGCTCCTGTCAGCCCTCTCTGTGTCTTCGCTCTCAATCCTCGGTAAGATTTTTACTTAATAAATGAATGATAGGTATATGTACCCATCTAACGTTTAAAGTTCATTAATTTAAAAAATTCTTCCCAAGAATTGTAAGTAGAGTGCACGGAAAAAAAATACTAGAACAAAGTCACATCGTATGCTGTTTGCCAAATGGTTCTACTCCTTTGAGTGATGTGAGACCTCAGATTTGACTTTCAACCCAGTGGATTTCCTTCAGCTTCAGAGATCAGGGCATGTCTGAGGTCCTTGTTTATCAGTATGTGGCTGCACGAAGTTCCGCGTTGTTTTGCTTATTAATCCACAGACTCCATTGTTCTCACTCCTTGTTTCCTTCTACAGTGTAGTCATTAGCTTCTAATTACAGGTTACTCCTTAGAATGGATTGTGTTTGATTTTTCTAATGAGAGTGTGGCACACAGCGAGGGCAGGTTAACCATTTAGGAAGGAACATGCTTTTTGCAGTTCGGCCAGCTTGTATTGCCTTCCAAGAGCACTTCCAGCTGACTGGGGGGGTGACTGGCCACCTGCTTCAGATTCACCGGGGAGGCTTAACCCACCCAGACCTCCTGAGCCGAGTGGATGGTGGGGGGAGGGGCGGGGGGTGGTGGTGGCCGCAGCAAGTTTAACAAGCCCTCCAGGTGATTCTGGATACATTTGAGAAACACAGTTGTAAGTCATATGGTTAAAAGGAAAAAAACAAGGTATTAGTCCAGAACTTCAAGTAAGTAGCCCGTGTGCTGGTTTTCTCTGGTGGAGAGAAGCACGTGGGTGGGGAGAGAGTTGGCCCGTTTCAGAAGCGTTACCCGTGTTTGTGCGTGTTAAACAGCCGGGGCTTGTGTTGGGGAGTCTGGGGATCTAGACCAGCACGAGGTAAGGCAGCTGCTTGCTCATCGGTGTGTTGAGCCGCTCGGGGCTTTACTTGGTGGCCTCTTAGGCCACGTGTGATTCCCCAGCACCTGTGTCCTCAGGGCAGCCCCCTTGGTGGGGGTGAGCGGGCTGTGGAGGCTCTGACCGGACCCCTTCCTGGAAGAGGCCAGGAAGAGCTGTGGGACTCTCCTTAGGCAGCATCCTTGTTCCTGGGAGCCTGACCAGGCCAGTGAGGAGGGGGTGGGGGAGGAATGGAAGGAAGCAAGCCTTTCTCTCCACAACCCTGTGACTTGTGAAGTCACTTGTGAAGTCTGAGTCAGGGTTAAGAAAATACTCCTTCCTCGCCTGGGTGTAGACGGAGCCCTGATGTTGGTCCTTTGAGGGGTGTGTGCACATGTGTTGTCTAACCAGTTAGCCAGGAACCGCAGAGCCAAGGGCTGCGTGCGGCCCGGTGACCCAGCTGGTGTCCCGCCCTCCCTGATTGTTTTCTGAGGCCACAGCAAGGCCCTGGTCGCCTTCCAGCTAAGCCTGCTGCCCACTTTGGGTCTCACTCCCGACGGTGACTTGCACTTAGGGACACGGGTTATTGGCAGGAGACGGGATGGATCCGGGGGTCACCTCCGTGTGCAGGGCTTTCCTGAGAGGCGGTGGGAAAGGCAGAGGCGGGAACCTCTCCGTGAAGAGCCGGGAGAGGCTGCCTGGGAGGTGGGGCGGGGCCAGGGGCAGGGGCGTTGTGAAAACGGACTTCACAGCTGCGTTTCCCTCGCATTCTGAGGAAGTTAGGTCTTGTGCGTAGCTTGGTGTCCTGGTCTTTGAGTTTATAATTTCCTCGGGAAGGAGGGAAGGCCAAACATCCACTTTCCCAGCACGGGTCAAAGTTGGGTGACCCGAGTCATGAAACTAACAAACACATCACTGGTCAGCACATGGGAGAGAGACACCCAGGGATGCCGAGGTGTTCTTCAGGAACACAGCGGCTTGGGAGGCCCCGCGCCCAGGTCAGGTGCGGCTGGAAGCCCTGGGTTCCGCCCAGGGGACTGTCGGCAGCCTCTCTGACCTGCGTAGGAGTGACCGGGACCCCTGTACAATGAGGACTCCAAGGTGAGCTCAGAGAGTCGAGGTGTGAGTTCTGTGGAGGCGATTCCACGCCTCGCGCTTTTCTCAGCAGTCATTTGCTAGAATTAAGAGGGAAGGAAAGGAAATTCCGTCCGTGGATACATGTGATAAAAAGTGGACACAGGGGCTCCAGCAGGGATGCAGGCGAGGGGGGAGCCCCGAGGGGCGGCTGAGCTGAGCCGAGCCGGGCGGGCAGAGGCCAAGGCGGCTGACGGGGGTTACGAGGACATGTGGTGGGTGGGAGGGGCCGGGGGAAGGGGCCCCGCCCGAGGCAGGAATGGGGAGAGTGAGATGTTTGCCCCACAGAAGGTGGAAAGAGCTGGTTTTCACAGGAGATTTGAAGGACTGGGAGGTGGGAGGCCTTGCTTTTACTTGGGTACCATCTTCCTCTGGAGCAGTCCCGTCTCCTGGCCGAGGTTAGGGTCCAGGGAGCCGGTGGCCCAAGCCCAGGCCCTGCCGGGGGAGGGGGCTCCGCAGCGGGCAGCATGGAGGCGCTGGACATCCACACGTGATGCGTCACCACGGGCCGGGGCTGACACGGGGCCTGAAACTTAATTATTTTTTTTTTGCGGTATGCGGGCCTCTCACTGCTGTGGCCTCTCCCGTTGCGGAGCCCAGGCTCCGGAAGTGCAGGCTCAGCGGCCATGGCTCACGGGCCCAGCCGCTCCGCGGCATGTGGGATCTTCCCGGGGCACGAACCCGTGTCCCCTGCATCGGCAGGCGGACTCTCAACCACTGCGCCACCAGGGAAGCCCTGAAACTTACTTTTGATGCTGTTACAACTGCGGCTTGAGCCCCGCCTGGGGATGAAGTTTCCTAACAGACGGGAACTTCCCTCCCGGCACAAGAAACACAGCGGAAGCGTGCCGGCCTTCACTCAGATCCCTGCCCCCGTCTGCCTGATAATAAGTACAGTTTCCACCTGTCACTACAGGAACGGTTGTGTGGTGTGTTCTCCATCGTGGCGAGTGAGCTCATGAATAGTTTTTCTTTGCTTCTGGCCCGCGCGGGGGTTGGTACAGCCGAACTGTCCGGCTGAGGGCACGGGGCTCTCCAGGACCACGCCTGCGTGTCAGGCGGACACAAACTCTGCAGCTTCTCTTTAGTAGTCTTTTCAAGCTCATCTCGTGTAGGTTCCGGCACATAATTGATGCCCATCGATTTTGTGGAATCACGTGTTGAAACTGGTGTTAGACCTCCAGGTCGGAGTATCTCGGAGGCAGGCGTGTAAAAATACAAAATCTGTCATTCAGCTGGTTAGTGGGAAACGCCATCCAGACTTTGGCCTCGGCCTGTGTCATCTTGATTCGGCTTTTCTTTCTGATGAAGTGTTTCAGGTCGGTTACCAGACTGTTCCTCCCTGATTTGGGTCAGCTGGCAAAAAGGCAGAGCTGCAAATATATGCTGGAGGAGTGTATGGCTGACTTCATGAAAATGTTTGCAGGAAAAGGTTGCTAAGTGGCTGGTTTATTTTAGCATCGTGGTTCAAGGGCTCTCTACTGTAATAGGTCAGCATTTCTGCTATTAATTGCAATGAGCCTTTCCTTTCGCTTTAATAGGAGATCTAAAAGTGTCTCGGAATCAACCATCCCTAAAACTTGAGGGATGTTGTAATCGTATGTGTGAAGTAAACGAGCCAGTTTGCTTAAGTTGAATGGAAATTGTGATTTGCTGCCCACAGTGTGGGATGTAGGGTCAGGTGAGAAGTGCAGCTAGGAATTGCTGAGATGCCTAGTGACGTTGGCTGGCGATGTGGGCAGCAATCAGAGTGGAGTAGGAGAGGGCTTTGCCCAGCTGTCTCCACGTGGCTGATTTCAGTGATTTATAATTGCGTGTGTGTGCTTTGGCCTGTAGTAGTAATGACTGCAAATGGACTGAGCTCACCAGCGCAGCTTCAGGAATCTCTGGCTGGTACATGAATATTACATTTAATTACATTAAAAGTCCGCTATTGCTTATTCCCCGTAAGAGATGCAGCAGGGAGTACCTCGTCATCTGTTAGGCACTTACCAACCTATAATTCACCTGGTCCTGGGCCCCAACTCCTGAGGGCACCAGAGAAGCAGGAGAGCCGGGGACAGCTCTGAAGGTGTCAGTCCCAGCTGAGCACCAAGCTAGTCCTGCGGGGAGACCACGTTCCCGCTGCGGCGTGGAGTTTGCATTGTCAGGTTCCCATGAGCGCCTTCCACTACCTGGGGCTTTGGTTCTGAAGGCTGAATCTGGTTTTCTGTCTCTCTCTTATTTTCACTTGTTTTGACTCTCACGCGACTTCTTGAGAGCGTTATTTCCTTCCCTTGCGTAGTGTCGTGGGGACAGTCATGAGAAAACTACCAGGGAAAGGAGGAACCAAGTCAGTGCTGAGACCCCCGGCGTCAAGCCAGGCTGGTCCCGCTGACCTCGTGTCCAGGACGGCTCCCGGGACCGCACGCGGAGAGGGTTGAATTGATTGATTTCTTACGAGATTCTGGCTCAGGTTTCCTTTAAATGGTAGCTGTTATTAACTTAAAGTATTCAAAGTGTGATCTGACAGGCAAGTTAGGAGCATAGAATTACATCATTCGAGCAGTGCCAGCCTTTAGACATGAAATACACCTTTCTGGTGTTTGTGAAATATTGTCAGGAACCAGCTAAGAGAGCAGGATGGCAGCCCCGGCTTCTCCAAAAGTGCCCCCTGTTGCTGGGTCCGCTGGGGCCTCACTTCCTGTGGGAGAAGGCCATGGTCTGAGTGGACCTCTCTGTGGGCAGGGCCTGGGGGGCCAGGAGGCTGAAGGCTGAAAGCCCAGGGTGATGCGACCTTCCGGGGGCTCGCGGTTACCCTGTTCCGCTTCCTCTCCCGTCCCTGTCCTCAGGGTCGGGGGTGATGGAGGAGGGTGCGGGTCCTTTGCCTTCAACCCCCCCTAGTCTCCCACCCCTCGTGGCGGCACCAGGTTGAGGTCTGGCATTGGGGCTGGATGACCCTCCCGCTGCCCTCCTGTCACCTCTGCTCCCCCCCACCCCCCTGATCACAGGCTGATAACCTGCTGGTTTCTGGGGCTAGACTCTGTTACGCTGACCCAGCCCTGTTGAGGATTCCCAGCGTCCTGTGGGTCCCCCTGGGCTTTCCTCGAGCCCCTCAAAGCCAGCAGCCTCTTTGAGCTGCAGCTCAATCCCGAGTCTCAGTGAGAGCCCTGGGTTCCTTGCGGCGGACTGTGGAGAGATAGGACACAGGAGCTTAAGAGGGAATGTATGTCCGCACTTCATCCTCTTGTCAGGTGAGTGCAGTGTTTTCATGGAATCAGAATCTTTAATATCTATAAACACATATTGATCGTTTTAGAGTGAGAATATATATCAGTTGCTGCACTAACTGTCAAGCTGCATCTTCCTAAACATTAAGGTGATGGTACCCACTTGAAGTGTTAAAGGGGCAGTGTTGTACAGTCGTGACAACAGTTTACTCTTAATGTCGGTGCAGGAAATTAGCCGTAGAATCTGTGACTTTCAGAATGCATTAGATGCACTATTTTGGGCCAGTGAGACTAATACTGCACATAAGTGGGAACATTGAGTCTCCTACATACATTTTAATGTATTATGAAATTAATATGCCAGATGTGTCTAACAGTTTAGGAACACTGCATAACTTACAGTGACAGTTCATTTACGAAAGAACTAGGGTGCCTTTTTCTTAAGCCATAAAACAAATTGGAGAGTGATTCTTACCCCGTGAGTTATTTATGCAGGGAGATTAATAAAAACATTAAGCATGATGAATGCATGTGCTGTGACAGGGTTACAGCAAGAACGAATAATAACGAATGCCACATTTTTAATCGGGCTAAAGAATTTTACTGCACAGCAAATTAAGGAATCTTATTGTTGTCTGGCACCACATTAAAATTGTTTTATCATGCAAACGGCATTGAGCACACATTGCGCATCCCCCCAAACTAGTTGGAACTCCTCGAGGACGGAGGCCACGTCTCCTGTCCGTGCAGCCTCTGCATCCAGGGTGTTATCCTACACATGGTTGGTACTGGCTCAGTGTCTGCTGGGTAAAACCTGAACTTAAGAGTGACTTAAACAGTTTTTTTTCTTTAATTAATTTTTTTTGGAGTATAGCTGGTTTACGATGATGTGTTAGTTTCAGGTGGACAGGAAAGTGAGTCAAAGTGAGTGGACATACACCTATATGCACTCTTTTTTAGATTCCTTTCCCATATATATAGGTCATTACACAGTGTTGAGTGGAGTTCCCTGTGCTATACAGTAGGTCCTTATTAGTTATCCATTTTATATATAGTGGTTTTAAGTGAGCTAGTCTTCATGAGGAAATGTACATGAAAGAAAGGCAATGACTTCCTTTTGAATAGTTGTTTACCTACAAAACCTGAATGATGATTTGATTAGAAGCAGGTTGGTGTTTGGGGAGGTGGCTTTTCATGCATGGCTAATCTCTGAGATTAGTATGTAGTAAAAATTACTCTGGAAAAGCCCTTGCCTTGACCGTAAAGCTTAACATTCCCGTTTGAGTATATAATCTCTCTCCAGTGGGAGAGTGAGAGGAACGTCTCTGTACAAATGTCCGGGCAGTCCTATCCACGGTCTTGAAGGAACGAACCCCTCTACTCGTTCTGCCCTAAGATTAAACCTTTCTTGTTTAGTACATTTCACCATGAGGATTAAACGTAAGGAGTTGCATTTTCTGCATCCCACGTAGGGAAGGGTCAGATGCGGGGTCAGAGACCACATTGCCTTTTGTGCTAAAAGTGGGGTTTCTGTGATGGGAAGGAGCCTGGAAGTCAGGGCAGTTCTTTGATTGAGTTATGTTAGGTGAGAGGCGGCCGTTCTGGAGCTGGGCTGCGCGCACTTGTGTTGATCCAGCTTGAACTATTCAAGAAAGGCCTGTTTGGTTGGTTACTGCTCTCAGGTCACAGGACACACCAGCGTGACAGTAAAGCCAGGGTATCATTTATGTTTGGAATTTAACCTCACTTTGTTGTGGTTTTAAGAAGGTCACGGGAAGTTGCATATGAGGCAGAGCGGACGAGTGTAGCTTGTCACCGATATTAGAAAACCGGGAAGATCGGGTGGGCAGTTGGACGTTGCTTTTATGTCTGAATTGCATCCTCAGTACTGTCTATGGACCAGAGGTGCAGTATTCCTGCTCCGTTGGTACGAGTGCACTGTGTGTTTCTTGGCCTTTCCTTTTAACGATGACCTTGCTAATCTAAGTGTCATCAGGGTCCTGTTTGTAACCTGCTCAGGAACCTGGGTGATCAAAGCCAGTGCGAGATTTACTCTGAAACAACCTGATGGCTTAAATGCCTGGGATGCTGCTTAAGTTTAGGCTTAAGTACCAGGGCCCACAACGGCTTGTCTTCCAGCACGAGGCATGCTGACAGCGGGCTCCAGGTACAGGGAGCCAGGTAGGAACTGCATGTGGAGAGTGTGGATTCCACAAGCTCCGTGAGTTTGGTGTCTTCTCATTTGTATTAATTACATTTAATTTTTATTAATAGTAATTCTATTTAATTTAATAATTTAGTAATAATTAAGTTTCATATTCCCAACACCGAACCCTTCCCAGCGGCCTCGTGTCCCTCGGTGGCTGAGCAGCTGGACCTCCGTGTGCTGAGTCCCTCAGAAGCCAGAGGCTCTGCCTGCTGCTTGTCCTGCCGGCGTCCCCTGGCCGTCCTGCCGAGGGGCGTCTCTCCCCCACCCGTGCACTCCTGCCGTCTGAGCTGCCCTGCATTTACCAGGGCGCCTGGTCCTTCCCCGACGTGCCATGACATGGTGCGCGAGCGAGTGTGTGCCCTGCAGGGCCCTATGCGTGGGTGTCCCCGCGTCCCAGCACCTGGGAGGGGGCAGAGCCCAAGCCCACTCGGGGGAGTCCTGCTGGGCTTGTACCAGCTGTGCGCCAAGGAGTGATGTCCGTGGGCAGGACCGCAAAGGCGGGCAGGCTGGGTCCATCCTTCTCTGTGCTGTGGACGGAGTCCTGTCCGCCCAGAGGTCCCATGTGGAAACCTAACCCCTAGCGGGATGGACTTAGGATGGTGGGGAGGTAATCGGGTGGTGAAGGGAGAGCCCTCCTGCTAGGCTAGTGCCCCTGTGAGCAGAGCTGGAGAGGACCTCCCCCAGCATGGGGACATGGCAGAGGCAGCCACGCAGGCGGAGGGGGGCTTCCCGGGAAGCTGGCCCTGGCTTCGGACTCCCTGCCTCCAAACTGCGCTAATAACATCTGCTGTTTAAGCCCCCAGCCTGGGGAATTTTGTTACAGCAGCCTGGGCTGCCTAAGACAGTACGTTTCCAGAAAACGTTTTTCTGGAACATGGTCTTTCCCAGACTCCTGTCTCCCAGTGGAGCCATCAGCTGACAGCAGGGCCATGGGGAGACCGTCTAAGGGGGAGTGGCAGCGTTCGTGTCACCTGAGTGCAGGCGCTGCTGGGAGGGGGCAGAGAAGCTTCCTTTTTGTGAGATGCACTGAATGAAGCTTTCAGAGTAGAGCACGCGGTACTGCCGTGGGGTCGTTTGTATGTGGTGTTTATGGGACTGAGATTCCAGTGCAAGTACCAGAGATACAGCTTTTGAAGAGATGGTTCTGGGTTTTGCTTGTTTTGAGATCCTTTAGGATAATTCAAAAGATCTCCTACAGAAAAAGCCTATGATTTACGTGTTCACACTGAAACTCTTGGATTCTAATTTTTTCTTTGAAAATTTTCTTAAAAATTAATTTGTTAAAAATGTAAACTTTTCTAAGTTATTCCCCACTCCTGCCTCTTTTCTTGGATTGCTTTTCTCTGTACAAAAAACTTGTCAGGAATTGTCGTGCTTGAATGGTTATTTCTCTAGAAAAATGGACTCACTCCATTCATTTCCATTTTTCCTATTTCGTTTGCACTCCTTGTTTTCCTGTTATATATTTGGCTCTTACTATAGTTTTTTCTATCTTTAATTTTTTTTAAAAGTTTGATCACCATTGAGTATACACAAGAATAAGTTAGAAACATAAAAAATATTTTCTTTCCACGAAGTAAGTTTTCCTGCAATATAAGGAATTATATTGTCTTTCGGAGCCTGTTATAGGGGAACGTGATGAGCAGATCATAAGAATGAGTGAGGACTTTTCCCCCCTTTCTCTGCCGTGGACACTAATCAGTTTACCTGTGATTATCTGCTATGTGTAGAGGATGATGTCCTGGCCACTAAAACTTATTTCAGAGTTTGAAACACGTGTTGATCTAGGAGCACAGACAGACGTTTCCAGGAGGTATCTGAGAAGACCTTACAATCCCATAAGAGCAGACCTCATAAAACGTGTAACAGTTTATAATGTACATGTTGGCTAGGTGTTGTTTTTAAGTTACCTCAAGTCCTTTTTGGAAGTAGGGGTGTCTATTAATAAGTCACCCAAGACACAAAGAATCGTGGCCAGTGTTTTCAGAATCGGCATGGTACTGCCACCGGACAGAGGGTGTGAAGGTCAGAGTCAGGGTCATGGCATCCTGGGCCCTCTTTCAGGTTGGCATCGGAGCTGAAAGCCCAGCTCTGCCACACGAGGTGGTCCCTATGCCAGCGGATGCCCTGCTTGACCAAGAGCAAGAAGAACTTCTCAAGGAAAGCATTGTGAATACCTTGATGCTCCAAGCAAGCCGCTGATGGACAGAGCAGAGATGCGAGCGGCCCTCCACGTGATGCGGAACCCACAGGGTGGCCTCATCGGCCCCTTGGCTACTTCACTGGCTGCCACCAGCAGCCATGCTTGATTTTTTAAGGCAGCAAAAGAGGCTTGACCCAGACTCTTTGATTTTAGCCAGCCTCTGCAGGAAAGTTTTTTTTTTCCCCCGATCTGTAATTCTAATGGCTGACTGCATCTGAATACTTATGTTGGATTTCACCGTGTATGTTTACACATACCAAATATTGAGATGAAGGTAGTGAATTCTGGTTGATGTGTGTTAGTAGTTTGCTAACAAGTAGTTTGTTACTACGTACCACAAACTGAGTGGCTTAAAGGGAAACTTGTTTCTTAGTTCTGGAGGCTAGAAATCCAAGATCACGGTGTCAGTAGGGCCGTTGTCCCTCTGGGGAAGGATGCGTCAGGACTTCAGTATATGAATGTTGGGGGACACAGTTCAGTACATAAGAGTGTGATCGGCATGAAGATACTCAGTTTATGGAGGGGTAGACCCAGTAGGGTCTTGGGAGATGGTTGGGTGCAACCTGATTATTTTGTACGTGAGATCAGTGGGCAGTGAAGATCGTATTATTTTAAAAATTAAATCAGGTAAAGGGTCCTTCAAATGCTGCAAAATAATTAAAGCTCCTTTGTTTGCCCATGTGTCTCTCCAGCCCCAGTGGTCCTTCTCTTCTTTCTCCGACTCTGCCCATCCTCCTGGCTCCAGCCCACCTCCATCACTACCAGGAAACTTTCCCTAGCTGTTCTCACCAGCAGACGGCCTGACTCTGTACCACCAGCCTTTAGTAACTTGGTTCCTTCTGTCTCCTGACTTTTATTCACTGAAATTTGAAATGTACACACCATCTTATGTTTTAATCACGCCATGCGTTTATTAGTCTCCTGGCATTTGTTGATGGAAAGATTTCTGGTTCCGTTATTAAAAGGAAGTCTGATACATAGGCATGTAAAATTTTTCTGAGATACAAGGTGGGTTGTTTTGGTTTGTTTTGGTTTGGTTTTTGACCATGCCACGCAGCAGGCGGGATCTTACTTCCCAGACCAGAGATTGAACCTTGGCCCCCAGCAGTGGAAGTGTGGAGTCCTAACCACTAGATTGCCGGAGAAGTCCCCTGAAATACAGGTTTTAATCACCTGGATTTTGAAGCGTGGATATGTGGGGCTGGGCTGTGGAGTGGGTGGTAATGGGTGACCCAGGTAATGAGCACCTGGCTGGCCTTTCTTTACCTAAATGTGAAACTCGCTGACATTCTGCACCTTGATGACGTTAAGTCTTTTGTTGGGACTGTAGGTGCAATCATACCTTTGACAGCTTTAGAAAGCTCCCAGGGACATAAGACTCTGATGGTCTCATCTGTATAACAAAGCTATGGGCTCCTTGAAGGCAGGAACCTTCTCTCTCCTGCTTCATGCCAACTTCCTGCTGGGTCAGGGCCATACTTGTTGACCTGTCACACCAGCTAGGGAAGCCAGAGGTTGACTTCATGTAAATAAGGTCAACAGAGGAAAATGTGTTATCTTACTGCACTAGACTCGGCAAATATTTTGAGAGTAAACATATACTTACCATGATTATCCTACAAGGTTTACCATTTTGAGTACTATATGAAATATACTTTTAAATATTATAAAAAATCACAGCCACATATTAATCTTTCTGAAAAGTTAAAAGTAAATTTTGTTATTTCTCTACAATGAATGAAAACTTGAACTTTTTGATGAAAACTTGCACTTTTTTTTAATTAAATGAGACCCAGGAGTATGCAATATACAGTTAGTGACAGGCCTCACATAGGAAGACAAAATATGTTAAATATCTTAATGGGGAAATCAATGTTTAAATATATTACTTCCTCCCACTATGACTTAGAATGGCCTAGACATTATGCATTACGTGGAGTGTGCAGAAATGTCTTGACAATTAATTCACTTAATACCTACATGTATTATCTTGTATTCTTGCAGTTAATTGAATGAACACATTCAGACAACATTATTCATGAAACTCAAGGCCATAGTATGATTAAACAATGCTGCGTTCATAATTCCTGCTAAATATGAGATACTTTTGGATTTTTGTGGTGGTATCACTCAGAATCAAAAATTTACTGTCATCCTTTCTGTGAACTTTTGAAGTCATCATGAGGCAAGCCTGCCACCTGCTGGTCAAGGCTTGTTACTTCAGTCTACATTTCAAATAACCTGGGTATTACAGCCAAAGAATGTAATGTGGGACTTCCCTGGTGACGCAGTGGTTAAGAATCCGCCTGCCAATGCAGGACACACGGGTTTGAGCCCTGGTCCGGGAAGATCCCACATGCCACGGAGCAACTAAGCCCGTGTGCCACAGCTACTGAGCCTCTGCTCTAGAGCCCGCAAGCCACAACTACTGAGCCCCCGCGCCACAAACTACTGAAGCTCAAATGCCTAGAGCCCGTGCTCCGCAACAAGAGAAGCCACTGCAATGAGAAGCTCGCACACCGCAGTGAAGACCCAACGCAGCCAAAAGTAAATAAATATAATTTAAGAAAAAAAAAGAATGTGATACAGTTTGAAGCAATCCTACATATGGACTTCTGAGATTTCCCAGGCTGTCATGAATTATTGAAGCTTGAACATCCTAACCATTGTCATTCCCACAAGCCTTTCATGTGTATTCTTCCCTTCTGATGACCGATGATGATAAATCTAGGGCCGTGTATTTCTGGGCATTTGATAGAGAGTCCAGGTTCCAGTCAGGCTTCTTTCTCTTGAGCAGTTGTGTGCCAAGTCGGCCCGTAAATGCAGCCCGCCCTCCTGCAGAGTCTCACTCCTCTGCCTCTGCTTTCCTGACCACATTGCACACACACCCTGGTGCAGCCGCCATGGCCCCGTGGCGGACCCCAGCTGGGCTTCCCCCACTCCTCTGTGTGGCCCTGAGCCCAGCCCAGGGTCATTCATCCCCCAGGTGTCCCAGAACCTCAGCTTCCTCATCTGTGAAGTAGGGCTGATGACTCCTTTGGGTTGCCTTGAGCATTAAGTCAGGTAATTTGTGGGAAAGCACTTGGCCTCCTGACTGTAAGACTCTGCTGTGCGTGTCCATTGTCAGCAGTTCAAAGACTCGCCAAGATACAGCCCTGTGACTTTTCTCCTCATCTGTGTCATCCAACCTGGCTTTTAGTCCTCATTTTCTTCCCTGTTGTACTTTGAAGACCCGCTTCGTGGGCAGGCAGACTGCAATCCCAGGGACTGGATGTTTAGGGCATCACCATGAACAGCGTAGAAACCGCCTTGAGGCTGGAGAGAAACGTCGGTGGGTCCTGCAAGCATCTGAAGCTTCTCCATGTTGATTCGTCTGCACTCATTAAACCTGACTTTGTATTTGCTAGAAAGGGGGGAAATTGTCATGACTCAGGAAAGAGAGCAAGGGAGATAATGAGTGCAATAAGTGTTAATTAAGTGATAACCATACACAGTGACGGGGGGAGGTGCTGGGAGCACGAGGTCAGGACAGGACCCTGTCCAGAGCCCTGCGAGAAAGTCCCCTGACTCTGTCAACCCCAGTAATAAGGTCCCTTCCGCGGCTGTTTTATGTGTTGTGTTACAGTTGGATTTCCCCAGGTTTTTTACCTTTTTAGGTCTTCTGAGCTTCAAGTGCCTGAAATTTCTGCTTTGCCTGCTTCTCAGTGGAGCTGACGGGTGTGGGTGTGGCTGGCACTGTGCTCTTCCTGGGTAAACGTGGCCACAGTGTAGAGTAAGCATTCGGCAACCCCGTTCATCTCCTTAAATGTGGCGTTTAGCACGTTCTTGCTGCATGGAAAGGGTTCCATAAACGTCTGTTTGAATTACTGAAAAGAATCTTCAAGTTGTCAGGGGCCTCATTAATTTCACAGTGCCCCATCACTGAAGTTAGGGAACAGTAGACGGGATGTGCGTCGTCTGGTCTTGTTGGGAATCAGGAGAAGGTGGGCACCGCCTGGGCACTGTTAACTTTGCAACAGTTGAACTGTTATGTACCGGACTGTCTCATGTACCATTGAATTTGACCTACACTTTCTATGGCTCAGACCTGAGCCCCCGGGACTCAGTCAGCCTCAGGCCAGCGCGGGCTGCTTGTGGTTGAAGCATTTAGAGGGGAATGTTGATCACTGTATTTTCACTTATTATAGATGGATTTGCATGGTCATTTTTAGCTCCCCAGTAGAGAGGTGCAGGGGACGGGACCTCACCTGGAGCCTCCTGACAAGGGCACACTGCCTGCTCACATTTTCCTACACGTCGCCAGGTGTTTACAGTGAACACAGCGGTGTGGGGTCTTCCCCTCCCACTCTGTCCCAAGCCCCCTCCAATCAGCTTTTCACGCCGCCTCTACACCATGAAGCTGCTTTCGTCCAGGTCACCGGTGACCCTGCTCCGCATGACGCATGGGTCGGTCCTCGGCGCCACCTGACCTCAGCAGCACTGGGCACGGCGGGTGTTCTCTCCTGACCTTTGCCCTTTGTCCTCTGGCTTCCAGAGCGCACACTGGCCTGGTTCTTCGCCTCCTTCCTCCTCCTGGTCTGACTTGGCCACCCCCTCGCTGCAGTTGTCTGTGTCGGCTTCCCCAGGCTCAGTTCCTAACTCTCCTCTCTCTCTATCTGGTAGTCATTCAAGTTCAAGGCGGTTTAGATGCTGCCATTTGCTGACGGCTCCCACTGTAAGCAGCTCTTTGTAGGAAACCGCCCTCAGCAGGAAGCCCCTTTCCCTGTCACTTTAGCAGAGCTGTATTGCGACTTTTCACCAGGCGCCCCATGCTCTATTCATCTCCGGCCCAAGTACACCTTTCAGGTCTTCTCATCACACGATACTTTGCCTAAAGTTGTCCGTTCTTTCTGTAGATCAAAGATGTAGAAATGAAGAATCAGTAATTAATTGGTGGCCAGATCTCTTCCCTAGCATCCCCTCCAGTAATCTCCTGAATGAACTGTGTGACCGAACTTGTGATCGAGAGAACATCTAGAGGAAGATGACGAGGATTCCACGAGCCTGCACACAGTGGGGGACGGCGATGACCCTGAGCCCCCCATCTCAGTGATTAACCGAGATTACTCCCGTCCTTCCCTTAAAAACTCCCATGGTGAGCAGAATCTCAGAGGTGGTTTTGGGGAGACATGGAGTCCACCATCTCCCCACATTGCCAGCATCCTGATTAAATGAACTCTCCTTTCTAGCAACATTTCTCTCTCTCGAGTG
The DNA here is from genome assembly GCF_949774975.1 of Lagenorhynchus albirostris. Taxonomy (NCBI): domain Eukaryota; kingdom Metazoa; phylum Chordata; class Mammalia; order Artiodactyla; family Delphinidae; genus Lagenorhynchus; species Lagenorhynchus albirostris. The sequence continues at coordinate 112,039,379 of NC_083101.1, read as the reverse complement.
TTGATTTTTGAGTGGTAAGCAGCCGGACCTGATTGGGTAACCCCAAGTCTCACCTCCAGCCCCAACGTCTCTCCAGACTCCAGGTGGACACTTCCAGCCACTTCATCCATGCCTCCATCTGGGTGTTCTGTCAGGAAAAGAAATGATGCTCTCTGCGTTCTGAGTACATAGTTTGTTCAGGGGATTGGGACTTAAGACCATGGTGAGAAGGCCTCGGGGAGGGACAGTCAGCCAAGCTGTCACTCTGTTTCATCTGCAGCAAGCACACACTGGAAGCCACCAGGTGTCAGGGTCCTCCGGCCAGCTCCCTCAGGCTCCCGCAGTATACTGTCCTGAAGATGATGTGAGTATTCGAGCCCTGGTCCAGGAAGATCCCACATGCCACGGAGCAACTAAGCCCGTGCGCCACAACTGCTGAGCCTGCGCTCTAGACCCCATGAGCCACAACTACTGAGCATGCGTGCCACAACTACTGAAGCCCACGCACCTAGAGCCCATGCTCTGCAACAAGAGAAGCCACTGCAATGAGAAGCCCACGCACCACAACGACGAGTAGCCCCGGCTCGGCACAACTAGAGAAAGCTCGCATGCAGCAGCTAAGACCCAATGCAGCCAAAAATAAATAAATACATAATAAATAAATTAAAAAAAAAAGATGCTGTGGGTAACAGGCACCCACCAGCATCCCAGATGTGGGCAGTTATCACAGAGCTCACTCAGAAGCCACTGCCAACCTCCCTCTGGCTACAACCACTCCCAGGGAATCGGGCCTCTATCTGAGGCCTCTCATCGGCCGACTGATGGAGAAGGGATTCCGGGGAAGTGGTTCCCGGCCTCTGGTCAGCAGATACTTGGTGAGAGGCCACTGCAGACAGTGATGCACAGATGCCTGGCAGGCTCCCCAGAAGTGACATGTCCAAGGCTAAGCCCCAGTTCTTTCAAACTGGCTTCCTCCTTTGCTTCATCTTTGTGGTTGTCAACTCCGCTCCCGGTTGCTTAGACGAAAAACTGGGGGTTTTGATTCCTCCTTCAGTCACCCCTCACATTCAATCCATTAGGAGACCTCCTTGGCTCTGTTTTTAAAAACCTGGACAGCAGCCTCTCCTAACGACCTGGCTGCCCTCTGCTGGGTCCGAGCCACCATCCTCCCGGGCCTGGGTTACTGTAGTAGCCTTTGGACAGGCCTCCCTGCCTGTTCCCCTCAATTCCACAGCCAGAGCCACCCACTCAGACTGGAGGTCCCCTCTGTCTCGTGGTCGCAATCCCAGCATGGTTCTCCCACTCCCGGAGAGTGACAGCCACCGTCTTCACCTCGGCAGCGAGGTGCTCCGGCCACCCCACCCTCCTCTCCCGGTGGGTCCCTGTTGGCTCCACTGCAACCACACGGGTGCCCTGGCTGTCCCCTGAACTGAAGACGCTCAAACCCGGGGCCTTGCTACCCCCTCAGACCCCCGCGCGGCTAGTGCCCACTTGAGTCCTTGCTCACCTTCTCAAGGAGCAGGCTAGCACCTTAATTTCAGGCTGCACCACGTTCCTCGCCAGCCTGCCAACCCTCTCTGCCAGGTGACCCCCCATGGCCCTTTGTCCCATCTCACAGGCTATATGCTGTGCTTGTGTGTTGTGCTTACTGTTTGTGGTAAACTTCCCGTGCTAGAACGTAAGCCCCATGATAACAAGCGTCTTTATTCACGGAGGGGTCACAAACACTTATAACTGTGCCCACAAATATGGGCATTCAGAAATACTGATTAAACAGTGTATATATCCTTTTGTTAAGCAAAAAAAAAAAAAAAAAAAAAAACCAAAAGCAAACAAACAGAAAACACCGGGGTCATATTGTATAAATAAACTGCTTTAGCAAAACTCTTTTGCATGGTGTCTCTTGACTGTTTTCCCACGTCAATAGACATGCAACTCAAACTTTTTTTCTAACTACTTTAAATGCCACCGTATAGTAATTCTCTTTAGTGTTTAATTAGTTTACTTGTTTTAATGGTAATGTCTTTTTAAAAATTGCTTTGTTGAGACGTAATTCACACACCACAAACTTCCCCATTAAAAGTACGCAATCCAGTGGCAACGCATGTTTACTGGAGGCCTGCCCTCAGCCAGGCTCTGTCGCAGGCCTCGAGGACGCAGCCAGGACGAGCATGGCATAGCTCCTGTCCTCACAGATGAGGGCTTGGGAGAGAACATCAGTTCACAAGTGCACACAGAATTACTTCTTGCTGGGGGAAAAGCTACAAAGGAAAAGAGATCAGGTTCCTGGCCTGGCCGCGGGGTCTGGGCCTCCTCTCCAAGTGTGTGGGACCTGAGTCCTCAGGGTGAGTGGGGATGGGGGGGTGCCGGGGCAGGGCGGGGGGGCACTAGAAGGAACTCGAACCGCTCAAGTTTGGGTTTTTTTTTTTAACATCTTTATTGGAGTATAATTGCCTTGCAATGGTGTGTTAGTTTCTGCTTTATAACAAAGTGAATCAGTTATACATATACATATGTTCCCATATCTCTTCCCTCTTGCATCTCCCTCCCTCCCACCCTCCCTATACCACCCCTCTAGGTGGTCACAAAGCACCGAGCTGATCTCCCTGTGGTATGCGGCTGCTTCCCACTAGCTATCTACCTTACGTTTGGTAGTGTATATATGTCCATGCCTCTCTCTCACTTTGTCACAGCTCACCCTTCCCCCTCCCCGTATCCTCAAGTCCATTCTCTAGTAGGTCTGTGTCTTTATTCCCATCTTACTCCTAGGTTCTTCATGACCTTTTTTTTTCTTTCTTAGATTCCATCTATATGTATTAGCATACGGTATTTGTTTTTCTCTTTCTGACATACTTCACTCTGTATGACAGACTCTAGGTCCATCCACCTCACTACAAATAACTCAATTTCGTTTCTTTTTATGGCTGAGTAATATTCCATTGTATATCTGTGCCACATCTTCTTTATCCAGTCATCTGTTGATGGACACGTAGGTTGCTTCCATGTCCTGGCTATTGTAAATAGAGCTGCAATGAACATTGTGGTACATGACTCTTTTTGAATTATGGTTTTCTCAGGGTATATGCCCAGTAGTGGGATTGCTGGGTCATATGGTAGTACTATTTTTAGTTTTTTAAGGACCCTCCATACTGTTCTCCATACTGGCTGTATCAATTTACATTCCCACCAACAGTGCAAGAGGGTTCCCTTTTCTCCACAACCTCTCCAGCATTTATTTTTTCTAGATTTTTTGAAGATGGCCATTCTGACTGGTGTGAGATGATATCTCATTGTAGTTTTGATTTGCATTTCTCTAATGATTAATGATGTTGAGCATTCTTTCATGTGTTTGTTGCCAATCTGTATATCTTCTTTGCAGAAATGTCTGTTTAGGTCTTCTGCCCATTTTCGGATTGGGTTACTTGTTTCTTTGTTATTGAACTGCATGAGCTGCTTGTAAATTTTGGAGATTAATCCTTTGTCAGTTGCTTCATTTGCAAATATTTTCTCCCATTCTGAGGGCTGTCTTTTCGTCTTATTTATGGTTTCCTTTGCTGTGCAAAAGCTTTGAAGTTTCATTAGGTCCCATTTGTTTATTTTTGTTTTTATTTCCATTTCTCTAGGAGGTGGGTCAAAAAGGATCTTGCTGTGATTTATGTCATAGAGTGTTCTGCCTATGTTTTCTTGTAAGACTTTGATAGTGTCTGGCCTTACGTTTAGGTCTTTAATCCATTTTGAGGCTTTTTCTTTTTGTTGTTGTTCTTTTGTGTGTGGTACGTGGGCCTCTCACTGTTGTGGCCTCTCCCGTTGTGGAGCACAGGCTCCGGACATGCAGGCTCAGCGGCCATGGCTCACAGGCCCAGCTGCTCCGCGGCATGTGGGATCCTCCCGGACCAGGCACGAACCCAGGTCCCCTGCATCGGCAGGCGGACTCTCAACCACTGCGCCACCAGGGAAGCCCTTGAGTTTATTTTTCTGTATGGTGTTAGGGAGTATTCTAATTTCATACTTTTTACATGTACCTGTCCAGTTTTCCTGGCACCACTTATTGAAGAGGCTGTCATTTCTCCACTGTATATTCTTGCCTCCTTTATCAAAGATAAGGTGGCCATATGTGCGTGGGTTTATCTCTGGGCTTTCTCTCCTGTTCCATTGATCTATATTTCTGTTTTTGTGTCAGTACCATACTGTCTTGATTACTGTAGCTTTGTAGTATAGTGTGAAGTCAGGGAACCTGATTCCTCTAGCTCCATTTTTCGTTCTTAATATTGCTTTGGCTATTCCGGGTCTTTTGTGTTTTCATACACATTGTGAAATTTTTTGTTCTAGTTCTGTGAAAAATGCCAGTGGTAGTTTGATAGGGATTGCATTGAATCTGTAGATTGCTTTGGGTAGTAGAGTCATTTTCACAATGTGGATTCTTCCAATCCAAGAACATGGTATATCTCTCCATTTATTTGTATCATCTTTAATTTCTTTCATCAGTGTCTTAGAATTTTCTGCATACAGGTCTTTTGTCTCCTTAGGTAGGTTTATTCCTAGATATTTTATTCTTTTTGTTGCAATGGTAAATGGGAGTGTTTTCTTAATTTCACTTTCAGATTTTTCATCATTAGTGTATAGGAATGCCAGAGATTTCTGTGCATTAATTTTGTATCCTGCTAATTTACCAAATTCATTGATTAACTAATAGTTTTCTGGTAGCATCTTTAGGATTCTCTATATATGTATCATGTCATCTGCAAACAGTGACAGCTTTACTTCTTCTTTTCCGATTTGGATTCCTTTTATTTCTTTTTCTTCTCTGATTGCTGTGGCTAAAACTTCCAAAACTATGTTGAATAAGAGTGGTGAGTGTGGGCAACCTTGTGTTGTTCCTGATCTTAGTGGAAATGGTTTCAGTTTTTCACCACTGAGGACGATGTTGGCTGTGAGTTTGTCATATATAGCGTTTATTATGTTGAGGAAAGTTCCCTCTATGCCTACTTTCTGCAGGTTTTTTATCATAAATTGCTGCTGAATTTTGTTGAAAGCTTTCTCTGCATCTATTGAGATGATCATATGGTTTTTCTCCTTCAATTTGTTAATATGATTTATCACGTTGATTGATTTGCATATATTGAAGAACCCTTGCATTCCTGGGATAAACCCCACTTGATCATGGTGTATGATCCTTTTAATGTGCTGTTGGATTCTGTTTGCTAGTATTTTGTTGAGGATTTTTGCATCTATGTTCATCAGTGATATTGGCCTGTAGTTTTCTTCCTTTGTGACATTTTTGTCTGGTTTTGGTATCAGGGTGATGGTGGCCTCGTAGGATGAGTTTGGGAGTGTTCCTCCCTCTGCTATATTTTGGAAGAGTTTGAGAAGGATAAGTGTTAGCTCTTCTCTGAATGTTTGATAGAATTCGCCTGTGAAGCCATCTGGTTCTGGGCTTTTGTTTGTTGGAAGATTTTTAATCACAGTTTCAATTTCAGTGTTTGTGATTGGTCTATTCATATTTTCTATATCTTCCTGGTTCAGTCTCGGCAGGTTGTCCATTTCTAAGAATTTGTCCATTTCTTTCAGGTTGTCCACTTTATTGGCATAGAGTTGCTTGTAGTTGTCTCTCATGATCCTTTGTATTTCTGCAGTGTCAGTTGTTACTTCTCCTTTTTCATTTCTAATTCTATTGATTTGAGTCTTCTCCCTTTTTTTCTTTATAAGTTTGGCTAATGGTTTAGCAACTTTGTTTAGCTTCTCAAAGAACTAGCTTTTAGTTTTATTGATCTTTGCTGTTGTTTCCTTCATTTCTTTTTCATTTATTTCTGATCTGATCTTTATGATTTCTTTCCTTCTGCTAACTTTGGGGTTTTTTTGTTCTTCTTTCTCTAATTGATTTAGGTGTAAGGTTAGGTTGTTTATTTGAGATATTTCTTGTTTCTTAAGGTAGGTTTGTATAGCTATAAAGTTCCCTCTTAGAACTGCGTTTGCTGCATCCCATAGGTTTAGTGTCGTTGTGTTTTCATTGTCATTTGTTTCTACGTATTTTTTGATTTCCCCTTTAATTTCTTCAGTGATCTCTTGGTTATTAAGTAGTGTGTTGTTTAGCCTCCATGTGTTTGTATTTTTTACAGATCTTTTCCTGTAATTGATATTTAGTCTCATAGCATTGTGGTTGGAAAGGTACCTAATACGATTTCAATTTGCTTCAATTTACCAAGACTTGATTTGTGACCCAAGATATGATGTATCCTGGATAATGTTCCATGAGCACCTAAGAAAAATGTGTATTCTGTTGTTTTCAGATGGAATGTCCTATAAATATCAATTAAGTCCATCTTGTTTAATGTATCATTTAAAGCTTGTGTGTCCTTATTTATTTTCATTTTGGATGATCTGTCCATTGGTGAAAGTGGGGTGTTAAAATCCCCTACTATGAATGTGTTACTTTCGATTTCCCCTTTTATGGCTGTTAGTATTTGCCTTATGTATTGAGGTGCTCCTATGTTGGGTGCATAAATATTTACAATTGTTATATCTTCTTCTTGGATTGATCCCTTGATCGTTATGTAGTGTCCTTCTTTGTCTCTTGTAATAGTCTTTATTTTAAAGTCTATTTTGTCTGATATGACAATTGCTAGTCCAGCTTTCTTCTGGTTTCCATTTGCATGGAATACCTTTTTCCATCCCCTCACTTTCACTCTGTATGTGTCCCTAGGTCTAAGTGGGTCTTTTGTAGACAGCATATATATGGGTCTTGTTTTTGTATCCATTCAGCCAGTCTGTGTCTTTTGGTGGAAGCATTTAATTCATTTACATTTAAGGTAATTATCGATATGTATGTTCCTATTTCCATTTTCTTAATTGTTTTGGGTTTGTTATTGTAGGTCTTTTCCTTCTCTTGTGTTTCTTGCCTAGAGAAGTTCCTTTAGCATTTGTTGTAAAGCTGGTTTGGTGGTGCTGAACTCTCTCAGCTTTTGCTTGTCTGTAAAGGTTTTAATTTCTACATCACATCTGAATGAGATCCTTGCTGGGTAGAGTATTCTTGGTTGTAGGTTTTTCTCCTTCATCACTTTAAATATGTCCTGCCAGTCCCTTCTGGCTTGCAGAGTTTCTGCTGAAACATCAGCTGTTAACCTTATGGGGATTCCGTTGTGTGTTATTTGTTGTTTTTACCTTGCTGATTTTAATATGTTTTCTTTGTATTTAATTTTTGATAATTTGAATAATATGTGTCTTGGCATGTTTCTCCTTGGATTTATCCTTTATGGGACTCTCTGTTCTTCCTGGACTTGATTAACTATTTCCTTTCCCATATTAGGGAGGTTTTCAACTATTATCTCTTCAAATATTTTCTCAATGCCTTTCTTTTTCTCTTCTTCTGGGACCCCTATAATTCGAATGTTGGTGCATTTAATGTTGTCCCGGAGGTCTCTGAGACTGTCCTCAGTTCTTTTCATTCTTTTTTCTTTATTCTGCTCTGCAGTAGTTATTTCCACTATTTTATCTTCCAGGTCACTTATCCATTCTTCTGCCTCAGTTATTCTGCTATTGATCCCATCTAGAGTATTTTTAATTTCATTTATTGTGGTGTGCATCATTGCTTGTTTCCTCTTTAGTTCTTCTAGGTCCTTGTTAAATGTTTCTTGCATTTTCTCTATTCTATTTCCAAGATTTTGGGTCATCTTTACTATCATTATTGTGAATTCTTTTTCAGGTAGACTGCCTATTTCCTCTTCATTTGTTAAGTCTGGTGGGTTTTTAACTTGCTCCTTCATCTGCTGTGTGTTTTTCTGTCTTTTCATTTTGTTTATCTTACTGTGTTTGGGGTCTCCTTTTTGCAGGCTGCAGGTTCGTAGTTCCCGTTGTTTTTGGTATTTGTCCCCAGTGGCTAAGGTTGGTTCAGTGGGTTGTGTAGGCTTCCTAGTGGAGGGGACTACTGACTGTGTTCTGGTGGATGAGGCTGGATCTTGTCTTTCTGGTGGGCAGGTCCACATCTGGTGGTGTGTTTTGGGGTGTCTGTGGCCTTATTATGATTTTAGGCAGCCTCTCTGCTAACGGGTGGGGCTGTGTTTCTGTCTTGCTAGTTGTTTGGCGTAGAGTGTCTAGCCCTGTAGCTTGCTGGTCGTTAAGTGAAGCTGGGTGTTGGTGTTGAGATGGAGATCTCTGGAAGATTTTCGCCGTTTGATATTACATGGAGCTGGGAGGTCTCTTGTGGACCAGTGTGCTGAAGTTGGCTCTCCCACCTCAGAGGCACACCACTGACTCCTGGCTGGGCACCAAGAGCCTTTCATCCACACGGCTCAGAATAAAAGGGAGAAAAAATAAGAAAGAAAGAAAGAAAGAAAGAAGGAACAAAAGAAAGAAAGAAAGAAAAGAAAGAAAGGAGGAAGGGAGGGAGGAATGAAAGAAGGAAAGGAGGAAGGGAGGAATGAAAGAAAGAAAGGAGGAAGGAAGGAATGAAAGAAGGAAGGAAGGAAAGAAAGAGAAAGGATAAAATAAAGTTATTAAAATAAAAAATAGTTATGAAAAAAATTTAAAAAGTAAAAAAAAAAGAAAAAAGAATGGATGGACAGAATCCTAGGACAAATGGTGAAAGCAAAGCTATACAGACAAAATCTCACACAGAGACATACACACTCACAAAAAGAGGACAAGGGGAAAAAATAATATATCTTGCTCCCAAAGTCCACCTCCTCAATTTGGGATGACTCGTTGTCTATTCAGGTATTCCACAGATGCAGGGGACATCAAGGTGATTGTGGAGCTTTAATCCACTGCTTCTGAGGCTGCTGGGAGAGATTTCCCTTTCTCTTCTTTGTTCGCACAGCTCCCGGGGCTCAGCTTTGGATTTGCCCCCACCTCTGCGTGTAGGTCTCTGGAGGGCGTCTGTTGTTTGCTCAGACAGGACGGGGTTAAGGGAGCAGCTGATTCTGGGGCTCAGGCTCACTCAGGCCGGGGAGAGGGAGGGGTACAGAGTGGGGGGCGAGCCTGCGGCGGCAGAGGCCTGCATGATGTTGCACCAGCCTGATGTGCGCCGTGCGTTCTCCTGGGGAAGTTGTCCCTGGATCCCGGGACCCTGGCAGTGGCGGGCTGCACAGGCTCCCGGGAGGGGCGGTGTGGATAGTGGCCTGTGCTCGCACACAGGGTTCTTGGTGGCGGCAGCAGCAGCCTTAGCGTCTCATGCCCGTCTCTGGAGTCCACACTGATAGCCACCACTGGCGCCCATCTCTGGAGCTCCTTTAAGCAGCGCTCTTAATCCCCTCTCCTCGCGCACCAGGAAACAGAGGCAAGAAAAAGTCTCTTGCCTCTTCGGCAGGTCCAGACTTTTTCCCGGACTCGCTCCCCGCTAGCCTTGGACCAGTAGCCCCCTTCAGGCTGTGTTCACGCCGCCAACCCCAGTCCTCTCCCTGCGATCCGACCGAAGCCCGAGCCTCAGCTCCCAGCCCCCGCCCACCCTGGCGGGGGAGCAGACAAGCCTCTCGGGCTGGTGAGTGCCGGTTGGCACCGATCCTCTGTGCGGGAATCTCTCTGCTTTGCCCTCCGCACCCCTGTTGCTGTGCTCTCCTCCGTGGCTCTGAAGCTTACCCCCTTCGCCACCTGCAGTCTCTGCTCGCGAAGGGGCTTCCTAGTGTGTGGAAACCTTTCCTCCTTCACGGCTACCTCCCACTGGTGCAGGTCCTGTCCCTATTTTGTCTCTGTTTATTCTTTTTTCTTTTGCCCTACCCAAGTACGTGGGGGAGTTTCTTGCCTTTTGGGAAGTCTGAGGTCTTCTGCCAGCATTCAGTACCTGTTCTATAGGAGCAGTTCCACGTGTAGATGTATTTCTGATGTATCTGTGGGGAGGAAGGAGGTCTCCGTGTCTTACTCTTCCGCCATCTTCTCCTCGAGCTTGAGTTTGGGGTTTTTAAGGCATGAGCCACCCATCTCCTTGCATGGCCCTGCAATAAACCTTTCTCTGTTCCAGACTCTGACACTTCAGTATTGTTTGGCCTCTCTTGTGTACGAGGCACACGGACTTGTGTTTTGGTAACAATTATAGCGAGCCAGCCAGGATGTCTGTGCCAGTGGCCAGTGGACCCCAGCCAGGGGCAGCCCCTTTCCTGAGTTCTCAGCAGCTTCTGGAGCTCATTTTGCTCCAGGGAACTGGGAGGGGCTCTCCCTGATAGAGGTCAGCCACCCCAGTGCACGAGGCTGTTGGGAGCAGAGAAACATCCGGAGCTGTGGTCCACATTTGGTGTCGCTTGGGGGTAAGTCACTCCAGCTTGCACAGGCTGGGAATTCTCTCCACTCCATTTGGGCTGCTTCTGTTGCAGCAGGTGAGCCACTTTGGGTCCGTTCTCTTGAGAGCTGGACCACTCTGGAGGCCTCCGTCTGGGAGTGGAAGTGGAATTTTAGACTACCCTTCCTCTGATTTTCTGTCTATGCGACTGTAGCTTATTTGTTGTTTGTGTTTTTGTATATGTCATTTTGGGGTGAGCCACTCTGGCTTGTGCTTTTGTTTGTGGGACTGTGTTTGTTATTTGTATATTGTATGTGTGTGAATCAGTACTTGCATTGGCTTGTTGAGACGTCTTTGGTGAAAAACGGAGCTCAACTGTGATGACACCAGCTATCCTTTCCCATTATGTCCGGTTTTGCCTGTGGCGGAGCTTTGGTTGGGATTTTCCCTTTGCAGTGGGTGGGAATCTCCTTTTTGGTGCTAGGGAACTGTGATCCTGAGAGACCGTTTTGCACTGCATTTGTTTGTTTGGTATTTGATAATACCTGCTGTGATAATCAGAGCTCTATTCCATCTTATAGTGCCCCTAGCATAAAAGAAAGAAGTTTTTTTTTTTTTTTGGCGGTATGCGGGCCTCTCAGTGTTGTGGCCTCTCCCGTTGCGGAGCACAGGCTCCGGACGCACAGGCTCAATGGCCGTGGCTCACAGACCCAGCCGCTCCACGGCATGTGGGATCCTCCTGGACCGGGGCACGAACCCACATCCCTTGCATCGGCAGGCGGACTCTCAATCACTGCGCCACCAGGGAAGCCCAGAAAGAAGATTTTTTAAACACTGCATGGGCACTGTATTTTTTACACTCTAAAGAAAAATTGGTTAAGATGAAACTCTTTTGGAATTCCAAAACTGTTTTTTTTTGCCTATGCAGTTAGAGAAAGCTGGCTTGATGAAATACTTTTTTTTCAGAATTCTGACCCTGAGAAAATAAAAATATTTCTTGGAAAAAGCTTGAAGTTAACTAAGTAAACTTAACTTATTCCAACGTTTATTTTTGGTTTTGCATTTACCAGGTGAATTGCCATGACACTTGTGGTCACGATTCCCTATCTTTCCATTTGCATGTTGTTTGTTGTTAAAAAGAGGGATCTTGGTTTGAAGAAGTTAAGGAAATTGTTGAACTTCACCCTTTTGTTTTTGTCCTGTAGGAAGTAGACTTTGTTCTTTGTGTGTACGTTTGATTTGGTCTTGTGTGTATGTTTGATTTGGTCTTGTGTGTAGGTATGCTGGCTATGGGAAACTCAGATTTGTTTCCCAAATGCAACACCTTGAGGGGCATTCTCCAGATTTGGACCATTTTTGGTTATAATACTGCTGAATTAACTTGTAAATGAGCTTTATTTAACTGACTCTAAAGTAAGTGCTTACAAATTAAATACTTCCTAATACTTAGAAAATTGCCCAAAATGAATTTCAGGGCCTCATGATCTGGGTTGATATCTGGTATTGAAGCTAGCTTAAACTTGTTGGTTTGTTAAGTATAACATTTCTGTTGTACCTAGGTTTATTAGAAATCAAATAAGACCTTATATCTGTTGCAAATTTGTCAGCAAGGAAAATAACTTGATATGATGAAACTTTAAGTCTATCTAGAATAGCCTATCTAGATTTTGGTAACTTGAAACTGAACTAAGTTAAATGACAAGAATTCATTGACTATCTGGGTCATTTCAAATAGGATAAAATATTTGAACGCTGGTTGCTGGGCAAATCTAACTTTATCTACCTTTGCCTTCTTAGGAGAGAAAAACTAAAGCATAAATTTCCAATCAAAATGCTGGACTGACAAACAGTTCACAATTACTTGCCTCTTGGTTTTCTCTAAAAATTAAGGTGTTTAAGAGTTGAGGATTCTAATCTAAATATGTAATTAAAGCTACTAAAAATCGAATGAAAAAATTTTCAGTATAAAGTGAGGAAGTAGGATCTGTGTGTTGAGTAAAAATGGAGTTTTGTGCACGGTTGGGCTGAGATTACATTAAAATTAGGTAAATAGATTTTGTTATTAAAAGTAAGCTCTGCGGGCTTCCCTGGTGGCGCAGTGGTTGAGAGTCCGCCTGCTCATGCAGGGGATACGGGTTCGTGCCCCGGTCCGGGAAGATCCCACATGCCGTGGAGCAGCTAGGCCCGTGAGCCGTGGCCGCTGAGCCTGCGGATCTGGAGCCTGTGCTCCGCAACGGGAGAGGCCGCAACAGTGAGAGGCCCGCATACCAAAAAAAAAAAAAGTAAGCTGTGCAAGACTAGATTTGGTTCCTCTCTGCTAAGAGTACAAGTTTATTTAGAATGCTGCTTTTGATAAGAGGTTATATGAACTTCCTTGCCTTTAAGTGATCTGTATTTGCTTTTAAGATCTCTTCTCACTTTGGATAAGAAACAAGTATTGTCTTACAGTGACCGATGATCTTATTTGACCAAGTGTTTTGAAACATTTTGACAAACTTCCCAAATATCAAATTATAATTAAGGTTCTTTAGACCTCCAGCTAACTTCGGGATTCTTCAGGGGGCCCTTAAGTCATGTCAAGGAGGAATATTTAGTAAGTATTATTTAGTGTATTGAATTACTTGGGAAGCATTGTCAAAGGAGTGATAAGCCTTCTAAGATTATCCAGTACAGGTAAACGTTACTACTATAGATACTCTAGAAATTATATAAAGTGTCAGAAATGTAGATATGCTCTGGTATAATCTATCAGCCATAAGTCTGGTTATATCATTGCAACTTGATTAAGCTTCTTTGTCAAACCATTGTAATCAGATCTTTAACTTTGCCTTTTAAAGTCTTTAATAGACAGTTAAGCTGATGCTTTGCAAAAGTGCTTCATCTTCAGAAGATATAATAATTGTAAATATTTATGCACCCAACATAGGAGCACCTCAATATACAAGGCAAATACTAACAGCCATAAAAGGGCAAATGGACAGTAACGCAATCATTGTAGGTGACTTAACACCCCACTTCCACCAATGGAGAGATCATGCAAAATGAAAATAAATAAGGAAACAAAAGCTTTAAATGATACATTAAACAAGATGGACTTAATTGATATTTATAGGGCATTCCATCCAAAGACAACAGAATACACATTCTTCTCAAGTGCTCATGGAACATTCTGCAGGATAGATCATATCTTCGGTCACAAATCAAGCCTTGGTAAATTTAAGAAAATTGAAATCGTATCAAGTATCTTTTCCGAACACAACGCTATGAGACTAGATATCAATTACAGGAAGAAATCTGCAAGAAATACAAACACATGGAGGCTAAACAACACACTACTTAATAACCAAGAGATGACTGAAGAAATCAAAGAGGAAGTCAAAAAATTCCTCGAAACAAATGACAATGAAAATACAACGATCTTAAACCTATGGGATGCAGCAAACACAGTTCTAAGAGGGAAGTTTATAGCTATACAAGCCTACCTTAAGAAACAAGAAACATATCAAATAAACAACCTAACCTTACACCTAAAGCAATTAGAGAAAGAAGAGCAAAACCCCCCAAAGTTAGCAGAAGGAAAGAAATCATAAAGATCAGATCAGAAATAAATGAAAAAGAAATGAAACAATAGCAAAGATCAATAAAACTAAAAGCTGGTTCTTTGAGAAGATAAACAAAATTGATAAACCATTAACCAGACTCATCAAGAAAAAAAGGGAGAAGACTCAATAGAATTAGAAATGAAAAAGGAGAAGTAACAACTGACACTGCAGAAATACAAAGGACCATGAGAGATTACTACAAGCAACTCTGCGAATAAAATGGACAACCTGGAAGAGATGGACAAATTCTTAGAAATGCACAACCTTCCGAGGCTGAACCAGGAAGAAATAGAAAATATGAACAGACCAATCATGAGCACTGAAATTGAAACTGTGATTAAAAATCTTCCAACAGGGGCTTCCCTGGTGGCGCAGTAGTTGAGAGTCCACCTGCCGATGCGGGGGCACGGGTTCGTGCCCTGGTCCGGGAAGATCACACATGCCGTGGAGCGGCTGGGCCCGTGAGCCATGGCCGCTGAGTCTGTGCGTCCGGAGCCTGTGCTCCACATTGGGAGAGGCCACAACAGTGAGAGGCCTGCGTACTGCAAAAAAAAAAAAAAAAAAAAAAAAAAAAAAAATCTTCCAAGAAACAAAAGCCCAGGACCATATGGCTTCACAGGCGACTTCTTTCAAACATTTAGAGAAGAGCTAACACCTATCCTTCTCAAACTCTTCCAAAATATAGCAGGGGAGGAACACTCCCAAACTCATCCTACGAGGCCACCATCACCCTGATAGCAAAACCAGACAAAGATGTCACAAAGAAAGAAAACTACAGGCCAATATCACTGATGAACATAGATGCAAAAATGCTCAACAAAATACTAGCAAACAGAATCCAACAGCACATGAAAAGGATCATACACCATGATCAAGTGGCGTTTATTCCAGGAATGCAGGCGTTCTTCAATATACCCAAATCAATCAACGTGATACACCATAATAACAAATTGAAGGAAAAAACCATATGATCATCTCAATGGATGCAGAGAAAGCTTTTGACAAAATTCAACACCCATTTATGATAAAAACCTTCCAGAAAGTAGGCATAGAGGGAACTTTCCTCAACATAATAAAGGCCATATATGACAGACCCACAGCCAACATTGTCCTCAATGGTGAGAAACTGGAAACATTTTCTCTAAGATCAGGAACAAGAAAAGGTTGCCCACGCTCAACACTATTATTCAACATAGTTTTGGAAGTTCTAGCCACAGCAATCAGAGAAAAAAGAAATAAAAGGAATCCAAATCGGAAAAGAAGTAAAGCTGTCATTGTTTGCAAATGACATGATACTATACATAGAGAATCCTAAAGATGCTTCCAGAAAACTACTAGAGCTAATCAATGAATTTGGTAACGTAGCTGGATACAAAATTAATGCACAGAAATCTCTGGCATTCCTATACACTAATGATGAAAAATCTGAAAGTGAAATTATGAAAACACTCCCATTTAGCATTGCAACAAAAAGAATAAAATATCTAGAAATAAACCTACCTAAGGAGACAAAAGACCTGTATGCAGAAAATTCTAAGACACTGATAAAAGAAATTAAAGATGATACAAATAAATGGAGAGATATACCATGTTCTTGGATTGGAAGAATCAACATTTTGAAAATGACTCTACTACCCAAAACAATCTACAGATTCAATGCAGTCCCTATCAAACTACCACTGGCATTTTTCACAGAACTAGAACAAAAAATTCCACAATTTATATGGAAACACAAAAGACCCAAAATAGCGAAAGCAATCTTGAGAACGAAAAATGGAGCTGGAGGAATCAGGCTCCCTGACTTCAGACTATACTACAAAGCTACAGTAATCCAGACAGTATGGTACTGGCACAAAAACAGACGTATAGATCAATGGAACAGAATAGAAAGCCCAGAGATAAACCCATGCATGTATGGTCACCTTATCTTTGATAAAGGAGGAAGAATATACAGTGGAGAAAAGACAGCCTCTTCAATTAGTGGTGCTGGGAAAACTGGACAGGTACATGTAAAAGTATGAAATTAGAACACTCCCTAACACCATACACAAAAATAAACCCAAAATGGAATAAAGACCTAAATGTAAGGCCAGACACTATCAGACTCTTACAAGAAAACATAGGCAGAACACTCTATGACATAAATCACAGCAAGATCCTTTTTGACCCACCTCCTAGAGAAATGGAAATGAAAACAGAAATAACCAAATGGGACCTAATGAAACTTCAAAGCTTTTGCACAGCAAAGGAAACCATAAACAAGACGAAAAGACAACCCTCAAAATGGGAGAAAATATTTTCAAATGAAGCAACTGATGAAGGATTAATCTCCGAAATTTACAAGCAGCTCATGCAGCTCAATAACAAAGAAACAAACAAACCAATCCGAAAATGGGCAGAAGACCTAAATAGACATTTCTGCAAAGAAGATATACAGATTGCCAACAAACTCATGAAAGAATGCTCAACATCATTAATCATTAGAGAAATGCAAATCAAAACTACAATGAGATATCATCTCACACCAGTCAGAATGGCCATCATCAAAAAATCTAGAAAAATTAAATGCTGGAGAGGGTGTGGAGAAAAGGGAGCACTCTTGCACTGTTGGTGGGAATGTAAATGATAACAGCCACTATGGAGAACAGTATGGCAGTTCCTTAAAAAACTAAAAATAGTACTACCAGATGACCCAGCAATCCCTGTTTTGGGCATATACCCTGAGGAAACCATAATTCAAAGAGTCATGTACCAAAATGTTCATTGCAGCTCTGTTTACAATAGCCAGGACATGGAAGCAACCTAAGTGTCCATCAACAGATGAATGGATAAAGATGTGGCACATATATAGAATGGAATATTACTTAGCCTTAAAAAGGAATGAAACTGAGTTATTTGTAGTGAGGTGGATGGACCTAGAGACTGTCATACAGAGTGAAGTAAGTCAGAAAGAGAAAAACAAGTGCAGTATGCTAACACATATATATGGAACCTAAAAAAAGAAAAAAAGTGGTCAGAGGAACCTAGGGACAAGATGGGAATAAAGATGCAGACCTACTAGAGAATGGACTTGAGGATACAGGGACGGGGAAGGGTAAGCTGGGACGAAGTGAGCGAGTGGCGTGGACATATATACAGTAGCAATCGTAAATAGATAGCTAGTGGGAAGCAGCTGCATAGCACAGGGAGATCAGCTTGGTGCTTTGTGACCACCTAGAGGGGTGGGACAGGGAGGGTGGGAGGGAGGGAGATGCAAGAGGGAAGAGATGTGGGGACATATGTATATGTATAACTGATTCACTTTGTTATAAAGCAGAAACTAACACACCATTGTAAAGCAATTATAATCTAATAAAGATGTTAAAAAAAGTTCTTCATTTTCAAGAAGATTCATAGGAAAGACTTTTTGACAAACACAGATCTAGAGTAAATTTCAGATTATACCACTGAACTGAGTAAGAAATTTAAAATCCTAATGGAAGATCTGATGGCTTCATAAAAAGTAAAAGGATTGGTTATTGTGTAAACTGGTGTATATGGTTATGTTTTTGGGTTTTGTCTGGAATATTACTGATTTTGATCTGTGTTCTCCAGATATAGGGAAGCCCTTCCCCTCAAGTTACTCATGACTTACAGCAATTTGGTAAATTATACTTCTGTGAGTCTGGCTGTCTGGCAACCAGTCTCCTGCAGAGTGCAAGATCCAGACTGGTTTTCAGTCTTATTTTCCTGAATCCCTTATACAAGATCTTTCTTATATAAGACTTGGATCCAGGACTTGGACCTTGGGAATATTTCCAACTTGGTATCCATTCCCCAAATCAAGGTAGGACTACACCCCATTTCAGCAGGAATTAGCTAGAGCAGTCATCGTCCGATTCCCTGAAAGACTTGGGGAAGGATGAAACAGGATTGGAAGTGGAGACCAAGTCCCACCAAAACCGAATTCCTCTGCCGAGTTTATGATTAGCCACTCTGTCCAAAACACACCCACGTGCTCTCCTCAGGACTGAGGAGTATCAAAGAAAACGGGGGAATTGTAATAGAGCACAGCAGCGTGCAGCCCCTAGCACAGCCATGGCTGTTATCACCCCCCCCCATGCTGTTACCAGGCAGTGGTTACCGGGAGACCACAAACACCATGGTTAGACTGTGTCAGAGGTCCCACTCAACCATTTGTCGCCACCGCTATGGGCCCCTCCCCCAAGTGACCGACTGTCCATGAGCCACCGTTAGTGGGCCCATTCCGCCAGTGCTCCTCGGGCGAGAGTGAGGTAAGAGGCGGATCTCGGCCTTCTCCCTGGGGCCCTCCAGCTCACCCGGCCTCGGGCCTGGCAGGTGAGCTGGGGGGCCCAGGGAACAGACTGGGGTTGTGTCCTGCAGGGCTCCAGAGCCCTCACCAAGGCCACCCACTGAGGTGGTCACTGCGGTGACCCTCATCCCCATCCCCGCCACGGTGACTAATGGCAGCAGCAGTTTGGATGGGACACGGTCTGCAGGACCTGACTTTGCCATCTGTGTGGCCTGAGGAGCCTGAGGGCCAGTTGGGTCCTGGGCGCCTGGCTCCCTCCGTGATGACGGCTGGGCAGGGTCTGGGGACCCGGCCCTGAGGGTGCCGCCAGCTGAGATCTGCCTCTTCAGCAGAGCCTGGGCACTGGCGGGAGGACCCAGACCTGGTGCTGGACGAAGGCTCCAGGGCAGGGTATGCACCCCCTCCCCAGGCCCCCGCAGGGACCCCTTCCTCTTAGCCAGGGCCTGGACCTCGGAGGGCGAAAGTTGAGCCTTGGGACCTTGCCCTTTCTTTTTTTTTTTTTTTTTTGCTGTACGCGGGCCTCCCACTGCCCTGGCCTCTCCCGTTGCGGAGCACAGGCTCCGGACGCACAGGCTCTGCGGCCATGGCTCACGGGCCCAGCCGCTCCGCGGCATGTGGGGGAGGTTTACAGGAACATTGTGACCTGACCATGACCCGACCTCAACAACAACGTATCTGACACCAAGAAGCCTGCAACAACTAACTACGCCCCTCCCTCACCTTTCCTGTAAGGGGGCTTTGCTGAAAGCTTTCAGGGACATAAGGGTTTTTAAGGCTTGAGTCATCCGTCTCCTTGCGGTGCGCTGCAGTAAACCTTTGTCTGCTCCAAACTCCAATGTTTTGGTATTGTTTGGCCTCACTGTACATCGGGCAGTGAGGTAACAGTTTGTGTACACTTTTATACCCTGACTTTTCATCCCATATAATCATTTTACCATACTGGTGTTTAGTGGTGGCCTAAAACTTAGTTAAGTGGATGAACCATAATTGATGTAACATCTTCCTATTGTGAGACCTCTAGTCACCAAACCTCTACTCCCACCCCCAGCTTTTGGCTGTTTTAAATTACAATTACTCTCTTTGTAGTTTGTAGTGTCTTGCATATTTCGGGTAACTCTTTACCTGTCCAGAAGTGGAATTCCTCGTGGGCAGGAGAGGGTTAAGGCAGCAGCTCTGGGTCCCTGGGACCGTGCACATACCCAGGAACGGGCTGCTTCCATGTCCGCCCTTGGCTGGCTCCTGGCGACCGAGCTCTCGGGGTACATGGACTGGAGGAGTGTTCTGCATGCCTGGGGGCTGATCCCTGCTGTCATGGTTTCTGCAGGTGGTTTATGCTGAACACCTGCTCTCCCTCTGCGGCAGGTGGGGCAGTCTTGCAGCCACGGCGTCAGCCATCCTTGCTGAAGGAATTAAGTGAGTCCCGTGGCACTGCTGGGAGAGGACTCTCGGAAGCTTGTGTCTGGTTTCCCCTAGACTTTGCCCACGTGACTTTCCCTTTGAGATTTTGCTCTATCCTTCTGCTATAATAACCTGTAACTGTGAATAGAACAACTTCTGGTCCTCTGAGTCCTTCCAGCGACCCATGAAGCCCAAGGGTGGTCTTAGAGACCCCGGCATACCTGGGCTGGTGGGCATTCAGTTGCAGATAATGGAAACTACTCTGGCTAGTTTAAGCAAAAAACATTTTTATCATGTATTCCGTGGTTTCCAAATGGTTGGCATGACTGAAAATGTGGGTGGAGCGTTTTGCACAGGGCTGGGGACAATTTCTAGCCCCGCATTTCCCTGTTTCTGCCAGAAGAAGCAGACCCACCCAGCCGGGCAGCGGCCTGCTGTGAGGTCCTGCTGCCTTAGCTGTGCCAGGAGACGGGAACCCCATATCCTGCCCGCTCGCCTCCTGACTGAGTTCTGAACGCAGGCGTCTGGGGGACAGAGCTCACACCTGGGGCTGTGTCTGCAAGGCCATCTGGAAATGTGGCATTTCACCTTCCAGAGCTCAAAGACACAGGAAGGAGCTCAGCCTCTGAGCCAAGCCACAGCATCTGATACGCTGTGTCAAAGACTACAAACCTGTTCGTGTTTCTGGATCCTGCCAGACAGCGTTCCCAGCTTGGAAAGACGCACAAGGGCAAAGGCACCAGGCGAGGCTCCTGTCTATGGTGCTTTAACGTTTGAGAGGCAGGAAATCTCTGGCAATGAAAGTGAACCCTGAGTGATAAGGGGCAGCCTGCCCATCTCCTGTGCGTCCTGTCTCTGCCTTTCTATTTTCCTATGAAGAAGCAGATTCCCATAGACTGTCGTTAGAGGGCATGTTTCCCAGCTTGAAAGGGGGCTGTACATCAACTCCCCTATGTCGGGGACTTAACAAGAAAAACTAGGTCCTCCTGTGTATAGCCCAGGCTGAGCAGTTTGGCTCTTGTTGGAAACTACTGAATAAAATACATGGAAGGCCGGTTTTACTTTTACGAATTAATTTGCACTTTTCTCTCTCTTGTCCCACTTCACAGGCTCGTCAGCTCCCCCATCTCAGCTGTCCTCTGCTGCCTGCGGGTCTCCAGTCTCCCAAAGGACCACCACCGCTTGTCCTAGAAAGGGGATCCAGGCTTGGAGCCAGCCGACTGGATTTGAGCTTTAAGGTAAGGTTTTTGTTCAAGAACTTTAGCTGCCAGAGGTATAACATGGCATTCAGATGCTGGGAAAATAATAACCATGCTGGAGATGTTTATATACACAAGGATGGTGGGAGTGATAAAGAGGTAAACTTCCTAATTCCTCAGAGGACCACATAACTTTACAAGGACTGGGTCTTGGAATGCTGGTACACTGTTCTACAGCAATAGAAAATGTGTACAGGGTGTTTACGATACTGTCCTAATGAGATCCCATTCTTGTACATATTACATGTACATGCGTAGAAAACATCTATAAGGATGGATATGAATGTTGGGGGTGAGACACCCAGTGGCTTTTACTTTATTCCTTATACTTACTGGGTTGTTTGAAAAAAATTAAGTGAGCATATATTTAATAATCAGATAGGGAAAATAAAGATCTTAAAGATGAGCAAGGAAATCATTAAAAGTATATCCTAAGTACCTCAAAGGAGTCTAGTAGATTGAAATTACGTAACTGATAAGAACGTGCTTTTGAAAGTTGTGTAGTTTCATAAAAATACAATGTAGTACCTTTTTCTCAGTCCTTAATCTCTCCTCCTTACTTAGAATTAATAGGCAGATGTTTAGGTATGTTTAGATTCAGAATTTTATTTTAAATGGATTTCTATGGCATAACATAATATCTGTGATACTCTTACTAAAAATTATGTATAACAGTCAAATACTAACAATTTTTGCAACAAGCTCTCATTACATTTTCTTCAAAATAGGAGAAGTTCACATTATATACCATTTTGAACATGATTGTTTGCTTACAAATAATTTACTGTAAAAATGTTATTTTCAAAGAAAATTTATGGGAAATGATAAAGCAACTACAAAAATCTTTACATAAAATCCAGGATAAAAATACTTTTGGGGGGTTGAAAATTTATCAACATGTATATGTGGATTATAAATATATTTCGGCAATCTGATGCATTCAAGGGCACTTTAAAAGTTGTCTAGTTAAATTACTACAGATATGACATGTTCGGTGAAACCCGATCTGTAAGTCTAACACCAACAATCATTTCTTCCTGCTAAAACATAGAAATAATTTATCTGAAGATGGAGTGTTATGAAGAGTTCGATTTCTTCATAAAGATTCCTTTATAAGTTGGGCTAATCCCTGGAAGGCCTAAAAGCGAACAGAGAGAAGAATTAATAAAATTAGGATGCCGTTTAGGAGAAGTCTGTCATAACTTGAGAAATTTAAACAAAGAGTATCCATCTTAGGTTGAGATCAGACAGTGAAAAGTCAGGATTAACCTCAGTTTTATCTGGGTCAGTTGCCATCGTGTCCACTAATGTACATAGACGGAAGCACATCAGAGGCCCAGGAAATTTTTCAATCCTTATTCCCTCCAGATCATCATTTTCTCTCAGAACTTGAATTATTTTTTTCATGTACTCTCTCACCTGCACATGCCTTCTGTATAGTTTCAGTTGTCCAGCTCTATGCATATATAACTTATGAAAAGCATATTTAGGGACATGGGTCCTTTTCATATATAAATTATGAAAAGCATATTTAGTGACATGAGAAAGCAAGTCAATCAAGAACACAGCTGGAGACAACCCATCTCCAAGGATAAGTATACACTCTTCTTACACTTCCTGGACTCTTCAGTTTATGGCTCTTCTGTGGGTTCCCGACATACAGTTCTTAGGAACTTGCTTCTTGGTTTCCTGTAATCCTGGTTAAAGCTGGACTTTGTGATTATGCAATTACTTAACTCTAATCATTCATATTATTCTATTTGACCCTTCCACCAGAGATAGAGATGGATGGCTTCATGAATTTGTACTAAGGCTCATGTTAATTCCAAGAAGGAGCGAAAGAGGTTCTCTTTGTAACTTGTTGATAATCTGCCAACACTGTTGAGCAGGTCTGAAATCTATTCGACTCCAACTTGGTCACATCATTTGTCTATAGAAGCCTGGCAACTTCTCTGAATGGTAGTTTGTGACTTTCCAACCAATACCCATTTTGCAGAAACCCAAGAAGATATCAAATAATGTTGTAATTCACAGAATAAACACAAAAAATAAATGGATATCTACTTTTACTCTAAAGAGAATATTGTACTCACCATGTCCATCTGCTCTGGAGAAGCTAAAGAGAAGGATGCTCTGAAGTAGGGGCAAGGAGCTGAACTATCAAGGTAGAAATGATATCCAGGAAGCATGAATATCTAAGAGAGTTTATGGAAAACAGGTGATGTACCATTAAAGAAAACGAAAAGAAAATATAGGTGAATCTAATCTCAGAGTGGAGGATGACTTTTAAACTTAAAAAGCAATGAAAGAAATCACAAGAGAAAAATCAATTTATATAAAATTACTGCATGTCGTACAATAAAACTAAAAGCATAGAAACCAGTGTTTATATAAATACAGGAATTCTACCTCTTCTCCATATATTATAAAGAATGCACAGAAACAGAGGAAAAACTTTAAAATGGACAAGGACAGCTTATTCAAGAAATAGAAATGGTAATAAACATGAATAAATGTTTAACATAACTAGAAAAGTAAAATAAAGCCAATGAAATATCATTTTTAAAAATATTTCATTTTTTTTAAGTTAAACTATAGTTGATTTACAATGTTGTGTTAGTTTCAGGTGTACAGCATAGTGATTCATTTATATGTATGTGTATATGTATATCTATCGATCTATCCTTTTTCATATTCTTTTCCCTTATAGGTTATTATAAAATACTGAGTATAGTTCCCTGTGCTATATAGTAGGTCCTTGTTGGTTATCTGTTTTATACATAATAGTGTATGTATGTTAATCCCAAACTCCTAATTTATCCCTTCCCCACTTTCCCGTTTGGTAACCATAAGTTTGCTTTCTATGTTTGTGGGTCTATTTCCATTTTGTAAATAAATTCATTTGTATCATTTTTTTAGATTCCACGTAAGTGATACCATATGATATCTGTCTTTCTCTGTCTGACTTACTTAGTAAGTAATATTACTAAAAGTTATACTAAAAGTATTACTGAGTAATATTCCATTGTATATATGTACCACATCTTCTTTATCTGTTCCTCTGTTGATGGACATTTAAGTTGCTTCCATGTCCTGGCTATTGTAAATAGTGCTGCAAGGAACATTGGGGTGCATGTATCTCTTTGAATTATACTTTTCTCCATATATATTCCCAGGAGTGGGATAACTGGATCATATGGTAACTCTACTTTTAGGTTCCTTATGAACCTCAATACTTTTCTCCATAGTAGCTGCACTATTGTACATTCCCACCAACAGTGTAGGAGGGTCATGTTTTCTCCACACCCTCTTCATCCTTTATTATTTGTAGACAATTTGACGATGGGCATTCTGACTGGTATGAAGTGATACTTCATTGTAGTTTTGATTTGCATTTCTCTAATAATTAGTGATATTGAGCATCTTTTCATGTGCCTGTTGGCCATCTGTATGTATTCTTTGGAGAAATGTCTTTTTAGATCTTCTGCCCAATTTTGGATTGGTTTTTTTTTTTTTTTGATATTGCGCTGTATGAGCTGTTTGTATACTTTGGAAATTAATCTCTTGTCAATTGCATCATTTGCAAATATTTCTCATTCTGTAGGTTGCCTTTTTGTTTTTTTATGCTTTCCTTTGCTGTGCAAAAGCTTTTAAGTAGGTCCCATTGTTTTATTTTTGTTTTTATTTCCATTAATCTAGGAGACAGAATGAAAAAGATATTGCTTTGATTTATGTCAAAGAGTGTTCTTCCTGTTTTGCTGTAGTTTTGTATTATCCAGTCTTACATTTAGGTCTGTATGCCATTTTCAATTTATTTTTGTTTATGGTGTTAGAGAATGTTCTAATTTCATTCTTTTACATGTACCTGTCCAGTTCTCCCAGCAACACTTACTGAAGAGACTGTCTTTTCTCCACTGTATTTTCTTGCTTCCTTTGTTGTAGATTAATTTGCGATAGGTGCATGGGTTTATTTCTGGGCTTTCTCTCCTGTTCCAGTGGTCTATATTTCTGTTTTTGTTCCAGTACCATACTGTTTTGATTACTGCAGCTTTGTAGTATAGTCTGAAGTCAGGGAATGTGACTCGTCCAGTTCCATTCTTCTTTCTCAAGACTGCTTTGGCTGTTAGGGGACTTTTGTGTTTCCATACAAATTTTAAAATTATTTGTTCTAGTTCTGTGAAAAATGACCTTGGTAATTTGATAGGGATTGCACTGAACCTGTAATTGGCCTTGGATAGTAAAGTCATTTTGACAAAATTGATTCTTCCAATCCAAGAATGTGGTGTATCTTTCCATCAGTTTGTGTTGCCTTCAATTTCTTTCATCAGCATTTTTTTTTTTTTTTTTTTTTTTTGCGGTAAGCGGGCCTCTTACTATTGTGGCCTCTCCCGTTGCGGAGCAACAGGCTCCGGACGCGCAGGCTCAGCGGCCATGGCTCACAGGCCCAACCGCTCCGCGGCACGTGGGATCTTCCCGGACCAGGGCACGAACCCGTGTCCCCTGCATCGGCAGGCGGACTGTCAACCACTGCGCCACCAGGGAAGCCCAATCATCAGCATTTTATAGGTTTCCAATTACAGGTCTTTTGCCTTTTTAGGTAGGTTTATTCCTAGGTATTTTATTCTTTTAGATGTGATGGTAAATGGGATTTTTTTCCCTTAATTTCTCTTTCTGCTCTTTTGTTGTTAGTGTATAGAAATGCAACAAATTTCTGTGTATTTATTTTGTATCATGCAACTTTACCAAATTCATTGATGAGCTCTAGTAGTTTTCTGGTAGTATCTTTAGGATTTTTCTATGTATAGCATCATCTCATCTTCAAACAGTTACAGTTTTATTTCTTCTTTTCCACTTTGGATTCCTTGTATTTCTTTTTCTTCTCTGATTGCTGTGTCTAGGTCTTCCAAAAGTTTGTTGAATAAAGGTGGCGAGTGGGGCATCCTTGTCTTGTTCCTCACCTTAGAAGAAATCCTTTCAGATTTTCACCATTGAGTATGATGTTAGCTGTGGGTTTTTCATATACAGCCTTTATTATGTTAAGGTGTGTTTCCTCTATACCCAGTTTCTGGAGAGTTTTTATCATAAATGAATGTTGCATTTTATCAGAAGCTTTTCTTCTATTGAAATGATCATATGGTTTTTATTCTTCAATTTGTTAATGTGGTATATCACATGGATTGATTTGTGGATATTGAAAAAAACTCAAAAAACACAAACATGTGGAGGCTAAACAATATGCTACTAAACAACCAATGAATCGTGGAAGAAATTAAAGAGAAAATCAAAAATACCTAGAGATAAATGAAAATGAAAACACAAGTATCTAAAACCTGTGGGATGCAGCAAAAGCAGTTCCACGAGGGAAGTTTATATCAATACAATCATACCTCAGGAAACAACAAAAATCCCAAATAAACAACTAACCTTACACCTAAAGCAACTAGAGAAAGAAGAACAAACCAAACCCATAGTTAGCAGAAGGAAAGAAATCATAAAGATCAGAGCAGAAATAAATAGAGACTAAGAAGACAGTAGAAAAGATCAATGAAACTAAAAGCTGGTTCTTTGGAAAGATAAACAAAATTGATAAACCTTGAGGCAGACTCATCAAGAAAAAAAAGGGAGGGCTTCCCTGGTGGCGCAGTGGTTGAGAGTCTGCCTGCCATTGCAGGGGACACGGGTTCGTGCTCCGGTCCGGGAAGATCCCACATGCCGCGGAGTGGCTGGGCCCGTGAGCCATGGTCTCTGAGCCTGTGCGTCTGGAGCCTGTGCTCAGCAGCGGGAGAGGCCACAACAGTGAGAGGCCCACGTACCATAAAAAAAAAAAAGAAAAAAAAAAAGGAAAAAAGGGAGATGGCCCAACTCAGTAAAATCAGAAATGAAAAGAAGAAGTTACAACCAACACCACAGAAATATAAAGGACCATAAGGGACTACTACAAGCAAGTATATACTAATAAAATGGACAACCTAGAAGAAATGGCCAAATTCTGGGAAAGGTACAACCTTCCAAACCTGAAGCAGGAAGAAAGAGAAAATATGAACAGAGAAGTTACCAGCACTGAAATTGAACCAGTGAGTTAAAAACTTCCAACAAGCAAAAGTCCAGGACCAGATGGCTTCACAGGTAAATTCTATCAAACATTTAGAGAAGAGTTAACACCTATCCTTCTGAAACTATTCCAAAAAATTGCAGAGAAAGGGACACTTCCTAACTCATTCTATGAGGCCACTATCACCCTACACCAAAATCAGACAAAGACGCCACAAGAAAAGAAAATTACAGGCCAATATAACTAATGAACATAGATGAAAAGATCCTTAACAAAATACTAGCAAACCGAATCCAATAACACATCAAAAAGATCATACACCATGATCAAGTGGGATTTATCCCAGGGATGCAAGGATTTTTCAACATCTGCAAATCAATCAGTGTTAAATACCCTTTTAGAGTTAACAAATTTGGGGGTGACCTTTCAGCCTGGAGTTGAAAGATAAGTAGGCGTAGGCCAAGCAAAAAGTAGGGGAAGAGTCTGTCAGGAAGAAGATACAGAGTGTAGTGTCCCCGAGGTGCAAAGAAAATTGGTCACTCATAGAGGTGGAAACACTTAATACATAGAGTGAAGGAATAAAAATGATAGGTAATGGTGTCAAAATGGTGGGACACCTGCTCTTCTTGGTGACTTCTGTGGCCAACAGCTTGCTGCCCCAGAGCATGTGTCTTCTGCTTCCTGTGCATGAAAACACACTGTCCGCAGCCTCTTTCTAGATGCCTGTGGCTGCGTGATTGAATCCCAGCCAGGAGAGGGGAAGTTGTGGTGCTACTTCTCGGCCTGGCCCTGAACGTCTCCCTGTGTGACCCCCCATGCCCTCAATGCTGCGGTCATCATGGATCCGTGTGTTGAAAAACTCAGAGCAAGAAGGTGGTAGGAACCTGGGTCTCTGACTCACGGCAGGAGCAGAGGAGCCTGTAGACCACATCTTTGAAAACTGTGCGTGAGTCAGAACTGGGTTGTGACTGGGTTGTGTTAAGTCTTCGAGATTGTTGTCTAGTAAAATCATGACATTCAGAACTTTAAGAAACTGCTTGTTTTTTCACGGTGTAGATCTGGCCCCTGGTTGTTGAAGTTAGGTGAGCTGGGAATGAAATGATTTGGGGGCATTCTGGCGAGAAAATTTCAAGGCCGAAGATGAGGTGGTTTTTTTTTCCTGATTAACAGTGAAATGGAAACCATAATTTCTACCAATATTGGGGAACAGTTTAGGGATGTGCCAGAAGCCAGTTTCTGTGCAGAAGGGGGGGCAGTAGTCTTGCAAGGTGACCGAAATCTGGGTTAAGAGAGTTGTGTTAAAGATAGAGGCTATTTAGAAAAGTTGACGGTCCATGCAACAGGCTATATGGAATGAATAAAAGGAACTGAAAAAAACTATAATAAAATATGAAGCCTGTATCCTTATCTCCTAGCTCAGGGATACAAACAAATAGCCACTTATCCAATATTGTGAATAATAATGGCAGTGATAACAAAGCAAAGAAAATGTAATAAAATTGATTTATTGTACTAAAATGCACTTATATGAGTTAAGTCATTTAAGTATTTATTAAGCACTTTCTATGTGCTGTTATTAACATTAAAACAATTAATAAAGCATGAGTCCTGCGGTCAGGTATGATGATTACAGGGAATGAGTGACTTTCCCAGGGGAGTGGATTGGCTCTTGGGTCCAGGCAGCCAGTTCCCAGTTCTGACCTCTAGACTGTCTCTTATGCTCTAGCACAGGAGTTTGCCAACAACAACACGATCTGTTCTTTGTACTCACTGCCTCAAGACAAAAGTGATACTAGAAACAGATCTTGGTGTTTACAAAAGAGTGACGAACATGATAAAGGAATTAATTAATGGAGAATGGTTGATTGATTTGCTAAATTGGAAAGCGACACAGAAGCATATTTAGACGTCTCAGCTTAATTAGTGCCTCTGAATGAAATCTAAGTAGACTTATGATTTAAGTATAAAAGGAGAAAAAAAAATTAGAAATCCTTGTGGGCTAATTTTAAGTGAAAAAAACAGGATATAAACTTTTCTGTGTAATTTTAATCCTGTAAAATAATTGCACAGCCATATCAGACAAACAAACCACCCGATTAAAAAATGGGCACAAGACCTGAATGTACATTTTTCCAGAGAAGACATACAGATGGCTAAAAAGCACATGAAAAGATGCTCTACATCGTTAATCATCAGGTTAATGCCAATCATTAATCATTAATCATCAATGCAAATCAAAACCACAATGAGATATCACGTCACACTTATTAAAATAGCAACCAGCAAATGGACAACAAACAACAAATGCTGGCGAGGATGCAGAGAAAAGGGAACACTTGTAAACTGTTGGTGGGAATGTAAATTGGTGAAGCATTATGGAACATTGTATGGAGGTTCCTCAAAAAACGAAAAATAGAACTACCACATGACCCAGCAATCCACTTGTGGGTATATGTCCAAAGAAAATGAAAACACTAATTAAAAAAGATACATGCTTGGGGCTTCCCTGGTGGCACAGTGGTTGAGAGTCCGCCTGCCAATGTAGGGGACACGGGTTCGTGCCCTGGTCTGGGAAGATCCCACATGCCGCGGAGCGGCAAGGCCCGTGAGCCACAGCCGCTGAGCCTGCGCGTCCGGAGCCTGTGCTCCACAACGGGAGAGGCCACAACAGTGAGAGGCCGCGTACCACAAAAAAAAAAAAAAAGATACATGCACCCCAGTGTTCATTTCAGCATTATTTATAATTGCCAAGATATGGAAACAACCTAAGTGCCCATCAACAGATGAATGGATAAAGAATATGTGATATATATATATATATATATATATATATATATAGTGATGTGATACACAGAGTTATAAAATGAATGAAATAATGCCATTTGTGACAACATGGATGGACTTGGAGGGTATTATGCTTAGTGAAATAAGTCAGAGAAAGACAAATATGCACTTATATGCAGAATCTAAAAAAATAAAATGAATAAACAAAAAGAAAGAGACACATAATAGAGACAAACTGGTGCTTACCAGTGGGAAGAGGGAAGGGGGAAGGGCACGACAGGGGTAGAGGATTAAGAGGTACAAACTATTATGTATAAAATAAAGAAGATCCAATGATATATTGTACAGCACAGGGAATATAACCAATTTTTTATAATAACTTTAAGTGGAGTCTAATTGTTAAAAATATTGAATCACTATGTTGTACACCTGAAACTAATGTAATATTGTAAAGCATTATACTTTCATAAAAAAACAATTTCATAGACAAACTACTAGATATATACAAGTTGTTCAAGAAAATATTTCACAAATGGTCATAAAATCTGGGTGGTAAAATTATGGGCTATTTAAAACATTTTCAATATGCTTTAATGAAGAATCATGTTACCATGAGTATGCTTTACTTTCCTAATCAGGAAAAAAGTCCTTTTATTTTAATACTAATGGCTTATGGTTACCAGTGGGTAAGGGGAGGAGGGTTAAATTGGGAGTTTGGGATTGACATATACAACTACTATATATAAAACAGATAACTAAGAAGGCCCTACTGTATAGCACAGGGAACTCTACTCCATACTCTGTAATGGCCTATATGGGAAAAGAATCTAAAAAAGAGTGGATATATGTATATGTATAACTGAATCTCTTTGCTGTACACCTGAAACTAACACAACATTGTAAATCAACTATACTCCAATAAAAATTTTTAAGAAATAATAAAAAATATTACTGGCTAATACTCATCAAGCATTTACTATGTGCCAGGTATGGGTCTAAGTACTTTATCCATATTTATTGCTTTCATCATCATAGCAACCCTAAGAGGGAGGGATTCTTATTATCTGCATTGTACCCAACGCCACATATAAGGGCAGGGCTGGAGCTGGGATTCACACCCAAGGACGTGCCTCCAGAGACTGTGCTCTTAGCCACTAAGCTAATCAGTAGCTGAGCTGAATGACTGTATTTCCCCTGGTTTAGACCAGGAGACTAATTCCGTAACCCAAAATCTATTCTGTTCTTAGTAAGGAGTCAATGTATCTGATAGGCAAACGTTATGCCTTGGGTTGGTGGGCAACGATAGATATCTCTTGCCATTTTATTAAGATATTACTTTAAAGAAAAAATGTAGCTTTTCTTGCTGTTTTACCTCTTTCTTAAAGGCTTTCTCTTCAATCAGTTTTCTTACATCATGAAGGCCCTTAATTTTAACCCATAAAAACATTCCAGCAGTAGGAACTTGCCATTCTGCCAAACCTACAAACAAAAGAGAAGAAATATTTCCCGAGACCATTTCTGATGATGTCAACTATATCGCTGAAATGACAAATTGCAGTAACTATAAACTAGTGTTTCCAAAAAAGTTCCTTCAGTGATAGCATTTTTAAAAATATAGTTTTATGAGTTCTGAAAATTGATGCTCTGAGTTTTATTTTAAAAAGTAAGGTGAGGGTTTGAAAGGGAGAGAGGAGACTCGTGTGTTTATGATTTTAGTGGGTCTCAGGGCAGTGCGGGAAATCCAGTGCCATGCCCACCTCCCTTCCTTAGAATTGCCCCTAAGCCGATCATGGCTCTTTCAGTTTTAGGAGCGGATTCCTCAACTCTTTCTAGAGGCTTCTAGTGTTTCAATAAATCCTATCATTTATGTAACTGTTCATAAGTCTAATGAATTGAAGTTTTTATCAGAATGTAGTTAATTATGAAAGGAGTACATAAAATTAAGAAATTCTGGTCATTGGAAGGCTTTATGCTTCATTGAACATAAGGATAGAGAAACCAAGAAGGAAGAATAATTATTTTGATTTTGATTATTACCTTTAAAAAAAAAACCTTGATGTTGATTAAAGCCTTTTTTTCAACTTCACTATAGGAAGTTGTAGAATAGTACTCTTATCAAAAAGATAGTAATTGTGTTTTTACCAGGACTACGTAGGGAAAAAGATATGAGGGAAATAAGAAGTGAATACTTTGTATTTACTGTTATTCTTGCCAAAGGCATTTTTAGTGGTGTAATTAAAGCCATGCAATTCATTTTACTTTCTTCCTTAATAGAAAATTAAATCTAAACCATTCTGAAATCAAATTAGCAATAGAAAATACTAGATAAATGAGGTTAACGATTAAAAGGCAAATTGTCTGTAATGAGAAACCTGCCTTAGATTGTACTGTTTTGTCTTTATAGAGTCAGTAAAGGAGTATGTTGTTGATTTCACAATTCCTCTTCTATTTGGAGCAAAATTTTGAAAACCTTTTGAGTACAGATATTATTTAACTTTAAGTAGGTTATTGCTGGTTGATTGTTAGACTAATTGGTCGTTTTTCTTCAAACCACAGTTACTTTGCAGCAGTCAGTTATAGTAGAAATGCGTAGAGTCGTGCCAGGGTTTGTGCTCTTACTTCTGAGATCATTCACAGGGTAACATTTTCTTGACAAGAATACTCCTGGACCCTGTTTCCTTCCCCAGGGTTATTAACAATACTCTGTGGTGTGTATCACTCACTCATATAAGGGCTACTGTTCATCCCAGGACAGGATGTAAGTTCCACTCACCACTTAACCACTTGTCTGCAGCTGCCAATAATGCATCCCTCTGCTTCCTATAGAAATCAATAACCCTAGAAGAAGAAAACAATGAAAAGGATGTGTTTGCTACATTGATTGCAGACACTAAAAGGCTCTGGAGTCCATTCTGTAAGAATCTATTTTCTATCTTGATGAAAATGTTGAGTCCTTGATGAGGAAATAGAGCGTATTTATTTGACCTGTCTGATGGTAAACATTTTTACCATTGTGGGCTTTCCATTATTTTGGAATAATTCAAAAGTGAAAATTAATAGAGAAAAGTCCATTTCTATATAAAGTATGGAACCTAAAATACAGTACCTCTCTACATGAGCCAGGAAGCCCTCTTCTCCCCATTGGTGTAGAAGCTGTGATACCAGCAGCTAAAAGGGATGAGACAGTTATAAGGTTCATCCTCTAAAATGTGTTTTTCTGCCAAACATAACAGCAAATCACTCTTGATTATGTGCAAACGACCCTAAGAAGATGCAACAACCTGCACGAAGCCTTATAGGGTCAGCGACTTATAACAACGTTGATTAATAACAATGACAACAATAATAGTAAAAATAACAAATATTTATATGGTGCTTGCTATGTGCTGGAAACTGCTGTACCATATGAATGTATTTCAGCTAAGTTGATCTTTGTAATACCCTTATGAGGCAGGTCATTATTTCCACTCTTCTGATAAAGAGAATGAGGCACAAGGTGAAATTAACTTTCCTGCAGTCACTGCTCATCACAGAGCCTGGACTTAGGTCAGACTGTCCAGCCCCAGATCCACCCACTAACTGCCGCCCTAGATGGCCTCTCTAAATATAAAACACGTACAGTCTATATATGAAGTTATACAATATATTTAGAGATTTTTGTATCCAGAATGAAAGTCCTAAATGTTCTAAATGGATAGTGAAATTTGGTTGATAACAGATAATATAGAAAAAGCCCCCAACTTGATAAAACATGGGATATCTGCACTTCGTGGAATGTATAATGTCAAAGAAATGTCCATTCTACATAAACTACCCCTTTTGCGTTCTTAGGTAGCAGTTCTGTCCTTAAGGTCTGATTCTCAAGATTGCCTTAGAGATGGGTCCAATAATTTCTCAAAGCTTGTAAAGAAATTTATACATTCTCCAAAAATAATTTTACTGTATTTTAGTTAAAATACATTCCAGCTGGTGTCTGTAGGGAGCTTAGCACATGGGCAGTGAAGGCAGACATCGGGCCACCACACGGGTTTGAACCCTTGCTCTCAGATTCCAGGACAACGAAGCTAACAGTGCATTACTTCACCAAACCTCTTCCGCCCTGTTGAGTCCAACGCAGTTTTTATGGGATTCCTGGGCTAGATGCCAGGACACAGTTGAATAAGAAGATCTCTGACCCTCAAGGAGTTTGGTCTACACTGTGAAACAGCACCAGGTCCATTCCAATCTCTTTTGCTATTTAGAGCAAACATCTGCTGTGCGTGGTCTCCTAATTCAGTCCATGCGGATCTAGAGATGCAATCAGTGATTTCTCTCTCTGCCATGTTCACTCAGTCATATTTGCCAACATCTGTTTTATTTTATGATCTGATTCAAAAAATTCCTACCTGAGTGAAAGTGCTGGTGTGCATTGTTGAAACTTCTGTGTGTAAAACAATTCTCTCGATCAAGGGCTTTGGACCAGTTATAAACCCTATTCGCAACCTGCACAAAGAGAGAAAAGGCACAGTACCAACCCTGCATTAACAATTAATACCTTGTTAGTGATTTCATGGGGAAGATAGTTGCGACCTGGGGACAAATGGACCTAGACAGTTAACCCATTCTAATAAATCAAATTCTTATTTAAAATACACATTTAAATTAAATTGTATAGTTAGAATGCATATCTGACCAGGTATTTCTAAATGTGCTCTTTCGTATATGTAACCAAAAACCTGACCAGTCCCCATTAAGCTATAGCTTAATGGCCAAGTATCTTTGACCACTCGGAAGGATTGGTAGAAAAGCCCGGTATTAATAGATAAAATCAAATGGGAATACAGGTATCTTAAATGAGAACTGTTTGCTGAGGTGCAGCCTCTGTCACCTTTAGATGCAGCCTGCAGGCACAGCCAGGGCCTTACCCAGAGGACAGGACTTTGGAAAAAGAGTCAGCTCGGATGACACGCCCATCAACATCCATGGAGAGAAAAGTCGGCGCCCAGGGCTTGAAATGGAAGAAAAATACTGTTGGTTTGGGAAGTCTGTTAGAGACCGTATCCCTACTTTGTGCAGAGACTGGGGAGGAATGGATTTGGAGAACAGTAGGACAAACATCCTTTTCCTTGTCTTCATCTCAGCCCTTTGAAATGGAGTAAGAACCAGAGATGCACGTTCTTCTATTCGTATCTGCCGATCTTCACGGCTTTTCTGCCAAATACACACACACGTCCTCGCACTTGCTCACGCTGCCACTCCCGTGAGTTTAGAGGAACCTCACACAGGACCTCCTCGTCCCAAGGCTTGAGATCCAGGATGAACAGATTTCGAGGAAGGATTCAAGAAAAACTAGTTTGGAAAAGACCAAAGCGAAGAGGGCCGTCAGCATTCAGGGCTGTTTAGGAAGAGATGCTGAGCCTTAGACCAACTAGAAACAAAACAAAGGTGCAAGGGAAGACGAGCAGTGTAGTCGGTCTGCAATGCTGAAACTTCCATATGTACTTCAAACGTAAATGCCAACAAGAAAGGGGGCCATGGTCGTGTTGAAGGTGGGCGGCAGGCAGACATGGTATTCAGGCAAACTAGATAAAAAGCCAAGAGTTCTGTTTCTTCTCCGTAGATATAGAGTGGGGACTGAGTGCATGTGTTTGTTCTGTGCAGCCCTGAGAGCAAATACAGTGTTGGATTTTGCGGAATTGGGCATTGGGAGTCTGTACCACTACTGCTGTCTCCTAGGAAACCGTGCTTGTGGACAGTGGTGTACATATATAGTGGGAAAGGATCTAAAAGCCCATGATTCTGCAGGAAAGTCCCCGACCCTAAGTGACAGGGATGGCGAGCGGGAAGCATGATGCTAGGCACGCCCCTCCTCTGCCCACCACCGCCTCATGAGCGAGCGCGGCCGTCCTTCTCCTTCCGCCTGGACACGCCTCCCAAGTCCTCCGCCCGTCAGCCACCCCCGAGAGACTGAGGTTGACACCCAAGGAGACACCCACTCCGTAACCCTGGCACGATGTCTAAGGAGCCACGGCCTGGATTTGGAGTCCAGACGACCCTCACCCTTGACTCACTCGACCCTCCACGTGCCTGGCACAGAGAGCCAGCCGCTATTCTAAAGGAAAGGAATTTCTGGAAAGAGCAGTAATACCAGAGATGAAAATGCTCGGCAGCCCGGCTAAACTCACATCAGCACAGTAACTTACAGCCACTTGTCTACTGATTGTGGGCTGAGTTGACACTGCACTTACCTTGTTGAACTGCATAAAATAGTAAGGATCGTCTTCTATGATGAGGAAGTCGTATTTTCTTGCGAGCTAAAAAAGGTTAAAGGAGCATATTTATTTCTTCAGAGCGCTCGAAGATGAAAATCACTTGGAATCATAGTTCTTTGTACTTGTTTCTGTGTAGCTTAATATGTGATTTTAGAACAGTGTTTATAGTGAAAATCTTAGGCATCATGTTCAGCTACCTAGAGGAGACTTTACAAAAGGAGCCTGCCTCCTATTTTAAAGGAATGTCTTTGTAACCTGAAATGACAAGAAGTAGGAAAGGGAAGGGACAGGTTGAAAATACAAACATAAAATAATGAAAATCAAACTTGGGGCCAATTATTAAATAGCCTCATAAAGTTTAACATCACACCAAGAGTAACATTTCCTTCATTGAAAATATCAATTAAAGGGAAAGAAAAATCTCATAGTCAACAAGAGTGTAATAGTTTCTTGAATTTAAATTCATGGTGACCCTGGCATAGATGACTTCCTTTTACTAAAAATCATCTTCCTTGAGAGCAAGGGGTAATGAGAAGGAACTTGCAGAGCACTCTTCTAAAGGGTCAGAACAAAACAAGAACACAGCCACATAGCACATTCTTTGAAAATACCTCATAGATTTCCTTTTTGCGGTTAGTTGTTAATGAGTTCCCAGCAGGGTTGTTGCCATTTGGGACAGTATAAAGAAATTTGGGGGTGTTTTTCTCGGGGTTCTTTGAATCTTCTGGTTTCCATTTGGAGAGTATTTCTCTGAGGGAGTCTGGAATAATCCCGTGCTCATCACTGGAAACATTAATCATGTTGCAGCCCAGGGGTTGCAGCTGTCCAGTACAAAGAGAAAAGAAAGCCAGAGACTCAGACTTGATACAAAATATCAGCGTCACTGGTTCTTACACTAAGGAGAATGTTATCATTTATACCCTTAAACACAAAGCTGTTACCATTTATACCCTTAAACACAAACCTGCACCCAGCTCTATGCCCACAGTGCGTTATCTTTATAATTATGGTTAGAACTGGTTCATAAAATAGGTGTTTATTAAGGAATGTTTTTTGACAAAGTAAATTAATCTTATAAAGCATCTATGGTTCTAATACATAAAATAGTTATAAGCAGAGGTGATACTCAAAATATTGGACAGGTGGTGTAGCATGGGCACATCAGATACAGAGCAGGCTGGAATGGGGTCCTGGAGGCCCCCTACCATGCTGGCATTGGCTCTGTACTATGGGGTGTTCAGGTTGGTCTTAGGAGAGGGACCAGGGGAGCCAGGGTGGTGCTGGGGCACCAAGGAGCGTCAGGGCAGTGGCTCACCAAGGCATGTGGATAGTATACTGTACCAATTGCAAAGGCTTAAGTCACAGATAGTGGCCTTGTTTATAGACATTGTTTTATGAAAGGTTTGTGTTTTTATGTTTTATGTCTGTGGACAAACATAAAGAAAAAAATCGGAACTTAATAAGTAACAAGCAAAGGAAATCATCAACGAATGGAAAGACAACCTACAGAATGGAGAAGCTATTTGCAAACAATGGAACCGACAAGGAAATATACAGACAGCTCATACAGCTCAATATCAAAAAAAACCCAAACAACCCAGTCCAAAATTGGGCAGAAGATCTAAATAGACATTTCTCCAAAGAAGACATGCGATGGCCAACAGGCACATGAAAAGATGCTGAATGTTACTAATTATTAGAGAAATGCAAATGAAAACTGCAATGATGTACCACCTCACACCGGTCAGAATGGCCATCATCAAAAAGTCTACGAATAATAAATGCTGGAGAGGGTGTGGAGGAAAGGGAACTCTCCTACACTGTTGGTGGGAATGTAAATTGGTGCAGCCACTATGGAGAACAGTATGGAGGTTCACCTTATGATCCAGCAGTCCCCTTCCTGGTCATATATCTGGAGAAAGCCATACTTCTAAAAGACACATGCACCCCAATGTTCATTGCAGCAGCATTTACAATAGCCAAGACATGGAAGCAACCTAAGTGTCCATGGACAGATGAATGGATAAAGATGTGGTATGTATATGTATATATGTGTATACATATATATATATACACACACACACACATATATACACAACAGAATATTAGCCATAAAAAGATTGAAATAATGCCATTTTCTGCAACATGGATGGATCTAGAGATTATCATAGTAAGTGAAGTAAGTCAAATGGAGAAATACAAATATCATATAATATTGCCTATATATGGAATCTAATAAAATGATACAAATGAACCTATTTACAAAACAAATAGACACACACAGACATAGAAAACAAACTTCTGGCTACAAAGGGAAAGAGGAGTGGAGGGATAAATTAGGCGTTAGGGATTAACATATACACAGTACTATATATAAAATAGGTAACCAACAAGAACCTATTGTATAGCACAGGGAACTATACTCAGTATCTTGTAATAACCTATAATGGAAAAGAATCTGAAAGTTATACATATATATGTATAACTGAATCACTTTGGTGTACATCTGAAATGAACACAACATTGTAAATCAAGTACAATATATTTCAATAAAAATTAAAAAAAATAGCAGTAACTGAGTGAAGTTCTCAGAAAAAATATTTTCAAAGGATAAGCAAACACTTTTCTTAGCAGTCAAATGTAGAATTATGCACTGAGAATAATCCAGACCCCACTTATGGTAAATTTAAAAGGTCTTAGACTTAGAAATCACATAAACATGCAATAAAAGAAGTCAATATTGGACCATGAAATAAACACACATGAACCGTCGGCATATTCCCTCACAGCCTGGCATTGGTCTCTGTTTGGATGTGTGAAAACGTGTGTGTATGTGTGCTGTTTACATAGACAAAAATTTTATATTTATAGGCATTGTGTAATCTTATGACTTACGAGTTTAGGAAAATAATTAACAATTAGTATCCAGTCACTAAGAAAAGGTAATTACTTTATTTTAGTTTTTTAAATTACGGCAAAATAACAAAAATTCGCCATTTTAAAGTGTGAGACTCAGTGGCATTAATTACGTTCACAATGTGTGCATCCATCATCACTAATTTCCAGAATCTTTTCATCACTCCAAACAGACCCCCTGTGCCATTAAGCAATAACTCCCCACTTCCCCCTCCCTCAGCCCCTGGTAACCACTAAGCAACTTTCCTTCTTTATGAGTTTGCCTATTTCAGATATTTTGTACAAGTGGAATCATACAATACGTGTCCTTTTGTGTCTGGCTTCTTTCACTTGACATAGTGCTTTCAAGGTTTATCCATGTTGTAGCAGGTGTCAGAACTTTCTTCCTTCTTCTGGCTGAATAATATTCCATTGTGTGAATGGACCACATTTTATTCATGCATTGATGTACACTTGGGCTGCTCCATGTTTTGGCTATTGTGAATAATGCTGCTATGAACGTTTATGTTTCTGTTTGAGCCCCAGTTTTCAAATCTTTTTGGGTACATACTAGGAGTGGAATTTGTGTGTCCACAGTAATTCTATGTTTAATTTTTTGAGGCACTGATAAACTGTTTTCCACAGGGGCTGCACCATTTTACATTTCCACCAGCAATGTACTGCGGTTCCAATTTCTCTACATATTCACCATTACTTGCTCTATTCCATTAAAAAAATAATAGTCATCCTAGTAGGTGTGAAGTAGTATCTCACTATGGTTTTGACTTTCATTTCTCTAATGACTAGTGATGTTGTGCAGCTTTTCATATACTTACTGGCCATTTATATATCTTCTTTGCAGAAATGTCTATTCAAGTCCTTTGTCTATTTTTATTATTATTATTATTATTTTTTACGGTACGCGGGCCTCTCACTGTTGTGGCCTCTCCCGTTGCGGAGCACAGGCTCCGGACGCGCAGGCTCAGCGGCCATGGCTCACGGGCCCAGCCGCTCCGCGGCATGTGGGATCTTCCCGGACCGGGGCACAAACCCGCGTCCCCTGCATCGGCAGGCGGACTCTCAACCACTGCACCACCAGGGAAGTCCCCTTGTCTATTTTTAAATTAATATCTTTGTATTTTAATTGTAGGAGGTCTTTATATACTCTGGATATTGAACTCTTACCATATATATATGATTTGCATGTATTTTCTCCCACTCTGTAGGCTGTTTTTTCACTTTCTTCATAATGTCCTTTGACGCTCAAAAGAGTTTAATTTTTGATGAAGTCCAGTTTATCTGTATTTTTGTTGTTGCTTGTATTTTTGTTGTTATATCTAAGAATAGTGCCAAATCCAAGGTCAAGAAGATTTGCCTTATGTTTTCTTCTAAGAGTTTATAGTTTTAGCTCTTAATTTAAACGTTTGATCCATTTTGAGTTACATCTTTATATGGCATGAGGTGAGGGTCCAATTTCTTTCTTTTGCACGTGGAAACACAGTTATCCCAGCGAAATTTGGAAGAGACTTTTTTTTTTCCTGTTGAATGGTTTTGGTACCCTTGTCAAAATCAGTTGGTCACAGCTGTATGGTTTATTTCTGAACGCTCAATTCTATCCCATTGGGATATGTATCTATCCTTAATGCCAGTACCAGCCGGTTTTGATTACTGCAGATTAAGGCAGTTGGTTTTGAAATTGGGAACTGAGAATCTTCTAACTTTGCAGTTTTTCAAGATTGGTTTGCCTATTTGGACCCTTTCCAATCCCAAATGAATTTGAGGATTGGCTTTTATATTTCTGTAAAAAAGGCTATTGGAATTTTGGTAGGGATTGCATGGAATCTGTAAATTGCTGTGGTAGTATTGACACCTGAACAGTATTAAGTCTTCCAACCCAGGAGAAGGTGATGCCTTTCGGTTTATTGGCATCTCCTTTAATTTCTTCCAGCAATGTTTTTTAGTTTTTTTTTTTTTTTTTGCGGTACGCGGGCCTCTCACTGCTGTGGCCTCTCCCGCCGCGGAGCACAGGCTCCGGACGCGCAGGCTCAGCGGCCATGACTCACGGGCCCAGCTGCTCCGCGGCACGCGGGATCCTCCCAGACCAGGGCCCGAACCCACGTCCCCTGCATCGGCAGGCGGACTCCCAACCACTGCGCCACCAGGGAAGCCCTGTTTTTTAGTTTTTAATGAGGAAGTCTTTCACCCATTTTGTTAGATTTATTCCCAGATATTTTATTCTATTGGATGCTATTACAAATGGAATTTTCTTAATTTCCTTTTCAGATTGTTCATTAGAAAAGCAATGTTTATAACATATTTTTACCCCTACTTGGGAGTGTTGAGGGAATATGCCTTTCATCAAGACTAGCTAATTGCTTTCTATATATATTCATTTTTCACAAAGATAATATTAAATTTTAAAAAAAGATAATCCATGAAGTTAGATTCAGTAGAGCATAGCGGTCATCTCATTAAATCCCCTACTCTAAGCTGGAATTACTTTGCTAGCATTTATGTCAGGTGGCCATTGAGAGTTACTCTGAGCCCCTGCAGTGATGGCCAGTGCTTTACTCCTCAGAGAACTGGTAAGGCTGATGGTTAGACAGTTGTTACATTGAGTTGAACCTGTTTCCCTGTAGTTTCCCCCCTTTGGTTCAAGTTCTATGAACCTGAGGATATGCACAGACAAATCTAACTTCTCTGTCACATGGCTAGCTTTAATGTACTTGAGGACAATTCTCATGCCCCTGTGGAGTCTTCTCTCTCTGCGGAAAAGAGCATAGTTCCTAAAACAATTCAACCTATGGTATTATTTCCATCTCTTTGTTCACTCTGGTCGCTTTTCTCCGACTGTGCTCCAGCCTGTATTCACATCGACCCAAAAGTATTGTGCCCCCGACAGTGGTGTGTTCTGACCAGGGCACAGCAGAGCAGGTGATGCGACTCCTCATTCTGGATATTAGAGTCCTGTTAATTAACACTGGAGAGGAAAGTCCTGATCGTACCATGTTACTGTACAGTTATCCTACACTGACATATGGCCATCCTTACGCATGTGGTCATACAGGTGGTAGTGAAAACATGTCTTTGTAAATTAAGTCACATTTCAGGTGGAATATTAACAAATCTGGACATGATTTTGCACAACCCAATTTTAGCAACCTCTACATTTAGACTTTGTAAGGAGAAATGTATAAAGCAGAGGGTACATTTCACATATTTTGCATATATTAATGATTCTCCTGTTTAAGAAGAAAGATGCTATTTTGTGTTTCAGTGGACAGAGAATTCTCAAGGTGCAGTGGTTTCTTATTTGTTATAAGAAAAGAGAGTTGCCTTTTGTAGACATGTGTACTCACAGCATGAATTGTTCCTGAATAAATAGGTTCATTTACGAGGATATTATCTCCAGGATTAACGATCATTTCAAATACCTAACAAAAGAAGCATAGGTTTGCTTCGTTAGTCTGGTTTCCAGTCTTAGAAAACACCTCCCCCCCCTTTTTTTTTTAGTTTGGGCTCACTAGGATTCTAGAGAAGGAGTTGGCAAGTTTTCTGTAACTTGCCAGATGGGATGTGAGCCCTGGTGTCTCCATTGCAACTACTCATCTCTGCCTCTATGGTGAGAAAGCTGTAGACAATACGTCAGCCGATGGTGTGGCTGAGTTCCAATAAAACTCTATTTACAGAATCAGACAAGGGCTGGCTTGGCTCTCAAGCCACAGTTTGCAAACCTCCGTTCTGGGTTTAAAAAATATATATATATACACATAACTGGTTTGGCTCCTAAAATTTATTTATTCCTTTTCTGAAAAATTTAAAAATATTTGCTATAAGCCAGGCCTGTGTAAAGGATGGAGATAAATGATGAGCCTAAAGGCATGGTTTTTACCCTCACGGAGATACTAGTCCACCATTCTGATTAATCTTATACGAGTCACAGAATCACTCTTTCCTGCCCTGTGATGTTTCACAATCCCCAGGTCAAGCCTCTCCTCCCTATTATTTTAACAACCTAGAGCTCTTGATAAACAGCATGGCCATTATACATTGGGACAGAAG
Source organism: Lagenorhynchus albirostris (assembly GCF_949774975.1). Taxonomy (NCBI): domain Eukaryota; kingdom Metazoa; phylum Chordata; class Mammalia; order Artiodactyla; family Delphinidae; genus Lagenorhynchus; species Lagenorhynchus albirostris. Next base: position 111,996,581 of record NC_083101.1, on the reverse strand, counting down.
ATTGGACTTTTGTTTCCTGATTTGGTCTAGGATATTCCATTTACTTTTCCTTATGAGCTTTTTGCATTTTATGACAGTGTCATCCTCTGACAAGTTTCTAATTGATTCAGGATTTACAGGACCTCCTAGGACCAAACAGATCACTGGGTGGCTTGTGTATTATTATCCATGGATCAGATGAAAACCTTATCACATACATTGGGACATGAGAAAGTCATATATCCTAAATGAGGAGGGAGGGCTGTTTATTATCTGAGACACGGACACCTAAAATAATATCCATCCTGGAGAACAAAGTGAGAGAAATATTAAACTGGATTCCCAGGAGGCCTCTGGAACAAGCATGGCTATAAGCCAGTGAGTTACTGATGCATTTGGCCATCTATGCTCTCTTCCTCTTTGATATGACTGATGTTGCAACAGACAAAGAAGAAACTTTCTTCTGCATCTTTCTGGAAAGAAAAATGCACATAATGTCCCTTCCTAAGAAAAGAATTTCACTGAAAAGAACTTTTTTGTCCTACTAGTCTGGAGCATCACAAATGTTTCTCTTCAAGAAAAAAAATCAAACAGCAGCTAATCCTTTTATTTTTCCTAATTCAGTCCAAGAAGGGGGAGGAGAATTATAAAGTCTTACTTTAATACCCTATTCTGTAAAAATAATTTAATTGAAATTCATTAAAACTAACTGGATTATAACATTCATATTTACATAAGAAAGAAGAGCAAGAAAGCTACTCTGGTTTGAGATAAACAAGAGTCATACTTTCATCTAGATGTGAGGACTGAATGTAGAGCTTCCTTATCCAGGACTAATTATTCATGAAAAAGAAAAGAAACAAATAGATGAAACTGAGAACCATATATGCAGTCTCTTTATCTGGGGACCCCCCCCAGTGGTGGTTACCTCTGTGGAGTTCCTGGAACCCAGGAGAGAGGCAGAGAGAGAGAGAGAGACAGAGAGAAGGAGAGAGAGAAAGTAACCCAGAGGAGAAGTCAGCCACAGACACAGACATATACGTAGACGTGGAGAAGCACAGCCAAGAGGGAGTCAGGGTACAAGGGGCAGCCGGCACAGACGATGACACCAGCAGACACACAAAGGAATGACGTTTCATCTCAGGAGTATCAGGATACACCCTCAAAGGATTTAAAAGTAATACACTGAAATGTTATAGCCACAAGCAAAACTGAAATTTAGCCTGAATCTCTGAGTCAGATGAAAGTAAGCAGCGCTCACTAAGCTGCAGGTAGGGGTTGAGTTCTCCCTGAATGGGAATCTTGTCCTAATGACTCAGAGCTCCGGGTCAATGATGATGGGATCTCTGTTTAAGAGAAATCAGGTTGCAAATGAAGCAACTGACAAAGGATTAATCTCCAAAATATACAAGCAGCTCAATATCAAAAAAACAAACAATCCAAAAATGGGCAGAAGACCTAAATAGACATTTTTCCAAAGAACACATACAGATGGCCAAGAAGCACATGAAGAGATGCTCAACGTCACTAATCATTAGAGAAATGCAAATCAAAACCACAGTGAGTTATCACCTCACACCATTCAGAATGGCCATCATCAAAAAATCTACAAATAATAAACGTCAGAGAGGGTGTGGAGAAAAGGGAACCCTCTTGCACTGTTGGTGGGAATGTAAATTGATACAGTCACTATGGAGAACAGTATGGAGGTTCCTTAAAAAACTAGAAATAGAACTACCATACGACCCAGCAATCCCACTACTGGGAATATAACCTGAGAAAACTGTAATTCAAAAAGGAACATGTACCACAATGTTCACTGCAGCACTGTTTACAATAGCCAGAATATGGAAGCAACCTAAATGTCCATCGACAAAGGAATGGATGAAGAAGATGTGGCATATATATACAATGGAATATTACTCAGTCATAAAGAGGAACAAAATTGAGTTATTTGTAGTGAGGTGGGTGGACCTAGAGTCTGTCATATAGAGTGAAGTAAGTCAGAAAGAGAAAAATAAATACCGTATGCTAATGCATATATATGGAATCTAAAAAAACCGGTACTGATGAACCTAGTGGCAGGGCAGGAATAAAGATGCAGATGTAGAGAACAGACTTGAAGACCCAGAGTGGGGAAGGGGAAGCTGGGATGAGGTGAGAAAGTGTTATGGACATATATACACTACCAAATGTAAAATAAATAGCTAGTAGGAAGCTGCTGCATAGCACAGGGATATCAGCTCGGTGCTTTGTGACCACCTAGAGGGGTGGGATAGGGAGGGTGGGAGGGAGGCTCAAGAGGGAGGGGATATGGGGATATATGTATGCATATGGCTGATTGACTGTTGTACAGCAGAAACTAACACAACATTGTAAAGCAATTATACTCCAATAAAGATGTGAAAAAAAGAAAGAGAAATCAGGTTGGTGAATGTCTTTACGTTCCATGTATGATTCTAGGTAAAGACAAGGAAGACTTTGTAGGCCACAAAACATGATGCTCTGTGGCTAAGGGAGAGATGGCTGTATGGGTGAACGTAGTATTGGATTCTTCCCGCGGGTGCCCTTCCTTCCAGTCTTACCTTACAGAGACCTTCTTGGCTGCCACAGGTGACACACATGTCCATTTGTCCTTGGCTGGGTGGATAATGGATGGTGGGAGGATTATGCAATTTTACTTGTAACCGTTTTAGCCAGGATAACAGCTCTGGGAGGCTAAAGCATAAAATGCACGTAAAAATTGACAGTAGTGAAAGTCATAATAATAGTAGACAGGAACTAGATGGTGGCTTTATAGCAGGCACTGTAAAGGTCCTCAAATGCTTTTTGCCGATAGTAATATCTTTACTTTAAAGACAAGGGAACAGACTTAGAGATTAAGAAATCCACATAAAGTTAATCAGTTGGTGATTAAAAGAGCTTTCTCATTCCAAAGCCTGTACTTTTTCTTTTACATTAGAGCTCTCACTGCGTAATTCATTTTTTGTTTCCCTTAGGGAGATTTCTGTAGGATACCTAGAAGTGCAGGTTCAGTAAGTTCTTTGCATCATGGAAAGAAAAGCCTAGGTATACATTATATACAATACAATTTTTATGCACCCAACATGCATTATTCTTCAATCACAGAGCAAACAGGCTTTAATAAAGTATAATTCATAGACACTCTGCAAGTTACCCTTTATCACTGGAAGACCAGCTAAGGAAAGCCTTAGAATATGTGTTCCAGTTTGCCTTTATGAAATTAAATACATCTGAACTGAGGGCAACATGCTTACATAGCTGCCTGTTTAGAAAGGGAACATAATCATTAAAAAATTTCCCCAGGGGCTTCCCTGGTGGCGCAGTGGTTGAGAGTCCGCCTGCCGATGCGGGGGACACGGGTTCGTGCCCCGGTCCGGGAAGATCCCACGTGCCGCGGAGCGGCTGGGCCTGTGAGCCACGGCTGCTGAGCCTGCGTGTCCGGAGCCTGTGCTCCGCGGCGGGAGAGGCCACAGCAGTGAGAGGCCCGCGTACCACAAAAAAAAAAAAAAAAAAAAAAAAAAAATTTCCCCAGGACCTAAACTGGCTGCTTGCTGGGTCATCCTTTTCCTCCTTTCTCCTACCCTGCTTCTTCACCAAGCTATATTCTCTTTCTTTTCCCAGTCTCAGATCAAATGGAACCACCTTCCTAAAACCTCTCCCTCCCCTAGTCGTATAAGGTTGAGAACAGTCCCTGGCCTCTTAGGCATTCAGTATCATTGCTGCAATTACTTTTTCTTCTAAAACTCTTCCCCAAACCTTCCTCACTGCTGAATACCCAGTTAAAAAACGCACACGTCACTCTATCAGCGGGCTGTAGAATATTGCTCATGAAAATGAACCAACAAGGTTACATTATCTACTGATCAGTACCCAGCACTCTGAGAATACTGCAGTGCTCTCTTCATCATCTCTTCATCAAATTGGATGGTCTCTCCGTTGTCTATGGTGATAACCGCAGACTTGAAAGGGAACGTGTTGGGGTTTGGTGCTCCAGTCGCCAGGGAGAGGACAGATTTCGATGACTTGCCCAATATCTCAGCTACAACAAATAAGGAGGAGAAGCAACACTTTCAATGAAGACCTTCCTAAACAGAGATGGTTCAGCATGCTGCATTAAAGTCAGTAAAACTTTAAAGTGTAACGATTTCTAGTGATAGAATGCTAGTCCGAAAGAAACACAGAAGATGCCTTTTTTGTGGGCCGACCTCACCGGTGGAGGAACTAAGGAATAGACACGTGCATCTAAGAAGGCGGAGTGATCAGGCAGACAAGCCAAGGGTCACAGTAAGAGAAGACGGGCTTCCACTCGGCCCGTCCGTGCCCGGCTCCGCGCGCACCCCTCTCTCTCCGGCGAACCCGCCCTCCCCACTCCGCACGCGTCCGCACGCTGAGCCGAACCCCGACTCTTGTGCCCGGAAGAGCCCTCTGGAGCCTAAGCAGGACGTGTCCACAGCGGCCTGCCCTCTCTCTACTGCTGATGGCCCACACTCGTGCCCGTTCCAGCGCGCCTTCTGTGCCAGGTCTGCGCAGAGCCGGGCTCAGGCCGCCCGGAGCAGCTCTGCGGGGACCGCCCCCTCCAGTGGGAGAGCAGGGCCCGCACTCACCCATGACTCGAAGGGCGGAAGGCTTTCTGGCCGCGCTCACAGCCGTGATGAACCGTGTGTAATTCATTCTCCGATTCCAAGCGGCAAGCCCCGCCTTACGTGGTTGAAGCCTGGGAAAACCAAGGATCCGCGTCAATCCTGCCCCCTAATCCCTGCCCTGGAAAGGCCACCTCTGCTGTCCCCCGCGTGTGGTCTGGCGCGCGGAGCCAGGAGAGGCCGCCGAAGGCCCGGCTGGTGGCCGCGCGAGAGCCTGGTTAGGATCCGGCCTGGCGCGTAGCAGGACTGGCAAAGTCCACTGGCAAGTTAGCTTGCGTACCCCTCCCACCCCACTCCCTTTGGTACCTCCCCGTGCCGCGCCCCTCCATCCCAGCCCCGCCCGCCCCGCCCCTCGATCCCGGCCACGCCCCTGACACGCCCCTCCATCCTGCCCCCGCCCTCGTGTGCCTTTAGCCCGTCCAGCTCGTGACCGCCTGTCCTGCTGGGGACCTAACCACGCGCCTGCAGCCTGCTCTCTTTGTTGGCGCAGGCAGTGCGGGAGGCCGCATTTAATGATTTACCACTGGGTGTTTTGCACAAGGTACTTAATCTTTCTGGGCATCAGTTTGCTCACAGGGCTGTGGGCAGGATGAAATCAGGGAATCTCAGACACTCCTCAGCACAGTGACTTGATCTTACAAAAGCCTTCAGTAACTGTTAGCTATTATTATGACTAGTAACAACGTTCTTAGCAAAACTAAGGACTCAGTTTCCTAATGGTTTTTGCTGGAGAAACTGGCAACTTTTAAGGCAGATTATGTCCTTAGTTCATTCATGTAGGCAATTAAGGGTCTTTGTGAGGTTACCTATTTAAAGAAGTGTTGCCTCTGCATTTTTCTAGAAATTAGCTCAAGAAGCTCTAACTAACCTCTAAATTATAAACCATAGTTAATTATTAAATAAAAGTGGAGATTTTGATGTTACTGGAGATTCAGGATTCCCCTCCCACCCCCTTAGTGTGGTTCCCTTGGATACTTAGATACCTTAGATACACAAACTTAAACTTCTTCCCTTTGGATGTAGGAACCTGTTTGTGAAAGGTCTTTCGTGTTCTCAGGTCTATGCTGCTTATAATATTTATTACATAGAGACTTTTTTTTTTTAAGTATGGAACTAATATCCGCCCATATTTCCAATCAATAGCAATAAAACTAAAGGATCAAAAACTAAAGAGATTTCAGGCCAGCTCATCATAAGATGCAGGCTCTCAAGCTTCATGGGTTTGCTGAATTTTCTACTTGGCTTCTGGAGTTGGACAGGTGAGAGGCTGAGGGTGCTGATTCATTATGAGGTGGTGATGATTTAGGTCAGGTAGGGAGGCAGAGAAGTGGCCCATCAGGGCGGCTACTGGAACGCAGGGGACCTGAGGGTTGTGCTTAGAAAATGCAGGCAGAGGATGACCACAGTGGTGGGAAAGGGTAGGCAAAGGCTGAGTTGGGGACAGCTTACCTGACAATCAGAAGCTGAACACTGAAGAGATAGTTGATTGCCAGAGAAATCCAACAGACCAGACTTTGAAATTGTCAGGAGCAACCGCAGAAGGAGTTGTTTCGCGGGTGTGGGGTGAGTGAGCAAGGTCACAGCTCAGGCTGCCTTTTAAAGACTTGGCTTAGGACTCCTGGGGACAGCATGTACGAAAGGGCCAGGGCTTGCGGACCCAGTCATCCTCTAAACAATTTGAGTGCTTCCTCTGTGCTGGGGGCTGTAACACGTCTAAAGAGATGGTGGAGACCAGCCACAGGTCTGGAGGTTGGAAGTGCAGGATGAAGGTGTCAGCAGGGGTGGGTCTCCCTGAGACCTGTGACCAGGAACCTGTTCCTGGTCACAGGCCTCTCGGCTAGACACTGGTGGTTTGCTGGTAATGTTTAATGTTCCTTGGCTTCTGGTTGCATCTTCATCTTCACATGGTGTCTCCCTGCTGTGTGCATGTCTGTGTTCAAACTTCCCTGTTTTATATGGACACCAGTCACATTAGACGAGGGCTCACCTTCATCACCTCACGTTAACTTGGTTACCTCTGTAAGGACTGTATCTTCAAAGAAGGTCACATTTCTAGTTACTAGGGGTTAAGACTAAAAAGTATCTTTTTTTTTTTAAATTGCAGTATAGTTAATTTGCAATGTTCTGTTAGTTTCAAGTGTACAATAAAGTGAGTCAGTTATACATATGTATCTATTCTTTTTCAGATTCTTTTCCATTATAGGTTATTACAAGATTTCAAATATAGTTCCCTGTGCTATTCAGTAGGACCTTATTGTTTATCTATTTTAGATATAGTAGTGTGTACATTTTAATCCCAAACTCCTAATGTAACCTCCCCTCCCTCTGCCGCCACCCCTCAGGATCCCCTTTGGTAGCCATAAGTTTGTGTTCTATGTCTGTGAGTCTGTTTCTGTTTTGTAAATAAGTTCATTAGTATCTTTTTTTCTTTTTAAGATACCGCATATAAGTGATATCATATGATATTTGTCTTTCTCTGTCTGACTTACTTCACTTAATATGATAATCTCTAGGTCTTCCCATGTTGCTGCAAATGGTGTTATTTCATTCTTTTTTTTATGACTGAGTAATAGGTACCACATCTTCTTTATCCAGTCATCTGTCATGGGATAGCTAGGTTGCTTCCAAGTCTTGACTATTATAAATAGTGTTGGTATGAACATTGGGGTTCATGTGTCTATTTGAATTAGAGTTTTTTCCAGATATATACCCAGGAGTGGGGTTGCATGACCATATATTAACTCCATTTTAGTGTTTAAAGTAACCTCCATACTGCTCTCCTTAGTGGCTGCACCAGTTTATATTCCCACCAAAGTGTAGGAGGGTTGATTTTTCTCCACACCCTCTCCAAAATTTATTATTTGTAGACTTTTTAATGATGGCCATTCTTATTGGTGTGACATGGTACCTCATTGTAGTTTTGATTTGCACCTCTGTAATCATTAGCGATGTCGAGCATCTTTTCATGTGCCTGTTGGCCATCTGTAGGTCTTCTTTGGAGCAGTATCTATTTAGGTCTTCTGTCCATTTTTTGATTGGGTTGTTTGTTTTGTTGATATTAAGCTGTATGAGCTCTTTGTATATTTTGGAAATTAATCCCTTGTCAGTAGCATCTTCTGCAAATATTTTCTCCCATTCTGTAGGTTGTCTTTTTGTTTTGTTCATGGTTTCCTTTGCTCTGCAAAATCTTTGAAGTTTAATTAGGTCCCACCTGTCTATTTTTGTTTTTATTTCCATTACTCTAGGAGAGGATCCAAAACGATATTGCTGCCGTTTATGTCAAAGAATGTTCTGCCTATGTTTTCCTCTAGGTGTTTAATAGTATCCAGTATTACATTTAGGTCTGTATGCCATTTTCAATTTATTTTTGTTTATGGTTTAGAGAGTGTTCTGATTTCATTCTTTTATATGTAGCTGTCCAGTTTTCCAAGCACCACTTACCGAAGAGACCGTCTTTTCTCCATTGTATATTCTTGCCTTGTTTGTCGTAGATTAATTGACCATAAGTTTGTGTGTTTATTTCTGGGCTTTCTATCCTGTTCCATTGATCTATATTTCTGTTTTTGTGCCAATACCATACTGTTTTGACTGTAGCTTTGTAGTAAAACCTGAGGTCAGGTAGCATGATTCCTCTGCCTCTGTTCTTATTTCTCAAGATTGCTTTGCCTCTTAGGGGTCTTTTGTGTTTCCATACAAATTTTAAAATTATTTGTTCTAGTTCTGTGAAAAATGCCATTGGTAATTCGATAGGTATTGTGTTGAATCTGTAGATTGTCTTGCATAGTATGGTCATCTTAACAATATAGATTCTTCCAGTCCAAAACACAGTATATCTTTCCATCTGTTTGTGTTGTCTTCTATATCTTTAATCAGCATCTTATAGTTTTCAGAGCACAGGTCTTTGCCTCCTTAGGTAGGTTTATTCTTAGGTAGTTTATTCTTTTTGGTGCTGTAGTTAATGGAATTGTTTCTTTAATTTCTCTTTTGATATTTCCTTATTCATGTATAGAAATGCAACAGATTTCTGTAAAGTAATTTTGTACCCTGCAAATTTATGGAATTCATTAATGAACTCTAGTAGCTTTCTGGTGGTGTCTTTAGGATTTTCTATGTATACTTCATGTCATCTGCAAACAGTGAGAGTTTTACATCTTCTTTTCCAATTTGGATTCCTTTAGTTTCTTTTTCCTGTCTGGTTGGTGTGGCTAGGACTTCCAAAACTATGTTGAATAAAAGTGGTGAGAGTGGGCATTCTTGTCTTGTTTCGGAACTTAGTGGAAATGCTTTCAGCTTTTCACTGTTGAGAATGATGTTAGCTGTGAGTTTGTCATATATGGCTTTATTATGTTGAGATATGGTCCCTCTATGCCCACTTTCTGAAGAGTTTTTATCATAAATCGATGTTGAATTTTATGAAAAGCTTTTTCTGCATCTATTCAGCTGATCATATGGTTTTTATTCTTCAGTTTGTTAATGTGACGTATCACATTGACTGATTTCCGAATATTGAAAAATCCTAGCATCCCTGGGATAAATCCCCTTGATCATGGTGTATGATCATTTTAATATATTGTTGGAGTTGATTTGATAGTATTTTGTTGAGGAATTTTGCATCTATGTTCTTAAGTGATATTGGCGTGTAAATTTCTTCTTTTTTTTTTTAATGATATCTTTATCTGGTTTTGGTGTCAGGGTGATGGTGGCCCCATAGAATGAGTTCGTAAGTGTTCCTTCCCCTGCATTTTTTTCTGGAATAGTTTCAGAGAATGGGTGTTAACCCTCCTCTAAATGTTTGGTAGAATTCACCTGTGAGGCCGTCTGGTCCTGGACTTTAAAGTTTTAAAGTTTCTGATTCAGTTTCAGTACTGGTAATTGGTCTGTTCATATTTTCTATTTCCTCCTGGTACAGGCTTGGTACCTTCCTAAGAATTTGTCCGTTTCTTTGTCCGTTTTATTGGTGTATAGTTGCTTGTAGTAGTCTCTTATGGTCCTTTGTATTTCTCTGGTGTCAGTTGTAACTTCTCCTTTTTTATTTCTAAGTTTATTGATTTGAGTCCTCTCCCTTTTTTTTCTTGATGAGTCTGGCTAACAGTTTGTCAATTTTGTTTATCTTTTCAAAGAACCAGCTTTTAGTTTCATTGATCAATAGGGAAGCATTAACGACTTTCTTACATGGGCGGCGGGGGGGTGGGGCAGTTTCCTAAAGTGGACAAGTCAATATTTAAATTTAATTCAGAAGGAAACCATGCCAAATGACAGCTGTTTTCTTTTTATGGCTGTTCCTATTTGCCTTATATATTGAGGTGCACCTATGTTGGGTGCATATATATTTACAATTGTTATGTTTTCTTCTTGGATTGATCCCTTGATCATTATGTAGTGTCCTTCTTTATCTCTTGTAATAGTCTTTATTTTAAAGTCTCTTTTGTCTGATATGAGAATTGCTACTGCAGCTTTCTTTTGATTTCCATTTGCATGAAATACCTTTTTTCAACGTCTCACTTTCAGTCTGTGTGTGTCCCTATATCCGAAGTGGGTCTCTTGTACACAGTGTATATAAGGGTCTTGTTTTCATTTCCATTCAGTCAGTCAGTGACTTTTGGTTGGAGAATTTATTCTGTTTATGCTTAAGGTAATTATGGATATGTATGTTCTTATTGCCATTTTATTAATTGTTTAAGGTTTGTTTTTGTAGGTCATTTTTCTTCCCTTCCTCTTTTTCTCATCTCCTCTGATTCGATGACTAAGTTTAGTGCTGTGGTTGGATTCCTTTTTCGTTTTTGTGTGTGTATCTATTGTAGATTTTTGGTTTGAGGTTACCATAGGTTTTGATATAGCAGTCTGTATATAAACAAGATTGTTTTAAGTTGCTGGTCTTTTAATTTCAAATGCATTCCAATATCCTGCATTTGTGCTCTTTTCTTCTCATGATTGGTGGTTTTGCTATCATACGTGTTTGTGGATGATTTCCTATGTTTGCTGTTATGTTCGCCTTTACCAGTGAGCTTTTCCATTCATCATTTTCTTGTTTCTAGTTGTGGCCTTTTCGTTTCTGCCTAGAGAAGTTCCTTTAGCATTTGTTGCAAAGCTGGTCTGGTGGTGCTGAATTCTCTTAGCTTTTGCTTGTCTGTAAACTTTTGATTTCTTCATTGAATCTGCATAAGAGACTCTGCTGGCTAGAGTATTCTGGGTTGTAGGTTCTTACCTTTCATCCCGTTAAAGATATCATGCCACTCTTTTCTGGCCTGCAAAGTTTCTGTTGAGAAATCAGCTGGTACCCTTATGGGAATTCCCTTGCATGTTATTTGTTGCTTTTCTCTTGTTGCTTTTAATATTTTTTCTTTGTCCTTAATTTTTGTCAATTTGATTACTGTGTCTTGGCGTGTTCCTCCCTGGGTTTATCCTGCATGGGACTTTCTGTGCTTCCTGACAACTGTTCATTTTAGGTCAACTTGAAAGAGCCATATTGATTCCCACCAGGACCAAACACTGCAGCTCATTCATATGCTGGGAAAATACTAACTGTGATGGAAATGTTTACATACACAAGGATGGTGAGAATGACAGTGACATAAACTTCCTAGTCCCTTAAAGGACCTGATGACCTTACAAGGATGGGGCTTGGAATGCTGGTAAATTGTTATACAGCAATAGAAAATGGATACAGGGTATTTATGATACTGTCCTAATGAGATCCCATCCTTGTACATATTACATGTACATGCATAGAAAACATCTATAAGGATGGATCTGAATGTTGGGGGTGAGACACCCAGTGGCTTTTACTTTATTCCTTATACTTATTGGGTTGTTTGAAAAAAATTAAGTGAGCATATATTTAATAATCAGATGGGGAAAATAAAGATCTTAAAGGTGAGAAAGAAAATCATTAAAAGTATATCCTAAGTACCTCAAAGGAGTCTAGTAGATTGAAATTACGTAACTGATAAGAACGTGCTTTTGAAAGTTGTGTAGTTTCATAAAAATACAATGTAGTACCTTTTACTGAGTCCTTAATCTCTCCTCCTTACTTAGAATTAATAGGCAGACGTTTAGGTATGTTTAGATTCAGAATTTTATTTTAAATAGATTTCTGTGCCATAACATAATGTCTGTGATACTCTTACTAAAAATTATGTATAACGGTCAAATTCTAACAATTTTTGCAACAAGCTCTCATTACATTTTCTTCAAAATAGGAGAAGTTCACATTACATACCATTTTGAACATGATTGCTTACAAATAATTTACTGTAAAAATGTTATTTTCAAAGAAAATTTATGGGAAATGATAAAGCAACTACAAAAATCTTTACAATAAAATCCAGGATAAAAATATTTTTTTGTGGATTGAAAATTTATCAACATGTATATGTGGATTATAAATATATTTTGGCAGTCTGATGCATTCAAGGGCACTTTAAAAGTTGTCTAGTTAAATTACTACAGATATGATGTATTTGGTGAAACCCAATCTGTAAGTCTGACAACATCATTTCTTCCTGCTAAAACATAGAAATAATTTATCTGAAAACCGTGAGTGCTATGAAGAGTTCGATTTCTTCATAAAGATTCCTTTATAAGTTGGGCTAATCCCTGGAAGGCCTAAAAGCGAACAGAGAGAAGAATTAATAAAATTAGGATGCTGTTTAGGAAAAGTCTGTCATAACTTGAGAAATTTAAACAAAGAGTATCCATCTTAGGTTGAGATCAGACAGTGAAAAGTCAGGATTAACCTCAGTTTTATCTGGGTCAGAGGCCGTCATGTCCACTAATATACGTAGACGAAAGCACATTAGAGGCCCAGGAAATTTTTCAAATCCTTATTCCCTCAAGATCATCATCTTCTCCCAGAACACGAATTATTTTTTTCATATACTCTCTCACCTGCACATGCCTTCTGTATAGTTTCAGTTGTCCAGCTCTATGCATATATAACTTATGAAAAGCATATTTAATGACATGAGAAAGGAAGTCAATCAAGAACACAGCCGGAGACAACCCATCTCCAAGGATAAGTATACACTCTTCTTACACTTCCTGGACTCTTCAGTTTATGGCTCTTCTGTGGGTTCCCGACACACAGTTCTTAGGAACTTGCTTCTTGGTTTCCTGAAATTCTGGTTAAAGCTGGACTTTGTGATTAAGCAATTACTTAACTCTAATCATTCATATTATTCTATTTGACCCTTCCTCAAGAGATAGAGATGGATGGCTTCATGAATTTGTACTATGGCTCATGTTAATTCTATGAAGAAATGAATGAGTTTCTCTTTTTAACGTGTTGATAATTTGCCAACACTGTTGAACAGGTCTGTCATGTATTCATGAAAGCAATAAAATTCAACTCCAATTTGGTCGCATCATTTGTCTATAGAAGCCTGGCAACTTCTCTGAATGGTAGTTTGTGACTTTCCAACCAATACCCATTTTGCAGAAACCCAAGAAGATATCAAATAATGTTGTAACTCACAGAATAAACACAAAAAATAAATGGATATCTCCTTTTACTCTAAAGAGAATATTGTACTCACCATGTCCATCTGCTCTGGAGAAGCTAAAGAGAAGGATGCTCTGAAGTAGGGGCAAGGAGCTGAACTATCAAGGTAGAAATGATATCCAGGAAGCATGAATATCTAAGAGAGTTTATGGAAAACAGGTGATGTACCATTAAAGAAAACGAAAAGAAAATATAGGTGAATCTAATCTCAGAGTGGAGGATGACTTTTAAACTTAAAAAGCAATGAAAGAAATCACAAGAGAAAAATCAATTTATATAAAATTACTGCATGTCGTACAATAAAACTAAAAGCATAGAAACCAGTGTTTACATAAATACAGGAATTCTACCTCTTCTCCATATATTATAAAGAATGCACAGAAACAGAGGAAAAACTTTAAAATGGACAAGGACAGCTTATTCAATAAATAGAAATGGTAATAAACATGAATAAATATTTAACATAACTAGAAAAGTAATATAAATCCAAACAATGAAATATCATTAAAAAAATTTATTTTATTTCATTTTTTTAAGTTAAACTATAGCTGATTTACTATGTTGTGTTAGTTTTGGGTATACAGAATAGTGATTCAGTTATACATATGTGTATATGTATATGTATATCAATCTATCTATCTTTTCTTTTTCATATTCTTTTCCCTTATAGGTTATTATAAAATATTGAGTATAGTTCCCTGTGCTATACAGTAGGACCTTGTTGGTTATCTATGTTATACATAGTAGTGTATACATGTTAATCCCAAACTCCTAATATATCCCTTCTCCCCTTTCCCCTTTGGTAACCATAAGTTTGTTTTCTATGTCTGTGGGTCTATTTCCATTTTGTCAATAAGTTCATTTGTATAATTTTTTTAGATTCCACATATAGTGATATCATATGATATTTGTTTTTTTTCTGTCTGACTTCACTTTGTGTGATAATCTCTAGGTCTATCCATGTTGCTGCAAATGGTATTATTTCATTCTTTGTTTATGGCTGAATAATATTCCATTGGATATATGTACCACATCTTCTTTATCTATTCATTTTTCGATGAACATTTAGGTTGCTTCCATGTCTTGGCTATTGTAAATAGTGCTGCAATGAAACATTGGGGTGCATGTATCTTTTTGAATTGCACCTTTCTCCATATATATATTCCCAGGATTGGGATCCCTGGATCATATGGTAACTCTATTTTTAGTTTCTTAATGAACCTCCATACTGGTTGCACCAATTAAAATTCCCACCAGTAGTGTACGAGGGTTCACTTTTCTCCACACCCTCTCCAGCATTTATTATTTGTAGACTTTTTGATGATGGGCATTCTGTCTGCTATGAGGTGATACCTCGTTGTAGTTTTGATTTGATTTTCTCTAATAATTAGCGATATTGAAAATCCTTTCATGCACCTGTTGACCATCTGTATGTCTTCTTTGGAGAAATGTCTTTTTAGGTCTTCTGCCCAATTTTGGATTGGGTTATTTGTGGTTTTTTTCTTTATATTGCGCTGTATGAGCTGTTTCTATACTTTGGAAATTAATCCTTTGTCTGTCACATCATTTGCAAATATTTGTTCCCATTCCGTAGGTTGCCTTTTTGTTTTCTTTATGGTTTCATTTCCTGTGCAAAAGCTTTTAAGTTTAACTAGGTCCCATTTCTTTATTTTTGTTTTTATTTCCATTCTAGGAGACAGAGCAAAAATGATATTGCTATGATTTATGTCAAAGAGTGTTCTGACTGTCCTACTCTAAGAGTTTTATAATATCCAGTCTTATATTTAGGTCTGTAAACCATTTTGAGTTTATTGTTGTATATGATCTTTGAGAATGTTCTAATTTCATTCTTTGACATGTAGCTGTACTGTTTTCCTAGCATCCTTTATTGTAGAGACTGTCTTTTCTCCATGGTATATTCTTGCTCCTTTGTCATAGATTAATTGACCATAGGTGTGTGGGTTTATTTCTGGGCTCTCTATACTGTTCCATTGATCTATATTTCTGTTTTTGTGCCACTACAATACTGTTTGGATTACTGCAGCTTTGTAGTGTAGTCTGAAGTCAGGGAATGTGACTCCTCCAGCTCCGTTCTTCTTTCTCAAGACTGCTTTGGCTGTTAGGGGACTTTCGTGTTTCCATACAAATTTTAAAATTATTTGTTCTAGTTCTGTGAAAAATGACCTTGGTAATTTGATAGGGATTGCACTGAACCTGTAATTGGCCTTGGATAGTAAAGTCATTTTGACAAAATTGATTCTTCCAATCCAAGAACGTGGTGTATCTTTCCATCAGTTTGTGTTGTCTTCAGTTTCTTTCATCGGCATTTTATAGGTTTCTGATTACAGGCCTTTTGCCTTTTTAGGTAGGTTTATTCCTAGGTATTTTATTCTTTTAGATGTGATGGTAAATGGGATTTTTTCCTTAATTTCTCTTTCTGATCTTTTGTTGTTAGTATATAGAAATGCAACAAATTTCTGTGTATTTATTTTGTATCATTCAACTTTACTGAATTCATTGATGAGCTCTAGTAGTTTTCTGGTAGTATCTTTAGGATTTTCTATGTATAGCATCATCTGCAAACAGTGACAGTTTTACTTCTTCTTTTCCACTTTTGATTCCTTCTATTTCTTTTTCTTCTGTGATTGCTGTGTCTAGGTCTTCCAAAACTTTGTTGAATAAAAGTGGTGAGTGTGGGCATCCTTGTCTTGTTCCCAGTCTTAGAGGAAATACTTTCAGATTTTCGCTGTTGAGTATGATGTTAGCTGTGGGTTTTTCATATATAGCCATTATTATGTTAAGGTGTATTCCCTCTATACCCGCTATCTGGAGAGTTTTTATCATAAATGGATGTTGAATTTTATCAAAAGCTTTTTTGTCTCTATTGAGATGATCATATGGTTTTTATTCTTCAATTTGTTAATGTGGTGTGTCACACAGATTGATTTGTGGATATTGAAAAAAACTGCAAAAAATACAAACATGTGGAGGCTAAACAATATGCTACTAAACAACCAATGAATCGTGGAAGAAATTAAAGAGAAAATCAAAAAATACCTAGAGAGAAATGAAAATGAAAACATGATGATCCAAAACCTATGGGATGCAGCAAAAGTAGTTCTAAGAGGGAAGTTTATAGTAATACAGTCATACCTTGGGAAACAAAAAATCTCAAATAAATAACCTAACCTTACACCTAAAGCAAATAGAGAAAGAAGAACAAACCAAACCCATAGTTAGTAGAAGGAAAGAAATCATAAAGATCAGAGCAGAAATAAATAGAGACTAAGAAGACAATAGAAAAGATCAATGAAACTAAAATGGAACTTGGGTCTCTGACTCACGGCAGGAGCAGAAGAGGTTATAGACCACGTCTTTGAAAACTGTGCGTGAGTCAGAACTAAGCTGGGTTGTGTTAAGTCTTCGAGATTGTTGTCTAGTAAAATCATGACATTCAGAACTTTAAGAAACTGCTTGTTTTTTCATGGTGTAGATCTGGCCCCTGGTTGTTGAAGTTAGGTGAGCTGGGAATGAAATGATTTGGGGGCATTCTGGCGAGAAAATTTCAAGGCCGAAGATGAGGTGGTTTTTTTTTCCTGATTAACAGTGAAATGGAAACCATAATTTCTACCAATATTGGGGAACAGTTTAGGGATGTGCCAGAAGCCAGTTTCTGTGCAGAAGGGGGGGCAGTAGTCTTGCAAGGTGACCGAAATCTGGGTTAAGAGAGTTGTGCTAAAGATAGAGGCTATTTAGAAAAGTTGACGGTCCATGCAACAGGCTATATGGAATGAATAAAAGGAACTGAAAAAAACTATAATAAAATATGAAGCCTGTATCCTTATCTCCTAGCTCAGGGATACAAACAAATAGCCACTTATCCAATATTGTGAATAATAATGGCAGTGATAACAAAGCAAAGAAAATGTAATAAAATTGATTTATTGTACTAAAATGCACTTATATGAGTTAAGTCATTTAAGTATTTATTAAGCACTTTCTATGTGCTGTTATTAACATTAAAACAATCAATAAAGCATGAGTCCTGCGGTCAGGTATGATGATTACAGGGAATGAGTGACTTTCCCAGGGGAGTGGATTGGCTCTTGGGTCCAGGCAGCCAGTTCCCAGTTCTGACCTCTAGACTGTCTCTTATGCTCTAGCACAGGAGTTTGCCAACAACAACACGATCTGTTCTTTGTACTCACTGCCTCAAGACAAAAGTGACACTAGAAACAGATCTTGGTGTTTACAAAAGAGTGACGAACATGATAAAGGAATTAATTAATGGAGAACGGTTGATTGATTTGCTAAATTGGGAAGCGACACAGAAGCATATTTAGACGTCTCAGCTTAATTAGTGCCTCTGAATGAAATCTAAGTAGACATGATTTAAGTACAAAAGGAGAAAAAAAACCTAGAAGAAATCCTTGCGGATTAATTTTAAGTGAAAAAAACAGGATATAAACTTTTCTGTGTAATTTTAATCATGTAACATAATTGCAGAGCATTATTTAAAAAAAACCCAGACTAAAAAATGGGCAGAAGACCTGAATAGATGTTTTTCCAGAGAAGAAATGCAGATGAACAACAGGTACATGAAAAGATGCTAAACATCACTAATCAACAGGGAAATGCAAATCAAAACAAAGAGATATCACCTCTTACCTGTAAGTATGGATATTAACAAAAAGAACACAAATAGCAAGTGTTGGCGAGGATGTGGAGAATAGGGAACCCTCCTCCGCTGTTGGTGGGAGTGCAAATTGGTGCAGCCACTATTGAAAACAATATTGAGGTTCCTAAAAATCTAAAACTAGAGCTACCATATGATGCAGCAATCCACTCCTGGTATATATCCGGAAAAAAGAAAACACTAATTTGAACAGATACATGCACCCCAATATGCATTTCAGCATTATTTATAATAGCAAAGATATAGAAACAACCGAAGTGTCCATCAACAGATGAATGGATAAAGAAGATGTGGTATGTGTGTATACACACACACACACACACACACACACACACACACACAATGGAATACTACTCAGCCATAAAAAAGAATGAAGTCCTGCCATTTGTGACATGAATGGACTTGAGGGGTATTATGCCTCGTGAAATAAGTCAGAAAAAGAGAAATAACATGTTATCACATATATGCAAAATCTAAAAAAATAAAGTGAATAAATACAACAAAAAGAAACAGGCTCACAGATAATACAGAACAAACTGGTTGTTACCAGTGGGAAGAGGGAAGGGAGGAAGGACAAAATAAGGGTAGAGGATTAAGAGGTACAAACTATTATGTATAAAATAAAGAAGATACAGGATTTATTATACAGCACAGGGAATACAGCCAATATTTTATAATAACTTTAAATGGAGTCTAATCTTTAAAAATACTGAATCACTATGTTATATACCTGAAACTAATGTAATATTGTAAATCAACTATGCTTTAATAAAAAAATAATTTCATAGCCAAAATACTAGATGTATACAACCTCTTCAAGAAAATGTATCACAAGTGGTCATAAAATCTGGGTGGTAAAATTATGGGCTATTTAAAATTTTTTCATTATGCTTTACTGAAGTATAATGCTATCATGAGTATGCTTTACTTTCATAATCAGGAAAAAAAATCCTTCTATTGTAAATACTAATGGCTTATATTTATCAAGCATTTACTATATGCCAGGTATTAGTCTAAGTGCTTTATCCATATTGACTGCTTTCATCATACCAACCCTAAGAGGGAGGGATTCTTATTATCTGCATTTTCCAGATGAAACTCAGGAAGGGCAGCTCATCCAGTGCCACATATAAGGGCAGGGCTGGAGCTGGGATTCACACCCAAGGACGTGCCTCCAGAGACTGTGCTCTTAGCCACTAAGCTAATCAGTAGCTGAGCTGAATGACTGTATTTCCCCTGGTTTAGACCAGGAGACTAATTCCGTAACCCAAAATCTATTCTGTTCTTAGTAAGGAGATAATGTATCCGATAGGCAAACGTTATGCCTTGGGTTGGTGGGCAACGATAGATATCTCTTGCCATTTTATTAAGATATTACTTTAAAGAAAAAATGTAGCTTTTCTTCCTGTTTTACCTCTTTCTTAAAGGCTTTCTCTTCAATCAGTTTTCTTACATCATGAAGGCCCTTAATTTTAATCCATAAAAACATTCCAGCAGTAGGAACATGCCATTCTGCCAAACCTACAAACAAAAGAAGAGAAGAAATGTTTCCCGAGACCATTTTTGATGATGTCAACTATATCGCTGAAATGACAAATTGCAGTAACTGTAAACTAGTATTTCCAAAAAAGTTCCTTTGGTGATAGCATTTTTTAAAAATATAGTTTTAGGAGTCCTGAAAATTGGTGTTCTGAGTTTTATTTTAAAAAGTAAGGGGAGGGTTTGAAAGGGAGAGAGGGGACTCGTGTATATTTCTGATTTTAGTGGGTCTCAGGGCAGTGCAGGAAATCCAGTGCCATGCCCACCTCCCTTTCTTAGAACTGTCCCTAAGCCAAATGTGGCTCTTTCAGTTTTAGAAGAGGATTCCTCCACCCTTTCTAGAGCCTTCTAGTGTTTCAATAAATCCTATCGTTTACATAATCGTTCAGAAGTCCAATGAATTGAAGTTTTTATTGCAATGTAGTTAAGAAGTACTTAAAATTCAGGAATTCCTGGTGTATTTGTAGGCTTTATATTTCACTGAATATAAGGATAGAGAAACCAAGAAGGAACAAGAGTTATTTTGATTTTTACCTTTAAAAAAAAAACCTTGATGTTGATTAAAACCTTTTTTTCAACTTCACTATAGGAAATGGTAGAATAGTACTCTTATCAAAAAGATAGTAATTGTGTTTTTACCAGGACTACATAGGGAACAAGATATGAGGGAAATAAGTGAATACTTTGTATTTACTATTATTCCTACAAAAGGCATTTTTGGTGGTGTAATTAAAGCTGGGTAATTCATTTTACTTTCTTCCTTAATAGAAGGGTAAGCTGTGACAAAGCGAGAGAGAGGCATGGACATATATACACTACCAAACGTAAGGTAGCTAGCTAGTGGGAAGCAGCCGCATAGCACAGGGAGATCAGCTCGGTGCTTTGTGACGGCCTGGAGGGGTGGGATAGGGAGGGTGGGAGGGAGGGAGACGCAAAAGGGAAGAGATATGGGAACACATGTATATGTATAACTGATTCACTTTGTTATAAAGCAGAAACTAACAGAAAAAAGAGTAATTTAAAAATTAAAAAAAAATAGCAAAAAAAAATCTAAAGCATTTTGAAATCAAATTAGCAATAGAAATACTACTGATTAATGAGGTTCATGATTAAAAGGCAAATCATCTGTAATGAGAAATCCACCTTAGACTGTACTTAGTTTGTACTATTGTACTGTTTTGTCTTTATAGAGTCTAGTTAGAAAAGGAATATGTTATGTCACAATTCCTCTTCTATTTGGAGCAAAATTTTGAAAACCTTTTGAGTACAGATATTATTTAACTTTAAGTAGGTTATTGCTGGTTGATTGTTAGACTAATTGGTCGTTTTTCTTCAAACCACAGTTACTTTGCAGCAGTCAGTTATAGTAGAAATGCGTAGAGTCGTGCCAGGGTTTGTGCTCTTACTTCTGAGATCATTCACAGGGTAACATTTTCTTGACAAGAATACTCCTGGACCCTGTTTCCTTCCCCAGGGTTATTAACAATACTCTGTGGTGTGTATCACTCACTCATATAAGGGCTACTGTTCATCCCAGGACAGGATGTAAGTTCCACTCACCACTTAACCACTTGTCTGCAGCTGCCAATAATGCATCCCTCTGCTTCCTATAGAAATCAATAACCCTAGAAGAAGAAAACAATGAAAAGGATGTGTTTGCTACATTGATTGCAGACACTAAAAGGCTCTGGAGTCCATTCTGTAAGAATCTATTTTCTATCTTGATGAAAATGTTGAATTCTTGATGAGGGAATAGAGCATATTTATTTGACCTGTTGGGTGGTAAACTTTTTACCATTGTGGTTTTTCCATTATTTTGGAATAATTCAAAAATGAAAATTAATAGAGTGAAGTCCATTTCTATGTAAAGTATGGAACCTAAAATACAATACCTGTCTACATGAGCCAGGAAGCCCTCTTCTCCCCATTGGTACAGAAGCTGTGATACCAGGAGCTAAACGGGATGAGACAGTAATAAGGTCATCATTCATCCTCTGAAATGCGTTTTTTTCCCAAACGTAAAAGCAAACCACTCTTGATCATGTGCAAACCACCCTAAGAGGATGCTACAGGCTGTACCAAGCTTTGTAGAGCCAGCGATTTATAATAAGATTGATTATTAACAATGACAAGAATAATAGTAAAAATAACAAAGTATTTATGTGGTCCTTGCTATGTGCCGGAAACTGCTGTACCATATGAACGTATTTAAGCTAAGTTGATCTTCGTAATACCCTTATTAGGCAGGTCATGATTTCTAATATACTGAGTAAGAGACTGAGGCACGAGACGAAGTTAACTTTCCTGAGGTCACTGCTCCTCAAAGAGCCTGGACTTAAGTCAGACTGTCCAGTCCGAGATCCACCCAATAACTGCCGCCCTGGATGGTCTCTAAATATAAAACACATACAGTCGCAGAGGGTTTCTACAGGCATGTGCTCCGTTCACTATGTTTCTGTTTGGCTGAAGGCTTCCCTAAGCTGTGTGGCTGACAGGGTCTTGGTGCTCCGTCCTGTTGTCAGGCCTGAGCCTCTGAGGTGGGAGAGTCAAGTTCAGGTCATTGGACCACCAGAGACTTCCTGGCTGCACGTAATATCAATTGGCAAGAGCTCTCTCAGAGATCTCTGTCTCAATGCTAAGACCCACCTCTACCCAATGGCCAGCAAGCTCTAGTGCTGGATGCCCCATGCCAAACAACTAGAAAGACAGGGGCACAACCCCTCCCATTAGCAGAGAGGCTGCCTAAAATCATACTAAGTTCAATCTCACCTCAAGAAACAAGAAAAATCTCAAGTAAACAAGAAGAAAAGAATAGCAAAGATCAATAAAACTAAAAGCTGGTTCTTTGAGAAGATAAACAAAATTGATAAACCATTAGCCAGACTTATCAAGGAGAAGAGGGAGAGGACTCAATAAAATTAGAAATGAAAAAGAAGAAGTTACAACAGACAGCGCAGAAATACAAGCATCCTAACAGACTACTACAAGCAACTCTATGCCAATAAAATGGACAACCTGGAAGAAATGGACAAATTCTTAGAAAAGCACCACCTTCTGAGACTGAACCAGGAAGAAATAGAAAATATAAACAGACCAATCACAAGCACTGAAATTGAAACTGTGATTAAAAATCTTCCAACAAACAAAAGCCCAGGACCATATAGCTTCACAGGCGACTTCTTTCAAACATTTAGAGAAGAGCTAACACCTATCCTTCTCAAACTCTTCCAAAATATAGCAGAGGGAGGAACACTCCCAAACTCATTCTACGAGGCCACCATCACCCTGATACCAAAACAAGAAAAGGATGTCACAAAGAAAGAAAACTAAAGGTCAATATCACTGATGAACATAGATGCAAAAATCCTCAACAAAATACTAGCAAACAGAACCCAACAGCACATTAAAACGATCATACACCATGATCAAGTGGGGTTTATACCAGGAATGCAAGGATTCTTCAATATACGCAAATCAATCAATGTGATACACCATATTAACAAACTGAAGGAGAAAAACCATATGATCATCTCAATAGATGCAGAAAAAGCTTTTGACAAAATTCAACACCCATTTATGATAAAAACTCTCCAGAAAGTAAGCATAGAGGGAACTTTCCTCAACATAATAAAGGCCATATATGACAAACCCACAGCAAACATCATTCTCAATGGTGAAAAACTGAAACCATTTCCTCTAAAATCAGGAACAAGACAAGGATGCCCACTCTCACCACTCTTATTCAACATAGTTTTGGAAGTTTTAGCCACAGCAATCAGAGAAGAAAAAGAAATAAAAGGAATCCAAATCGGAAAATAAGAAGTAAAGCTGTCACTGTTTGCAGATGACATGATACTATACATAGAGAATCCTAAAGATGCTACCAAAAAACTACCAGAGCTAATCAATGAATTTGGTAAAGTAGCAGGATAAAAAGTTAATGCACAGAAATCTCTTGCATTCCTATGCACTAATGATGAAAAATTTGAAAGAGAAATTAAAGAAACACTCCAATTTACACTCCTAGGAATAAACCAACCTAAGGGGACAAAAGACCTGTATGCAGAAAGCTATAAGACACTGATGAAAGAAATTAAAGATGATACAAACAGATGGAGAGATATACCATGTTCTTGGATTGGAAGAATCAACATTGTGAAAGTGACTACACTACCCAAAGCAATCTACAGATTCAATGCAATCCCTATCAAACTACCAATGGCATTTTTCACAGAACTAGAACAAAAAATTTCACAATGTGTATGGAAATACAAAAGACCCTGAATAGTCAAAGCAATCTTGAGAATGAAAAATGGAGCTGGAGGAATCAGGCTCCCTGACTTCAGACTATACTACAAAGCTACAGTAATCAAGACAGTATGGTACTGGCACAAAACCAGAAATATAGATCAATGGACCAGGATAGAAAGCCCAGAGATAAACCTATGCACATATGACACCTTATCTTTGACAAAGGAGGCAAGAGTATACAATGGAGAAAAGACAGCCTCTTCAATAAGTGGTGCTGGGAAAACTGGACAGCTACATGTAAAAGAATGAAATTAGAACACTTCCTAACACCATACACAAAAATAAACTCAAAATAGATTAAAGACCTAAATGTAAGGCCAGACACTATAAAACTCTTAGAGGAAAACATAGGAAGAACACTGTTTGACATAAATCACAGCAAGATCCTTTTTGACCCACCTCCTAGAGGAATGGAAATAAAAACAAAGATAAACAAATGGGACCTAATGAAACTTAAAGCTTTTGCACAGCAAAGGAAATCATAAACAAGACAAAAAGACAACCCTCAGAATGGGAGAAAATATTGGCAAATGAAGCAACTGACAAAGGATTAATCTCCAAATATACAAGCAGCTAATGCAGCTCAATATCAAAAAAACCCCACAAACAACCCAATCCAAAAATTGGCTGAAGACCTAAATAGACATTTCTCCAAAGAAGATATACAGATTGCCAACAAACACATGAAAGTATGTTCAACATCACTAATCATTAGAGAAATGCAAATCAAAAGTAAAATGAGGAATCACCTCATTTTACCAGTGAGAATGGCCATCATCAAAAAGTCTCCAAACAATAAATGCTGGAGAGGGTGTGGAGAAAAGGGAACCCTCTTGCACTGTTGGTGGGAATGTAAATTGATACAGCCACTATGGAGAACAGTAGGGAGGTTCTTTAAAAAACTAAAAATAGAACTACCATATGACCCAGCAATCCCAGTACTGGGCATATACCCTGAGAAAACCATAATTCAAAAAGACATGTACCACAATGTTCATTGCAGCTCTCTTTACAATAGCCAGGACATGGAAGCAACCTAAGTGTCCATCGACAGATGACTGGATAAAGAAGACGTGGCACATATATACAATGGAATATTACTCAGCCATGAAAAGAAATGAAATTGAGTTGTTTGTAGTGAGATGGATGGACCTAGCGTCTGTCATATAGAGTGAAGTAAGTCAGAAAGAGAAAAAAAAATATCGTATGCTAACACATATATATGGAATCTAAAAAAAAAAAGGCTCTGAAGAACCTTGGGGCAAGACAGGAATAAAGATGGAGACATAGAGAATGGACATGAGGACGTGGGGAGGGGGAAGGGTAAGCTGGGACAAAGTGAGAGAGAGGCATGGACATATATACACCACCAAATGTAAAATAGATAGCTAATGGGAAGCAGCCGCATAGCACAGGGAGATCAGCTCGGTGCTTTGTGTCCACCTAGAGGGTGGGATAGGGAGGGTGGGAGGGACATATAAGAGGAAGGGGATATGGGGATATACGTATGCATATAGCCGATTCACTTTGCTATACAGCAGAAACTAATACAACATTGTAAAGCAAGTATACTCCCATAAAGATATAAAAAAAAATTAGTTCCAGAAATTGAACAAATGTTATGATCAAAATAAAGAGATAAATTGACAAAAAAATAAACAACCCCCCCATGTACAGTCGATACATGAAGTTATACAATATATTCAGAGATTTACTATCCAAAATGGAAGTTCTAAATGTAAATGGATAGTGAAATTTGTTTGATAACAGATACAGAAAATATGGAAAAGTCCCCAACTTGATAAAACACGGGGACACGTGCACTTTGTGGAATGTATGTCAAAGAAATGTCCCTTCTACATAAACTACACCTTTTGAGTTGTTAGGTAGCAGTCCTGTCCTCATGGTTGGTTCTCAAGATTGCCTTAGGGATGGCTCCAATCATTTCTCAAAGCTTGTGAAGAAATTTATACATTCGCCACAAATAATTTTACTGTATTTAATTAAAATACATTCCAGCCGCTGTTTGTAGGGAGCTTAGCACATGGGCAGTGAAGGGAGAGATCGGGCCACGATGTGGGTTTGGAACCCTTGCTCTCAGATTCCAGGACAGCGAAGCTAACGGTGTGTTACTTCACCAAAACTCTTCTGTCCTGTCGAGTCCAACACAGTTTTCATGGGATTCCTGGGCTAGATGCCAGGACACAGCTGAATAAGATCTCTGACCCTCAAGGAGTTTGGTCTACACTATGAAACAGTACCAGGTCCATTCAAATCTCTTTTGGCTTTTAGAGCAAACATCTGCTGTGCGTGGTCTCCTAATTCAGTCCATGCGGAACTAGAGATGCAATCAGTGATTTCTCTCCCTGTCATGTTCACTCAGTCTTATTTGCCAACATCTATTTTGTTTTATGATCTGATTCAAAAAAATTCCTATTTCCTAAGTCGTCCATACCTGGGCAAAAGTGCTGGGGTGCATTGTTGAAACTTGTATGTGTAAAACAATTCTCTCGATCAAGGGCTTTGGACCAGTTATAAACCCTATTCGCAACCTGCACAAAGAGAGAAAAGGCACAGTACCAACCCTGCATTAACAATTAATACCATGTTAGTGATTTCATGGGGAAGAAAGTTGCGACCTGGGGACAAACACACTTAGTTAACACATTCTAATAAAACTACTTATTTAAAATACACATTTAAACTTAATTGTACACTTAAAATAGACCACGTATTTCTAAATGTGCTCTTTCGTATATGTAACCAAAAACCTGACCAGTCCCCCTACAGCTATAAATTTAATGGCCAACTATCTTTGACCACTGGGGACAGATTGGTAGAAAAGCCCGGTATTAATAGATAAAATCAAATGGGAATACAGGTATCTTAAATGAGAACTGTTTGCTGAGGTGCAGCCTCTGTCACCTTTAGATGCAGCCTGCAGGCACAGCCAGGGCCTTACCCAGAGGACAGGACTTTGGAAAAAGAGTCAGCTCGGATGACACGCCCATCAACGTCCATGGAGAGAAAAGTCGGCGCCCAGGGCTTGAAATGGAAGAAAAATACTGTTGGTTTGGGAAGTCTGTTAGAGACCGTATCCCTACTTTGTGCAGAGACTGGGGAGGAATGGATTTGGAGACCAGTAGGACAAACATCCTTTTCCTTGTCTTCATCTCAGCCCTTTGAAATGGAGTAAGAACCAGAGATGCACGTTCTTCTATTCGTATCTGCCGATCTTCACGGCTTTTCTGCCAAATACACACACACGTCCTCGCACTTGCTCACGCTGCCACTCCCGTGAGTTTAGAGGAACCTCACACAGGACCTCCTCGTCCCAAGGCTTGAGATCCAGGATGAACAGATTTCGAGGAAGGATTTAAGAAAAACTAGTTTGGAAAAGACCAAAACGTAGAGGGCCGTCAGCATTCAGGGCTGTTTAGGAAGAGAATGCTGAGCCTTAGACCAACTAGAAACAAAACAAAGGTGCAAGGGAAGACGAGCAGTGTAGTCGGTCTGCAATGCTGAAACTTCCATATTTACTTCAAACGTAAATGCCAACAAGAAAGGGGGCCATGGTCGTGTTGAAGGTGGGCGGCAGGCAGACATGGTATTCAGGCAAACTAGATAAAAAGCCAAGAGTTCTGTTTCTTCTCCGTAGATATAGAGTGGGGACTGAGTGCATGTGTTTGTTCTGTGCAGCCCTGAGAGCAAATACAGTGTTGGATTTTGCGGAATTGGGCACTGGGAGTCTGTACCACTACTGCTGTCTCCTGGGAAACCGTGCTCGTGGACAGTGGTGTACATATATAGTGGGAAAGGATCTAAAAGCCCATGATTCTGCAGGAAAGTCCCCGACCCTAAGTGACAGGGATGGCGAGCGGGAAGCATGATGCTAGGCACGCCCCTCCTCTGCCCACCACCGCCTCATGAGCGAGCGCGGCCGTCCTTCTCCTTCCGCCTGGACACGCCTCCCAAGTCCTCCGCCCGTCAGCCACCCCCGAGAGACTGAGGTTGACACCCAAGGAGACACCCACTCCGTAACCCTGGCACGATGTCTAAGGAGCCACGGCCTGGATTTGGAGTCCAGACGACCCTCACCCTTGACTCACTCGACCCTCCACGTGCCTGGCACAGAGAGCCAGCCGCTATTCTAAAGGAAAGGAATTTCTGGAAAGAGCAGTAATACCAGAGGTGAAAATGCTCGGCAGCCCGGCTAAACTCACATCAGCACAGTAACTTACAGCCACTTGTCTACTGATTGTGGGCTGAGTTGACACTGCACTTACCTTGTTGAACTGCATAAAATAGTAAGGATCGTCTTCTATGATGAGGAAGTCGTATTTTCTTGCGAGCTAAAAAAGGTTAAAGGAGCATATTTATTTCTTCAGAGCGCTCGAAGATGAAAATCACTTGGAACCACAGTTCTTTGTACTCATTCATTCATTCATCCAAGAAGCTACTGAGGGCTCCGTGTCCTAGGAGGACAGGAGCCAGCCCTAAAAGCTCTGTCCTCAGGGAACTTACGATCTGGTGGGAAAGACAGAAGGAACGTGAGCCAGTGGATAGTGAACAGAGGGTCAGGAGGGAGGTTTTGAGGGCTGGGCAGAAGGTTAAAGAGGGTGGATGTCTGAGAGAGAGAGAGTGACATGGAAGCTCCAGGAGAGCTCAGGCCGGCAGGAAGGACCAGGTGTGCAGATGACAGGGCAGAAGATTTTAGACTGAGGGACCAGGAGCAAAGGCCCTGGGGGTGAGAAAATACTTGGCATGTTTAAGGGATAGACGTTTATAGAAGGCATAGGTGTGTCAGGGACAGAAGGAAGGCTCTGTAGCTGCAACAAGAAGGATGTGAGAGACCTGAGAACCGAGGCCCAGGTCGCATAACTGTGTGTGGCAGGTGAAGGACTCTGATCTTGTTTTAAGTGCAGGGAAGCAGCTGGAGGAGGGGTTGTAGATCTACACTTGAGCAGGAAGGACGCCACGAGCCGGGGGCGGGAGCTGTGAGGAGGGG
Source organism: Lagenorhynchus albirostris (assembly GCF_949774975.1). Classification (NCBI taxonomy): domain Eukaryota; kingdom Metazoa; phylum Chordata; class Mammalia; order Artiodactyla; family Delphinidae; genus Lagenorhynchus; species Lagenorhynchus albirostris. Next base: position 111,967,884 of record NC_083101.1, on the reverse strand, counting down.
GGAAGTCACGGGGTCCGGGAGGGCGGCCGGGCGGCCAAGGAGACGGTGGGTTTGGATAACGTTGGTGGTGGGAGCCATGGGATGCATTGGAGGTGGGGGTGAGGGGAAGACAGAAGGAAGAGAGGGGAGGAAGAGGTGAGTTTAACACTACACCAACAGTAACATCTCTTTCAACCAAAATAGCAAAGGGAAAGGAAAACCTCATAGCAAGAGTGTAATAGTTTCTTGAGTTTAAATTTATGGGGACCCTTTTATTAAAAATCATCTTCCTTGGGCTTCCCTGGTAGCGAATGGTTGAGAGTCTGCCTGCCGATGCAGGGGACACGGATTCGTGTCCCGGTCCGGGAAGATCCCACATGCCACAGAGCGGCTGGGCCCGTGAGCCATGGCCGCTGGGCCTGCGCGTCCGGAGCCTGTGCTCCGCAACGGGAGAGGCCACAGCAGTGAGAGGCCCGCGTACCGCAAAAAATGAAATAAAATAAAAAAATCATCTTCCTTGAGAGCAAGAGGCTAATCAGAGAAGGAACTTGAGAGCACTCTTCTAAAGGGTCAGAAAGAAACAAGAACACAGCCACGGAACACAATCTTTGAAAATACCTCGTAGATTTCCTTTTTGCGGTTAGTTGTTAATGAGTTCCCCGCAGGGTTGTTGCCATTTGGGACAGTATAAAGAAATTTGGGGGTGTTTTTCTCGGGGTTCTTTGAATCTTCTGGTTTCCATTTGGAAAGTATTTCTCTGAGGGAGTCTGGAATAATCCCGTGCTCATCACTGGAAATGTTAATAATGTTGCAGCCCAGTGGTTGCACCTGTGGAGGACAGGAGAAAAGAAAACCCAAGACTCAGACATGATACCAAATATCATAGTCACTGGTTCTTACAGTAACGAAAATGTTACCGTTTATACCCTTAAACACAAACCTGCACTCAGCCCTACACCCAAGGGCTGAGGTGGTATTTTCTGATTCCACTGTTGCCCCGGTTAAGCTTCCATTATGGTTCAAAAATATTCCCTGTCAATTCCTAGAGGAAGGGTAGACACCCCTGCTCATATATGTCAGGCTTGGCCAGGGGTCTGGCTTTGGTCAATAAATTGCGTGCAGAAGTGATGGGTGTTCCTTCCAAGCAGAAGCTTTAAATCCCAGCTTGGGTCTCTCGTTCCCTGTTCCCTCTGCTCTAAGACTGGCAGCGGTCCAGATGAGGCTGCTTCTGTCACTCTGGGGCCTGGGATGAAGATGGCATGGCACAGAGCTTGGTGGCCTGACCGTGGACACGGCGTGTGAGAGAAAGACAGGACTTTGCAGCCATAGGCCAGCGAGATAAGGGGTCAGCTATTCCACAGCATAACCCAGCCTCTTCTGACTGTATCATCTTTATAATTATGGTTGGGACTGCTTCCTAAAATAGGAGTTTATTAAGGAATTTTTTTACAAAGTAAATTCATCACATACAGCATCTGTGACGCTAATACATAAAATAGTTATAAGCAGAGGTGATATTCAAAATATTGGACAGGTGGTGTAGCACGGGCACTTCAGGTGCATCCTGTGGGCCCCATGCCAGGTCAGCATTAGCTCTGTACCATGCGGGGTTCAGGGTGGTCTTAGGAGAGGAGCCAGGGGAGCCAGGGAGCATAGTGGCAGTGGCTCATCAAGGCATGTGGAAGTGTTTCAATACTGTACCAATTGCAGAGGCTGAAGCTGAAAGTAGTGGCCTTGCTTATAGACACAGTTTTATAAAAGTCTTGTATTTTTATGTTTTATCTTCATAAAGAAAAAATTGGGACTTACTAACAACAAGCAAAGGAAACCATCAACAAAATGAAAAGACAACCTACAGACTGGGAGAAAATGTTTGCCAACAGTGCAACTGACAAGGGATTAATTTCCAAAGTATACAAACAGCTCATACAGCTCAATATCAAAAAACAAAAAAAACAACCCAATCAAAAAATGGACAGAAGACTGAAGTAGACATTTCTCCAAAGAAGACATACAGATGGCCAACAGGCACATGACAAGATGTTCAACATCCCTAATTATTAGAGAAATGCAAATGAAAACTACAATGAGGTACCACCTCAGATGAGTCAGAATGCCCATCATCAGAAAGTCTACAAATAATAAATGCTGGAGAGGGTGTGGAGGAAAGGGCCTCTGACATTGTTGGTGGGAATGTAAATTGGTGTAGCCACTATGGAGAACAGACAGTATGGAGGTTCTTAAAAGACCAGAAGTAGAGTTACCATATGATTCAGTGTTCCCACTCCTGGGCATATATATGGAGAAAAGTATAATTCAAAAAGATACATGCACCCTAATGTTCATAGCAGCACTACTGACAATAGTTAAGACATGGAAGCAACTTAAAATGTCCATCAACAGATGAATGGATAAAGAAAATATGGTCCATATATACAATGGAATATTACTCAGACATAAAAAAGAATGAAATAATGCCATTTGCAGCAACATGGATGGACCTAGAGATTATCATACTAAGTGAAGTAAGTCAGAGAAAGACAAACATCATATGATAGCACTTATATGTGGAGTCTAAGACAAGGATACAAATGAGCTTATTTACAAAACAAACAGACTCACAGACATAGAAAACAAACTTACGGTTACTAAAGGGGAAAGGTGGGGAGGGATAAATTAGGAGTTTGGGATTAACACACACACACTACAATATATAAAATAGATAAACAGCACGTTCCTACTGTATAGCACAGGGAAGTGTATACTCAATATCCTGTAATAACCTATCATGGAAAAGAATGTGAAAAAGAACAGATATATATATATATATATGAGTCACTTTGCTGTATACCTGAAACTAACATGACATTGTAAATAAACTATATTTCAATAAAAATTAAGAAAAAAACCCAATAATTGAGTGAAGTTCTCAGAAAAAAATTATTCAAAGGATATGCAAACACACATATTAGTCGTCAAACGTAGACTTATGCACTAAGTGAGAATAATCCAGACCCTACTTGTGGCAAATTTAAAAGGCCTTAGACTTTAAAAACACAGGTACATGAATAAAGCAAGTTCGTATTGGGCCACGAGATAAACACCCAAGACCGTCGGCATATTCCCTCACAGCGTGGCACTGGTTTCTGTTTGGGCATGTGAAAACGTGTGTTAATCGTGCTATTTACATAGATACAAGTTTCACATTTACAGGCATTGTGTAATCTTACATCTTTGGAGTTCAGGAAAATAATGAATAATTAGTAGCCAATGATTAAGGCCATTATTTTACTTTAGTTTTTAAAATTGTGGTAAAATGTATATAACAAAAAATCTGCTATTTTAACGTGTGGGATTCAGTGGCATTAATTACGTTCATAATGTGTGCATGTCTCACTATCAATTTCCAAAACCTTCTCATCACTCTAAACAGAAACCCTGTAGTCATTAAGCAACAACTCCCCATTTCCCCCTCCCCCAGGCCCTGGTAACCTCTCATCAACTTCCTGTCTCTATGAATTTGCCTATTTTTGATATTTAGTACAAGTGGAATCATACAATATTTGTCCTTTTGTGTCTGGCTTCTTTCTTTGAGCCCCTGCAGTGATGGGCAGTGCTTTACTCCTCAGAGAGCTGGTAAGGCTGATGGTTAGACAGTTGTTACATTGAGTTGAAATTGTTTCCCTGTAGTTTCCACCCTTTGGCTAAAGTTCTATGAACCTGAGGACATGCACAGACAAATCTAACTCCTCTGTCACGTGGCTAGCTTTAATGTACTTGAGGACAATTCTCATGCCCCCATGGAGTCTTGTCTCTCTGCGGAAAAGAGCATAGTTCCTAAAACAATTCAACCTATGGTATTATTTCCATTTCTTTGTTCACTCTGGTCGCTTTTCTCCGACTGTGCTCCAGCCTATATTCACATCGACCCAAAAGTATTGTGCCCCCGACAGTGGTGTGTTCTGACCAGGGCACAGCAGAGCAGGCATGTGGTAATATAGATGGTAGTGAAAAAATGTCTTTGTAAATTAAGTCACATTTCAGGTGGAATATTAACAAATCTGGACATGATTTTGCACAACCCAATTTTAGCACCTCTGCATTTAGACCTTGTAAGGAGAAATGTATAAAGCAGAGGGTACATTTCACATATTTTGCATATATTAATGATTCTCCGGTTTAAGAAGAAAGATGCTATTTTATGTTTCAGTGGACAGAGAGTTCTCAAGGTGCAGTGGTTTCTTATTTGTTAGAAGAAAAGAGAGTTGCCTTTTGTAGACATGTGTACTCACAGCATGAATTGTTCCTGAATAAATAGGTTCATTTACAAGGATATTATCTCCAGGATTAACGATCATTTCAAATACCTAACAAAAGAAGCATAGGTTAACTTCGTTAGTCTGGTTTCCATTCTTAGAAAACACCTCCCCCCCCCCCTTTTTTTTTTTCGTTTGGGCTCACTAGGATTCTAGAGAAGGAGTTGGCAAGTTTCCTGTAAATGCCAGATGGGACGTATGTTGTGAGCCCTGGTGTCTCCATTGCAACTACTCATCTCTGCCTCTATGGTGAGAAAGCTGTAGACAATACGTCAGCCGATGGTGTGGCTGAGTTCCAATAAAACTCTATTTACAGAATCAGACAAGGGCTGGCTTGGCTCTCAAGCCACAGTTTGCAAACCTCCGTTCTGGGTTTAAAAAATATATATATATACACATAACTGGTTTGGCTCCTAAAATTCATGTATTCCTTCTTTGAATAATTTAAAAATCTTTGCTATAAGCCAGGACCTATGGAGACAAACTGATGAGTATAGTGGGATGGTTTTTATCCTCGTGGAGGTGCTAGTTCATTGAAAGCTAGATTCTAATCAAATAACTACTCAGATAAATGCATATGTAAAATCGGTGATAAGCGCTATTATGTATAGATGCCAAGGCTCTACGTGCTCATTGTAGGAGGACTTGGGCACTCAGGGAACTTAGAGCATTCAGGGAGGGCTTCCCTGAGGAAGTGACGAGTAGGAGGAGGGGTGACAATACGTACACAGTTTGAGAAACTGAAAGAATCTGAACTGAAAGAACTGAGAATTTTCACTGTGAGAAACACAGTTTGAGAAACTGAAAGAATTGAGAAACTGAAAGAATGGCTTGAGGTGGAGTGTGAAGAGGAGAGTGGAAGGACTCAGAGGGAAGTGGGCAGAGAGCATCCCAGGGAGGCCTTTGGGCCAAGTGAGCCCAGGGAGAATTTTAAGTAGAGGGCGGGACCGGGGAGTCAGGTGACCAGACAGGCATTTGAGAAAGTCATTCTGGCTGCAAACTCAAAGTATCAAAAAGGAATGAGAGTACAGGTGGAGTCTGGGAAGTTTTTAGGCTCATTTGGGAGGTATTTGCTGCAGTCCTTGGGAAAGGTAAGGGTGGTCTGGATGGGTTGATGATGGTGGGGCTGGAGAGAACTGAGCGGCATTTAGGAAATCAGAACCAGCAGACCTAACTGTGGACTGAGGGGGCACGAGGAAGGAGAGGTGTCAGGAGGGACCCCTGGATTTCTGGCTGTGCAGGTGGGGAGGTGGTGGGAGGAGTGCCACTGACTGAAAAACACCCCCAACGCTGTCTGTTCTGAGGGAGAAGCTGATGAGTGTGTTTTGGTGTGAGGGGCCTTTGAAACAGCCTGGGATGGATCAGGTGGATTGGTGGACGCGTGGATGTGCAGGGAGCCTGGAGTTAATGGCATGGACGTGATCACCCAGGTGTGATGCCCAGGGAAGGGGTGTGTGTGTGAAGGGGAAAGAGGTTTGGGGGCCCAGCCTCACGGGGCTCCCATACATAAGGGACACTGCAAGTGGGGCAGGGCAAGGAGGAAGGGGAGCATTCCAGAAAGGAGGGGGGCTCAGCAAGGGTAAAGGAGACTCAGAGGTCAGGGAGGACAAGGCCCACAAGTCTCGGGGGATCTTGGGGACAGTATGATGCCTCGTGACATCAGTAGAGCCACACAAGAGATTTTTCCAGCCTAAGTCAGAGGGGTCCATTCTGACTAAATCTTACATGAGTCAGAGAATAATCCTTTCCCAGCCTGTGACATTTCACAGTCCCCAGGTCAAGCCTCTCCTCCCTATATCATTTTAACAACCTAGATCTCTTGACACACAGCACGGCCATTATCCACTGAGACAGAAGATGTGACATCTTTTTCCAATTTGGACTAGGATGTTCGATTTACTTTTCCTTATGGGCTTTTGGCCTTTATGACAAACAGTATCTTCCTCTGACAAGTTCATTGGTTCAGGATTTACAGGACATCCTAGGACCAAACAGATCACTGAGGTGGCTTGTGTATCATCTGTGGATCAGATGAAAACCTCATCACATTCACTTCCCATGTCATTAGGGGACATGAGAAAGTCAAATATCCTAAATGAGGAGGGAGGGCTGTTTATTATCTGAGACACGGACACCTAAACTAATATCCATCCTGGGGAACAAAGTGGGAGAAATAGTAAACCGGATTCCCAGGAGGCCTCTGGAACAAGCATGGCTATAAGCCAGTGAGTTACTGATGCATTTGGCCATCTATGCTCTCTTCCTCTTTGATATGACTGATGTTGCAAAAGACAAAGAAGAAACTTTCTTGTGCATCTTTCTGGAAAAAAAAAAAAAAGGCACCTAAGCAAAGAAATTCACTGAAGTCCTTTTTTTTCCCTACTTGTCTGGGGCATCACAAATATTTCTCTTCAACAATAAAACTGAAACAGCAGCTAATCCTTTTGTTTTTCCTAATTAAGTCCAAATAGAGGGAGGAAAATTATAGTCTTATTACTTTAATACATTATTATGTAATAATAATTTAATGGAAATTCATGAAAACTAACCAGCTTTCACATTTACATAAAAAAGAAGAGCAAGAAAGCTACTCTGCTTTGAGATAAACAAGAGTTGTACTTTCATCTAGGTGTGAGGACTGAATGTAGAGCCTCCTTATCCAGGACTAATTATTCATGAAAAAGAAAAGAAACAAATAGATGAAACTGAGAACCATATATGCAGTCTCTTTATCGGGGGACCCCCCCAGTGGTGGTTACCTCAGTGGGGTTCCTGGAACCCAGGAGAGAGGCAGAGAGAGAGAGAGAGGGAAAGAGAGAGAGAAAGTAACCCAGAGGAGAAGTCAGCCACAGACACAGACATATACGTAGATGTGGAGAAGCACAGCCAAGAGGGAGTCAGGGTACAAGGGGCAGCCGGCACGGACGATGACACCAGCAGACACACACAGGAATGACGTTTCATCTCAGGAGTATCAGGATACACCCTCAAAGAATTTAAAAGTCATGCGTTGAAATGTCATAACCACAAACATAACTGAAATGTAGCCTGAATCTCTGAGTCAGATGAAAGTAAGCAGCGCTCACTAAGCTGCAGGTAGGGGTTGAGTTCTCCCTGAATGGGAATCTTGTCCTAATGACTCAGAGCTCCGGGTCATTGATGGTGGGATCTCTTTTTAAGAGAAATCAGGTTGGTGAATGTCTTTAAGTTCCACTTATGATTCTAGGTGAAGACAAGGAAGCCTTCATAACCCACAGAACATGATGCTCTGTGGCTAAGGGAGAGATGGCTGTATGGGTGAACGTAGTATTGGATTCTTCCCGCGGGTGCCCTTCCTTCCAGTCTTACCTTACAGAGACCTTCTTGGCTGCCACAGGTGACACACATGTCCATTTGTCCTTGGCTGGGTGGATAATGGATGGTGGGAGGATTATGCAATTTTACTTGTAACCGTTTTAGCCAGGATAACAGCTCTGGGAGGCTAAAGCATAAAATGCACGTAAAAATTGACAGTAGTGAAAGTCATAATAATAGTAGACAGGAACTAGATGGTGGCTTTATAGCAGGCACTGTAAAGGTCCTCAAATGCTTTTTGCCGATAGTAATATCTTTACTTTAAAGACAAGGGAACAGACTTAGAGATTAAGAAATCCACATAAAGTTAATCAGTTGGTGATTAAAAGAGCTTTCTCATTCCAAAGCCTGTACTTTTTCTTTTACATTAGAGCTCTCACTGCGTAATTCATTTTTTGTTTCCCTTAGGGAGATTTCTGTAGGATACCTAGAAGTGCAGGTTCAGTAAGTTCTTTGCATCATGGAAAGAAAAGCCTAGGTATACATTATATACAATACAATTTTTATGCACCCAACATGCATTATTCTTCAATCACAGAGCAAACAGGCTTTAATAAAGTATAATTCATAGACACTCTGCAAGTTACCCTTTATCACTGGAAGACCAGCTAAGGAAAGCCTTAGAATATGTGTTCCAGTTTGCCTTTATGAAATTAAATACATCTGAACTGAGGGCAACATGCTTACATAGCTGCCTGTTTAGAAAGGGAACATAATCATTAAAAAAATTCCCCAGGACCTAAACTGGCTGCTTCCTGGGTCATCCTTTTCCTCCTTTCTCCTACCCTGCTTCTTCACCTAGCTATATTCTCTCTCTCTCTTTTATTCCAGTCTCAGCTCAAATGGTACCTACTTTCAAAAGCCTTCTCTCCCTCTCCTAGTCGTGTAAGGTTGAGAAGCAGTCCCTGGCATCTTAGGCATTCAGTATCATTGCTGCAATTATTTTTCCTTCTAAAGCTCTTCCCCAAACCTTCCTTACTGCTGAATACCCAGTTAAAAAACACACACGTCACTCTATCAGCGGGTTGTAGAATATTGCTCATGAAAATGAACCAACAAGGTTACATTATCTACTGATCAGTACCCAGCACTCTGAGAATACTGCAGTGCTCTCTTCATCATCTTTTCATCAAATTGGATGGTCTCTCCGTTGTCTGTGGTGATAACCGCAGTCTTGAAAGGGAACGTGTTGGGGTTTGGTGCTCCAGTCGCCAGGGAGAGGACAGATTTCGATGACTTGCCCAATATCTCAGCTACAACAAATAAGGAGGAGAAGAAGAAACACTTTCAGTGAAGACTTTCCTAAACAGAGATGGTTCAGCATGCTGCATTAAAGTCAGTAAAACTTTAAAGTGTACGATTTCTAGTGATAGAATGCTAGTCCGAAAGAAACACAGAAGATGCCTTTTTTGTGGGCCGACCTCACCGGTGGAGGAACTAAGGAATAGACACGTGCATCTAAGAAGGCGGAGTGATCAGGCAGACAAGCCAAGGGTCACAGTAAGAGAAGACGGGCTTCCACTCGGCCCGTCCGTGCCCGGCTCCGCGCGCACCCCTCTCTCTCCGGCGAACCCGCCCTCCCCACTCCGCACGCGTCCGCACGCTGAGCCGAACCCCGACTCTTGTGCCCGGAAGAGCCCTCTGGAGCCTAAGCAGGACGTGTCCACAGCGGCCTGCCCTCTCTCTACTGCTGATGGCCCACACTCGTGCCCGTTCCAGCGCGCCTTCTGTGCCAGGTCTGCGCAGAGCCGGGCTCAGGCCGCCCGGAGCAGCTCTGCGGGGACCGCCCCCTCCAGTGGGCGAGCAGGGCCCGCACTCACTCATGACTCGAATGGCAGAAGGCTTTCTGGCCGCGCTCACAGCCGTGATGAACCGTGTGTAATTCATTCTCCGATTCCAAGCGGCAAGCCCCGCCTTACGTGGTTGAAGCCTGGGAAAACCAAGGATCCGCGTCAATCCTGCCCCCTAATCCCTGCCCTGGAGAGGCCACCTCTGCTGTCCCCCGCGTGTGGTCTGGCGCGCGGAGCCAGGAGAGGCCGCCGAAGGCCCGGCTATTGGCCGCGCGAGAGCCTGGTTAGGATCCGGCCTGGCGCGTAGCAGGACTGGCAAAGTCCACTGGCAGGTTAGGATGCGTGCCCCTCCCGCCCCTCCCGCCCCTCCTGCGACGCGGCCTATGGCCACCGGCCTCCCCTCCGGCGGGTTTCCAGCCCTGTGACCACGCCTCCAAGGCCCTTCAGCACACCCACTGGCCTCGGCCCTCCTGGCCGATCCCCACCCCCGGCCTGGCATCCAGCGCGTCCCCGCCCCCAGCAGCGCCTCACGGCGCGCCCCGCCCTCCACGCCTGCAGACTGGTCTCCGCCCCAGGCCTCGGTTCCGCCTGGAGACCTGGCCACGAGCCTCCAACCTGGCCATCCGTCTTGGCACAGGAGGTGCGGGGAGGCTGGCCGCCTGCCTGAACCAGGGCCTGAGGCAATTCAAAACCCGGTCTGACTCCTCACCCTGCAGCTGGAGTCGCCGCAGGAAAGCGTCGGGTTGGCCGGGGCGCCGGCGGGGATCTCCCTGAGGAGCTGGTGGAGGAGCCTGAGTCCTCTGTGCCCAGGTCCTCGAGGGCCAGCCGCACGGCCTGGGTGCCTGAGCAACAGGGCGCAAAACTCTTCTCTCAGAAGGATAACTACAGACAGTCTCCTGGGGAGTCACCAAAGCGTCGCGGGTGATTTCCAGCGCCCCTGTTTTCAAGATCTGAGCGTTTTAGAGTGAGGATGGAGTGCTGATAGAAATTTTGGGAGAATCACTCTGAGGCTCTCCTCACATTTTAGCGTCTTTCCTCCGCTTGGCTTTTTTTGACCACTCAGTGTAGATTTAGGTTGCAAGTGTCCATCCAAAAGGATGCCTGTCTTTGGGGCTAATAGCGCCTTGTTCCCTTTTCTCACAGAATAATCCTTTTCCTCAGACTCCCACCAGTTTTAGCCGTGATTTCTCCTTCCTGAATCATCCAAATGGAATGCACAGCGTTCCACGTGAGCCCTGAATGAGAGAAGGTTTGGAGACAGTCTCTCTTTTTTAATTCTTAAATGGGTATTAAAGAATCATTTCTTTTCACCAAATTCCACCCTGGATTCATTCGTTCGGTCCTGCACGAGTGAGTATTGACCCTCGGCCAAGGGCTTTCTTAGACATAAATAATTTGGTCTTGGAGACACTTCTGCCCTTAGTAGGTCCTGGCAACCCCAGGATAAGATAACCCAGGGAAATCTTTCTGCCCCCAGCTGAGGAACACAGGGAATATCATTAGGAAAGCTACTAGAAACCCAAGCGGGGATGGAGTTCTGGATTCAGAGACTTCAAGTGGTTTAAATCAGGGGTCCCCAACTCCCTACGGGCCAGTACAGGTCCATGGACTGTTAGGAAGAGCAGGAGGTGAGCGGCGGGCCAGTGAGTGAAGCTCCATCTGTATTTACAGCCGCTCCCCATTGCTCTCATTGCCGCCTGAGCTCCGCCTCCTGTCAGATCAGTGGTGGCACTAGATTCTCACAGGAGCGCGAACCCTTCTGTGAACTGCGCATGCGGGGGATGTAGGTTGCGCGCTCCTTATGAGAATCTAATGCCTGATGATCTGAGGTGGAGCTGAGGCGGTGATGCTAGCGCTGGGGAGCAGCTGCAAATACAGATTATCCTTAGCAGAGAGGTCTGACGGCACAGAGACCATCATAAATCAACTGCAGACTCCGGTCACAACCCTATTAGTGAGTGGCAAGTGACAAGCTGCATCTGGTGGCAGGCTTTATAGTGGCAGGTGAGTTGATGTACTTCAGTTCAGCTGCATCTGGTGGCAGGCTTTAAGTCAGACTCCGACACTTATTTGAGTCCGTGTGTGGCCCGCCCATTATTTTATTTACCACTTCCATCCGTGCCTCTTTCCTGCACTGCGCACTCGTCTCAGTCACAGTTTTGGTAAGCCCACAAGCTAATCCTAGCCAAAATGAGTAAAAAACAAACGTTGCGGGAGAGCTTCTTTGAAAAGGGGGAAAGAACCGATGATGAGACAGCAGAAGACTCTAAGACTGCCCACAAAAAGAAAGCTGCATTTAAAAGAAAATACCAAGAGTCCTACTTACATTACGGGTTCATCGCAACAGGTGATTCACATTCTCCAAGCCCGCTTTATATATTATGTGGTGACCTGCTATCCAACGAAGCCATGAAACCTTCAAAACTGCTTTGCCACATGGAGACCAAGCACCCTGCATTAAAAGACAAGGCTTTGGAGTTTTTCAAAAGAAAAAAACATGAACATGAAGAACAGAAGCAATTACTGAAGGCCACCCCTTCATCACATGTGTCTGCCCTGAGAGCATCGTTCTTAGTGGCTAACCACATTGCTAAAGCTAAGAAGCCCCTTACTGTGGGTGAAGAGTCGATCCTGCCTGCTGCTAAGGACATTTGTCGTGAACTTTAAGGAGAGGCTGCAGTTCAAAAGGTGGCACGTGTTCCTCTTTCGGCTAGCACCGTAACTAGACGAATTGATGAAATAGTAGAGGATACTGAGGCACAATTGTTAGAGAGGATCAGTGAGTCACCGTGGTACGCAATCCAGGTTGACGAGTCTACCGCTGTTGACAACAAGGCAACAGTGCTTGCTTTTGTGTGATATATTTTTCAGGAGGATGTGCCTGAGGATGTGTTATGTGCGCGTTTGTTGCCAAACAACACCACAGCACAGCTGCAGAACTAGTCAAGTCTTTGAACAATTACATATCAGGAAAACTGATTGGGTCATTTTGCATCAGTATATGTATGGACAGAGCGGCTGCCATAACTGGACAGCTTTCTGGTTTCACTACTCGGGTCAAAGAGGTCACTTCTGAATGTGAGTCCACACACCGTGTCATCGTAGAGAAATGCCGGCTAGCTAAAAAATGTCACCTTAATTTAACAACGTTTTGCAGGATGTGATTAAAATTATCAACCACAGGGCTTCCCTGGTGGCGCAGTGGTTGAGAGTCCGCCTGCCGATGCAGGGGACACGGGTTCGTGCCCCGGTTCGGGAAGATCCCACATGCCGCGGAGCGGCTGGGCCCGTGAGCCATGGCCGCTGAGCCTGCGCGTCCGGAGCCTGTGCTCCACAACGGGAGAGGCCACAACAGTGAGAGGCCCGCGTACCGCAAAAAAAAAAAAAAAAAAAAAAAATTATCAACCACGTTAAAGTACATGCCCTTAACTCATGTCTGTTCACGCAGCTCTGTGACGATTTGAACACAGAACACACACGTCTTCTCTTATACACAGAAGTGAGATGGTTTCTAAAGGTAGATCACTGGCCAGAGTTTCTGAGTTACGAGAGCCACTCCAGAGATTTCTTTTAGAAGAACAGTCACCACTGGCAGCACATTTCAGTGACACAGAATGGGTCGCAAAACTTGCTTACTTGTGTGACATATTCCACCTGCTCAACGACATCAATCTGTCACTTCAGGGGAGAACGACAACTGTGTTCAAGTCAGCAGATAAAGTGGCTGCATTCAAAGCCCAGCTGGAATTATGGGGGCGGCGAGTGAACACTGGGATTTTTGACATGTTTCAAACATGAGCGGAGATTTTGAAAGAGACTGAGCCAGGACCTTCTTTCTCCCACCTGGTGCGTGATCACCGATCTCAGCTTTCAGAAGAGTTTGAGCCTTACCTCCCAACCACAAAAGACCCCTGAACTGGGAAGGACTGGATCCGTGACCCATTTGTGAATAAGCCAGGTGAATCGACTTTGTCCGTGCTAGAAGAGGATCAACTGCTTGAGATCGCAAGTGACGGTGGCCTTAAAAGTGTGTTTGAGACAATGTCAAATCTCCATATGTTCTGGATTAAAGTCAAGGTGGGGTATCCTGAGATGGCCACAAAAGCACTGAAAAGCCTGCTTCCATTTCCAGCACCCTATCCTTGAGAAGCGGGGTTTTCTGCAGTGACAGCAACCAAAATGAGATCGTGGAGTAGACTGGACATAAACAGCACACTTCGGGTGTCACTGTCTCCCATCAGCCCCAGGTGGGACCACCTAGTTGCAGGAAAACAAGCTCAGGGCTCCCACTGATTCTGCGTTATGGTGAGTTGTATAATTATTTCATTATATATTACAATGTAATAATAGTAGAAATAAAGTGCACAATAAATGTAATGCACTTGATTCATCCCCAAACAATTCCCACCCCACTCCACACTCTGTGGAAAAACTGTCTTCCACGAAACCTGTCTCTGGTGCCAAAAAGTTTGGGGACCGCTGTTTTAAATCCCGCTTAATGATTTGCCAGCTGGGTATTTTGCACAAGGTACTTAATCTTTCTGGGCATCCGTTTGCTTACAGGGCCGCGGGCAGGATTAAATCAGAGAATCTCTGAAGCTTCTCAGCACAGTGACCTGCTCACTGTAAAAGCATTCAGTGACTGTTAGCTGTTGTTACAAATAGTAACAATGTTCTTAGCAAAACTTAAGGACTCAGCCTCCAAATGGAAATTTTTAAGGCAAATTATGTCCTTAGTTAATTCGTGTACACAATTAAGAATCTTTGTGAGTTTATCTATTTTAAAAAGTGTTGCCTCTGAATTTTCCTAGAAATTAGCTCAAGAAGCATTGGCAGGCGGGTTCTTAACCACTGCGCCACCAGGGAAGCCCATTGGTAATTTTTAGTGTTCCTTGGCTTGTGTTGCGTCACCCTGATCTCTGTCTTCATCTTCACTTGGCATCTCCCTGTTGTGTGCAGGTCCCTGTTTTCAAACTTCTGTTTTTTTATAAGAACACCAGTCACGTTAGACTAGGGCTCACCTTCATTGCCTCATGTTAACTTGGTTACCTCTGCAAGGACTCTATCTTCAAATAAGGTCACATTCCTAGGTACTGGGAGTTAAGACTCCAAAGTATCTTTTTAAAAATTGAAGTATAGTTAATTTGCAATTTTGGGTCGTTTCAAGTGTGCAGCAAAGTGATTCAGTTAAACATATATATTCTTTTCAGATTCTTTTCCATTATAGGTTTTAAAAAATATTGAGTATAGATCCTTGTGCTATACAGTAGGAACTTATTTTATATATAGTAGTGTATATATTTCAATCCCAAATCTATGCCCCTGCTATCTGCTTTGGTAAGCATAAGTTTGTTTTCCATGTCTCTGAGTCTATTTCAGTTTTGTAAATAAGTTCATTTGTGTAATTTTTAAAGATTCCACATAAAGTGATATCATACAATATTTGTCATCCACTGTCTGACTTATTTCACTTAGTATGATAATCTCCAGGTCCATCCGTGTTACTGCAAATGGAATTATTCCATTCTTTTTTATGGCCAAGTAATATTCCATTGTGTGTGTGTGTGTGTGTGTGTGTGTGTGTATATATATATATCATATCTTCTTTATCCATTCATCCATCAATGGACACTTAGGTTGCCTCCGTGTTTTGGCTATTGGAAATTGTGTTGTTGTGAAGATTGGGATGCATGTATCTTTCCAAATTAGGTTTTCTCTGGATATATGTCCAGTAGTGGGATTGCTGGATCATATGGTAGCTCTACTTTTAGTTTCTTAAGGAACCTCCGTACTGTTCTCCATAGTGGCTGCACCAATTCACATTCCCACCAACAGTGTAGGAGGATTTCCTTTTCTCCACAGCCTCTCCAGCATTTATTATTTGTAGACATTTTATGGTGGCCAGTCTGACTGTTGTGAGGTGATACCTCATTGTAGTTTTGGTTTGCATTTCTCTAATAATTAGCTATGTTGAGCATCTTTTCATGTGCCTTTGAGTTTATTTCTGTATATGGTGTTAGAGAATGCTCTAATTTCATACTTTTACATGTAGCTGTCCAGGTTTCCCAGCACCACATGTTGAAAAGACTGTCTTTTCTCCATTGTATATTCTTGCTTCCTTTGTCATAGATTAATTGACCATAAGTGAGTGGGTTTATTTCTGGTTTTCTATTCTGTTCCGTTGGTCTATATGTCTGTTTTTCTGCCAGTACCATACTTTTTTGATGACTGTAGCTTTGTAATGTAGTTTGAAGTCAGGGAGCGTGAGTCCTTCAGCTTCATTCTTCTTTCTCAAGATTCTTTTGGCTATTTGAGGTCTTTTGTGTTTCCATATAAATTAAAAAATTTTTTGTTCTGGTTCTGTGAAAATGCCATGGGTAATTTGATAGAAATTGCATTGAATCTGTAGATTGCCTTGGATGGTATGATCATTTTAATAACATTGATGCTTCCAAAACAAGAATCTGGTGTATCTTTCCATCTGTTTGTGTCATCTTCAGTTTCTTTCATCAGCATCTTAAAGTGTTCAGAGTAGAGGTTTTTGTCTCCTTAGTAGGTTTATTCATAGGTATCTTAATCTTTTTGATGGAGTGGTAAATGGGATTGTTTTCTTAATTACTCTTTCCAATATTCTGTTGTTAGTGTATAGAAATTAAACAGATTTTTGTATATTAATTTTGTATCCATCAACTTTGCTGAATTAATTGATGAACTGTAGTAGTTTTCTGGTAGCATCTTTTGGATTTTCTACTTATAGTAATATGTCAGCTGCAAGGAGTGACAGGTTTATTTCTTCTTTTCCAATTTGGATTCCTTTTATTTCTTTTTCTTCTCTGATTGCTGTGGCTAAAACTTCCAAAACTATGTTGAATAAATGTGGCAAGAGTGGGCATCCTTGTCTTGTTCCTGATCTTAGAGGAAATGCTTTCAGCTTTTCAGCATTGAGTATGATGTTAGCTGTGGGTTTGTCCTATATGGCCTTTATTATGTTGAGGTGTGTTCACTCTATGTCCATTTTCTGAAGAGTGTTTCTCATAAATGTATATTGAATTTTATCAAAAACTTTTTCTGCATTTATTGAGGTGATCATATGGTTTTTATTCTTCAATTTGTTAATGTGATATATCACATTGATTGATTTCCAGATATTGAAAATCCTAGGATCCCTGGGATAAATCCACTTGATCATGGTGTACAATCTTTTTAATGTATTGTTGGAGTTGATTTGCTAGTATTTTGTTGAGAAGTTTTGCATCTGTGTTCATCAGTGATATTAGCCTGTAGTTTTCTTCTTTTTTTCATATCTTTGTTTGATTTTGGGGTCAGGGTGATGGTGGCCTCATAGAATGAGTTTGAAAGTGCTTCTTCCTCTGCAGTTTTTGGAATAATTTCAGAAGGATAAGTGTTAACTCTTCTCTAAATGTTTGGTAGAATTCACCTCCCTCCCTCCCTCCCTTCCTTCCTTCTTTCTCTTTTGTACTTTGGACAGTACTCATATTTGTTATCTGTAGGAAGTTTGGGTCAGCTAAGAGCATAGTTGGTTTTATCCAAAGTGGAAAACTATGGTGGTGGCCTTTTTAAAGTGATAGAAGGCAGTGTGTTGTGGTGAGTGATCACGGCTTTGGAATCGGACTGCCTGGTTTCAAATCTTAGCTTTATCACTTACACTCTGTGTGTCCTTGGACAAATTACTTAACCTCTTTATATCACCTAGGCTGTAAAATAGGTGAAAAATGTTACCTATTTCATAGGCTTATTATGAATATTAAATGCATAATATGCTTTGCAGTGTCTGATATATAAGTGCTAATAAATGGCAGGTGTTTTCATTCTTATCAGCAATATTAATAATGATAAAAGGGGAAACTCAGAATATTCTGAGAAATCCTACTTAAGAAGGATGTATCTCAAATTCTTCCCTCAAGCTTAAGGGGACTAAATCCATTATATTAAAAATGATAATTAAATGTTTACCAAGTGCAAACTGTAGACTGATTTTACTAAGACAAATAACACACAGTTCCTATTATTGATGAGTAAATATATGTGTGGTTTCCAAAAGTCAAAAAATAATGAGAGAACAAAGTGAAATGTATAAATTGTCTGAGCATAGTGCACATATAAAGCACAAAGATCAAGTGCTTAATTTTAAAAGAGATCCTTGTTTCTCACCAACATGTTTATCCCAGAATCTATCCATGATCTGAGAGAGATTTAAGTTTTAGACAACCAAGCTTATTGGTGAGCATTTTGGGCTTAAAATCTGTAGTAAAGGGCGGTATGTGATACTATCTCACCTACCGTTGCCTTTTTTTGGGGGGGTG
Organism: Lagenorhynchus albirostris; assembly: GCF_949774975.1. Classification (NCBI taxonomy): domain Eukaryota; kingdom Metazoa; phylum Chordata; class Mammalia; order Artiodactyla; family Delphinidae; genus Lagenorhynchus; species Lagenorhynchus albirostris. The sequence continues at coordinate 111,950,121 of NC_083101.1, read as the reverse complement.
GGGGGTTGAAAGGGCAAGAAGAAGTATGCAGGTGGCAGTGGAAACAAGATTCAAGATGGGCAGCAAGGTATTCTTCTTGGCAAGTTGAAGCCTCCAGGGCAAAGACTGAATTGGACAAGGTTTGTTTTACGTTTCCTATGTTTGGTGCTTTGAGATGCAGTGGTGAGAGCTGAGCAGAAAGGCACTCAGTGCCTGAGGATATAGGATGACACAGGGGTGCAGTCTTGGGGGGTATAGTCCTCCGAGGAAGATATCTTTCCACTGAGGTCGAAAGGCTGAGTAGAAGTCGGTGCAGACAGAGTGGATGAGGGGAGAGCACTTCCAGCAGCAGGAACAGAATGTGCAAAGATTTCCCAGATGAAGGAAACACGGTGAATTCACGGAGGGGAAGGGAGGCTAGAGGCTGAAGAGCTGAGTGAGAAGAGATGAAACTAGGAAAGAGCAGAGGCCAAATAATACTGTCCTTGTTGGCTACAGGCAACATCTTCATTCTTATCCCAAGAATAAGGGAGCTATTGAAAGGTTCAAGTTGAAGGATACAGGTTAGGATGGCGGTGGGGTGGGGCTGCAGAAAGTGCCTTTTGCCTTTGACACGCAGGATGAATTAGAAGAAGCAAAAGTGGGTGAAGGGAGACCAATTAGGAGGTTACGATAATAATCTAGATGAGAATTAATTATGATGGTGGAAACTGAGAGGAATGGACAAACTAGGAGGTAAAACTGACAGTACTTGATGGATTGGAAATGGGTTCCAGCGAGAAGGAAGTGACAAAAGTGATTCCTAGGTTTCTGGTTGGCAGAGGTAGGTGGACAGTGGTGCTGTTTACTGAGGTAGGGATCATGGGAAGAGGCTTAGATTCAGGTGGGACGATTGTGGGTCTAGAAGGAATGACAGGACTCCTATTAGTTTTATATAAATCAGTGTCCCAGAGGAAAGAATGGTGGTGGACACTGCAATCCCAAATGTATTGAATGGATTGGGGGAGAAGGTAGAAGTGGATTTCCATTGGTTTTTGTTGCTAATTTGGGCAAGTCCTAGAATGGTGGTGGTAAAGAAGAGGAGGACTGTGACCACATTCAACTGCAGAGATGAACTTGTCCTCAAGGCTACCAGCGGGCATTGGGCTTGTGTGCAGCTCCTGGCTGAATGGGAGGAAGGGGAGATGGAGTAGAGGAGTCCCCGGGCAGGCAGAGAATATTGATTTTCTTTCCCTTGTCCTTCCTGTCGTTACTCTCTCTGGGTGTGGCAGCCTCTCTCAGGAAGGGTTGGGACCTGTGGTTCCCCCTGGCATCCCCAGAGCACATGTGGGTGCATGTTTTGCTAGAAGATTTGGCTTGAGGAAAGGCAAGTGGTGATTAACGAACAAGCGTTGAGGTGAGCAAGTTCCCAATTTTAAAGAGATTGTGGGCCGGAGTTCATCTTTTGGCTGATTGAACGAAACAACATTTTGTCCCCCTGGAAACAATGTTCTGAATGGTGACTGGATGTTTCAAACATTATTTCTCTTAAAATGGATTCTGAGTTGAAACTTGGATTCCTGAAAAGATGTATCTGATCACATTTGGTCTGATGTGACTTGAGGAAATTTGATTACATTGTATCATTATTTCAAAGAGTGTTTACTGAGCACTTGGTATCCTCCAGGAACACATTTGGTGCTGGACACGTGCTGGTGGATGTGATGGAGGGATTTACGTGTTAGAGACATGACTAAGCATGTGGGGCACCAGAAGGGGAGTACAGAGAGGGGGCAGCATGGCGGGGCGGAGGAACCTGATGAAGCCACCATGGGGCAGAGAGAGCAGTGAGGAAGGTGGCAGGAGGTCCCTGAAGGGATTGTCACCCATGTTGAAGCTGTTGGACTTTATCCTCTTTGTGGTGGCTGTGCTTTGTTCAAGGAAGTGGCCCCTTCAGATCTGTGTCTTTAACGGTCACCCTTGCTACTGAGTAGGAACGCATGGGAGAAGAGCAAAAATCAACAGGGGGAGCCAGTTAGGTGCTTGCACAGTAAGGATATGAGAGACGGGAGGGGAAGGGAGGAAACATAGGGTGTGAGGGTCACTCAGAGGGTAGAATCAGGGTTTGTGATGGATGGCCATGCAGGGGGGCAGCCACGGTGGGTGAATCAGTGTGTTAATTTCCTGTTGCTGCTATAACAAATTACCACAAACTGGGCAGAAACGACAGAAATTTATTCTCTCACAGTTCCGGAGGCTTGGGGTCAAAATCAGGATGTGAGCAGGGCTGCGCTCCCTCCAAAGGCTTAGGCAGAAGCTTTCCTTACTCCCCCCAGCTTCTGTGGGGGTGGCATCCTTGTCAAAAGCTTTTTCTGCATCTACTGAAATGATCATATGGTTTTGATTCTTTAATTTGTTGATGTGGTTTATCACACTGATTGAACTGTGGATATTGAAGAATCCTTGCATCCCTGGGATAAATCCCACTTGATCATGGTGTATGATCCTTTTAATGTGTTGTTGGATTCAGTTTGCCAGTATTTTGTTGAGGATTTTTGCATCTATGTTCATCAGTGATATTGGCCTGTAATTTTCTTTTTTGTAGTATCTTTGTCTGGTTTTGGTATGAGGGTGATGGTGGCCTCATAGAATGAGGTTGGGGGTGTTCCTTCCTCTGCAATTTTTGGAAGAGTTTGAGAAGGGTGGGTGTTAGCGCTTCACTAAATGTTTGATAGAATTCACCTGTGAAGCCGTCTGGTCCTGGACTTTTGTTTGTTGGAAGTTTTTTTTTTTTTTTTTTCGGTACACGGGCCCCTCACTGTTGTGGCCTCTCCCATTGCAGAGCACAGGCTCCGGACGCGCAGGCTCAGCGGCCATGGCTCACGGGCTCAACCGCTCTGTGGCATGTGGGATCCTTCCGGACTGGGGCACGAACCCGTGTCCCCTGCATCGGCAGGCAGACTGTCAACCACTGCGGCACCAGGGAAGCCCTTGTTGGAAGATTTTTAATCACAGTTTCAATTTCATTACTTGTGATTGGTCTGTTCATATTTTCTGTTTCTTCCTGGTTCAGTCTTGGAAGGTTATACCTTTCTAAGAATTTGTCCATTTCTTCCAAGTTGTCCATTTTATTGGCATAGAGTTGCTTGTAGTAGTCTCTTAGGATGCTTTGTATTTCCGCGGTGTCTGTTGTAACTTCTCCTTTTTCACTTCTAATTTTATTGATTTGAGTCCTCTCCCTCTTTTTCTTGATAAGTCTGTCTAATGGTTTATCAATTTTGTTTATCTTCTCAAAGAACCAGCTTTTAGTTTTGAGCTTTGCTATTGTGTTCTTTGTTTCTATTTCATTTATTTCTGCTCTGATCTTTATGATTTCTTTCCTTCTGCTAACTTTGGGTTTTGCTTGTTCTTCTTTCTCTAGTTCCTTTAGGTGTAAGGTTAGATTGTTTACTTGAGATTTTTCTTGTTTCTTGAGGTAGGCTTGTATAGCTATAAACTTCCCTCTTAAGACTGCTTTTGCTGCATCCCATAGGTTTTGGATTGTCGTGTTTTCATTGTCATTTGTCTCTAGGTATTTTTTGATTTCCGCTTTAATTTCTTCAGTGATCTCTTGGTTATTTAGTAACGTATTGTTTAGCCTCCATGTGTTTGTGTTTTTTACGTTTTTTTCCCTGTAATTCATTTATAATCTCATAGAGTTGTGGTCCAAAAAGATGCTTGATATGATTTCAATTTTCTTAAATTTACTGAGGCTTGATTTGTGACCCAAGATGTGATCTATCCTGGAAAATGTTCCGTGTGCACTTGAGAAGAAAGTGTAATCTGCTGTTTTTGGATGGAATGTCCTATAGATATCAATTAAATCTATCTGGTCTATTGTGTCATTTAAAGCTTCTGTTTCCTTATTTATTTTCATTTTGGATGATCTGTCCATTGGTGTAAGTGAGGTGTTAAAGTCCTCCACTATTATTGTGTTACTGTCGATTTCCTCTTTTATAGCTGTTAGCAGTTGCCTTATGTGTTGAGGTGCTCCTAAGAACATGGTTTAGATGACGGAAATATTTAGACCCCGTTAAAAATCAGGGTTGAAGCCTCAACTCTGTGAGGTAGGTACAATTATTAGTATCATTTCATAAACTGGGAAATTGGGACATAGAAGCTCACATGTAACAGAGCTGAGATTTGAATCCAGACAGTCTGATTCAGAGCCTGTGCTTAACCACCCTGGCAGATACCTTTTGTCATATTATTTGTTGTGTTTGTCTAGACAAATGCAAACTTTCCAGTATGTAAACTTGCACAAAGATATCAATCTGAGTTGCTGCTGTATCTAGCACAATATGTCGATATCATGATGAGCGTGGAGCAGATGATGGCTGGGTAGAGATGAAACGTCTGTTCAGGGTAAATTTTCTACTTTGATGAGTAACCAAAGAGAGAGATGGTGTGGCCAGGAACCCAGATAAAATCAAAGACTCTACCATCATCATTACGTTTCTGGGGTGGGATGATGGATAGGAACATATTAAGTCATTTTCCCACTAACCAGTAAGAGTCAATCCCAATTGCTGTTCAGACTATTTGAGTTCTAATGCTAGCCCACACCTCACCTGGGAATAATCATGAGATCACATACTTAGTAACTTGAAAGATTTCTATCTTTAAATGGCATCTGTTCCAGGAAAAATTCTTTGAGTTAATGTGGACAGCCCTGCCCGTGGGCAATATATACCAGAAGAAGCACATATATTAGAGACCTCAGAATTTAACTTGGGGGCACAAAATAGCCATCAATCTCTGGTAAAGACAGAAAGGGCCATAGAGTAACCATCATCAGTGGAGAATACTCTACCCAGCAAAGCTGTCCTTCAGAAATGAGTGAGAGATACTTGTGCAAACAAAAGCTAAGGGAGCTCCTCACCACTAGACCTTACCGTACAGGAAATGCTAAGGGTGTTCTTCAAGTGGAAATAAAGTTAATTAACATTGTAAAAATGTATGAATGTGTAAAACACATTGGTAATGATAAAATATGATCAAAGTCAGATTCTTTAATATTGTAATGGTGGTTCATAATTCACTTACAACTCTAGCTTAAAAGTTAAAAAACAAATGGATTAAAAAATATAATAAAAATAGTTTGTTATTGGATACACAATGTAAACAAGATGTAAAGTGTAACATCAATAACGTAAAATGTGAGGAAGGGGGAGAAGTAAAAGCATAAGGTTTCTGTATGCTATTGAAGTTAAGTAGTTATCAACTTACAATTGGATGTTATAACTATAAGGTATTTTATGTAAGTGAGGGTAACCGCAACATAGTACTGGAATTCCAAGCCAGAGCAATCAGGCGAGAAGAAGAAATAGGAGGCATCCAAAAAAATGAAAGAAGTGAAATAAATTGTTCCCATTTGCAGATGACAAAGTGTTCCTTGTAGAAAACCCTAAAGACTCCACCAAAAACTCTTACACCTAAAAATGCATTCAGTGTATCTGCAGGATACAAAGTAAACGTACAGAAATCAATTGTCTACCTATATGTTAACAGTGAAACATCTGACAAAGAAATAAAGAAAACAGTCCCATTCACAATAGCATCAATAACAAGGAAATACTTAAGAATAAATTTAACCAAGGAAGTGAAATATCTCTCCACTGAAAACTATAAGCCACTGATGAAAGAAGTTGAAGAAGACACAGATAAATGGAAAGACATCCTGTGTTCATAGATCAGAAGAATTAATATTGTTTAAATGCCCAAGTTTCCCAAAGCTGTCAATAGAGTCAATGCAATCCCTTTCAAAATTCCAATGGCATATTTCACAAAAATAGAAAAACAATCCTAAAATTTGTTTGGAACCACAAAAGACCTTGAGCAACCAAAGCAATCATGAGAAAGAAGAACAAAGCTGGAGGCATCACATGTCCTGATTTCAAACTATATTACAAAGCTATAGTAATCAAAATAGTATACTGGCTTAAAAACACATAGACCAATGGAACAGAACAGAGAGCCCAGAAATAAGGCCCTGCATTAACAGTCAACCAATATTAGACAAGGGAGGCAACTGCCCTCAATGGGGAAAGAATAGTCTCTTCCATAAATGGTGCTGGGAAAACTGGATAATCACATGCAGAAGAATGAAGCTGGACCCCTGTCTTATATCACCCACAAAAAATAACTTGAAATGGATTAAAGACCTGATTGTAAGGCCTGAAACTTTAAAACTCCTAGAAGGAAACAAGTGAAAATGCTCCTTGACTTGGTCTTGGCAGCAAGTTTTTAGATATGGCAACAAAAGCACAAGCAACAAAACCAAAAATCAGCAAGTGGAGCTACACCGACAAAAAAGCTTCAGCACAGAAAAAGAAAGAATCAACAAAATGAAAAGAAGACCTACATAATGGGATAAAATATTTGTAAACCATATGTTTGATAAGGGATTAATATCCAAAATATATAAGGAACTCAGGCAACTCAGGAGTAAAAGAACAAGCCAATTAAAAAACTGGTCAAGGCAGATGAATGGATAAAGAAGATGTGGCACATATATACAATGGAATATTACTCAGCCATAAAAAGGAACAAAATTGAGTTATTTTTTGTGAGGTGGATGGACCTAGAGTCTGTCATACAGAGTGAAGTAAGTCAGAAAGAGAAAAACAAATACCGTATGCTAACACATATATATGGAATCTAAAAAAAAAGGTTCTGAAGAACCTAGGGGCAGGACAGGAATAAAGATGCAGACGTAGAGAATGGACTTGAGGACACGGGGAGGGGGAAGGGTAAGCTGGGATGAAATGAGAGAGTGGCATGGACATATATGCACCACCAAATGTAAAATAGATAGCTGGTGGGAAGCAGCCGCATAGCACAGGGAGATCAGCTCGGGGCTTTGTGTCCACCTAGAGGGGTGGGATAGGGAGGGTGGGAGGAGACACAAGAGGGAAGAGATATGGGGACATATGTATTTGTGTAGCTGATTCACTTTGTTATACAGCAGAAGCTAACACACCACTGTAAAGCAATTATACTCCAATAAAGACATTAAAAAAAACAAAAAGAAAAACAAGTCAAGGACTTGAATAGACATTTTCCCAAAAAAGACATTCAGATGGCCAACAGGTACATGAAAACATGCTCAATATCACTAATTATCAGGGAAATGCAAGTCAAAACCACAATGAGATATCACCTCACACCTGCTATTATCAAAAAGGCAAGAGAAGGAAAGTGTTGTCAAGGATGTGAAGAAAAGGAAACCCTTGTGCACTGTTGGTGGGAATGCCCCTATGGAAAACACTATTGAGGTTCCTCAAAAAATTAAAAGTAGAGCTATCATGTGATCCAGCAGTCCCACTTCTTGGTATTTATCTGAAGGACACAAAAATTATACCTGTATCCCCATGTTCATTGCAGCATTATTTATATGGTCAAGATACAGAAACAACCTAATTATCCACTGATGGATGAATCGATAAAGAAAACATGGTATATGTACACAATGGAATATTACTCAGCCACAGAAAGAAGAAAATCCTGCTGTTTGTGACAACATGGATGAAACTTGTGGGTTTTATGCTCAGTGAAATAAGTCAGACTGAGAAAGACAAATATTGTATGATTTACATGCAGAATCTAAAAACATTGAACTCCTAGGAACAGATTAGATTGGTGGTTGCCAGGGGTGGAGCTGGTGGAAATGGGTGGAAGTGGTTAAAATGTACCAACTTCTAGTTATTAAATGAATAAGATCTGGGGATGTAGTGTACAGCAGGGTGACTACAGTTAACAATACTGTATTGTATACTTAAAAGTTGCTAAGAGAATAGATCTTTAAAGTTCTCATCAAAACCCCCCCCAAACCAAAAAAGACCCCAAAACCTAAACAGAAAACCCAAAAGGTAACTACATGAGGTGACGGATATAACTAACCTTACTGTGGTAATCATTCTGCAATATATATGTATATCAATTAATGACACTGTACACCTTAAACTTATACAATGTCATGTGCCAATTTTATCGAAATAAAGTTGGGAAGAAATAGAATTATGTGTGCAAAAGATATTTATGAGGCATGCCCCTTTTTTTTTAGCAGAAGAAAACGCTGTGTGCTGATTAGGAGAGGGTTGGCCAACATCTGAGTTAACCATTTACAGTTCTGTTATTTTATGAGATATCAGACTTGGTCACGTGGATTCGTAGTGTTTGGCTGAATTTTCAGGTTCGATGCTGAAAAACAGCTTGCTTAGCTAATGTAGGAAAAAAAATGCTAAAACCTGGAATAAAATATTTTAAAAAGGTAATGCTTTAAGAACATCTGTGAGAAGCAGGACAGAAGTGCATATTGTGAATTTTATTATCATAAAATTAAAAAAAGGCAGGATGACCTGTTTGTATATTGTGCATCTCCTCAGTGAGTTTGTGTGTAAGCAACAGCGGAGATTAAAATGGGTGGTGCGAGCGTGGCGTTCATCCATGGGGACAGGTTCTCCCTCAGTAGTGTGGGGTTGAAGATGGAGATCAGAGGTGCTGGGGAATGTCTTAGACTATCCAGTATGACGGCGGCAGTTCATTGCACACAGATGGGCAGGATGTGTGTGAGCCGGAGGAGAGGAGGGAGATGCTTGTGTAAGGAGGTGGACGAGAAGTATGTGTGGGGAGGTGACCCGGAAAGATGGCTTACTGGAGCAAAGGACACATGCATAATGACTTATCTCACAGTTCACCTACCTCTTTGAAGCTTATCCTCCTGTCCTTCCTGGGTTGAAGTTACCACCTCCTACCCTTCACCTTTGCAGGTTTATCACAGAGTCTGTTACATTACTTATAGGTCTGCCTCGCTCCCGCAGCTGGGAAATTCCTTGAAGGTAGCCACCCTTTTCTTATTCTTTTCCTGTTGTTTCCAGAACGGACTGCTTTCTTGGTGCTTGGGGCCTCTGAGTAATACATAACCACTTCTGGGATAAATGAATAACTATTTTACGCTGTAAAATAACAACTGGGTCACATAGGTAGGGCAGACCCCATCAAAGAGAAAAGTAGAGCCTTAGACAGAAAAGTCACCCAAGAGTCACGGTCCGTGGAAAGACGTGGGCAGCAGAGCGCAGGGTGAATTGTATTTTTGGCCTGGTCACGTACCTTATAGGCTTTGTGACTTCAGGTGGTGTGAATGAATTAATTCCTCTTCGGAAAATTAGGGAGTCTTCACTGAGAAGAAATACTGAGTATTTTATTTGAAAGTGAGTATCAAAATAAATGCTCATAAAATTGTAACAATTGTTAAAATGATGTTTGATATATACTGATTTGGAGAATAAAAAAATAAGTGCAGTGACTCAGAGAGAAACACGCCTCTCGTATAAAGAGATAATGCAGTGTTCGTCGTGAAATGTTTCTTTTACACCAGTTTCACGCTTGCACTGAAATAGGGCAGAGGGGCAGGCCGTAGGGCACAGCTGGAGGCCCCTGAACTTTGGGGAGACAGACCTGGGTTCCAGTCTGCCGTTTAGCCGTGCGTCTGTGTGAGTGACTCACGTGCTTTGAGGTTTCCTTTCACAGAATTTATGTATATATAGTAACGTCTGAATTTCAGGGCTTCTGTAAGGCTCCTGGGTGGAGTGTGCATCACGTACAAAGGACTCAGTGACCGGCAGATCTGCTTTCTACTCCGTCCTGTGCAGTCTGCCGCACTAGGGCTTTCCCTGGGGGCGTCTCACCTTCTCCAGGCCCCCTGGTCCGTGTTGCTGTGGGGGGGTGAGTTGACTGGCCCCGGTTCACGGAGGTGTGGGTGAAAGTGCCGTGGTAACTTCCCCAGACCCCTGCGTGGTGATGGAGGTGTGCGTGCTGAGCGCTGGACACTAGGCGTCTCTCCCGCGCTGGCTTTCAGCCCGGACTCAACAGGCTGCTTTGGGCTGCGACCTGCACTTGATGTCTGATTCTTCTGAGTCTGTCCCCTGCACTGAAACGTTCTTCTCTGATGTCTGTGCCCGCCTCCCACTGACCCGTGACTCTGCTCCAACCTCCTTCCTGCCTCAACCCCCCGGTTCTCTCCAGGTCACTGCTTTCCAGGTTCCCACACTTTTGCTCTTCTTTTCTAAGAAGCGTCCTGCACTGTCTCGTTCCTTGATGTCCACCCAGTCCTCTTAACCCGCTCCATCCAAAATATCTCGTAGGATGCACATTGAGTTGCTGATTCATTCACTGAGCGAACATTTCTCGAGTTTGTGTTCTGTGTATGGCTTAGGCTCATTCTGACGCTTTGGTGGGAAAACACAAGGTTTTATTAATAAAACACAAGTTTTTATTCCTGGTGCGTTTAGAAGACTCTGGAGAAAATGGAAATTCCCCAGGACATAGTAAAGTATCTCTTTACCCACCAGAGTGTGTATGCTGGACAATTAAAAGAATATGCATTCTCTGCCTTCGGAAAGGATAACTGCATTCTGTGTTGCTAATGCTCTGGGGAGTGGGGACACAATTGACATCTATTGAGAGAGAAAAAGAAGGAGAATGAGGACTTTCGTGTGGGAGAATGGGAGGGTGGCCAGAGCAGCAAGAGACAACTGCAGGAGAACAGAAGTCAGCAAAGGATGGGCTTGGCTAGGCAGTGCCGGGTCCTTCCCCCGAGGGATCCGTCACCGGGAATGGACATCCCATGCGTGAGTCCAAGACCTGTGGCTCTGGGATGACCTGGCTGGGCAGCTGTCAGGGAAGGGGTCACTGTAGTAACTAAATGGAGGCATTATTGTGCTTCATCCCAAGCCCTCTACAGCTAATGACCACAACTAAGATGGTGACTGCATGTTGGAGCTTCATCGCCCTGTGTACACCTAGAGATACTTTGAGCCAATTACTCCATCATCTGTTTAGCGGGGAGTCAGTGTTATGCCCCACGCCTTGAGTGTGACACATATTTTGACTAACCTCTACACATGCTTCTCTCTACAACACCAGGGGAGATAGGAAGGTCGTGTGACCCCTCGACTTATGGGATGAACAGCGACAAGAGCTTCTGTTTTGCCGGGAGCAGACAGCACAGTATCATGTGTGAGCTGTGTGCTCGGCACTGTGGAATAAAAGGAGAGGAATAAGACTTGACCCTTCTGTTTGACTCCTGTTTATGGGGCAGAAGAAATAGGGTGGGTTCACAGTGCAGTGTCAGGTCAGGGAGTGGATGCACTGCTTGAGACAATCGTTGCGACTAAGATTTTGCAGGTCTCTTCCCTCTTCAGATAGGGCTCAACTCTGTTTTAATACATTTTTGACCTGTCTGAGCTCTTCGGATATGTGTGAAACAAAAAGGTCATTTTCTAAATTTCTTGGAAAAGTCAAATATCCTCTGTAAAGTCTTTTGTTGATATCATATGATATTACACAGAGGGAGAATTATGGGCTGCTAGCTTGATGGGTTTCTAGTTGAACACTTGCACCCAGAAGGTATTAATCTGATGACAGCTTTCTGCTGGTAAGTATCCTGGCTTTATCCTGGATCATATTCTGTTGGATACATTCATCAGGGATTTGGATAAAGATATGCGGGACACACTTATCATGATGCAGAGTTAAGAGGCTTAATAAAGAAACGAAATGACAGAATCAGATGATGAAAGAGGTCTTAATATGACAGAGAGATGAAGCAAACTTTTACAGAAGTTTGATAGGAATAAACACCAAGCGCTATATGATTTTTTTTTTTGCTTTAGTATTGTTGAATCTTAACTTTAGAAGCATAATAAAACAAAAACAAGCAAAAAAAATACCAGGACATAATAGTTCAAACACATATATTTATGAACACATATAACTGTACTATTAAAACACATATAATTGTCTAATTATATTAATATTATAGTTCAAAACACAACATTTTGCAGAGGGACATGGCTAAATAGATGAGACACTGATTCTCCTTTGTGTGTTCTAGCTCACCAGTCATTCAAATAGCAACGGCCTGAATCTTGGAGGACTATTGGATTTTGTCCTCTTTGAGAATTGTGTTTTGGTGACGACAGCCTCAAAACCAGCCTTATTTGTTCTGAAAATAGCTGGCCAGGGAAGCCTGCATGAGTAAGAATATCTTAAACTTCCCTGCTTCCAGCCTGGAGTAGCTTGTCTGCAGCAGCATGACAGTTGCAAATGTCAGTCTTGTCATTCACGAGGACAGTCACACACTTGTAAACATCACCAAACAAAATTGCCCTGCCCCTGCCATTGACTTTCTTTCTCTCTTTGTGAATCAAAGTAACTTGAACATTGAATCCATCTGCAGTTAGGTAACACTTTTGGAACCACTTGCCTGAGAGGATGCAATGATACATTTCTTCCACTGTGCAGTAGTTTCTCAAATCCACTGGAGACTGTAGGTTCTGCATGTAAACTCTCCACAGGAACATTTTAAAAATACCTGTATCTGAGAAGTGTGTATCTGCCCCAGTTACTGAAATCATGCTGGTTACGAGTTTTGTAGAAATTAGAGCATGGGTCATGTTTTGGTGTTTGTTTCTTTGTTCTTTTTAATTGAAGTGTGGTTGATTTGCAATATGGTATTAGTTTCAGGTGTACAACATAGTGATTCAACATTTTTATAGATTATACTCCATTTAAAGTTATCACAGAATAATCATTATATTTCCCTGTGCTGTACAATATATTTTTGCTGCTTATTTATCTTGTACATAGTAGTTTGTATCTCTTAATCTCCTTCCTCTACATTGTCCCTTCCCCCTTCTCTCTCGCCGCTGGTAACCACTAGTTTGTTCTCTACATCTATGAGTCTGCTTCTGTTTCGTTATATTCACAGGTTTGTTGTATTTTTTAGATTCCACATATAAGTGATAACAGAGTATTTGTCTTTCTCTGTCTCAGTTACTTTACTAAGCATAATATCTTTAGGTCCGACCACGTTGTTGCAAACGGCATTATTTCATTCTCTTTTTTGGCTGAGTAGCATTCCATCGTGTATATATATATATATATATATGTGTGTGTGTGTGTGTGTATATATGTATTGTGTGTATATGTGTGTGTATATATATGTGTGTGTGTGTACGTGTGTATATATATATGTGTGTGTGTATATATATGTCTGTGTGTGTATATGTATGTGTGTATATATATGTATGTATGTGTGTATATGTGTGTGTATGTGTATATATATGTATGTATGTGTGTATATATGTGTGTGTGTATATATATGAATATATGTATATATGTATGTGTGTATATATGTCTGTATGTGTGTATATATGTATGTATATATGTGTGTGTATATATATGTATGTGTGTGTGTATATATATATGTATATATGTGTGTGTGTGTATATGTGTGTGTGTGTGTGTGTTTGTGTGTATGTACACCACATCTTCCTTATCCATTCATCTGTTGATGGACACTTAGGTTGCTTCCATATCTTGGTTATAGTAAATAGTGCTGCAATGAACATGAGGGTGCCTATATCTTTTGAGTTAGTGTTTTCCTTTATTTCATTTCCACTCAGACAGTGGTAGTTCTATTTTTAGTTTCTTGAGGAACCTCCACACTGTCTTCCATGGTGGCTGTATCAGTTTACCTTCCCACCAGTAGTATATGAGGGTTTCCTTTCCTCCACACCCTCTCCAACTTTTGCTATTTGTGTTCTTTTGAGGATGGTCTTTCTGACAGGTGTGAGGTGTTATCTCACTGTGGTTTTGATTTGCATTTCCCTGATGAGTAGTGATGTTGAGCATCTGTATATTTTGTTTGGAAAAATGTTTATTCAAGTCTTCTGCCCATTTTTTAATCAGGTTTTTTTTTGATATTGAGCTGTATTGGATGTTTATATATTTTGGATGTTAACCTCTGTTGAATGGGAGAAAATATTTGCAGTTTTGGAAGTGTCGATTATGATGAGAGGTTCCCCTGAGTCATCCTCATTTCCTCATAGTCACTCCATGAGACACACACAGCTTCTTATACTTACACTTTCACAGTCTCTACACTGGCAACCTGGTTGCTGAACTCCTCGGTGGTCACCTTGCTCAGACCCAGACCCACCTCTTCACCAGTTTCCGGGACAGATCCTGGCTTAGCTGCTGCTGAGCTGAGCCGTGCTGGGCTTGGCGGAGGCCATGGGACAGGTGGGGCACAAGGCGGTGGGAATGGAGGTCACTTATTTTAAGAATAAAAATTTTCATGAATTGCAACAAAATAAAACAAAAAACAAGCTAATGTTTAACTACAAAATGAGAGAGCAATAATATTTGCGAAAATGTTTCACAGGTTATCAAGAAGAATCTTCTCAACAAATCGACTGTGTAATGTGGCTGCAGACCCACCTGTGTGTCCCGTGGTTTTAATGGAAGTGGATCAGAGTGAGGGAGTTGGAATCCATATCCTGTGAGTCTATCAGTTCATGCCTTTCAGTTTTTTGATTTTAGTTTTCAGCAATACAACCTTCTTTTAAAAATAACATTTATTATTTGCTTTTATTAAAAAGTAGTATATTTTCACTGCAGAAAATCTGGAAAGTACAGAAAAATACATCAAGTAAAAGTCATCTATGATCCCATCGGCTGGAAGGAGCTACAGTTAATATTTCATCATATATTCTTCCTGGTTTATGAACATACACAGATAATGTATACACAAATGATCTCATGACATGATTTTTGGTAATCTCCTTTTCCTTCTACTGGACAACATAGTAAACATTTGAATGCCATTCAGTTACTTCTTCAACGTACTTTCTAATTTTATCATGTAGGTATACTATACATACTCTAATTTTTGAAAACTGTAAGTAATGCTGTGATGAACATTATGACAGACAAATATTTGTTCGTATACCTGATCATTTCCTTCAAGAAAACTCTTAGAAGTGTAAATACCAGATAACAAGGGTTTTGCTATCATTCTTTAAGAGGTACACGGACAAATGAAGTGTGTTCAGAAGAGAGTGACTATTTCTTGAAGGGACTAGAAACAATGCCATTTGAGAACAGTTGCAAGAGAATAATTGAAAATCATTGCAAGAGGAAAAAAAATGGGGATTCAAAGCTTCACATATTTCAGGGTCTGTCACAAAGAGAAGAGGAATTATATGACTCAAAAGTATAACAGTACCAACAGCTTGAAGCTAGAGGGAGACAGATAGTCTGATGCAGCGTGCATGCTCGTTCCTGCCAGAGCTGCTGAGACCCGGGTAAGGGCGACTCAAGAGGGAGTGCCGTGAACTTGGAGGCATCTTCATAGGCTGATGGCCACTTGGGAGACACGGGGTCGAGGGCTGAGAGTGGGGTGGACTCTTCTAACCTTCTGAGTCAATGATTTGTCCTAAGCAGAAAGTTTTCTTAAGACATACATACCTGATTAGATCATGTCAGTAGAAAATTATTTACCTAGGATTTTAGAAAAGAAATTAACAAAACAAAACAGCTGCAGAACTGGCTTGTTTCAGAATTCAGATGTATTTTCTTTCTAAAATAATTTTAGTGGAAATGTTTCTTATAAAGGAATTGATGGTAATTTCCATCATCACTGTGTTCATTATCACCTGGATTTTTAAAAATTTATAATACATATGTGTATATGTGTGTGTGTGTGTGTGTGTGTGTGTATGATATGTAATAGGATGCCCAGCTGACTGTACCATTTATGGTGGTTCTTCCCCTTTATTCTAGGGAGGGAACTGTCAGAAAGTCATGTTGTCACCCTTTGCAGGTGTGAAGGCATCTTCCTCCACGGAGAGCCTTCCTGGGGGCAGTTGGTGCTGAGGGTAGAGCCTGACACAGAGTAGGTCGTCAATGAGTGTTTGGAAAGTGAGTGAAAGAGTGAATGAATAGTGTAATGCCTTCCGGAGATTGGAGAGGGTCCTTCTGATTTCTAAGTAGAGAGGTATACTCAGACTCTGGGTTCCCAGGTGAAAAGGGAGCGGCTTCCTGGTGTCTGGGGATGTGGATGTCTTAGAAGGGCAGAGGGGTGGTGGCTCAAGGTCTATAGGAGGCCTCAGCCTCAGTCTAGCACTCCTGCGTTTGCCCCCTTGGGGCAAGCTGAGGTTGGCAACAGTGGGAGTCCAGGCAGTGGATAGGCTGTCCTGGCTCGTTCTAATTTGGAGGGAGTTGGGTTATCCTCCTTAAGAGCCACCTGGGTCTGTGCGGGAACTGAACATGTATCAGCTCAGCTGACCAGCATCAAAGTCAGACTCAGTAGCAACACCATCCATGGAACTGGGACCAGGGGTGTTGGCCACCACGTGCCAGGAGGCAGAATGGGCTAATGGGATTGTCCAAAGAATACAGATTCTGTTTAGTTAGGTGTAGAAGGTGGGCTGCCATTCTCACATTTGGACGGAGAAGGCTGTTAAGTTTTGGGCAATTTTGGGAGGCTGTTACCTCCAAAGAAAGGTCCGGGAGACTGTAAACTGACCGAGGGCAGGGGCTCCTGCAAGTCGTGTATACTGATGTGTCCCAAGCGCTCCACTTGCCTATGGAGATGTGAGTATGTGTACCTAAGAGATGACATTTTAATTCTGAAACAGGAATTCTTTTCAGCTGGCCTCAGTTCCGCAGCTCTCCAGGCATGATTTTGTCAATGTCGTCACCGTTAGCAGTGAGTAGGTTATAATACTGATTTCTCTTGCAAACTAAAGTTTTGTCGCCTGTGTTGTGAAAGCCAAAATTAGATGGAGCAAGGATCAATAAAGTTTCCAGCGAATACACTATAGTACAAATGGAATTAATAATAAGAAATGAGCTGACTTCTTCTGACAAATGCTGTTGCAAAAAACCTCAGGCTGTCATTTGAAACTGATATTGTAGGGAAACTCTAGTTATAGTGTGAACTTTAATATATAAATCTTCTGTGGCACAGGTGTTCATGATTTCCAAAGGTGCTGGGTATTATGACGTGAAGCATATTTCTGGGCATTTCTGACTCATTTACTGATTCAGATATCTGTTTCTTTTTTAAAATTTTCCTGGAACTCACACATGTGACTAAGAAGGATGTTTATTTTAGAATTCTAGAATTCTCATTTTTACTTCAAAGGTTAACCATAATTAGGTAGGTTTTTTCCTCTCTTTTTTCTTCTCGTAGAAAGCCTTCAAGATTAAACACATCACCTGCAAACTGAGATTATTCCATTTGAAGACATTTGGTAAAAATAAATATATTTTGGGGCTATATTTGCTACAGATGCATACAGACAGCAGCCAATAGGGGAGTTAAAGCTTCATTCTTCAGAAGTGTGCCCGCTTGTATTATCATGTGCACCGTTGGACAGTAGCTCCCTGAGGAGCATAGGAGATGGAAATGTTCCTTGAAGATCAGAATTTATTGAACTAGAAGTTTTATAAAGCAGGTGAGAAAAATGCATAGGGATGTTACATGTTTTTGACCAAAAAATCAGAGAAAGATGATAAGACATCAAGATTGTAAGCTGAGGAATCAGGAAAGCTAAGAATGCTTTTTACCTCTCGTGATTCCAGATGGTTTGTGGATGTGACTTGAGTGTGTTCTAAGGGGCCGAGGCACTGATATACAAGGAGGAGCTGTTTCTGTTTGGTGGGGACACTGTGAAGTTTTTCACACCTAGCAAGAGATGGATTGTGAAGTCCACGCTCTTAAGAAAGCTACTTTTTTGAGATTAGACTTAAAAAACATTTGGCTGAGTTCACATGTTCATAGGCCAGAGAATCATTTGGATCAAGGACTTTTTCATGCACTTTAAGTCCAAGGATGCATCCAGCATTAGCAAATACTCACGTTGTCTGAGAGTTAATGCCCAAGCAAGGGTGCGTGCGAACAACTCCGTGCGTGGTGTCCTTCCTGGTAGCACGACAATCAGATGAGCCCCGTCACCTGGACCCTGGCAAGGAGCTTCCATTTGATGTGTTTATGAATGTAAGTGAAGATGAATGACAAAGATTTTGGATGGGGAATTTTTAAGCTAGTAGGAAACTGACATTGTTCTTGTGTCGGTTACTGTCTTCAGCCTGAGCTGTCTTTTTCCCCCAGCATTAGAGACCTATTTATTTACTTATTTCCCAGCTTTATTGAGATATAATTGACATGCAGCATTTTATAACTTTAAGGTATACAATGTGATAAGTTGATACACTTATATATTGTGAAATGATCACTATGGGAGGGTTAGTTAACATCTCCATAACTCACATAATTATTATTATTATTTTTCATGGTGAGAACTTTTAAGATCTACTCTCTTAGCCCCCGTCAAGTAGATAATGCAGTATTATTGATTAGAGGCACCATGTGGTACATCAGATCCCCAGAACTCATTCATCTTATAACTGGAAGTTCATAACCTTTGACCAGCCTCTCCCCATTTCTTCTACCCCCAGCCCCTGGTTACCATCACTCTATTCTCCGTTTCTATGAGTTCTGCTTGTTTAGATTCCACATACAACTGAGATCGTTCAGTATTTGTCTTTTTCTGCCTGACTTATTCCACTCAGCATAATGCCCTCAAGATCCGCCTGTGTTGCCACAAATGGCAGGATTTCCTTCTTTCTCATGGCTGGATAATATTTCATTGTATATGGTATATATATATAGAGAGAGAGAAATGGGATTGCTGGATCATACAGTAGTTCTATTTTTAATTTTTTTGAGGAACCTCCATATTGTTCTCCACAGTGACCGCACCAATCTACATTCCCACCAGCAGTGCACAAGGGTTCCCTTTTCTCCACGCCCTCACCAGCATTTGTTATTTGTTGTTGTTTTGATAACAGCCATTCTGACAGGTGGGAGGTGATGTCTCATTGTGGTTTCGATTTGCATTTTCTTAGTGATGAGTGAGGTTGAGCATGCTTTCATGTACCTGTTGGCCATCTGAATGTCTCTTTTAGGAAAACATCTATTCAAGTCCTCGGCCCATTTTTAAATTAGCTTGTCCTTTTGCTCCTGAGTTAAACGAGTTCCTTATACATTTTAGATATTAATCCCTGATCAGATATATGGTTTGCAAATATTTTCTCCCATTCCACAGGTTTCCTTTTCATCTGTCGGTTGTTTCTTTTTCTGTGAAGAAGCTTTTTTGTTGATGTAGTTCTACTTGTTGATGTTTGATTTTGTTGCCTGTGCTTTTGGTGTTCTATCCAAAAAAAGTCAAGAAAGATTTGTTTTCCTATGCTTTCTTCTAGGAGTTTTACAGTTTCAGGTTCTTCATTTAAAGTCTTTAATCCATTTCAAGTTATTTTTTGGGGGTGACGTAAGATGGGGTCCAGCTTCATTCTTTTGCATGCGATTATCCAGCTTTCCCAAGACCATTTATTGAAGAGACTACTCTTTCCCCATTGAGTATTCTTGGCTTCTGCATCAACTATTAGTTGACTGTAAATACAGGGGTTAGTCTGCAGCATAGTTTGTAATTAGGACATGTGGTACCTCCAGCTTTGTTCTCAAGATTGCTTTGTCTATTCAGGGTCTTTTGTGGTTCCATGTGAATTTTAGGATTGCTTTTTTTCCGTTTCTGTGAGAAATGCCATGGAATTTTGCTAGGGATTGCATTGTCTCTGTACATGGCTTCGGATAGTATGGCTATTTTAACAATATTAATTCTCCTGATCCATGAACACAAGATATCTTCCCATTTATTTGAGACTCCTTTAATTTTGTTTGTTTCAAGAATTTTTACACTAATGGAAAATTCATAATGACCCTTGGACAATTACTAAATCTTCTACCTAAGTTGTGAGGTTTTTTGGTGCATTTCAAATCGTTTTTCTATTTTACCTGGGGACACCTGGAATCAGCACGACTTACCTCTGCTGTTACCTCTGTACACAGCATGTAATACCCCTCTGTGTTTCATGACTTTGCTCAGTTGTTCATTTCTCTTTATAGTTCTTCTTCTTATAATTACTCCACTGTGCATGTCTTCCCACATGTGGGAGGGATATAGATGAGGGTCCAATTTGTGCCTCTGAGCCCCGGCTTCCAGAATGCCCATGGGTGAGTGGCTACCAGCCCCGTCAGCCAGGGAGGTAATGGGCCTCCACCGCAAGGGCTCTAGTGGTTGACCAGTGACCCAAGATGGCGTGTCACTGGTCAAGAGTCTTTTACTCTCTGCACAAACTCAGGTTTCATTTTGATTTTTAAATTCCTGAAAACACTGACTTTTTGCTGAATATAAAAATAATTCATTGTCATGGTAGAAATACTGGAAAAGGAAAAAAAAATTTTAAAGAAAATAAAAACCACCCAAGACTACAAAGGGATAACCATTGTTAATATTCTAATAACAATTTCTTTCCAACTTTCTTCTCTGGGAAAAGGTCTTCCCCCCAGATTTTGAGGAGTCCTCCCTACAAAAACCATATTGTACTTGGTTTTTAGTGTTCATACAAGATTTTCCCACTTAGTATATCATGAACATTTTTGTAATATCATGAATTTGCCCTTGGAAACAGGAATTCTTAACGGATGCATAATATTTGAACCTATAGATACGCTATAATTCATATGATGATTTCCCTATGGCTGGGTATTTTAGTTACTGGCAGCAGTGACTATTTCACGTAGCCCAGCAGTTCTCATCCTTGCACCATCAGTGCATCTCTGATGAGTTTTTAACATTTTATTATGCAAAGTGTCAAATAGATACAACAGAGGGGAGAATATTTTACTACAGGAATCTTCTTCTCCCATCACCAGCTTCAGCAATTAAAAACTCATGGCCCATCCTGTTTTATTTGCACGCTCTCGTCCCTGGGTTGTTTTGAAACAAATCCCAGACATCATTAACACGCCAGGAGGTGCTGCTGAAAAGTAAGGACTCTTTAAAAATTGTGGCAACTGTACCATATCACACCTAAAAAAATTAGCCATAGTTCCTCAGTATGTGATACTTCTTTTAGAAAGTAGATTTTTAGAGGCGAATGTTCACTGCTTGAACAATATGGATCTTGATAAATATTACTTTCTAGAAACGTTTTAAACTTTGTACTTCCACCTCAATATATGGGGATTTCTGTCTGGCATCTAGAATCACACTGAGCTGTCATGGTTTTTTTTTTTTATTTATTTTTTTTATTTTTTATTTTAACATCTTTATTGGAGTATAATTGCTTTACAATGGTATGTTAGTTTCAGCTTCACAACAAAATGAATCAGTTATATATATACATATGTTCCCATATCTCCTCCCGC
This sequence comes from Lagenorhynchus albirostris, assembly GCF_949774975.1. NCBI lineage: Eukaryota > Metazoa > Chordata > Mammalia > Artiodactyla > Delphinidae > Lagenorhynchus > Lagenorhynchus albirostris. Next base: position 111,929,000 of record NC_083101.1, on the reverse strand, counting down.
TTGCGTCTCCCTCCCTCCCACCCTCCCTATCCCACCCCTCCAGGCGGTCACAAAGCACTGAGCTGATCTCCCTGTGCTATGCGGCTGCTTCCCACTAGCTATCTACCTTACGTTTGGTAGTGTATATATGTCCATGCCTCTTTCTCGCTTTGTCACCGTTTACCCTTCCCCCTCCCCATAGCCTCAAGTCCATTCTCTAGTAAGTCTGTGTCTTTATTCCTGTTTCACCCCTAGGTTTTTCATAACATTTTTTTTTCTTAAATTCCATATATATGTGTTAGCATACGGTATTTGTCTCTCTCTTTCTGACTTACTTCACTCTGTATGACAGACTCTAGGTCTATCCACCTCATTACAAATAGCTCAATTTCGTTTCTTTTTATGGCTGAGTAATATTCCATTGTATATATGTGCCACATCTTCTTTATCCATTCATCTGATGATGGACACTTAGGTTGTTTCCATCTCTGGGCTATTGTAAATAGAGCTGCAATGAACATTTTGGTACATGACTCTTTTTGAATTATGGTTTTAAAATAGGGAACAATTTGAAGGGCATATAATGGGTGGGCAGTAGAAAGAAGTGGTTGAACACCCAGCCTCTGGAGCATACAAGCTGCGGCATAGCTCTGGGTTCTACACTTACCATTAATTTATCTTTGATTGTGCAATGTCATCTTCAGCAACAGCAATTACTCTTGGGTTCACATGCGTCTTGTTCACTACACATCTGTTTTTACTTATTTTTTCATTGTCTTGATCATTTTTACTTTGAAAATTTTATATAGATATTTAGTTAGAGATGTCAGGGAAAACACAGGTGCTATTTTATCATGAAACAGGTAATTCAACTAATCATTAAAATTTCTCCCAATATTTGCCTATTTTAAATGATGTTGCAGTGAACATATTCTGTGACTGTTTTCCCTCCATTTTGATTATTTCTTAAGGATAATTTTCTACAGGTGGGATTACAAGGTCAAAGGACATGCTGCTTAGTTCTTTTTTTGGGGGGGGGGCTCCTAATAGCTTTTTCTAACCTGTTTTCCAAAATGTTTATATCAACTTGCAGTGCCTTCAGCCGCTGTGAACTTAGCAGCTTTACTTCACCTTTGGAAGTACTGGTTGTCATTTGGAAAAGAATTGTCTTTTTGCTCCACAACCTAAATGATACCTCAAATTGTTCGATTACTAGCAGCATGGAATATTTTCCTCGTACGTTTATTTATAAATTAATTTCATCTTGCCTTCTGAGAAAGAATAAATGAAAATAAAAGAGAAATCTAGGCTGAAAATGTAAAGAGAGAAGAGATCAAATGGAAATTCTCAGGCTGCTGAATTGTGCTTTGAGTAATAACGACGAACTCTGGGTTTGAGAAATTAATTTGTAAGCTGTGAGAAAAATTGTGAGATCTGTGATAGGAGGCATGCAACCTCCATGGTGGTAGAATTCACTGCATTTAAAGAATCCAGAGACTGGAGGGCTTCATGCAGGAGGGGGCTGAGCACAGAGAAGCTAGCCCTGGGGAAGTTGTAGCAGGCGGCTGTACCGGACCTCTGGGTCCTCCCCTGCGTGGCTTCCATCAGGTCTGCAGTTTCCTCCTCTGGCCCTGGTTGCAGCCTCTAATTCGACCCTTGTTTCACCCGTCACATGCAACTCATTCCTTCTCAGCTGCTTCCAGGGTGACGTTTCTAAAACACAAATATATACATTGTCGAATGGATCTGCTGACTTAGGGTTTTGGAATCTTCTGGGCTGCGCCTGACGAGGAGATCTGTGAGCTGACACGAGCTTCTGAAATGTATGTGGAAACGTGTCTGCACATTGATGGTTGGCTATAAGCCACCTTCTCCCGAGAATTTACGGCTCACCTGAGATCTTGGGGTCAAGTCCACCTCGTTTTTTTCTCAGAGTGACAGATTGCCTTGACAGAGATTTTTAACAGCTATTTGTCCTGTAAATCTTTGGTAAGAATGGTCCCACCTGTTTTACTACCTGAACGTGATTCAGAAACTGCAGAGTGTAAAAAGGCAGTATTTGTTAACAATTTTAGGGCCCCGTTTTTAATCATCTAAGTATTTATTGGCAATACACTCTATGTTTGGTACAGGGTTAGGAGTTTCTGGAATTTGGGGTGAACTAGATATAACATTGCCTTTATCCTTGTTGGAAAGGCCAAGGATACGTTTAATGAAATTAAATAAAATATGGTTTCATAATAGCATAAAATAATGTAATAATGATAAAAAATCAGAAATAATCATAATAATAGCTAACACTGAATACTTGCTATATGCCACAAACTGTGCTAAACAGTTTACATGAATTATTTTAACCAACACATTTAATTTTTACAACTACCCTATGAGGTACGTGATTAAACGTCATAAGTCATGTATAGAGTCAGATGTGGTCAACCGCTAATTTGATTAAGTCCATTTGATTCTAAGTCCATAAAATCACTTCCAGAATTATCATAAACGACTTTGAGATGGGAGAGAATTTGAAACTCTCCTTGAAGGCTGGGTGGGAATTGGACAGACGAATATAAGTAAGAAGTTTAGGTGAGGGTGTCCAGAGCAGATTCCCAGAGGTAAGGATCTCAGTTAAGGTGAGCGTTGCAGGCCATAGAGAATTTGCAAAGGGTGATAAAAGAAAATCCACAAAGGTAAGCAGGCTGGGAGTAAATAATGTACATGTGCAGCTATGACTTGCAGGCAGGCTGTGATGCTCACTTCTCTCTGTGAGTTTGGAGAAACAAAGAAATGGGCGCCTGAGCTTTCCCACTTCTACCCTTAGCCTTTTCCCGGTGTGCTGTGTGCCGGGATCACTCGGCACTGCAGGTTCCGGCTGGGAACTGCCTTGCTGTATGGTCTCTGTGACGTCAGAGAAGTTCTGTACAACCTTTCTGGGGACTGTTACCTGAAAACTCTCCAGATTCTGGCGTCAGGATTTATGGTTTTGAACATTCTTCTCAAGCCATGGCAGTCATCATGGGTTCAGCTACTTTATGTTCCTGAGCCCAGGTAAGTGCTCTGTGATGGGCCAGGTGTGGGTGTGGGCTTAGGACAGGCCAACCTCAGAGACACTGCAGGTTCAGTGCCAGACACCGCAGTAAAACAAATATCGCAATAAAGCGCGTCACATGCAATTGTTGGTTTCCCAATGCATATAAAAGTCACGTTTACACTATACCGTAGTCTAAGTATGCAACAGCATTATGTCTCAAAAAACAATACATAGACCTTAATTATACTTTCTTGCTAAGCAATGCGAACCATCATCTGAGCCTTCAGCGAGTCGTAGTAGTAACATCAAAGATCACTGATCACAGATACCATAACACTTATAATAATAATGATAAAGTATGAAATATTGTAAGGATTACCAAAGTGTGACCCGGAGACAGAAAGTGAACAAGTGCTGTTGGAAAAATGGTGCAGATAGACTTGCTCAATGCAGGGTTGCCACAAACCTTCAGTTGGTAAAAAACACGGTATCTGCCAAGTGCAGTAAAGCAAAAGCACAATAAGACAAGGTCTGCCTGTAATTTCTCTGGGGAAGGAAGACTGTCTGGATTCCTGGTGTTACTCTTGATACCTCTTCTCTTTGAACTATGGGGCTTCTGAAATGGCGCTTATGGTCTTACTTTGTTACTTACCAGGCCCTATATTTCTGTGCAGCTTAGTTGCGTGGTTACAGGCACAGACCCTGGAGCTGAGTTGTCTGAGTACAAATCCCAGCTCTTTTGTGACCCAGTCTCTGTTTCTCCTTTTTCATCTTAAAATCTACCTTGAGTTCCTTGAGTAGATTATTGAGTCTCTAGGCAAATACCTCTTTCAATTTATATAAGATGTGCCCAGTCTGTTATCAGAAATGCATTATTGCTTTGTAGACCCAAGTTAAGGAAGCCACACTCTCTTCTTTCAATACTGTGGATGTGTGATGTGGACCCCGTTGACCATGATTCCCTTCCTGCCCTGGTTCCTCTTTCCCACAGCCATGTCATCAAGTGACGTGTACTCACCAAGTCCCATTTGGTTCCTTTTCCCCAAGTGTAAGGATAGTAGGTTTCTTCCATTTCAGAAATAACAGGATCTATGATTGTGAATCTGCAGTGTTTTAAGGTTTTTTTCATAAGCATAATTATATAGAAATTGCTGGGAAACCCCACAAATTCCAAAACTGTCAAAACACCACCCAGCAAAATTCAAATTTGAACCAGAAACATAATACACATGTACAAACATACACCTCCCCCCACCCCCCAGTAAATGAGGTTGGCATTAATTTTACACTTTGATATACTTGGAATTGTCATAGTGGGTTAATTTTTTAGGTTAAAAAAAAGAAATCCTGGTCTCCGAATTAAGACCAGAGGAAATCAGATAGCAACCAAAGACATGAATTATGTTAAAAATAGAAGGGCTGTTAATAGAAACATCAAATATGACCGAGTGTGAGCTGTTTTATTTCCCTGAGTATTGCAGATACATGAAGCAACTCTGATGTCTCAAGATTCAGTAGATTGAGAAGTTAGTCAAGTGGCTGGAGTTCTATTTCTTTGATGGGAAATTAGGTGAGGAGGCCCTCAGAGCAGGTTTTGCATATTTTTGAGGGAGCAGTTGAAAGATTAGTCATGAACAGCTCAGCTGGTGGAGGATGGGGGCAGAGTTAACACCCTGAACACAACACTGCGACTGGGCAGGGCTGCAGTCCTGCCCTTTCTGCACCTTGGCAGCCTGCTTGTTTGGTTTGGCTTTTTAAAAAATTAGTTAATTAATTGATTTTTGTTGGGGTAGAGTTGTTTTACAGTGTTGTGTTACGTTCTACCGTACAGCGAAGTGGAGTGGAGCCCGTGTCAGTGGTCTCCGCCAGGTATCAAATAATAGCATGTTTAGGGCTTCAATTCTACTGATTTTTCTTATGCTCAGCTTGGCTTTCACTGAGAGAAGAAACCCTTTCCTTTTACATTTTCATGTTATCGGTTCACATAATGTTTAATAAAATGTTAGTTATAACAAGGTCTAGTGACACATATAATTTTGTGAACCAATGAAATGGGTAAGCAGTGGTGGATGAAAGGAAAAGTCTAGGGGATACAGTTGGGAAACACCCATGTGTCACGGGCAGTCAGCCTGCTCTAAGAAGAAAATACAGCTCAGGTATTTGAGTGAGTAGGTAAAGCAGCAGGCAGTTAAGAGATCTCTTTTTGCATATGGAACAAAAATAAGTAATTAATCATTTGTCTTTTTTTGTTGTTTTTTTGCTGTACGCAGGCCTCTCACTTTTGTGGCCTCTCCCGTTGCAGAGCACAGGCTCCGGACGCACAGGCTCAGCGGCCATGGCTCATGGGCCCAACCGCTCCGCGGCATGTGGGATCTTCCCAGACCGGTGCACGAACCCGTGTCCCCTGCATTGGCAGGTGGACTCTCAACCACTGCGCCACCAGGGAAGCCCCAATCATTTGTCTTTAGTGTATATAATATTCAAATATGTATTAATTTACACAGATATTGTTGTACAGCAATTTTTTTCCAAAGGTTAAGTTTAATTTTGCATTAGTTTCTTCTTCCCTTAAGGGAGTCAAGTCTTCCTGCCCTTAACACCCTGCTGTATTTAGCATTTCTGCAACGATGTCTCAGCTAACTTCCCAATCTTTTTTTTTTTATTTCTTTGATTTGTCTAGGGCATGATTCGAAATCTTCCATCAAAGCCAGCTCTAGCCAAGTTCATTTTTATGATCCAGTTTTGTGAAGCACATTTGATTTTTTTTTTCATTCTTCAACAGATTTAAAACATGGTAAAGTGTTCTAGGTCGGTGATAGTCTGTGGACGCATGCAGGCCTGTCAGTGTGTTCAGAGAAAGCAATTTCTTCTTTGGTGAGAACGATGACGTCTGTACCCTACAGTCTATGAACAGCATTCTAACGGCAGCTCAACGTTTAGCAAAAGGTTTCAGCTTTGCCCCAGCTTTGTTTGTTTTTTGTTTTTTGTTTTTTTTGCGGTACACGGGCCTCTCACTGCTGTGGCCTCTCGCCGCAACGCAGCATGTGGGATCCTCCCGGACCGGGGCACGAACCCGCGTCCCTTGCATCGGCAGGCGGACTCTCAACCACTGCGCCACCAGGGAAGCCCCCTCTCCAGCTTTGTTTGTGCTCAGCTGTCTTCCAAGTTAGGCAACCATCAACAGAGTCAATGCAGAGCTTCTAACGAATGGTGATGTAAACTAGTCACTTGGCAGACTCATGGCTACTGCCTGGATGGTACCACAGACAACTCCTGAAACTTTGTGTAGGACTAATAGCCCTTAGTCTTAGGTTCAAACCAGGCAGTACTTGGCTTCTTGCAGGGGTAACCCTGGGCAGCCCAGAGGTTGTAATTTCAGAATGACCAGCTGGCTCTGTGCCATGTCAAAATGCCCAGATGAAAAAGGAAAAGCAGTGTCTGTTAGAGTACAGCGTCAGTTTCTGCTTCATGGTGCCTGTTATTTTTGTTTTCTTTTCCCCCTGGTTTTAGGAAAGAATTTCCAAAGAAAAGCCAATAATTTATGCTTTGCTGCTGACTTCAACAGTGTCCTGCATGCCTACCTATAAAACATAAAAGTGTACTTTAGAGAGAGGCTGGGGATCTCAGGCAACGGCTAGATGTCTGGGACCACGAGATGAATGAGATAAGAACACAGCCGGGGAGGAACTCAAGTTCTAATGATACAGACAAACACACCCAAAATACGTGGAGATATGTATGGGAGGTGGAGGAACGACTGCCTGATTTGGGGGGGGAGAGGAAGCTTGTACAGAGGAGGTGACCTCTGAGCCTCAAAGATAAGTGAGCAGTCATCAGGCAGATAGAGGTCCCAAGATGCCAGGGCACGCAGCCCAAATGCCCAGCCTCTTGACCCTATATAATAAAGGCCATCTTCTGGAAAGTAGAAATAGCTTGAAACTTTAAAATCATTTTTTTCTTCAGTTACCTTTGATAGTTAAAAGATAAGTAATACACACAGAAAACTTGTTTCTAACCAAGTAACCTCTTAGGAGCATTTTTGTAAGAGAGATTAGTGTGGTAATACTTGCCACGAAGGCAAAGTGGATACAGATGATGGCTGTAAAGGGGCTCTGGGCAACGGGGAGTCATTACAGGTTTCGGTGCAGTTCTCTGTAGTGTGTGTGTGTGTGTGTGTGTGTGTGTGCGGTTTGTGGAGAAATCCACGTGGCAATGTGAAAGAAGCACTTGGGCAGGGATTGGAAGGGTCTGGAAGCAGAGACACCCATTAGCAATCTGAAATAGTGTAGACAGAGGGGGTAAGTGTGTGAACGACAGTACTGACAAAGGAAAGAGAGAATAAAAATATAAGTTGAGTTATTTCCCAGATGGATCTGATGAAAGATTTATTCATTCATGGACCCAAAATTCAGTCATTCATTTAATATTTATTAAACACACTCCATTTTTAAAGCATTGTTCTTTGAGGATTAGAAAGACAAGGATTGCTTTTGAGGGGCTTACAGTCCAGTAGGGAAATCAGACATCATACTGTACTAGTTAGGGTTCTCTGGAGAATCTATATCTATCTATCTATCTACTGATTTAATTTAAGGAGTTGGCTCACATGATTCTGGGGGCTGGCAAGTCTGAAGTCTGCAGGACAGGCCAATAGCTTGGAGACTCAGGAAAACCTGATTTTGCATCTTGAGTTGGGAGACCTCAGTCTTTTCTCTTAAGGCCTTCCTTCAACTGATTAGATGAGGCCCACATATATTATGGAAGGTAATCTGCTTTACTTGAAGTCTGTTGATCTAAATGTTAATCTCATCTAAAAATACTTTTGCAGCAATATCTTGACTGCTCTTTGACCTAACAACACTGAGTACCATGGCCTAGACAAGCTTACATAGAAAATTAACCGTCACACATAAAAATAGTTGAGAGAAACGTGTGTATGTGTGTAAGAAATTGTATTTGAGATGAGCTTTGAAGGAAGAGATGAGTATGAATATTTGAAATGGAAGGCACAGCGTGAAAATAAGGATGGAAATGTGAAAAAAACAGGGTGCGTGTAGAAAATTATTGTTTCCTTTGATTGGCGTGAAGGGAGCGAGGAAGGGATTGATGGAAATTGAACTTGAATGAGGGATCCTGGTATCCCATGAAGACCAAGAGGAGGAGTTTGACTTCATTCTGCAGGAAGGGGAAATCCAGCCAAGTTTTTTGCTCAAAGGACTGTTTTCTTGGAGTTAGTACTGAGTTCAATCTGACAGCAAGCCCCGGGTCAGGGCATCGCGGGGTTGTGTGGCTTCCATGGGGTCAACTGCCCTGCCTTCTCCTTGTGTGACCACCCAGAATACGATTCACTTGGAAGACGGTAGTGAACAAGACCAAAAATATCATTTAGGGTTTCAAGGTAATCCAAGATCATTATTGTTGGAACATTGCATGCAGTCGTTTCCTAAAAAGATATCACCTGTTACAAGAAGAGGGCGTAAATGAAAAACAGAACCTATGAGTGAGGTGTAGCTCTTCAAAATGATGAAATTGGGAAATAAATTCTGTTGTCCTGCCTGAGTTCTTTCTTTAAATTCTTGGTGAACTGGTTGAAAAAAATTTATGTAACACTGGTTTCATGCCTGACCGAGAATGGCAGGTATATCATTCCCCGTGATTTACTCTTTTGTACTAATGATTCTTTACTTAAAAAAGCTTTACAGTTGCTGATTAACTGATACGAGTTAAGGCCTTTGGTTAATTGTAACCCTCTCAGTTCAAACGTTTCTTGTATTGCTTAAGCCATATGTAGAGTTTCTCTTTCTGTGTTTTTGGTTAATTTTTTGTTTTTAAGGACGTTGAGTTGTGTTCCGTTTTCTATTATGTTGAGTCATGGATTAACCTAAAGAAACACAGACGTTTGACTTTGCTTCCTCGGAGGAAAATATGCACAGGCTTTGGGGGAAGTGTGGGTGTGTATTCTTAGGGTCTTTGTGATAAGGGCTTTGCCCCTTCCATCCACTCACAGCTCTTTCTCTATAGGACCATGTAAGAGACACGTTCCATCTAGCTAACTTGCTGTTTGTTTTTTTTTTTTTTTAAGATAATAAGTAGGTTATACTAAACCATTTTCTAAGAATCTAAGTCTTAGATCCCCCCCAGCAGGCTGCCTGGGACCATAGTGTTAAGAATGTGAACTTTGGAGCCAGGCGGCCAGGGTTAGAACCTGGCTCTGTTACCAGCTGTGTGTCCTTCTATGAGCCGCTTAACCATTTTGCCCCCATTTCCACATCTGCAAAAGTGAGGATAGTAATACTGAAACCGTGCACCTCAGATTGGGAATTGAACCCACGCGGCCGGGACTCAGACCCAGACAAAACCCATGCTCTTCCAACTGAGATCACACACCTGGTTTCAGGACCTAATAATGAAGCTCAGGTTCTTGACGTCCTATCACAGAAAGAATTCAGTGAGAGACAAAGTGATAGGTAAGAAGTGGATTTATTTAGAGAGAAACACACTCCACAGATAAGAGTGTGGGCCATCTCAGAAGGCAAGAGCGGCACCAGGGCATGGGGTTGTCAGTTTTTATAGGGTGGGTAATTTCATAGGCTAATGAGTGGAGGAGTATTCCAGCTATCTGGGGAGAGGGGTGGGGATTTCCAGGAATTGAGCCACCGCCTGCTTTTTGACCTTTAGGGTCAGCCTTGGAACTGTCATGGCACCTGTGAGTGTGTCATTTAGCTGATGTGTTACAATGAGCCTATACCGAGGCTCAAGGTCTAGTGGAAGTCGACTTGTCTTCCATCTTGGACCCATTTGGTTCTAATCAGTTTATGTCATGTCCTCGGGTTATGTCATTCTTTCAAATGTTGTGCCCTGCCCCTTCCCTCCTGTTTCATTATAACATCATTGTTGCGAGGACTGGATGATTTAATGATATGCAAAGTGTTTAAAACAGTGCCTGGGCTTCCCTGGTGGCGCAGTGGTTGAGAGTCTGCCTGCTGATGCAGGGCACACGGGTTCGTGCCCCGGTCTGGGAAGATCCCACATGCCGCGAAGCGGCTGGGCCCGTGAGCCATGGCCGCTGAGCCTGCGCGTCCGGAGCCTGTGCTCCGCAAACGGGAGAGGCCACAACAGTGAGAGGCCCACATACCACAAAAAAGCAAAAACCAAAACAAAAAGCCAACAGTGCCTGACGCATGGTACACACTTGTAAGTGTTAGCTCTTATCATCTTAGATGAGAACTGTGCAGGTGCATCAAGTTGTTCAGAAGAATCTTGTACCATTAACAAATGTCGGATGACTGTCTTTGGCTGCATAAATGGAATTTTGCTTCTCTGGAACAATCACTACTCCTAAGCAGAGTTGTCAGTGTTAGTTAGTTTTTAAATGATGGAAGAGGATGAGATTTTTACCGGGTGGGTCAGCTCTCACCGGCACAATGACTCATAGCTGAGTAGGGAGATGCAGGAACAGTTAGGATTTTTCACTGGCTAGAGTGGAGACTTCCTTCCTGTGTACATAAATATCCTTACAAACATTGATCTTTAAAACCGATGCAATGATATTTACTTGTTGATAAGTGAAATCACTCTTGCAGACATCTGCGGGCTTTTATGGCCAGACTGACTGATAACTTATCAGGGACATTGTACAGCATGCATTATACAAGTTCTGTAGGTCTGGTGATATAATCAGAACACATATGACAGCTTGCCTTCTTGTCACGCTCATATATTCTAGGACATCATAGGTGCCATGATAGGCAGAATGGGCAGTAGTTATGTTTCATGAGGAAGATTCTAGTTTTGAAAGTGACTAATAAAAATTTAAATCTCAGCATAATTACCTGTCCTGTGTCTTATAGAACAAAGGGGAGGAAACAACTCTGTAGCGCCTACCCCTTCAGAGCCAGAACGGATACAGAACAACAAAGGAGACATCCTATCTAATTGGCTTCTTTGTATGTACCCTTTTGGTATTTCACGAATCCCATTTTGTTTTTACTGGCATCTTATCTGCTCTGTTTATGTGCCCCATAGCTAGTGATTTTTTTTTTTTTAGCATTCTCACTAACTCTGTTTCTTTTCCTCAAAGCCCTTAAGTAACTGCCATGTCTTCTTTCCACTGTTATCCCCTACAGATGATTCGTTAGTTTATTTCCTCTTCTGATCAAAACGCCTTTGCCTGGGTGACTCCGAATTAGTCACATCTAATCTTGATGATTCCCTGAATGACAGTTCCACGCGGTTATCAGCAGGCAGTGCTCTGTTTGGTTTAAAACATTAAAATGTGAAGCTTGTTTTGACAGCAAGATTCTTCCCTGGGCAGTGCTAAGAAGTGTCTAAGTCTGACTGATGAATCGTGATGAGAATCACAGGACTTAACAATAGTAATAAAACCTTGTGATAAAGCACCTTGTTTTTCCACCATTTGAATATCATTGTGAGTCAAATCATCTCCCTCAAGAGCAGAGTGTAATATCGTGACCGTATCTCTTGAATGTGGTTCACACACTTGTGGGTCCTTATTTTCCAGCAGATACTTGAGTGCTTTCTTTCTTTCTTTCTTTCTTTTTTTTTTTTTTGTGGTACGCGGTCCTCTCACTGTTGTGGCCTCTGCCATTGCGGAGCACAGGCTCCGGATGCGCAGGCTCAGCGGCCATGGTTCACGGGCCCAGCTGCTCCGCGGCATGTGGGATCTTCCCGGACCGGGGCACGAACCCACGTCCCCTGCATCGGCAGGCGGACTCTCAGCCACTGCGCCACCAGGGAAGCCCTGAATGCTTTCTTGATGTGTAGCATTCCAATGTCATGAGTGGGTCCTTCTTTTTTAAATTGTATTTTTTTATTGAAGTATAGTTGATTTCTGGTGTTGTGTTAGTTTCAGGTATATAGCAAAATGATTCAGCTATACATATATACACGTATATATATATACACACAAAAAGAATATATATATGTGTGTTCTTTTGCAGATTCTTTTCCCTTATAGGTTATCACAAGATATTAACCTATAAGGTAATAGTTATAGTTCCCTGTGCTATGCAGTAGTTCCTTATTGGTTATCTATTCTGTACATAGTAGTGTGTATATGTTAACATGAGTGGGTTCTTCTGTTTTTTTAATCTATGAAACATTTTCTTTTCATGACTCAGAGAACACGTTTGGCTCATCCTCATAGCAATTTTAAAAGGTAAGATCTTCGGGCTTCCCTGGTGGCGCAGTGGTTGAGAGTCCGCCTACCGATGCAGGGGACGCGGGTTCGTCCCCCGGTCCGGGAAGATCTCACTATGCCGCGGAGCGGCTGGGCCCGTGAGCCATGGCCGCTGAGCCTGCGCGTCCTGCTCCGCAGCGGGAGAGGCTGCAGCAGTGAGGCCCGTGTATTGCAAAAAAAAAAAAAAAAAAAAAAAGGTAAGATCTTCAATAACGAAGGAAAACGTGGGAACCCACTGTTCATTCCAGAAACACATATGCAGCCCCGGTGTCTAATCCAGCGGCAAGTAGGGATGTGGATGAATCAGTTCCCGACTTCGCAGTCTGCGTCTTAGAGAAGGGGCGGGGAGAGAGAGAAGAGATGAACTAACATTTACTGAGCGACGTGCAAGACCCCGCACAGATGTCCTCTTTTAATCGTGACAACAGTACTGCAATATACCTGGTGTTACCTCTATTTTATATGGAGGAGACTGGGTCTCAGAGTGGTTGAGTAACATCCCCAGGGTCTCGGGGCCAGAGTGAGTAGAAGCAGTGATTTCAACTCAGGTCCGTCTTTCCAGCCCATGCTCTGTCTGTCCCCTGCATGGGCCACTCACAGGCAGAAGGAAAAAAAGCACGAGGGCAGTGAATGATTATGGGAGTTCGTGGTCATGTGTCTTTGTGGGCGAGGAAGTCATTACAAAAAGAGTACTCGGAAAACTAAAGGTGAAAATGATAATGTATCAAAATGGAGATCAAACATTCTCCTCGAGATGGTGAAATAGACTGAAAAAAGTGGAAAAACATTCGTGCTTGATTAGAACATCTCAGACTCTGCTGGATTTCTATTTCTCCACAGCTCACCTCTTCCAATGTGCTCCATCTAATGTCAACAGCTCTTCAGATGCGAGGACACAGAATTACATGGAAATTCCCCGTGCAGTACAGCTACGTTTTAGATTTTTACGGCGAAGATTCTTTCCCGCGGTCCTTTTTACAGGCATGACTTTTAGGAGAATACCAATCATGAAATAGAAGCTACATTTTAAAATGAAAATGCATCTGATGCCTCCTGTGGAATCTCATCCTAGGGTGAGGTGGCACTCTAAAACAGGCGTCAAAACACACAAAATACATAAAAATTCATCTACCCCCAGTTTGCTTGTCTTTCGCCTTCTGCTTCCATTATTAATCTGAGAAAACCGTGTGTGTGTGTCTGCCTGAGTTTGTGTGTTGAATTCTTCGCTATCTGAGAAAAAGTTATTATCCTTGAGAGTATTTTAAGTTTGATATTGTAGAACAGTGGTCCCCAACCTTTTTGGCACCAGGGACTGGTTTTGTGGAAGACAGTTTCTCCGCGGACCGGGGGGAGGTTTGTGTGGGGTGGGTAGTTCAGGCGGTAACGCGAGCGATAGGGAGCAATGGGGAGCGGCAGATGAAGCTTCGCTCACTCGCTGGCCGCTCGCCTCTTGCTGTGCAGCCCGGTTCCTAACAGGCTGTGGACCGGTACCGGTCTGTGGCCCAGGGGTTGGGGACCCCTATTGTAGAAGATGTACCAGTTATATGGAAAAAAAAAAGGCACTGGTTCCCGGAGGTTGGAGCTGGTGTCAGCTGGGCTTAGGCTCCTACGTGAAGTTTTGACCCCTTGGACACTTGAGCAGCTGATGATTCCGGGCTCCGCCATCTGAGAGGCGTTTCCATCGGGCAAACCCAAGATCCTGTTCTGACACAGGGGCTGGCCTGTTTTTATAAGTAGAGTTTTCCTGGGACACGGCCTCACTCATTTGTTGACATACTGTCCCTGGCCGCTCTTATGCTACAGTGGAGATCGTGACTCTGTGGTCCGGAAAGTAAAAAAATGTTTACTGCCTGACCTTCAAGAAAAAGTTTCCTGGCCCCAGTTGGGAGCATCCAGCCTTCATCTATATTTACCTGGACGCAATCCTAAAATACGTTGTATTGCACTAGAGCTTTGCAAAACCAATATTGCATTAATGACACTTTAGTCATATTTTGAAATAAGTCAAAGTCCTTTGAATATAGAAGACTAAGAATGGAGTAGTCATACTCTCTGGACTTTCTGTTGCCCCGAATTTGCATCCATTGGCTTCCAAATTGCATTTTCTTTCACAGAAACTCAATTGGTCTCAGTTTTTAAATCTGAAATCTTCAAAGAGGATGAGGTACGCACAAAAAGGTGATACCTGGCAACGTGGAATGGGATCAAAATTTAGTCTGTGGTTTTTAAATTAATACTCTGTGGACTCTTCATGTTTCTTTCCTTCTTGTTTCATTGTGTAGCCTTCAGGTGTGCGTCATTCACTGTAACTCATCATATTACATTTCAGTTTGCCAATTTCCTGACGTTAACACTCCCATCACCATTATTTGCAAGCTGTGACAAATAACAACCCTGTTGTGAAAATGGTTGAGAATTTCAATGAGCTCAAGTGTTGACTTCTTGGCACTAGAATACCAGCTGTTTCCTAGGGTAATGTAAAAGAAAAGGAGCACCACCAATTCCTTTAGATTTCTAGGTAACAGAAGCCCACAGAAAATCAACAGATTTGTTGTATATGAACAGAGGAAACTTTGGCAAAATCATTTTTAAATTCCCATTGTCTTTAAGTTTTCTTAAAGCCATTTCATGATACAGTTGCTCAAAAGACATTTTACAAAGCTGGATAAGTTTTTTTGTCTAGTGATATCAGTATTAATATGATAGGAACAGCATAGAGAGGTCTGGAGTCTGTTTTAAGATGAACATTCATATGCCAGCAGGAAAGAAGCCACCAACAATCTGGAGAATTTAATGAGAACAACCTCCCAGTTTTAATTACAGCATTACAAATGTGCAGATACAATAATTGCATTACCTTGATGTATATTTCCACAAGGACTCCATAAAATAAATTCAAAGGCCAGCAGATGGCTCTCACTAATAGTATCATTTCTCCCTGGGAACAATACAGGTGCTGCATATATTTTTGTAAAAAACAGGTGACTGACACCATCCCAAGCCACAATATAACATTAAAATATTTTCTTCATGTCTTGTTTAAAAGACTTTTCCTTATGGTTTTTCGTCAAAGGGTTAGAGAAAAGTAAGCCTATCAAGATACTAGATTAGCTTGTTTAATTTCAGTATCTCCAGCCTTCTCTAGATGGCAGTCAAGGCACGGGGTTTTTTAGGCCGCTCTTGTGGAAAGCGAGAGGAAGAACACAGCAGGGTTTTTTGTTTCTCACAGTCCTCAAATTAACGGTGATGAGCGTGTTAAAGTCAGGAAGTTGACATGACTGACATATGAGAGTACGAAGACAGCAAAAGATGCTCGTCTTACGGCTGCACATTGAAACAAGAAAGAAAGATGCTCAAGGGGAATAAGACCCCTGGACTCATTTGATCCAGTTATCACACATTTTTGTGTGTGCATAGCATCCTCTTTGAAGATCTCAGATTTAAAAACTGAGGCCAGCTGAGCTTCTGTGGGAGAGAATGAACATCTGGCAGCCCGTGAATGCAAATTTAGAGCAAGAGAAAAATCCAGAAAGCATGAGTATTCCATACCTCGTCTCCAACATCCAAAGAACTTGGACTTACTATAAAATTTGATTAAAGCCAAGTGTCGTTAATGCAACATTGGTTATGGAAAGCTCTAGTGAAAGACGACATAGTTTTTGCATTGAGTCCGGGTGAACTTAGATGAAGTCTGTACTTGGTGCTCGTTAATAGCGAAAGTAATCAGTGTTTTAGGACAAGAATCTTTAACTTGCGCATTTTAAATGACTGTTTGATTGTGTTCCCGAGGAAAATTGATCGTGTGACATGCATTCAACATGCAACAAATATTTTTTGACTGTTTATTCTGCATCAAACACTCTGCTTAGTGCCAGGTATTCAGATGGGCGTGAGCCCCTATCCCAATGGCCCCGTGAATCTGTCCACTCTACTAGGACAGATAAAGCCGGAGTGAAATGGGGACCCTTGTTTTTTGTCTCATGCTTCCAGTATAGGATGGAGAAGAGTTAAGAAGACACAGATTTTCCATCAAGGTCTTTCTCCAGGACTGGGATTTAATAAAATAATAATGAAAATATCAACAAAACCACATTCATTTATTGTATATCTAAATAGCCTACTTGTTTTAAATACTTTATCTATGTGCATTACCTGAACCCAGCAAGGTGGGTATTAGTACCTTTATTTATAGATAATGAAACTTAGAGAAGGAAGATGTCTTTCCCAGGGGCCACAGCAGAGCCCGATTCCAGCTGGAGTTCCTGTGTCTCCAAGGCTTAGGCTCTTCCCACCACACCCAGCTGCCCACATTCTGAGCTGCCCTGTGTGTGCATTTCTTCCATCTGAGTTGGACTCTTCCACACAGAGGTGCAGGGGACAGTGTACATGGCCTTTCCCAGGTCCATCTGTGTTGGGAAGAGTCTGGGGAGCTCGGTGCTGATCCTTCAGGGCTTACTGTCTGATGATATGCTGTCGGGAACGGTAAGGGAGATGTTTCAGCATCAAGAATATTTTTCTTATCCCTTAACAGGCGCTATGGTGACTCCTCTTCCTCTGGTCCTGATGCAGCATGAAACGTGGCACAAAGGAACGAGGAAACGTGGCCTTTTGCGCTCGGTGTCTGAAAGTGAGTGTGCAGCTATGGGGACGGTGGCTGAGGAGGTAGGGTAGGATTCCTGCCATCTCTGTGACCATCAAACAGGATTAGCTGCTCAGCAGCAGCCCTTTAGTAAGGCTCCGCATCACAGCCAGGGCTCCGTGTGAGCGAGGTGCTGGGAACAGACATTTTCCTGAGGGCGTGTGTGTTAGTTTCCCAGGGCTACTGTAACAAAGCACCACAAACTGGGGGGCTTCAAACCCCAGAAACTTATTGTCTCCGGGTGCTGGAGGCTGGAAGTCTGAAATCAAAGTGCTGGCAGGACCACGCTCCCCCGAAAGCTGCATGAGAGCCCTTCCTTGCCTCTTCCCAGCTCTGGAGGACCTTGCCAGAGTCCTGTCAGCAGTCCCCGGCACTGGCTTGCACCTGCCTAACTGCAGTCCCTGCCCCCGTCTTCACGTGGTTCTCTCCCCGTGTCTTTGTCTTTTCCGGAGGACCAGTTACATTGAGTTAGCGGCCACCCTAGTCCAGGATGACCTCAACGAAGTACACTTGTGATCACCCAGTTTCCAAACAAGGTCATATTCTGAGGTACTGGGGGCTTGGAACTTCAGCATGACCCTTTTTAGGGAAAGACAATTTCACCCCATAACAGCACAACGTAAGGCAAAGAGCAGATTCTAGTACTAACTCTGTCACTAATTAGCTATGTAACTAGCATCTGCATCTCCCTGGACCCTGGTTTCCTCATCTATAAAGGGTAGGAGTTGGAAAAGTTGACCTCTAAGGTCTTATTCTATTAGCCTGAGAGTAGGAGGTCCTTGGCCTCTGGTCCCTGGACATTTCTGTCAGGACAGGGTATGTGGCTCAACCAGGCTGGACACCATGCAGCTCGCTTCCTGCCCCCGACCCTGGTTTCCTTCCTTAGTCTGTTGTTAAGCTTTGAGAATCCTCAGAATCTGAGATTTTATTTATTTTACTTCTGTGCTGAGCTGTCTGCTGTGATGCAACAAAGAAAAAGGTATAAGGGAGGAACCAGAGATAGATAAACCAGATACCATAGAACTAAAGGGAAAAACAGAGAAAATGACCAGAGCTCCAGTAGGTTAACCGTGATAGGCTGCAAGTCTACTGCTGGCTGAAGGGGCCAAGCAAAATTATTGTCTTGGTACTAATCGCAGACTTGTCACGCGACCACACTTTTCCAGTGGATTATTTCATTATATTGAAACAGGTGTGTTTATGATCTATCATCCAAAAGGAGGTTCAGAGGTAACGAAGTCATAGATAAAGTTGCTGGTGGCCTTAATTGCATGTAGACCATTTCCTTTAGAAATGCCATCATTCTGTGCATCCCAGCTGCCCATCGTGACCATCCCGCCACTCCGCCCACCTGTGACGGTTACTGTGATGAGATGCTGGGCCTCTCTCCTCTCTCTAAATAACTGCAGTGTTATGCCTGTGAGCTCAAGAGTGGTAGCATGTGAGGTCTCACAAAACCATCAACACCGTCACTCAACATACAGATGGCCAATAGGCACATGACAAGATGCTCAACATGGCTAATTATTAGAGAAAATCAAATCAAAACTACAATGAGGTACCACCACAAATGAGTCAGAATGGCCATCATCAAAAAGTCTAGAAATAATAAGTGCTGGAGAGGGTGTGGAGAAAAAGGAACCCTCCTACACTGTTGGTGGGAATGTAAATTGGTACAACCACTATGCAGAACAGTATGGAGGTTCTTTAGAAAACTAAAAATAGAATTAACGTTATGATCCCACAATCCCACTCCTGGGCACATATCTGGAGAAAACTCTAATTCAAAAAATACATGCACCCCAGTATTCATAGCAGCACTATTTACAATAGCCAAGACATGGAAGCAACCTAAATGTCCATCAACAGATGAATGGATGAAGCAGATGTGGTCCATATATATATACAATGGAATACTACTCAGCCATAAAAAAGATAAGGCCATTTGCAGCAACATGGATGGACCTAGAGATGATCATACTAAGTGAAGCAAGTCAGAGAAAGATAAATATCGTAGGATATTACTCATATATAGAATCTGAAAAAAAATAATACAAAGGAACTTGTTTATAAAACAGAAGTAGACTCGCAGAAATAGAAAACAGACTTATGGTTATCAAAGGGGAAAGGGGGAGAGGAATAAATTAGGAGCATGGGATTAACAGATACAAACAACTATGCATAAAATAGGCGAGCAGCAAAGATAGCACAGGGAACTATATTCAATATCTTGTAATAACCTATAATGGAAAATAATCTGAAAAAAGTATATAACTGAATCACTTTGCTCTACACTTGAAACTAACACAATATTGTAAATCAACTCTACCTCAATAAAAAAATACGATTTTACAAACAAATTTTAAAGAACATTTTATAAAAGCAGCTATCCATCATCTTTGTAAAAAACAGCTTTACTGAGATCTATTTCATGTACCATAAACATCACCCATTTAAAGTGTGTAATCCAGTGGTTTTTAGTGCGCTCACAGTAGGGCATATTAGTATTCCCAGTATATATCACAGTATATTCACACTGGGCAACTATCACACAGTCTGATTTCAGAGCATTTTATTAACTCTCAAACTAGCAGTCACTCCTGATTTCTCCCCCTGTCCCCGCCTCCCACCCTTGACAACCACGGGTCTACTTTCTGTCTCTACAGATTTTCATATTCTGGACATTACATGAAAATGAAAGCATACAATATGTGGTCTGTCACTGGCTTCCTTCATTTATCAGAATGGTTTAAAGGCTTATCATGTTGTAGCATGTACCAGGTATTTAATATTATTTTGTTGCTGAATAATATTGCGTGGAGTGGATGCATCCTATTTTATTTATCCATTCACCCGTTGATGAACACGTGGGTAGTTTTCACTTTTTAGCTATTACGAACGGTGCTGTTGTGAACATTAGGAGTAATTTTTTTGTGTGGACGAATGTTTTAATTTCTCTTGGGTTTCTATGCAGGAGTGGAATTCTGCGTCTACGGAAGCTCTATGTTTAACAGGCGGAGAAACTGTCCAACTATTTTCCAAAGTGGCCGTGCCATTTTACAAATCTGCCCGCAATGTATGAAGGCTCCAGTATCTCCTAATCCTTGTGTATGCTTGTTATTTTTTGTCCTTTTGGTGTAGCCATTCTAGTGGGTGTGAGGTAGCATCTCACTGTGGTTTTCGTTGGCGTTTCCCTTATGATTAGTGAGGTTGAGCACTTTTTTTCACCTGCTTATTGACCATTTGGAAGAGGATCTATTCAGATCCTTTACCCATTTTTAAATTGGGTTGTTTGTCTTTTTGTTATTGACGTGTAAGTATTCTTTATATTTTCTGAACATAAATCCCTGATCAGATACCTGTTTTGCAAATATTTTCTGCCATTCTGTGGGCTGTCTTTTCACTTTCTCGATGGTACTGTTTGCAGCACAAAAGTTTTCGATTTTGATGAAGTCTGATTTATCTATTTTTCTCTTGTCACTTGTGCTTTGCCCGAGAAACCAAGAAACCATTGTCTAAGTCCAGGTCACAATGATTTGCTCCTATGTTTTCTTCCAAGAGTTTTATAGATCTGGCTCTTACATTGTTACCTAGGGTCCATTTTGAGTTAATTTTTGTGTCTGATGAGAGGTAGGAATCCATTTTCAATCCTTTACATGCGCATGCCCAGTTGTCTCACTACAATTTGTTGCAAAGGGTGCTCTTTCCCCATTGAACTGTTTCAGCACCCTTGTCAAAATTCAACTGACACGGTTGTTTTTTAATTTTTGTATATTACCTTGAAATTCTTTTTTTATATTTAAACTGTTTCAGTAATTATGCATATATATTTTGCATTATGTTTTTTAATTTAACACAACATAAACATTTTCCAGAATTCTCTAGAGGACTTCAATGTTTACACTCCTTCATGTTGAAGTATGGTATTTTACCAAACCATTTCAATATATTTGGACACTTCCATTGCCACAATAACTTGGAAAGAAAATAAATGGAATTTTTCCTGAGTTTGGAATAAAGATTTTGAATATCAGCACCTTTTGACTTAAACATACAGGGAATAATATTTTCTTTCACCAAGGGAATTGCAGAAATGGAGGAGTTTCTGAAGAACCTGGCAAAAGAAAGAATGACATGTAAAAACCTGCCAGATCCAGAGAGCATGAAGCAAACATTCAACAATACCAGTCAGGTAAGGACTCTTTCTCTTCCTCTCCTCAAAATAACTGGAAGGTGCCGATGCCAAAGTCAGTAGGCTAAGGTAAAAATTGGTGGGAAACCCATTTTGATTGCTACATAGAATTAGAAAATCCGGTTTAAAATAGAAGCATGATTGGAGTTTTAATTGGTAGGATGGTACTTAAGGTTGATCCCAAAGTCAGGAGAATTCCTAAGTTTTCATTCCAGGTAAATGAGAGGAGAGGAAATTATATGAATTCACTTTAACCAGGTTGAGACTTACACAGTTAACGTTTCCTTTTGTCTCAAGGGATGGGAAGGGAAAGCATCATATGAAATTATAGAGAAGTAATAGGATCTAAACTTAAACAGGTAAAATTATCAGGATTTTTGTCGTTTTATGTCGAGCAAGTTACCTGGACCAATCTTTAGCAAAAATAAAATGAGAACTAATCGATTAGGCAGTGAAGCATCTACAGGTTATTCAGGAAACAACTTCATCTGTAAGTCCTTTGGGAACAAAACCATTTTACCATGGCTATGAACTAATAAGGTAATGAGGTACCAAAGGGAAAGATGGGCAGAGAACAAGGCTGAGCAGAACATACAAGGAATTTGCATGGAGAGCTGGAAAGAAAGCAGGCAGGATGGAAAGTCAAGAAAATGAAGTAAGACCAAAGGTCATTTGCATTGAAAATGCCGAGTTCTGATTTTTTTTTTTTTTTTTTTTTTTTTTTGCGGTACGTGGGCCTCTCATTGTTGTGGCCTCTCCCGTCGCGGAGCACAGGCTCCGGACGCGCAGGCTCAGCGGCCATGGCTCACTGGCCCAGCCGCTCCGCAGGATGTGGGATCTTCCCGGACCGGAGCACGAACCCACATCCCTTGCATCGGCAGGCGGACTCTCAACCACTGCGCCACCAGGGAAGCCCCCTGAGTTCTGATTTTTTAAAATGTTTTTCTTTTGGCAAGTTTTTTTTTTTTTTTTTTAAACGATAAGGAGTTGTTAAGAGCTTCATTGGTAAGCAACACAAAGGGCAGAAACTGTATAGGAGCACAAAAGTTTTGTCTTAGAATTACGTTTCAGTGTATAATTTTATAGACTGTCCAGAAGTTCTGAGTGATGTGCGACCTTCTTAAGTCTCTTTAAACGTGTGTTATGTTTATCTCTTGCTCTAAAACAAGTTATCCGTGAATTCCATGATTTAGAACCACTATTTCATTTTTTTTAAATTTATTTATGGCTGTGTTGGGTCTTCCTTGCTGCGTGCAGGCTTTCTCTAGTTGTGGAGAGCAGGGGCTACTCTTCGTTGCCACGGCATGTGGGATCTTCCCAGACCAGGGCTCGAACCCACGTCCCCTGCATTGGCAGGCGGATTCTTAACCACCACGCCATCAGGAAAGTCCCAAGAACCACTATTTCATTTTGTCCTTGATTTCGTGGGTCAGGAATTCTGGAAGGGCCAGGCTGGGTGATTCATCTCTGATCAACATGGCAGCAGCTGGGGCTTTAGGGTACACTCAGAGATGGTTTCTCCATGCATGTCTGGGTCTTGGGGCTTCCTGGCCTCTCTCTCTCTACAGCATCTCATCCTCTCAGGACTTCTGCATGTGGCCTGAGCATCTCATGGACAGTGGTCTCAGGGCTCCAGAACCCCCGTGCTGAAGCTGCTTGTCTAGGCTGAGCTGGGAGCTAGAGGCCCATCGTCCTTAGTGTCCCAGTGGTGAAAGCAGCCCTCGTTCAGTTTAGATTCAAGGGGAGGGGAGCTAGGACCCACTTCCCCATGGATAGAGGATCAAAGGCTTTGCAGCTTTCTTTAATCCTCCACACCGTGGTTCTTAGCTGTTTTAGTTTCTGGGGTCTTCTGAGAATCCGATGAAGGTTATAGAAAATGTACTCTCACCTCATTTTATATGCAGTTTTGGTGGAATCACTTACCCTGAAGACTTGTCTACAGTAAAGCTGCTTGATGAATGGAGCTGGAGAAATAGTGTGACAGTCATTCCCTTGATGTCAGAGCCACTGGTCTGCTCACTGAATCCGCATCTCCTTAGCCTCCCCTACCCTTAACCTTCTCCTGTGTCCCCTAGAGGTCTGCCTTTGGAAGGATCTTGGTTGTAGTTCAGAGGTTATAATTTCACAAGGTTCATTTCTCTCAGGGTAGCAATAAACCTGTGAAGTATGACTGGGTCAGTATTTCTCCAAATGAGTTCTTCTGTCCATAATTTATACCCAGCAGCAGATTCTGTGTGACCGGAAAGACAGGAAGGAAATAATCTCCTGGGACAGTATTTTAATAGCCAGATGTCATTGCCACTAACGAACTTTTAGGCTGGACACAAGGATAACCTTGACAACTGACTTCCTACTCCTGCCTGAACTGTCCACCTGGAGTTTGTTTTTTATCAGCCATCGTCAATACAAAGGTTGTTTCTCAATTTCGTTCTGTAAACATACAACCGCTGCGTCCCACAGGAACTGAAAGTAGGTGTCCCCAGCTTGGAACTTTTTTCGGAAACAATAAAAAGGTCCTTCAGCTTTGTCTTTTTTTTTTTTTTTACATCTTTATTGGAGTATAATTGCTTTACAATGGTGTGTTAGTTTCTGCTTTATAACAAAGTGAATCAGTTATACATATACATATGTTCCCATATCTCTTCCCTCTTGCGTCTCCCGCCCTCCCACCCTCCCTATCCCACCCCCTAGGTGGTCACAAAGCACCATGCTGATCTCCCTGTGCTATGCGGCTGCTTCCCACTAGCTATCTATTTTACATTTGGTAGTGTATATATGTCCATGCCACGCTCTCACTTTGTCCCAGTTTACCCTTCCCCCTCCCCGTGTCCTCAAGTCCATTCTCTAGTAGATCTGTGTCTTTATTCCTGTCTTATTCCTGGCTGCCATCTTCTCTGTATCACACAACATCTTTCTTATTCTGCCTTTGTGAAAGTCAATACCCACAGAATCCTAGGTGGTAGAGTTGGACTTGATCTCAAGTCACTAGTGAAATCAATCTTCCTTTCTATAAAAGGAGGAAGCAGCAGACACAGAGATTAAGTGATTGCCCAGGGCACACTCTGCTTAGTGACAAAGCTGAGATCTGAACCCAGGTCTTTGCACTAAGTCGATCTTGAATATTAAGTCAGAATATTTGACATGAGTGTTCCAGGTGCTATAGACTGAATGCTTGTGTTTCCCTAATTTTCCTATGTTGAAACCTAACCCACAGTGTGCTGCTAATTAGGAGGTGGGGCCTTGGGAAGGTGATGTCACCCTTGTAATAGAGACCCCAGCCAGCTCTCGCCCCTCTGCCCAGAGAGAAGATGGCCGTCTACAAACCAGGAAGCGGGTTCTCGCCAGACACTGAATCTGCCTGTGCCTTGATCCTGGACTTCCAGCCTCCAGAACAGTGAGGAGTAAATGTCTGTTGTTTAAGCGCCCCCATCTGTGGTAGATTGTTATAGCAGCCCAAGCAGACTAAGGCGCTAGGTATTTTTTTTTTTATGGTTTTATTGAGATATATTTTATATACCATAAAATACACCCATTTAAAGGGTACGGTTATGTGCTTTTTAACATATTCAGAGTGCGATCATCACCACACTTTAGAACATTTTAGCACTACAGAACGAAAATCTGTCCCCATTAGCAGTTGCTACCCAATCCCCCCCAGCTGGCCCCAGCCGTCCCCCTAAGCAACAGCCAATCCATTTTCTGTCTTCATGAATGTGCCTGTCCTGGGTAAGTGGGATCACTATAATACGTGGTCCTTTGTGACTGACTTCTTTCACGTGGGATAATGGTTCAAGGTTGGTCCATGTTATAACAGGTGCCTGTACTTCATAATTTTTTATTGCAGAATAATATTCTATTGTCTGGCCATCCCACATTTGTTTATCTGTTCATTAGCTGATGGCATTTAGGGGTTCCCAGTTTTGGGGTATTTTGAATGATGTGACTGTGAACATTGTGGGCAAGTTTTGCATGCATGTGTATTTTTATTTCTCATGGGTATATACCTAGCAGTGGAATTGTTGGGTCGTTTGGTAACTCTATGTTTAATTTTTTGAGGAACTGCCAAACTGTTTGCCACTAGCTGGTTTTTATGTTTTTAATTTATTTTCTTCTGAGTTTTTAAAAATTGAAGTTTAGCTGACTTACAACGTTGTGTTAGTTTCAGGTGTACAGCAAAGTGATTCAGTTATACATACATATATATCTATTCTTTCAGATTTTTTTCCCTTACAGGTTATTAGAAAATACTGAGTTCAGTTCCCAGTGCCATACAGCAGGTCCTTGTTGGTTATCTGTTTTATATACAGTACTGTGTATATGTTGATCCTAAACTCCTAATATATCCCTCCCCCCAACTAGTTTTTTATAACAACATCAAAATGTTATGTTAACAACTACCATGATCCAGGGCAACTTTTAGTCAATTAAAAATACATGTATAACTACGTATGCACAAGTCTGTATATATTAATACACGGTTAAATTGTGGAAAGGAATCAAGACATT
The DNA here is from genome assembly GCF_949774975.1 of Lagenorhynchus albirostris. Lineage (NCBI taxonomy): Eukaryota > Metazoa > Chordata > Mammalia > Artiodactyla > Delphinidae > Lagenorhynchus > Lagenorhynchus albirostris. The sequence goes on along the minus strand of NC_083101.1, from coordinate 111,903,454 downwards.
TCTCATAGCTAAAAATTAGACTGTGTAAGACAAAAACCTTTCTTTTCACATCACGAATAATTTGCACGGGCTACATTTAAACCAGCTAACAGAGAAGAGGCTTCCGATCCACAGTTAGACAGAGGTGGCCTAGTTAATGTTGTCAGAGGGGTCCTGCATGGGGCATTTCTAGACATGGACAATGGCAATACGGTTTTGATAAAGGTGTTAGGATATTAAAGAAAAGAAAAGAAGAGAATCAGCAAGAGAGAAGAAGGGCGCCAATGAAGGGCAGTGTTGGTTTTCATACTGAGGGTCTCTGAGCAGCAGCTCGGTAGGACTTGGCATCAGGAAGGCACCTCTGTGTTCCTTTTTATGGCTGAGTCAGTAGGCAGCATGGGTCTGGAGCAGCCCTTGTAGACCTAGGTGTGAGCAAACCAGATGAAGCTGTTCGATTTCCCATTTGCATTTCTAGCAAGGCATTTTGCCAGCCTTTTCCCCTAACCTTTCACCATGTGTAATGGCAGGAATACCAAGACCCCTGTCCTGTTCCAGGGTCCACACGATCCCTGGGACCTCGCTCTCTATCTTGGGCCCCGCCTTCACCTGTAGAATAGGAGTAATTACCCCCCTACCCACTTCCAGGATCAGGTTTCCGGAAGGACGATGAGAGAGTAGGTGGCCCAGTACTCTGAGCTGTCAAGCTCTAAGGGAAAGGCATTAACACAGGCCAGTAGAACCGTGTTCTCGTGGTAGATGGTCTAAGGGATACTTAACACGCTCAGAGTACTGATAGACAGTTTTGTTTGCACACCTACCTGTGATTGATGGCCAGTGCTATGGAAAGCACTTACAAACACATTTCCAAGCTAATAGGCACAAATAAAAAGATAAAATTGGGAAGAACTGACAAATTTCCTTAGTACATCAAACTCGAGAAAGATTTCCTTGGCATATATTAGAAAAGGCGTAGAGCACAGAAATTACAGAAAAAATGCACTCACAGTTTGCATGATTTCAGGCTGCAGACTGGTTAGTTCTTTTCTTTCATCTCCCCCACACACTTGAAGTTCACCACATGCCTAACTCTGCCTCTGGGGGCTCTCCTTGTAGTTTTGTTCACAAAAGCAGACCTGAAGGCATCTGAGGCAGCCCGACTGTGTGATTATTTTACTATATTTTATTTTTTATTGAAGTAGAATCGATTTACAATGTTGTGTTAGTTTCAGGTGTACAGCCAAGTGATTCAGTCATATACATATATATATATATATATATATATATATATATATATATATATATGCTTTTTTAGACTCTTTTCCCTTATAGGTTATTACAAAATATTGAGTAGAGTTCCCTGTACTATACAGTAGGTCCTTGTTGGTTATCTATTTTACATATAGTAGTGTGTATGTGTTAAACCCAAACTCCCAGTTTATCCCTCTTCCTCACCTTTCCGCTTTGGTAACCATAAGTTTGTTTTCTATGTCTGTGGGTCTATTTCTGTTTTGTAAATAAGGTCATTTGTATCATATTTTTAGATTCCACATATAAGTGCTATCATATGATATTTGTCTTTCTCTGGCTTACTTCACTTAGTAGGATAATCTCTAGGTCCATCCATGTTGCTGCACATGGCATTATTTCATTCTTTTTAATGGCTGAGTAGTATTCCATTGTATATATGGACCACATCTTCTTTATCCATTCCTCTCTTGATGGACATTTAGGTTGCTTCCACATCCTGGCTATTGTAAATAGTGCTGCAATGAACATTGGGGTGCATGTATCTTTTCAAAGTATGGTTTTCTCCGGATACCTGCCCAGGAGTGGGATTGCTGGATCATATGGTAGCTCTATTTTTAGTTTTTTGAGGAACCTCCCTGCTGTTCTCCATAGTGGCTGCACCAATTTACTTTCCCACCAACAGGGCAGGAGGGTTCCCTTTTCTCCACACCCTCTCCAGCATTTATTGTTTGTAGACTTTTGATGATGATTATTTTAAATAAGATATATGTAATTCATTTCCTCTGCTAACCTCTTGTGGCCCAATACCAAAACAGCTTTTACAAGTTTCATTTATAAAAAGGGAATTGGAGATAGCTACCATGAAACAGTGTCAAGGAGCAAAGTCAAAGCAGTGCTGTGCATACAGCCCCACAGTGCCATTTCTTTTCTGCTTCTACTCACTTATCAATATCATTACAGTTTCATTAGCATTTGGCATTAAAAGTCTTCTTAAACATTTACCCTAAAAACATCACATTAAAAACTTAGAAAGATGGCTATATACTTTTCCTTGATGGAAGACTGCAGACAGAACATAAGGCCAATTAATCGGAAATTTTAGTAAGGATAGAGTGACAGAAAAAAATAATTAGCATCTTATTGAGAACACTACATTCTACTCCTGCCTAATTTTATGAATAGCAGTCACTGTGCCAATTAATATCCAAGCATCCATATCTTATGATGACACAGAGCTTGGTTTTTGTTGTTTTTTCCCCACCACCCAAGAAAAAAAGACAAGGAGTTCGGCAAGGGGCTATTTCTGGAGAAAAATGACTTGCATTACGAACATCTTCAATCATTTGTCTCGATTCATATAACGTCCTCTTTCCTCCCTCCAAGTTCTCATTATTCAAAAATCATTTACCACTAAATTACAGAAAACCAGTTTCTCCTACAGCAGAAGTGAAGTGAAGCTGGGCATGAGTCTATAAACAGTTATGAGGCTCTCAAATCATACGAAAGATGCCACCTGAGACATATGACCTGTCCTGGTCTCCAGACGCCCGGTGCCCATTGATGGGGAGCCTAGAGGGGTCATATTTTCTCTTCTCTGGAACTGAAGGTCCCTGTCATCTCAACTAAGAGAGAGTTTTTCTTTGGAAGAGCAAAAACACATTAGTGTTTGGAGGACGTACTGATGATACACACAGGCATCTTTCCCCGTGATACACACTGGCATCTTTTCCCAAGAAGCAGTCTGAAGCTCTAATCATATTTTGGCAAACAGAGCCTCACTTCACTGGTGCTCTGGCCACAGGGACCGGCCGTTGTTATCCTCGTGGCGTGGCTGTATCAGGATGGCATGGTTGGGAGTGAGGCTTTGGGGCCAGCTGGGCCTCCGTACAGAGTTGCCTCCCTACGAGCAGGGTGACTTGGGCAGATCATTGGATTTCTTGAAGCCTCAGTCTCTTCATTTATGAACTATAAGGATAGGATAGAACTACTAGGGTTTTCTTTTTTTTTTTTTTGCGGTACGCGGGTCTCTCACCGTTGTGGCCTCTCCCGTTGCGGAGCACAGGCTCCGGACGCGCAGGCTCAGCGGCCATGGCTCACGGGCCCAGCCGCTCCGCGGCATGTGGGATCCTCCCGGACCCGCGCACGAACCCATGTCCCCTACATCGGCAGGCGGACTCTCAACCATTGCGCCACCAGGGAAGCCCTAGGGTTTTCTTTCAAAGATTTAAAAAGTATGGATACAATACCTAGCACACGTTACGTGGCAGACACTGCAGGGTTTCCTTACCCTTTCCTTGACAAAGGAACCCGGCAGCCATCTGAGTGCCGGTGTGGCCGGGCCAGGGGCCGAGGCCCGATGGTTTCAGTGCCATCGTGGCAACCTCACTGTCCATCACCCCGCTTGACTGATTTGGGAGCATGAAGTCCGGGTTGGCCAGTGGTACGTAATGGGCAGCCTTCTGGGGCTCCCGGGAGAGACCGTCCACCCTGAAAGGACAGAGTGGGGAGAGGAAATGTTCTCTCCGGTGTAGGAATTTGTTACGTGCTGACCGTCTGGGGCAGAGCTGAGGTGCACAACCAAGGCTGAGGATGCAAGCTCTGGAGGGGAGCCCTCCACCGCCCGTCATCGTGGACCAACCACGGCTGCCTCGTCCAGTCTCTCTGAATGAACAGCGAGTAGCCTGTGTTTGAGCCACTCTGGGTCAGATTTTCTATTACTGTAGTGCAAAGTATCCAACTCAAGGAGAAGACTGTTACTTATATGTATTAATCAGAAAATTTGAAAGGGGGTAAATTGATATTTAATAAACTGTTTTCATTGAAAAGTAATAGAAAATAATTCCCAGCTTAATTCCAACTAATTCTTAATTCTATCATTCTTTTTTTTAAATTGAGAAACCTTAAAAAATTTAAAATAATTTTTCTTTCAGGGCAGATCTAATAATAAAATTTAGCTGATGGTAATCAGTTATATTTTATTTAAAAACAAAGTAGGAAGCCATATAATCATACACTGGAAGGGAATTTAGTAATTACTTTTGGGTCTAGAGTTTAGATCATTTTCCTGCCTGTAATTTTAGAGGGCACATTAAAACCATCTCAAGGGATAGGATTGGGGTTTTAGAATTTAGAAAAAATTCTAAAAGTTTTTTAGAAGAAGAACTATAAAATAGCAAAATTTCTAGATAATTCTAGGTTAGGTTCATGTATACATTAAGTGGTAGGGTTAATAATTATGGACATAGGAGGAGAGATTCATCCTGGATCACCCATGGAAAGAACTGATGTTTTATTTTCACAATTCACAGGAAGGAAGGTATTTCTTGTTCCCCCTTTAATTACAGAAGTTAGGATTCACCACCAGAGAAGCCTAATTTCTGTGGTATTTTCATTTCTCTACTGGAGATCTGTCCCTTTCCTTTGTTCTGGGTATACCGGACAGACCACAAAGCTGAGAGCAATATAAAATTTCTGAACCTACTGATCCTAGAAATCCAAAATCTTTCTGGATTTTATTAGACCCTGTGGTGTCGACTGGGGATGTGAATCTTCTTTTACCTTTGTCCTGAACGCAGCAGACAGAGGCCTTCTGTCAAGTTCTGTAAAAAAAATTGGTGAGAAATGGAACACAGGTCAGGAAATTATATATATATATATATATATATATATATATACACACACACACACACACACACACACACGTGTATATATATAATTTATATATAATTATATGTAACTTAGTAATAAGATATATATATAATTCATATATAATTATATATGTTAGGTCATCAGACATTTATATATTTTATATATAATTATATATAGATTAGGTAATCAGATATATATATATATATATATATATATATATATATATATATACACACACATTCTTTTTTTAAGAACCAGCAACTCTAATGGTAGGATATATTGTACAACATGGGAAGCATAGCCAATATTTTATATGATAACTATAAATGGAGTATAACCTTTAAAATTGTGACTCACTATGTTGTACACTTGTAACTTACATAATATTGCCCAGCAACTATACTTCAGTTAAAAAGTCCTCTTCAGTGCCTTCTCGTCTCACTGAGACTCCCATCCCTCCAAGCACGCCCTGTCACCTGCCCTGGCAGCTCTCCTGCTACTACTTTCCCAAACTCACTCTACTCCAGCCATCCTGGTTCACTTGTTACACCTTCTCTCCAAAGCCTAGAACAGGGACCGGCACACAGGGGGTGCTCAATACATTTTGGATAAATAAATGGTAACCCAGATATGTTCTGGGCTCAGACTGTCTTCTGAAACCCAAAGAAAAATTGGCTTCAACCTTCCACTTTGTGTTTAGCTCCTAACATCTCGGCTGAGTTCTGGGACACTTACATTTCTTTTTAGTTTCCCCTGGCTCTGAATCGCTGTTTCCTCTGAATTCTCCACTTCCATTCCGCGTCTGCTTTCCCCATGTGCTGTCCTTTCTTGGCATTCTACTGCCCTGGGGGGCACCGTTCACATCCTTTGCTCCCCAGGGTCCTGTGTGTAGCTGTCTTTGTTACAGATTTGGAATAGTGGAGCAGGTGACAACACCTAAAATGAAATTACAGGGCAACCCCTAAATTTAGATTTTAGGTGTCTGCTTTCTTAAAAGTAATTCATTTCTGCACTGGGAACTTAGGGTGGTTTCATCTACTCGAGCTCCAGCCCCTCCCCCCCATTTCCCTGGTCCTGCTGTTTTCTCTTTGCCAAGGTGGCACATTCTATTTTCGGACATCGGATTTTCAGTGCCTTCTTTCAATTTTGAGTCAAAATCCATCTCATACAATTTTACCCATTTGTGGATAAAATTAGTTTTCCTAATCTGTGATTTCCATTTAGAACAAACAGCATCCCTTTTCCAGGGTCACTCTCGAGATCTAGGGCTTTATGAAAGTGCACAGATGTGGATGTACTTGACGAAACATAGTTTTCTTAAAGAGAAAAACATTCCTCCATGGGAAGTTGTATTTATTTTGGAAAAAGTGTATTGATTAGGCTTCAAATATAAGCTCTTGGCCACCTTACTAAGTTTCTGATACACACCACTTTTTAAAAACACTCCCATAATTGATCTCTTGATATAGTAAAAACTTCAAATAGTTTATAATAGTCCAAGATGTATTTTGTGAAATATAAAAATATTTTATATGATATTTGAATTTACACTTTACTGCTAAAACTTAGCAAAGGTGCAAATAAACTATATGAAATACCATATTTATGTCGGGAGAAACTTTTGTGAGGCTAAATGTGCAGTTTATTCAGAGCCTACGCAAGACTGGCCTCCCCTTGTAGGACCAGCTATTCACTGATGTGCCTTTTGTAGAGAAACGTAGGTAAGAGGATGCAGGCAGCTTCCCTCTCGTTCTGGGCGTTGAGGAGTGCTGATGATGAATGGCCCATAGTGGTAACCAGCTCTTGGCTACAGATGCCTCGGACCTTGGAGGAGTGAGACAGTCATGAATGGCGATTTCACAGCAGCTCACCCGGGGCTTCCTCTCCCGGGGATTAGGTGTACCAGGATGAGCCTGGTTACATAATATTGCAGACGGTGTTTTTAGCCTCCCTTGCGTGGCAGTCATATATATTTTTTTTAACTAAAAAAACTCCTAGAGTTAGGAAGTGTGCCAAAGAGAGAACATTATGAAACAAATGCTACCCAAAACATTTGAAACCAACCCGTTAGTCAACCAAAGAGAAATAGTTTCCTATTTTCTAAGCAAGTGACATTTCCTAATGTTCTCCCACTATGAATGGGCTGTAATGTTACCTTCTGTTGGACTCTAGCCTTATCGAGGTCTGTACTTCTGAGAAAACCAGTGAGTTACCCGTCCCTCCCCCCTCCAAAAGAAAAAAAAGAAAACCTGTGAGAGTGAAGTCCTCGGTCCTCCAAAGAAGTACCAAACCAAGAATCTCTCGTGGTCCAGGACCACGTTACAGATAGATTAAATACCTGGTATCGGAAGCATGCCTTTTCCTTATTAACTTTTGCCAGCTCTGCACTTGGATTTGTCCCCTTCAGATGTTAAGGCACTTGCACATTCAGATCTGTCAGTCTTAAAATGTGCCAGCATCTGACCACATCACGGCCACCCACCTGCTTTTGCTTCAAGGATGAGTTTCCCACAAGTCCCTGCTCCTCTGGCTTCCCAGAGTTCAGACCTGTGTTGTGTGGGATGTGGCGGTAACCCGAGAGCATCGCTGTACACAGACCGGTGAGATGGAGCTTTGGATGCTTGGCATTTAGATGGATTTTGGAAAGCAGGATGTAGTCCAGCGTAGCATGACGTGTGTGCATGCATGACGTGTGGGCATGCACGCAGTGCAGTGGAGTCCACATGTTAAGCTGCATCAGATTGTAGGGTCTTGGATGCCACTCAAAGGAGCGTGGCAAAACTTCTCCGTTAAGGTTCTCTGGCAGGGTAGTGAGACAGGACCATATCTTCACGTGGTTTAGGAAGACAGCTCTCGTGTCAGGCAGAAGACTTAAGGGACAGGGAGGAGATGGGAAGAGGCTCTGAGCGTTTCCATTAGTTGGACGCCACGATCACGGGAACTTAAACTAGGGAAAGGGCAGTGAGATGGAAGAGAAGATGAACTGAAGAGCTATTTCTGGTAGAACAGGCAGGGCTTGGCACGTGATGGAGCTAAGAGAGAAAACGTGAGGAGCTGGAGGAAGCCGGGTGTCCTAGTCTGTGGGACCAGGGGCGATGGCTCTGCTTGGTGAGGTGCGCGGTGCTGGAGGGCATGGGCTTTGTTAGCGGGGTGGTGGAGGCGGGATGCATTGAGCTGGAAGGACTAGCGAGTCACTTTCCTGTCAATTAATGCCGATTTAGCCTGTAGGATTTAGGGTGTGGCCAGGGATGAAAGGCAGAGGAGCCCGTCATCTCCTCACCAGGAAATGTTTTCTCCAACGCTTGCAAACGCTCTCTCCTCGGAAGGCGGGTCCACGTTTCGCTCATGGGCGTGGCCTCCCCCTCCCCGCCCCCGCATCGTGATTGGCGTGGGCATCGCGTCGAACACGTGTTGAGTGAAGTGTTCTGTCATTTGACCATCCCCCCCGCCCTTATTTCTTCATCTTGGTTCTCTACCAACTACTTCAAAGAAAAGAAACACAAACTTAAAATTTTTCATTAGTATCTTCCCTCCTTAATTTGGAAGATAAATTTGCATGCTGGAGGGAGGGGAGATTGGATCACGTTTCTAACACAAAGGTAATGAATTCCAGATCTCCAGTTTTCAGGGTTTCTAAAGCTAGCCTTTGTTTTTCTTCATACTATGATTAACCAGGTCTGCAGAGGCTCAGAGCTTATCACAGGTCCTTCAACTAAAAGTAGTTTTATTGTTTTGTTGAATGCCATAGCAACAGACCGAAAAAGAGAGAAGTGTTCAGTTACAAAATATAGGAAAAAGAGTGTTTTTCAACAAAACATGTAGCCCTTCTGATATAGAGAACATTGTTAAGATAGTAAACTTGAGGTTACAAACAGAAGCAGTTCTTTGTTGGTAGCATAGTTAAAGAAACGTTTTTGGATTTAAAATTTTCTTTTCGTAATTAAAATGATGTGTTGGAAAAGTGTGGCTCCACCATGGTATTTAGTCTAATCCTTCCGTAGCCCTCGTTGACCTTCTGAAGGTTTGCGGAGGCGATGAGAAGGGTGTAGGGAAGTTCTGAGAACTTCCCTTGCTTCTTGATTCCCTTTCGTTATCCGTATATTACCTTTTTGTGTGTTTAGAAATTCCCCAATGACTTTTCTTTTTCCGAGAAGGAATTTTTACCTCTAAAATTAGCTTTTAAGAGATTTGACTGAAAAAAAAAAAAAAAACTTTGGAAATGGTATCTGATATGATACTGAAAAATTATGATAGTAATTGACAGTAATCACCAACCACTTGTAAATTCCTTGAAGAATAGAGCTGAGTCTTTGTATGTGTGTGTGTGTATGTGTCTGCATGTGGTACAGTGTTTTTTGCCCAACAGGGGATTACGTAGGTAATACACACACCGAATGCGATGAGAAAATGTGTGGTCATTGAACAGTGATTATATACAGCATATTTTCAGAGACGGACTACATTAAGCTGGTGTCAGGATATCTTTTTATTCCTTAATATAGCTCTTGAACCAGTGACTTTCAAACCTGTTCAGAAGGACAGGACACCGTTGGTAAAGCCCGTATCCTACCTGTTCATTCTGAGACTAAAGTGGTGGACCCAAACTGGCAGACGAGATGCAGAGAACACCAGCTGATGGTTCCTTCTTGTCTCTAGCGGGTGAATCAAACATTCAGAAGACTCACACTGTCTTCTCTCTCTGCATCTGCTTTTCTATTCCAAGCCATCATCGCATGTGCAGTAGGGAACAGGGGCAGTCTCCCTTGTTGACCATAAGCCTCACTCAGTGCTTTTTTTTTGAATACTGGTGACGGCTGTCGCATTCTGGGGCTGTGACCCCCTTAGAATATGTCCCCATGTGACCAAGAAGAAGGGGTGCATCCCTGCTCTCTGGCTGCATATCCAGTGAGGCCCGGGGTCCTGCATTCCACACGCTTCAGTTGCCTGGGAGCTGTGTCCCCGTGTCTTTCTCATTCTTCAGCACCTCACCCCATGGCCACCTTGGAGAAAAGCAGGAAACCTTCCAGCCTGTGTCTAATCGTGCCCTCCCTCCCTCCAGCTGATGGTCAGTTTGTGATTTAAGAAGGAGGATTGATGTCCTGGTCCCAGCACGGATGCTGCTTTCACGCTGGTCACTTCTAGAGCTGTGTCTCCATGGGAACAGACCTCAGACTTCGACTGTTTTCTGAGGCCCCATCTGGGGAGTTTTTCTTTCTTCTCCAGGCCTTAGGGTCAGCACCAAGGTTACCTACTGGACCTCTTAAAAGGGAAATGTCCTCTTTTGAAAAGAGTGAACTCTGTTCCCCGTCTCGTTTCCCCCCTTCCCGTTATTCTGGGACTTGCTTCCCTGCCGCCTCCCTGGCCCCACTGTGTACTGGGCCCGCCTGCACCCTCTGCCTAGCTCAGGCATCACAAGGCCAGCGTGCCCTCCAGCGCGGACTGCTCGCTTGTTTCTGGTGGAAACAGATTCCTTTCAGGTGCCGAACCCCTGAGTTGTGCGTCAGTCACCTAGCTGAAGCGCACTCCCCGTGGGTCCCTAAGGAGGGAGAGCCTCGGGGTCATCCTGGTAAGCTTGTGAGCCCAGAGCTGGCAGGGTTCCTCCTGCACCACTAAGAGCCTCCACTCCTAAGAGCCGGTGTGGCGCTGTCCTGTCGCCCTGCAGATGGGAAAGGGCAGGGACAGATGAACCCAGGAGTGGTCCAGCAGGTGTTAGAGCATCTCCGCTGGGCCCCCGGCACCTGCCACGCAGGGACCAGCTCCCAGCAGAAGTCAGCCGACAGGGTGCAGAAGAGCCAGGGCCCGGAAGATGACTCAACCCAGAACTTCCTCTTTATTTTCCCTGCATTCCAAGCTAGTCCACCTCCTTTCCCAGTGCCCTAGTGGTGTCCTTGCAGCCCTTTCCACCTTGACTGCCGTTTAGAGTTTCTCTTCCTCCTTGCAGGTGGATGAGGTGGACAGGGAAAGACAAATAAAAGCCCCGCCCGCTCCCAGGAGTGGGTCATGCAGTCAGGAGGGCGTCTGTCCATGCTCCACATCTTGACAGCCTGGCCACCTTTTTCACTGCAGTCCCCTGACCTCAGCTGATGGGGCCTCAGGCCTCTCCCCAGGCTCTTGGTTCCTGGGGTGGAGGGTATGCATTTCAGCTGAGGTGCCCCTGGGCCTGGTGCCTGCCTGCTCCATTCTGGCCTCAGATGTGGTCCTGCTGGAAGCCAGGTGGGAACACTGGGTCTCCATGGGCAGGAGACCGGCTGGGACCAAAGCTTCGTTTTCGCTCCCGTAGCCTGACGTCTCTGCGGTAATTCACAGCACAGCTAACTTATTCTTGCCTCTGACCTTTCACTCAAACTGCTGCTCTTGCCGGGAGTCCCTTCCCTTAGGACTTTCAAATCCAACTCTTCGTTAAAGGCTTTTGTCGTCTTAACTCCAAAGAACTTACTTCTCTTCTGCAAGTTTAGAGATTTACTTCATACTTGTGTTCGTTGAGACACATGGTGTCCTTACACTAATTCCACCTGACCCTATTTTTCTTTTTTTTTCTCACACTGGTCCAAGTTATTTTGAGTTATTTGCAGGCTCCTAATTAATACACCTGTCCAACACTTCCCATCTGTTCTCCCTGTAATCTCAACGTCCCTGGGGGCCCAGCTACTTCTTAGCGATCTGGTTAAAATCAATCAAAGCATCCTTCCCAGTCAGTGACAGTCCAGGGCTCTCATTACAACTACTGCATGACTGGGGTCTCTTCCTCACTCTCCAGGCAAATGCTCCTTTGTTTCTTTTGCCCCTTCCTGAGTCTAGAGCAACAGTTCGCAAACTATGACCCTGACCCGCAGGCTGGCCTCGTGCTGGGAATGGTGTTACGCTTTTATGTGGTTGAAAAGTGTTAAAAGAAGAACAATATTTTGTGAAACATGAGAAGTATACGAAATTGAAACGTTGGTGTCCAAAGTAAAGTTTTATTAGAACAGTCGTGGGCCACACCCCTCATTCATATGCTGGGCGGCTTGATGCACAAGGGCAGGGTGGAGTAGCTTCCACCCGCAGAGCCTGAAAGGTTTGCTCTTTGGCCCTTTTGGAAGGACTTTCGCTGGTCTCTGGTCTAGAGGCAGAGACCAGCCTCTCAGTGTTCAGTTCCCTCCTGCCCAGGCTTGAATAATTGCAGCCATCACTGAAATGACTCGTGCAGAGGTCACACTGCAGTCCTGCTTTTCACACAGCCCGGTTTTTTCTCTTCCTCTCTCTACCTGACCCTCTCCCTGTCTGCAGAACCCAGCAGATTTCTCTCTCATCTACCACAGCTCAGCTTCACCCAAAACTCAGGGCAACCCCAATGAGGAGATGTGGCTCTAGCTGTTAAGAGAATTGCATTTCCCATTTTACTCTACATTTTTAAAATGACATTTAAGCAAAAAGCAGTGTTTCATTGGTGCTATATCAGCTGCTTTACTCTAATTTTTAAGGTTTATTAAAATATTTGCAAAACAGTGTATCCTATAACTAGAGCCCCAAATGAAGTCTGTATATTAAGGTTTCGGAGATCCACGGAGCACAGCATGGGGTGGGACATGGGGGCATCTATTTTTTTTTAATAAATTTATTTATTTTATTTATTTATTTTTGGCTGTGTTTGGTCTTCGTTGCTGGGCGCGGGCTTTCTCTAGTTGCGGCGAGCGGGGGCTACTCTCCGTTGCGGTGCACGGGCTTCTCATTGCAGTGGCTTCTCTTGTTGCGGAGCACGGGCTCTAGGGCATGTGGGCTCCATAGTTGTGGCACGCGGGCTCAGTAGTTGTGGCTCGCGGGCTCTAGAGCGCAGGCTCAGTAGTTGTGGCGCACAGGCTTAGTTGCTCCGCGGCATGTGGGATCTTCCCAGACCAGGGCTCGAACCCATGTCCCCTGCATCGGCAGGCGGATTCTTAACCACCGCGCCACCGGGGAAGCTCGGGACATCTATTTTTGTATCAGAATAAGACACAGGATCATTCTAAATTTTAAGTAGTTGTGCCAATGGCTTTTTAAGGATAAAAAGATGACAGTTCATTAAAATCCTGATGTATCTTCATAATAGCAGTGATAGAATTCATGAATATTCGTTGCCATTGTTGAAATAAAGACATCTTCACCGATACCCAAGAAAAGTGTACACAGACCTGGCCTGAAAGGTCATATAATGAATGTCCATTCATGTTTACTAAATGATTACCCTCTGTTTTTTGTGGGGTTTTTTGTTTTGTTTTTTGCGGTACGTGGGCCTCTCACTGCTGTGGCCTCTCCCGTTACGGAGCACAGGCTCCGGACGCGCAGGCTCAGCGGCCATGGCTCACGGGCGCAGCCGCTCCACGGCATGTGGGATCTTCCCGGACCGGGGCATGAACCTGTGTCCCCTGCACTGGCAGGCGGACTCTCAACCACTGCGCCACCAGGGAAGCCCCCCTCTGTTTTATAAACTGTAAAAATCATGATTCTCAGATCATTATATCAGAGGAACCAGAATGTTTCTGAAAAAACCAAAAAAACCAAAACAAAAAGATGAGGTGATTGAGGCCCCGAGAGGAAATTCATCACTTAAGGTCCCATGAGAGGTGAGTAGTGGTTGTTATTCACCTGAGACCAGGACTCAAGTTTCCTGACCCCCATTGTACCACACCACCTCCCCAAATTTCTTTTAACTTTTCTTCTAGTAATGAATAATAAAAGCAAGTAAACAAATACATAAACAATCTCTCAGTTGCACATATTTAACCTGGTGGAGCAAAATTATCCAAAATAATAATCTCGATACGGTGCTAGAGTGCTGTAAGTGTAGAAAGTTATTCAGGAGAGATTCACCACTGAAAGGAACGGCTTGCGATGGCAGTGGTGCTCCAGGGATGCAGAGAGACAGGCAAAGGGTCCCTTCCAAGCTTCTTTTGTTAAATATAAATAGCACAGGCCCAAAGGCAGTCAGCTGCACTGGACTGCAAAAACAATAATTATTTTATCTCCTAGACTATTCCACTTTTCCCATTGTCCCACCTCAACACTAATTTAAGACAACTTGATGGCGTTTAAGTAGGAGAAAAGAATTTGTATGTAAATGAGGGAAAGGACAAAAATTGGCTCTTAAAGTCCATTGGATTCAAGAAAGCTTCAAGTTTGGTTAGGAAACCGCGACTCTGCAAAAGTGTTTAAGAATATCTGGAGAATTTTTTTTTCTATTAAATTATTTTATTTTGAGACGTATAATGTGGTTTTTATTCTAGAGTAAAACGCTTTCTGCAGCAGGTTTGTAATAAAAAGCAACAAGGTAAAAAGTAGCCAAAACCTTTGCCTGCCTGAGCTATAATAGCATTACAACCATTTATATCGGAAATAGAAACATTTCTGCTAATCTGTTCTTTTTTTTTTTTTTTTTTTTTGCGGTACGCGGGCCTCTCACTGTTGTGGCCTCTCCCGTTGCGGAGCACGGGCTCCGGACGCGCAGGCTCAGCGGCCATAGCTCACGGGCCCAGCCGCTCCGCGGCATGTGGGATCTTCTCGGACCGGGGCACAAACCCGTGTCCCCTGCATCGGCAGGCGGACTCTCAACCACTGTACCACCAGGGAAGCCCTAATCTGTTCTTTTTTTTAAAAAAAAAAAAACCACCTGACTTTTTGACATGGTGTGTATGTATATGATGTGTGTGTATATAAGTCCATATATGATAATAAAAATATTATTATTATAAAAGAGAAAACTATGATCTAGTTCACATAAATAAACTATTTTAGAGCTTTAAAATCATGTAAACAAATTACATGGTTAAAATACTTCATGTTAATGGTTATTATTTGAAGGTAGTCACCGCTAATCTCTAAGAGGATGTGAGGTACCTTGCAGATGTAAATGCATTGTAGAGTCAGGTATTTACGAAAGAATACAACAGAGGCCGTGGGCTCCAGGTTGAAGAAATAAGAGCTATTTCCCCGCCATCATGTCAGGCTCTGGGAAGCCCACGGACCCCAGTCTCTTTTCGTAGGTGGGAACAAGAGAGCAGTGCAGCAGAAGGGACTGAACTGTATCTCGAACTGATCAGTTACAAACACTTGATACTGTACTTTCACATTTTGTTTTAGGTTTTTAAACATCTAAGAATGTCGCGTAAATTGATCAGTACTTCTCTGGCAAAGAGAGAGAGGGAGAGTGTGGTGTGAGTGCCAGGAAATGACCATTGCATACATTTTCCAGCATCGCATGGCAAGTTGAGAGACATTTCATAAGATTAAAAAGAAATAGAAGTTAACTCTGGCGACTGCTTTCCGTAGTGCTGCCCTTGCCAGTGGGCTTTGACCTCGATTTAAGGACAAATTGTCTAGGGAAAAAAAGACTTCTGAATTTGTGCACTGGGGCTTTGACGTTGATATCTCAGCGGGATGTAAGATGCATATGCTCTTTGAAATCATTTTTCTTTATTCAATACATTGTACCAATTTTGTATAAATTCTAGACTTTTTTGACTTCTTAGATCTTGTGTATATTCTCATGTTCCATTGAGTTCTTATGATTCCGGTGTTGCCCTATTCTCTAGAAGGTGACTGTGAATCTCAAGAGTAATGATTAGGTAAACTATATTTTTAACACAGTTGAAGAGCATGGCGCATTATTTTTTGTTGTGGAGGGTGTTACTGATATGTCTGCAATATCAGAAAGGGTGGTAGGAAAACGAAGAGGGGTTCTTAACTTGCGTGCATGCGTGTGTGTGTTTTATGGACACTGTAAGAGGCAGAACAGTGGCCCCCCACAGATACCCATGTCTTAATCCCTGGGACCTGAGAAAAATGTTACCTTATGTGGCAAAGGGGACTCTGCAGCTTCAGTTAACATTACCCTGGGTTATCTGGGTGAGCCCGGTAGGATCGCAAGTTTCCTTGTAAGTGAGAGACGGGGGCTGGATGGTGAGAGAAGATAGAATGATGGAAGCAGATACTGGAGTGATGTGGTCGCTGACGTGAGCCGAGAAACGTGGTCATCTCTAGAGCTGGAAACAGATTCTCCCCTGCAGGAAGGGGCGGCGCCCTGCTGACACCTTGATTTTAGCTTCATGATACCCATTTTTTGGGCTTCTGATCTCCCGATCTGTAAAATAATAAGCCTGTGTTGTTGTAAGCCTCTAAATTTGTGGTAATTTCAACAGCAGCAGTAGGGAACTAACACAGACACCTCTGAGCAATCTGGTGAAACCTATGAGTCTCTTAATGGGTTTTTGATAGAGTGATGTGCGTGCCTCTGTATTCATGTGTTAATTGACAGGACAAACCACTTAAAATAGAGACAAGTCAAAATTCAATGTCATCTTTTCCATGTTTATCAGTGCGAAAGCTCACTGCTTATGGACTGTGAACTATTCACGTTTCACAAGTTGTACTGTCCTACAGAGGATTAAGAATGGAAATTTGAACTGTCCAGATGTGTGAAACTTTTAAGTTTTCATCCTTTTCTGACTTTGGTCAACAAACTATTGTAGATGGGGAACACTGGAGAACAAAGTCATTTTCTGAGCATCAATTTGCATGTATGTGATTTCACTATTAACTGCATAACTATGGGATGGGGGGTGATCCAATAGCGGGCGAACAGGAGAATTAGATGCAGTCTGGAAGTGGGTTTAATAACTACCAAGATTTCAAATTAGGCACGGGCATAAATAATATTTGAGATACGTGTGACGACTGTAGCGTGATGTGAACATGCCTGTGCTATTTGTGACAAAATGACACGGACACCACTAACACTTCTTTTCTACATTGACAATTGAATGCGATACTCAATTCACCGAAAGGCATTTAAAATGATAAAGAGGCGTTTCTTTCCAGTCCAAGTTCGTGGACTCTCTTCCCAGGTTACGGACCACCAGAGCAGAAGCAGAACAGTGAGTGGTTTTATAGATTGTAGCTAGTCGTCTTCCTCGTTTTCACTCTGATTTTTAGGGGAAGGACTGTCTTGTGTATGGAGATAAATGACATTAAAATACACAAAACAAATGGAGCACAGATGGGTCGGTCAGTCCGCTGATGTCCTGCGGCCCTGAGGGTGGAACTTTGAGTGGATGTGGTTAAGGCGTCCGAGTTCTCTTCCTCTTTATTTGCCTTCTTTTCCTTCCTTAATCACAGTGCTTCTTTCCTTAGGGAGGCAGGTAATTCTTTGTTTATTCTTCGATAACGAGAAAATTATGTTCCATGTCGTAAGAAAGAAGTCAGCTGGCAGACAGAGTATGGAGGTGAGGCAGGAGGTTAGATCAGATCATTTGCGCGTTGATATCTGTTAATATGTCACGTGGAAGGTAAGGGGAAAATGATAGTCAGGTGCCTATATTGTCATTTCCTCAGGGGAAGTCATAGATCATAGAATCTATTTTAGCATGAATGTCCCGATGCCTCAAACCAATGCAACATCTGTTACTTAAAGAAATCTGCTGCAGTCAGGGATTGGGTCATGTGGTCCAGGAGACCTTCTACAACTTTAGTGGTTCAGCCTGCCGCGGAGAGTACACCGGGTGCTCTCCAAACACCCACATGGGTGCCCACTGATTTACAGAGCGCAGTGCCCAGGCTCCAAAATTCAGAGAAACAAAATGGACTCGTTTCCCACAACCCTTTGTAGATTTAACGTTGCTCATTTTTCATTAAAAAAACCCCCTCTTCTCCGTATAAAAATAGTGCTCTTATTTAACGCGCTGTCGTGAAGACAAATTGAGCCAGTCGACAGGGTAGTAAAGCAGACCACTGTTCAAACGTAGTCCGTAAAAAGTCCAGCTACGTTGGCATTTTGCAGGGTTTGCATGAAAGCAAGAGAAATGACAACTTGCTGAAGCGCACACCAGGCAAAACAGACATCCAAGTTCAAGAGGAAGTTGAATCTGGAAGCAAGGTCTGAGCTTTTTCAAGATGACAAGTAAAATTGCCCCTGGATTCTGCTGTGACTGCAGTGGAGTCGATCCTATTACTCAGCCACGTGGGCCCAAGGTGAGTCTGGTGGGGTTTTAGGAAGGCCCCAAGGTGCACTACGTCACAGTTAGATGCTGCTGGTTACAGTGGAAGTCGCTGGTCATAGCACAGACTTCGGATTAATTTTAAGCGTAAGAAACGCATCAGAAATAGCTAACTGAAACTTTTAGAAAACCAAGGTGAAGAATGTCTTATGTGATTTAAGACTGAAAGGCAGAAGGAATATTCACCATCCAGGGAATATTCCATTTCAAATAACTGATTTTGGGCCTGTAATCTTAGATTTAATAGATTTTCGTATTTCTCTCCTCCCTCACTCACCAGACACTCTCGTTTGTAGCTGTGTGTGTGCGCTTGTGTGTTGGAGCTCAAGGAAAGAAGACGTGGATTCATGAACATGAATTTCAGATTAACCGGGGCTCCTAGGTATACGGAGGACCTACCTCCATATTAGTCGGCTGGAGGGCTTTGCAGTTAGTTATCTGCCAGAGCTCTTGGTGGAGGCCACGGAGCCAGGCCAGAGCTCTGTATGCCTCAGGCTGAGTCCTCGAGGAATCATTCGGAACTCAAAGCCCAGACATTCCTTGACTTTCACACACACACACACACACACACACACACACACACACACACACACACACACACACACACACACACACACACACACACACACACACACACACACACACACACACACACACACACACACACACACACACACACTACTGATGGCTGTTCATAGCGGCTTCAGCCGTGACAGGGATTTGGGAATTCATAGTCACGGACACGTGCCCTGGCTGTGCAGATGCACAGCGTGAGCTGCCCTGCGGGTCTCAGACACGAGGCCAGCACCGAGCACAGGGTGGGGAGGGCAGAGGTCGGGAAGTGACGGATCTGTGATCAGCCTCCAGCAAAAAGAAGAGAAAGAGGCGGGAGATTTCTTGGTTAAAAAAGAAGAAAGCCGTGATTTCATTTTGATGTGGCTCTTTGACTAGGCAGTGTCAACACGAGTGCCTCGACCTGGTTATGTTAAAATGTTCAGCTTTGTCCCTTTTGCTGCTTTTTTGACTTTCCAGTCATTTTTTGGGTCTTTTGGCTGAGGAATTGAATCTTTAATGCTATCTTTTAAAATCTTGTTGAAGCACTTAATATTCGGCAGATAAATCGTGAACATGTACCATGGGTATGAACAGCGTGATGAATATGTTTCCTGCCCGTAAGGAGCCTGAGTTGAAGCTGGAGCTGTAACTAGACCATCTGATCCTACTTCACCCCCATGAGACTCTGGAGGCCTCATTTTTAAAGGAGAAGGGAACTAACATTTACTGAATTCTGATTCACTGTGTAATACTTAATCCTTGAATGAATCAGATTTTTCGACAGATGCAAGGGTTGAAGACTTCACTGCTTTCTAGATGCATGTCAGTCAAAATACTTAACTTCCCTGAATACCAGTCTCCCCTGTCTAATAGATTAGTGGAGTTAATAATGTCTACTGCATAGGGTGAACATGAAATAAAGTGATTTAAAATATTGAGCATTCTGTCAGAATTCAGTACATGTTTCCTCTCTTACATTCTCCCCATTTTACATCAACATTAAGGCCCTTGTCCATCCTTCCCACAAGGCTTTCAGGGACAGAGCTCCCATGACGCAGCTATCGTTGGCAACACTGCAAAGAATCGAGTGGGAATAAAAGTTCATCATCGGTGGCCAGGTCTTTCCTTCCCCCCATCAGTGCTCCGGGACACACAGCTCCTGCTGTATCAGGCGTGAGATGATTTAACTGTTAGTTCTGGGCTACTCTCCGCAGGGGTGTTTAATGGTGTGATGTGGGTGGGACATCACTCTGTGGGAACAGGGAGCTCCTTCTCATCTCCTTTCGGAAATAAAAGTTAAATTTCCTTCCTCTCCTCCCTTTAGACAGCCAAGAATGCTGATTTCACCAACAAAATAGCTAATAATCAGAGCTCAAAAGCAGACATGTCAAAGCTTCCAGACTTAGCAGGAAAAGAAGAACCTAGAATGTTCAGAGGGCACTTCTGCCTGCCTGGAACCAGCCCTGTAGACCCCGAGGGAGGAAGATTTCACGGCAGCCACACTCAGTGTTAGAATTTATTGCCTATCTTTGTGCTCAGTAAAATTTATTTCAAAAAGCATATTTAAACACTCTTCTAAAAGAATCCATGTCTGTGATTAAAAACTCATGCTGTAGACTTAAGCTTCCTTAACCCTGTTGCTATTCCTGACAACACACACTTCTGCTCACGGCTTTCAGATCTTTGCGATGACCTTTGTCTCTTTAAATAATAGGCATTTGGGGCTTCCCTGGTGGCGCAGTGGTTGAGAGTCCGCCTGCCGATGCAGGGGACACGGGTTCGTGCCCCGGTCTGGGAAGATCCCACATGCCGCGGAGCGGCTGGGCCCGTGAGCCATGGCCACTGAGCCTGCACATCTGGAGCCTGTGCTCTGCAACGGGAGAGGCCACAACAGTGAGAGGCCCGCGTACCGCCAAAAAAAAAAAGGCATTTGCTTTTATTTGTTGTTTCAACACCCCTAATGGCATCTTTAATACCCGTCTCATAAATGGGAGTGTTTCTGTTGTTATCCTGATTCTTGCCTCTTCTTTTCCTCTTCTGCCTTTTTCATCCGTGCTTTTGCTTTTCGATTGCTCAGGTCGACGGCAGGTGGAAAAGGGCAGTGGAGGAGGAGGCCTTCAGGTAAGGCGGTCACACAGGTTTCTAAACGCAGCATCCTTTCTCTCGCATTTCCGTCTTTGAGTGTCTTGTCTCACGGCTCTCACACTTTGCTGTGTGTGCACAGAATTACCTGCAGTGGTTCTTCAAGCTGCAGTTTCTAGCATTCAGACCCTAGAAAATTCTGGTGTGTGTCTTTGGGCTAAGCCTGGAAATCTGCATATTGACCAGACACCGCAGATGGTTCTGGAGCAGGTGGCCCGCCCAGTGCACTGCACAGAACAGCGAATCTTCTTCCCGTGGGTGATGAATAGTAACGCTCCTCTCGGCCCAATAGCAGGAGATGCCATTCCATCTGTGAGCCACAGGCCTCCTGAATCTAGTGGATCCCGAATCTGGTGGAATGGTCGGCTTCCAGGCTAGAGACTGCACACACGCACACAACTCTGGAGTTGCTAGAAATAACTGGAACCCCATAGATGGAATCTCGGAAATACATTTGTAATGATGAATAACTTCACCCCTCGTGCACAAGCTTATGCCTTGGGTTAACAGAAAGCACCAAGCTGTCGTGCACCTCGAAGGAGATCTTTCAGCGAGAACCAACTGCTTTAGGGAGCGGTTCACCGTGTCTTTGTAGGTATACCTGCTGCTGCTTCCCAGGAAGACTGCTGACCTGATAGGTTTACTGAACTCTAAAAAAGAAATTGAGGATATTTTCCCTCGAACAGAAGAGAGGAGGGAGCTAGCCCATGGTGTTCTAGATCCATATTTCTAATATACTGGGAGAGATGTCGCTGGGATTTTCCTTTAATTTTGATGTCATGGCAGAAAACTTAGATGCCCATCCATCTCTGTCTTTGGATGGGTGAGGGGCACATACTGTAGGAAACCTTGCTTCCTTTGCATTTAACTTCAGGGATAAATTACAGGACGTAACAGACACATCCCTGCTGCTTTTGAGTCAGGAGAGCAGAGCCCCTCTGAATGCTCTGAATTCAGGCATCTTGCCCAATTGCAAAGGTGTTGGGAGAGTGAAGGTCCAGGAGAGGGCGCTGCAGGATCAGGGAAAGAACACCAAACAGTCTATGAAGTACAGGTGTGAGCGGGAAACGAGCAGTGGTGTCCAGGACTCTACAGGCAAGAGACCGAAGAGCCGACCAGGTGGATCGGGTGCCAGTGGTGAGGCAAGCACGCATGAGCGACCAGAAGTGAGTCTCCCAGGGGAGAGAGCTGTTCTCGAGCCACCTTAAATCCTGTTCAAGAGGACTCTACAACAGGGAGTGAGCTCCGGGGTCTACAGGGACAGAAGGACCCCCGTGCGTTCCGGAGGAGAATTTACTGCTGCTGCCTCTGTGAGGGGGACCAGTTGTCCCCAGGCTGGAGTGACGCCCATGAATGCCGTGCGAGGACAGGAGCCAGCTGTGGCTACCCGCCCGTGGGAGATAAGGTCACCCCCCCCCCCCCGCGCCACCACCTGCCGGGAGAAACCAGCCCCGATGACACTTGTTCTGCTCTTGACGTTTCTTTCTGCCTCTGCTCCAAACCTGCCCAAATCAGAGTTAGAAAATCAGTGGGTGGAGAGGCAGGGAGGTGGGGAAATAGAACAGACGTTGAATATAGCCCCATGAGAGCCTCCTAAGCTTGTCTCACCCAGGAGAGGCAGCAGCTTTTAACTTTAAATAAAGTCAGGCTTTTAGAAAATCCCACCAGGCTGGATCTATTTATGACTATTCTTATGATTGAAAGTGAATGGAGGTCATCTTACTATCTAACGGTGCTTGAAGAGACTATGGACTTTCTCAGAGATTTCAGGCAGGGTTAGGTAAAGACCTAGGCTCACAGAGGGAGTTTAAAGGTCAGCACTGCATAAAATGAGGTTATTTCCCGATTTAGCCATCTGAGTCTTGAATGTTCAGCTTAGCGGTGTTACCTGCCTTGGTTAAAAGAAAAAATCAAGCCACACAAAGTAGGTAAAAACAGTTTATCCTTTTTTTTTTTTTTTGGTTATATGAATGTATGTTTCATTTTTTTTCAAAATAAACAACTTTTTATTGAAGTGTAGTTGATTTGCAATGTTATGTTAGTTTCTGGTGTACAGCAAAGTGATTCAGTTTTATATCTTTGTATATATGTACATACTCTTTTTCAGATTATTTTCCATTGTAGGTTATTACAAGATTTTGAATATAGTTCCCTGTGCTACACAGTAGGTCCTTGTTGTTTACCTATTTTATATATAGTAGTGTGTATCTGTTAATCCCAAACTCCTAATTTATCCCTCCCCACCTTTCCCCTTTGGTAACCCTAAGTTTGTTTTCTCTGTCTGTGAGTCTATTTCTGTTTTGTAAATAAGTTCATTTGTATCTTTTTTTTAGATTCCACATATAAGTGATATCACATGATATTTGTCTTTCTCTGTCTGGCTTACTTCACTTAGTACGATAATCTCTAGGTCCATCCTTGTTGCAAATGGCAATATTTCATTCTTTTTACGGCTGAGTAATATTCCATTGTATATATGTGCTACATCTTCTTTATCCATTCATCTGTCAATGGACACTTAGGTTGCTTCCATGTCTTGGCTATTGTAAATAGTGCTACTATGAAAATAGGGGTGCACGTATCTTTTCAAATTAGTGTTTTCGTCTTTTCTGGATATATGCCCAGGAATGGGATTGCTGGGTCGTATGGTAGTTGTATTTTTCTTTTTCTAAGGAACCTCCATACTGTTCTCCATAGTGGCTGCACCAATTTACATTCCCACCACCAGTGCAGGAGGGTTCCCTTTTCTCCACACCCTCTCCAGCATTTATTGTTTGTAGATATTTTGATGATGGCCATTCTGACCAGTGTGAGGTGATACCTCGTTGTTGTTTTGATCTGCATTTCTCTGATAATTAGTGATGTTGAGCATCTTTTCATGGGTTTATTGGCCATGTGTATATCTTCTTTGGAAGTTGACCTAAATGTCTGTTTAGGTCTTCTGTCCGTTTTTTGATGGGGTTGTTTGTTTCTTGATACTGAGCTGTAGAACCAGCTTATCTTGACTCTATTTACTTTAAAGACAAGGAGAAGAAACGACTTAGTATTTGGAAGATTCTGCCAAAGTAAGTGAATGCAGTTGTGTGTAGTTTAGAAGTATAAGACAAAATTGAGTTTTGTTGCAGAAGAAAAACTTGCCCAATGCCCTGGGGCTGCTGCTACACCTTCAGTCACATCTCTGCAGTTTTCAGAAAGTGACTTCAGCCTCCTTTGAGGCGTGGCTAGGGCAGTAGCTAAGCACATGACACGATACTTTTACTGCTTTGGGGGTTTCAAAGAGTCTACTGTTTTGCTGTCTTCTGCTTTCCCCAGCCTGTAAAATTCATGCAGTTGAGTTGCAATGTCTGTTTTCTACTCAAGAATGTAGAAAATGAAATCACAGGGTAATGCCGTCAATCTAAATTATTTAAATGCCAGTCTCCTTTTGCTTGAATTTATTATAAAGTTCTATATGCTGGTGAATCCTTTAATATGGAGTTGGAAAGGATATGGCTTATTCAAAATCAATAAAAATCTTAGACATAAAAGTATAAATGAAAAGCAACTGGACTATAATGTTAAAATAATCCTAATCTCTGCTTTATCCTTGGAAACCACAATCTTCCAAATACTCTCTAGGAAAAGATTGATTCTTACTTCTGTCACTATAATCATCTTTATTAAGCATTGTGTTTTGGAATACAAAGCAATGCTGAGAATGAAGCGTTTTGTTGAAGTAACATTGCATAGTTTTCATGAGCGTTGGTTTCTGTCCTTGTACTGTGTAATGTCTCCAGGAGTGGATCAGAAGTGACCACCCGAAGAAAATCCTGTCTTCCTAGTGGTCCACTGCGTGTCACATGTGGGGGTGGGGTGAGTGCTTTCAGGGTTAAGATACTGGCTGAGCTTCCTATGGTGTCTATGGCCTGCAGTTTACCTTTAGCCCAAATCAAGGAGTTTACTAGGCTCTCGTCCCAGACTATAAACCCAAAGTGCCCTATTCCAACCTTTTAAAAAATGCCCCATTTGAAAGAAGCATCATTAGAAAAGACCATCCCAGGGCAATAATTGGCACTGACTTCTCAGCAGGCTTGAAGCTGTGTCCTTGAGTCGGACTCTGTGGCTGAAAAGCAATGTATTTGGCCGTCAGTTTGTCCTTTCCAGATGTGCTGCGCTGTTGTGGGCCGTTCTCAGGTTTTGTGGAGGTTGCAACAAGCAAGAGGCTTATGAAATTTGCCTCTTCATTGACTCCGACACCACCTATTCCATTATTTAATGTGCCCTATATAAATCCCCATATGAGACAGTCTTTTAGAATTTAGTTCCAGGAAAACAAACAAACAATAAAACTTGTCTCCCCTGAGGTACTCACAGCTAAACTTCTTTCTGATCCTGGGAAGTTATCTGCTTCCATTTTATTTTTATGGTTCTGAAATACGACTGCAATTTATTAACCTTCGAAACCTATATTTTGTATATTGTTTCAAATTATTTTTGAAAAGGGGTACAAGTTAACAAATTGAACAAATTAATAATCCTCTGTGATTTGCCTATTTTTTTTTGTAGTCTTAGAAAATTACCTTTTAGGAATGTTCTAAAATGTTCTTTTAAAAGTGTAACATCAAACAATTCTTATTTTAACATAGTGGTAACATTACCTATGGAATGATGCTATTGTGGTGCTCACAAGAGATAACATGTGTAAAACACTTAAAACAGAACCTGAAACCACCTCCCCAGCTGAAAACAATGGTTGAATATAACTTTAATTCATTTATGCTCTATAACATAACAATGCACCTTGCCCAAAGAGCCTCTTTATTTTCTTTATTTATTGCAATGTTGCTATTATTATGTATATTATTATATCAACAGTCAAGCCTTCCAGATGCTATAAGTATACATCTTCCCAGTAAAAATAAAGTGAGTGGTTGATTTACTGATTTTTAAAGACATATCCCCCGACTCATTCATTTTTTAGACTGTTTTTCAAAGAAGCAATAAACAGCATCTAGTCTTTCTGATATGGTATTTTCTTTATTTCATAATCAATTGCTTTTCTGTTAGCTTTTTGAAAGCAATTCTTACTTTGGTCTCTAAATTCTTTTGTTGCTATAATATTCCACCTTTCTCTTAAAAGATCTCCAAAGGGCATAGAAGCCCTCTATCTCAACTAGGTAATGGAACACACATAACCATCCTCAGATTATTGCTGAAATAGTTTCTAAGACAACTATTTTCTGGAAAGTTAATTTAAGTAACCATATGTTTGTGAAATATTAGAATAAAAACTTCCATAGTTAAACTTGTCTTTTATAATAATAGTAATTCTTATTTTTCAAATCTGTTGATTAAAAAAACACTTCCTGGAAAAATTTACCTCTTAGAAAGATGTGCCTTTCATTATTAAGAAGAATTTAAAACCACGTGGTTTAATGTTGGCCTCAGAGAATCACCTGGACTGGTTTATCAGTGAGTTCTTCACCTCGTACTTCCATAAGTTAACACTGTTTCAGTCTACTGCTCCTTCATGGTTTCTTTGAGTTCTTAGAAGCTTAATGACTGTATGTATCAACCAGTCGAAACAAACAGTATTTATTATAATGGCCACTAGACTCATGTAGTATCTAAGCTATCACCGGGTACCATTATTCGTTGTAGCAATGATGAAAAATAGAGAAACAATGAACAGTTTTCCTGCCTGCCTGCCTTTCAATCTTTCTTCCCTCCTTTCTCACAAAATGAAAGCCTCTGGGTTAGTTTTGTTTTTTTTCTGTTTTTTTTTTTAACTTACATACAGACCAAGTGAATGGGGTCTTCCAATCTCCATTTCCAGCTAGGTTACTGGTTACTTTTTTTTTTTTTTTAATTTCTCCTGGAATAGTGTGTGTCTATGTTTGTATAATCAATGAAGCATTTACTTCTGCCAATAATTCATTTAGCTCTATTGATTTTCTCTTATCCCTTTATCATGGCCAAGTTCAAGTTTAAATTCTAGATTCCTAAAATAATTAATAATCCAGAAAGAACTTGTTTCACTGTTGTTTGCTTTTTAAACCCAAACTGTAGCAAATGGGTATAAAACATCTTGCAATTTGGGTAAGGATCAGAAGCATTGACAGAGCCGGGACTTGGTTACAAAGTTCAAGTTGGTGACAGGAGTGGTTAAGGACCCACCATCCTGGGCTCTGCTTTGGGCAAGTCCTGGTAAAGGGAAATGTGAATTCAGAGTATGGATATATTCATTAAACCAGTATTGACTGGGCCCTAATAAATGCTAGGCATTTTTTTTCTACTGGGGATAAATAAGTGAATAAATTCTTGTCCCCTGTGAATGAAAAATATTGCCGGCCATATCAGTAAACAAAAGATGTTGCAGCCGTCAAGCCATCACATTGCAGCCGCCCTGACAGTGAGCGCTGAGGGAACTCAGGATGGAAACAGGATGCCGGCCATCAAGCCCTCAGCCACTGCAGCCCCCCAGTGATGCACTCCCGAGGAGACTCAGGATGGAAAAGTATAGGACGCTGGCCCCAGAGAGC
Source organism: Lagenorhynchus albirostris (assembly GCF_949774975.1). NCBI lineage: Eukaryota > Metazoa > Chordata > Mammalia > Artiodactyla > Delphinidae > Lagenorhynchus > Lagenorhynchus albirostris. Next base: position 111,876,357 of record NC_083101.1, on the reverse strand, counting down.
TGAGGTGCAGATCAAAGGAATGATTCTAGTGAGCCCAGGCTCTTGCATCTTCCCATACATAGAAAAGCGCTAAATTCCTTAACTTGAGATGTCTGGCTTTCTTTAACTAACAGTAATCTTTTGATGTCCGACCACCTGGTCTTTGTTGCAAAACCTCCTATATATCCTCACTCCTCCCTTACCTCTTCAGATCAGTCCCTCAGAGCTGTCTGAGAGGCTGTGTCCTGGGCTTAAGTCCTCAGTTTTGTCCACCAAATAACACATAACTCTCAACTTCTAGGTTGTGCATTTTTTCAGTTGACACCCCATAGATGTGACAAAGGAGTTCTAGATTTGGTATCATGATTGAAGCCATGTTTCAATATGTATTTGATTTTTCTAACATATAAGATATCAAATTGCCAAGGAATTCCTTTTCTAAGGGCTTGGATAAGCACTATTTTTTAAGAGAAAATAAAAAATACATATTTTATTTATTTTACCGATTTCAATTAGAATGGTAGAAAAGTAAAGTTTGAAAAATTATTTATTTAGGTTCTATGATAAATGGTTATTTTTTTTAAAGAGCTGAGATGTGTCTTCACATGTAAAATATATAATTTAAAAAGAAGTTTTATTATTCATTTCATTCAGTATATAGAGGTAAAAATAAGCAAGGGGAACTGTTGATAGTTTAAAAATGTTATTAGCTTTTCCAGCACTTTTTTGAAAGGTTATGAGAACTGAGGACGGGGGAGTCTTACAGCGTCCCCAATATTTGTAAAAACAAAACAAGCCAAACAACAACAAAAAAACCAACCTGTGAAATTACGTTCCTAAGCGAGGACTTAGATACGGGAGGGCTCTGTTTCCCCAGAGAGAAGGTGCCACATCCTCTAAAGCAGCTATGCTCCCATGAGTCACATTGCTCCTGGTGCCGTCTTTGTCATGATTTCCCCCCAAGTGGTACAGCTTAACAAAGAAGATTCAACCTCCATCCCTGAGGTGCCTTATTGACAGGTCTCTGAAAGATCAACACAGGAAGCAAACGCAGCACAGTAAGTGCCCTACAGCAAATGAGTTCCGTTCTGAGTGTACGTTCGTAAGTGCAATTTGTTCGTAAGTCCTACAGAGTTAGCCTAGGTGCCCCACTGACACAGTCGGCTGTATAGTATGTACTGTCATAGGTTTATAATACTCTTCACACAAAGAATACATACAAAACAAACAAACACAAAAAATAAACGTTTTTAACGTCACACTACCTTGAAAAGTACAGTAGTCCAGTACAACAGCTGGCATCCAGGGGCTGGCATCGAGGGAACAGGCAAGAAGAGTTACTGACTGGAGGGGGGAGAGGAGGTGGGAGATGGTAGAGCTGAAGGATCGTCAGCAATAGGGGACGGAGGGCGAGCTGCAGTTTCACTCCCACCTGAACACACGTTCACATCTTTGAAAGTTTGCAACTTGAAGGTTCTTACGTAGGGGATTTACTGTATCCTTGATTTTTAACTTAGCTACTTAATGAAGGAAGGAAAGTATTTGCCGAGAGGTGAACAGCAATGACTTGTTGAAAAAATGTGATGCTGTGGCCGCTGTAGGAGCTGCTGAAATCACCTGACAAAAGCGAAAAAGGCAAGAATCCGGTAGAAGCTGGGGAATTTCCAGGAGTAGTGAGGTTTCTAGTTTAGGTCAGTGGCCGAGGGAGCTCCCTCCGGGGTGGCAGAGTCCTGGGAGTAGCCTGAAGCCTGGAGGGCTGCCCTGGGAGCCGGGGATCCAGTTGGTGTCCAGAATGTGTCTGCCGGCCGTGTCATCCTAACTCACTCCTGTTAAAAATGCTCATCTCGGTGTGCCTGGGGATGTTTTTCCTTAAGGGAACATACTCTTGATTTTAAAATGGGATTCATTTTTACACTAGAATTCAATTTATTCAAATTTAAAGTCAACTTTGCTTGAAAATCTTAAATCGGTGTCATTATTAAGCAAAGCCATGTGAAATGCGTGTGGTCTGCGTGTATGTTCTAGGGCGGGGTGAGGGCTGCAAGTGACTTCACAGATGTTTGAGCTGATCGAGGACCTTTGTGTAGTTTGCTTTGTTTCTTTTTCTCCGACTTTTGATACTTAAACATTCTCATTAGTTTAAAGGGAGGGTGACGCCATCTCGGCGACTGAAGCAGGGCCCACGAATCTAAGCAAATGTTCAGTATTTTACAGCCAGGAACATAGATTCTGTATCTTGGCCTTTCTGTGAAGCTTTTCTTTTCAGAATGTATTACCTTGCAAAGTACCTAGGGAACAGAGCCAGCCTGTGACCTTTTGCTAACATGTCATTCTGAGAAATAGGAAAAAGGCGTTGCATAGATCAGGAATTTTATTACTCAAACCATGAGGGGTCACTTGCAAGTTCCACCTTTCTTGGGAAGACAGCTAGCCATGCAATTTCTGGAACAGAGGCTGTTCTCTTTGGAGAACGCTGAGGCCAATGTCATCCCAAAGAAGTGAAGTGGGAAGTAATTGATCGCAGAGGGTGAATGAAAGGTGGAGAAGGGGGTGAGGAGACCTTTGGCATGTTGCTGTTGGGAACATCCGTGGAGGTGGTTGTTATTAGTTACCCCAGTTTGCTGAACATGAGCGGACTCCATTGATGCTACGTGACAGTTCCCCTGGTGCATTAAGAGCTATGATTGGGGAGGAATAGAGTTTGATGGGGATAGGGTGCAATTACATATGCACCGGGCTGTGATGCCCAGTGGTTTGTACCCACAGCTGGTACGGTGGGAGCCACCTTCAAAACATGCAGAACCCAGTGGTGCCTCACCACGAGCCCCGCTGTCACCGGCAGCAAACCACAGCCCTTGGCCACTTTCATTATGGCAAAGCCCGTAGCTGTGTCCCTGCTCCTGCCCTCACCCCCCCCACCCCAATGGTGAGAGAAATCCCATGAATACAAAGTCAGATGATGCCATTTCTCTGCTCAAATCCTGCACTGGCTCCCAGAAGACTCAGAATAAAAGCCAGTCCCACTGGGACCTACGCAGCCCACAGGCTCTGGCCCTGGTGGCCCTGGACCTCACTGCCACTGCGTCTCCCGTTCACCTGCTCTGGCCACGCCAGCAGATCCTCCCTTCTGCCTTTATCTCTTGTTGGATCCACCTCCATGGGTTTGAACGTTCCTTTCCCAGGGAGGCCTCTCCTAACTGCCGACATAAAGGAGCGGCTCTCTTCGCCCGACACGGCTTCTCCCCGTCTGACGCCCACGTGTTTACTTGTTCACGTGTGTCTGTCCATTCCCTCCATTGTACCATGGGCCCCTCAGAGCTCTGTTCCTCAGCACGTGGAACATCGCACAGAGTAGCTCAGTAAATATTTGAGTGAATAAATGAATATGAAAACCAGCAAAATAATTTCATTTTGAACAAATGCTCGTTAGGGAATCATAGTATTTTGAAGCAACTTGCTCAGTACTTGGAGGGCAGAACGCTCCAGGAAGGCAAATTTTGCACAGACTCAGAGAGTGGCCAGGACTCAGCACCATCCTTTTTTCTTTTTGCGGTACGCGGGCCTCTCACTGTTGCGGCCTCTCCCGTTGCGGAGCACAGGCTCCGGACGCGCAGGCTCAGCGGCCATGGCTCCCGGGCCCAGCCACTCCGTGGCATGTGGGATCTTCCCGGACCGGGGCACGAACCCGTGTCCCCTGCATGGGCAGGCGGACTCCCAACACTGCGCCACCAGGGAAGCCGTCAGCACCATCCTATTAACAGAGGATTGGCATGTTTCCTACAGCAGGCGTGGGAGGAGCAGATGAGTTCCGGGCGATGATAGGATACCTTCTGCTTTGTGAGGAAAACTGACCACTTAGTGAATAATAGAAAAATACTTTCCTCATATAACAGGATACTATCACATTTTTTCCTCCAGTTTTATTAAGATATAATTGACATACAGTACTGTGTAAGTTTAAGGTATACAGAAAAATGACTTCTATACAATAGTGATATGATTATCACAATAAGTTTAGTTACCATCCCTTATCTCGTATATAGTAAAAGAAAATGGAAAAAAAATTTTTATCTTGTGATGAGAACTTTTTGAATCTACTCTCTTAATGGTTTTCAAATATATAATACAACAGTGTTCGCTGCAGTCATCCTGTTGTATGTTACGTCCTCAGTACTTACTTATTTTTTAATCTTTATTTTCTATGACTTTGGTGTGTTTTTTTTTATTCCACATATAAGGGACATCATACAGTATTTGTCTTTCTCTGTCTGACTTAATTCACGTAGCATGATGCCCTCAAGGTCCATGCATGCTGTCACATACGGCAGGATTTTCTTTTTCTTATGGCGAGTAATATCGTACATGTCTATCTCTGTATCTTTATCATCTATATCTATAGATCTCTCACAGCATCTTTATCCATTCATCCATCTATGTTTGTTTCCATGCCTTGGCTATTGTAATAATGCTGCTATGCACAGAGGGGTGCAGATATCTCTTTGACATGGTGTTTTTGTTTCATTTGGATATAGTTCCAGAAGTAGAATTGCTGTCTCATACGATAGTTCTATTTTTAACTTTTTTGTGTGTGTGCGGTACACGGGCCTCTCACTGTCGTGGCCTCTCCCGTTGCGGAGAACAGGCTCCGGACGCGCAGGCTCAGCGGCCATGGCTCACGGGCCCAGCCGCTCCGTGGCATGTGGGATCTTCCCGGACTGGGGCACGAACCCGTGTCCCCTGCATCGGCAGGCTGACTCTCAACCACTGCGCCACCAGGGAAGCCCTATTTTTAACTTTTTGAGGAACCTCCATACTGTTTCCCATGGTGGCTGCATCAATTTACAATAGTATCAACAGTGCATAAGGGTTTCCTTTTCTCCACACCCTCACCAGCATTTGTTGTCTCTTGTGTTTGTGATGACAGCCATTCTAACAAGTGTGACGTGATACCCCATTATGGTTTTCATTTGCGTTTCCCTGATGACTAGTGATGTTGAGCATTTTTTCATGTATCTGTTGGCCATTCATATATCTTCTTTGAAAAAATGTCAATTCAGGTCCTTTGCCCATTTTAAAATTGGATTATTATTTTGCTATTGAGTTGTTTGAGTTCTTCATATGTTTTGGATTTTAACCCCTTATCAGATGTATGGTTCGCAAATATTTTTTCCCATTCTGTAGGTTTGGTTTTTTTTTCATTTTGTTGATCATTTCTTTTGCTGTGCAAAACGTTTTAGTTTGATATAGCCCCACTTGTTTGTTATTGCTTTTGTTGCTTGTGCTTTGGATGTCATATCCAAAAAAATCATTACCTAGACCCATGTCAAAGAGCTTTTTTCCTATGCTTTTGCTAAGAGTTTTGTCGTTTCCAGTCTTACATTTAAGTCTTTAATCCATTTTGAGTTAATTTTTGTGATTATGTAAGATACCGGTCTAGTCTCAATCTTTTACATGTGAATACCCAATTTTCCCAGCACCATTTATTGAAGAGACTGTCTTTTCTCCATTGAGTATTCTTAGCTCTCTTGACATATATTAGATGACCATATGTGCATGGGTTAATTTCTGGGCTCTCTATTCTGTTCCATTGGTCTATGTTTCTATTGTTATGCCAGTACCATATGGTCTGTATTATGTTGAGGTATGTTCCTTCAATACCCAATTTCTTACATTTTTATTGTGAACACATAATGAATTTTGTCAAATGGTTTCCCTGTATCTATTGAGCTGATCATACTTCTATTGATTTGCAGATGTTGAACCATCCTTGCATCCCAGGGATAAATACAAGTTGATCATGGTTAATGATCCTTTAATGTGCTGCTGAATTCAGTTTGCTAGTATTTTATTGAAAAATTTTACATTAATATTCATCAGGGATGTTGACCTTATAATTTTCTTTCCTTGTGATGTCCTTTTCTGGCATTGGTATCAGGTTAATGCTGGCCTCATAAATAAGTTTTGTAGTGGTCCCTCCTCTTCAATTTTTTGGAAGAGTTTGAGAAGGATTGGTGTTAATTCTTCTTCAAATGTTTTGTAAAATTCACCAGTGAAGCCAATTGGTCTTAGACTTTTTCTGCTGTTGTTGTTGGGAAATTTTTGATTACTGATTTAATCTTTTCTTTTAGGTTGTACAGTTTCTTGGTGTATAGTTGTTCATAGTATCTTCCTACGATCCTTTGTATTTCTGTGGTATCAACTGTAATGTCTTGTCTTTCATTTATAATTTTGTCGAAATGGGTCCTCTTTCTTTTTTTTTCCTTGGTTAGTCTAGCCAAAACTTTTATATTTTGTTTATCTTTTCAAAGAAGCAACTCTTATTCATCTTTTTTATTGTTTTCCTGTTGTCTATTTATTTCTGCTCTAATCTTTATTATTTCTCTCCTGCTAACTTTTGGCTTAATTTGTTCTTTTTCTAGTTCCTTGAGGTGCAGAGTCAGGTTGCTTATTTGAGATCATTCTTGTTTCTTAATGTAAGTGTTTATTGCTATGACCATCCATCTTAGAACTGTTTTTGCTGTGTTCCATCAATCTTGATATGTTGTGTTTCCATTTTCATCTATCTCAAGAAACTTTTTAAGTTTTTTCTTTAATTTTGCCTTTGATCCATTGGTTGTTCAAGAGAATGTTATTTAATTTCCATCGGTTTTCCTCTTGTTATTAGTTTCTAGTTTCATTCCATTGTGGTCAGGGAAGATGTTTGGTATGCTTTCAATCTTCTTGAATTGCTAAGACTTGTTTTGTGACCTAACCTGTGGTCTATTGTAGAAAATGTAGCATGTGTGCTTGAGAAGAATTTGTTTTCTGCTGTTGCCAGGTAGACTATTCTGTATATGTCTGTTTGGTACATTTGGTCTATGGTGTTGATTAGATCTACTGTTTCTTTCTTTATTTTCTCTGGATGATATATGTATTGTTGAGAGTGGGATATTAAAGTCCCTATCTATTATTGTATTGTACTGTGTTGCTGTTTATTTCTCCTTTGGCTCTGTTAGTTTTTGTTTACTTTTAGATACTCTGATGTTGGATGCCTAAATATTTACAATTGTTATATTTTCTTGGTGTATTGATCCCTTTATCACTGTGTAAAGACCTTCTTTGTCTAATTTTGCCATTTTTAGTTTATAAAGTCTAATTTGTGTGATATAAGTATAGATACCTATAATTTTTTTGGGGGGGTTACCATTTGCTAGAAATACCTTTTTCCATACCTTTACTCTGTCTACTTGTGTCTTTAAGGCTAAAGTTGGTCTCTTGTAGGAAGTATATTGTTGGATCTTTTTTTTAAAATCCATTCAGCCCTCAAGAGAAAAACAAATACCGTACGCTAACACATATATATGGAATCTTAAAAAAAAAAATGTGGTTATGAAGAACCTAGGGGCAGGACAGGAATAAAGATGCAGACATAGAGAAAGGACTTGAGGACACAGGGAGGGTAAGGGTAAGCTGGGACAAAGTGAAAGAGTGGCATGGACATATATACACTACCAAATGTAAAATAGCTAGCTAGTGGGAAGCAGCCGCATAGCACAGGGAGATCAGCTTGGGGCTTTGTGTCCACCTAGAGGGGTGGGAGGGAGACGCAAGAGGCAGGAGATATGGGGATATATGTATATGCATAGCTGATTCACTTTGTAATAAGGCAGAAACTAACACACTACTGTAAAGCAATTATACTCCAATAAAGATGTTAAAACAAAAAATCCATTTAGCCCTCTATGTCTTTTGATTGCAAATTTCAATCTATTTGCATTTACAGTAATGATAGATAAGGACTTACTATTGTCATTTAGTTTGTTGTTTTCTGACTGTTTTGTAGATCTATTGTTCCTTGCTTCTTATCCTGATATCTTTTTTTTCTGTTTTGATGTCTTTTGGTATTAGTGTGTTTTGGTTTCTTTATCATGTTCTTTTGTGTAATTATGACAGGTTTCCCCCTTGTAGTTACCATAAGGCTTACATAAATATCTTAAAATTATAACACCCTATTTTAAATTGATTAACAACAACTTTTGTAGCACTGTTAAACTTTACACTTTTATTTCTCCTCCACCTAACATTTTAGGTTATGGATGTCACAGTTTTCATATTATCCAATAACAGGTTGTTATTATTTTTTTTAAGATTTTCTTTTTCTTGCTGTGGACCATTTTTAAAGTCTTTATTGAATTTGTTACAATATTGCTTCTGTTTTATGTTTTGGTGTTTTGCCTACAAGGCATATGGGATCTTAAGTCCCCGACTAGGGATTGAACCTGCACCCCCTGCATTGGAAAGTGAAGTCTTAACCACTGGACCTCCAGGGAAGTCCCAGATTATTATAATTATGGTTATTTTTACTACTTTTGTTTTTTAACTTTTAAGCTGGAGTTGTAAGTGAATTATGCACGAGCATTATCATATCACAGAATTGAACTTTAACTATATATTTATCATTACCAGTAAGTTTTACACTGCCTTTTAATGTGTTTATGATGTTAATTAACATCCTTTATTTCCATCTTTGTCTTTGATATTTGACAATTTAATTATAATGTAACTTAGTGTAGCCCTTTTTGAGTTCAACATATTGAGGGTCTTTTGGGTCTCGTGGAAATGGATGTCAGTTTCTCTCCCCATGTTTGGGAAGTTTTCAGCCATTATTTATTTAAATATACTTTCTCTCCCTTTTTCTTTCTCTTCTCCTTTTGGAATTCCCATAATGCAGAAATTGTTTCTTTTGATTATATCGCATAAGTCCCATAGGCTTTCTTCACTCTTTTACGATATTTTTTCTTTTGCTCCTCTGACTGGATAATTTCAGATGTTCTGTGTTCTACGATCCAGTTTGCTTTTGAAGCTCTCTGTTAAATTCTTCAGTTCTGTTATTGTAGTTTTTAGCTCTAGGATTTCTGTTTCTTTTTTTGTTTGTTTTTTGATGGTTTCTATTGCTTTTTTGAACTTCTTATTTGTTTAGGCATTTCCTTACTGATTTATTTTAGGTTTCTGTCTGTGTATTCCTGCAGTTCACTAAACTTCTTTAAGAGGATAATTCTGGATTCTTTGTCTGACAGCTGATACATCCATTTCTGTAGGGTCAGTTGTTGAAGATGTGTTAGTTTCCTCTGGTGGTGTCATGTTTACCTGATTTTTCATGATCCTTGATTCCTTATATTGGTATCTGTGCATTTGAGTAGGTGGTTTCCTCTTCTGTAGTTTCCAGGTTTGCTTTGGCAGAGACAGTTCTTCACCAGTCAGCTCAGTTGGGTGTTTTAGGTGTGTCCACTCTTAATGTCCTTGGGCAGGTGGGGCCTGCTGTCAGGGTCTATTCTGGGGCAAGGCCATTGCCTGAGCTCCGAGGTCAGGGGTGGTGTGGTTCCCACTGGCTGGGAACAGGTGACTGGGACTGCTAGCTTGGTTCCCTACTCGAGAGATGCTGTAGGATGGGCTCTGCTTGCCTGAGTTCTCTGGTCAGGCTTCCTAGACAGTCAGGACTGGGTACTATACTCAGATGTAGATGGGGCCTTGAATTAGCTTCCCCGCCCTGGTGGGGTGCAGAATGGGCTCCAAAGCCCACACAGCTCATTGTTTGGGGACCTGAATCAGGCAAGACTGTGCACCAAATTCCCTGGCCAGATGGGGTCACTGGTTTTGCTCTGTGGACTGGACAGACATAGGCTGTGCTCTCTGTTCAGGTGTCATTGTAAGTGGGGCTGTAGGAAGGGCTCTCCAGCCTCCCTGTGCTCTGGTTGGGCTCCCAGTTTGGGCTAAAGGCTGGATTCAGCAGTGGGGGGCGGGGGTGTGTGTGGGGGCTGCGAATTAGTCTCCCTCACTGGTTAGAGCAGGAGAAATGGCTCTAGTTCCAGCAAGGCTCTCTGTGGTCTTGACTCAAGCCAACTCATGCTCCAGGTTCTGTGGCCAAATTGGCCCGCTGCCTTTGCTCTGCCTGCTGGACTCTATGCCCAGGAGTTGCCGGGGTGCCCAGCTTTCCTGTTGTCCTGGCCAGGCTTTCTGCTCAGGTGTGGTGTGGCTGGGAGCTGCGCTCCAGGTATCCGGGGCTAAGTTATCTCCCCTGACCAGGCCCGGCAGGAACGCCGGCGCCAAGCAGCCTCCCAGGTGTCCCCAGTCAGGCTTTCTGGTCAGGTGGGGCTGGAGCTTCACTCAGCAGTGGGTGTGGCTATAAATTAGCTCCCTGGCATGGGTGGGGCAGGGCGAGAGCTGTAGGCCTTGGGAGGCCTTTCGTTCGGGGTCTTAAGCTGACCTGCAGGCCAAGTTCCCGGCCTTCGCTGCGTGCATGGTCAGCTCCGCCTGCCGCCCTCTCTGCTTGAGTGTCACTAAGGTAAGCAGCGTGCAGGCGCTCTGGCCAGGCTTTCGGGTCTTTTCCAGGTGGGGCCAGGAGCTGCGCTCAGCAGTGGGCAGGCCTGAGGCGGCGCTCCCCTGCCTGGTGTGGAGCCGGGGTGAGCAGACGGGGCTCCGAGGCCAGCAGGGCTCTTATTGGGGACCCTGGGTCTGGCTGGCCTGTGACCCGCTGAGTTCCCTGGTCCGACTGCGTCACTGTCCCGGCTCTGCCAAGGGGCAGAGCTGCCGGCTGGCCTGCTAGCCGGCTGCGCGGGTGGGAGCTCTGTCCGCCGAGCCCTGTGTGCTGCAAGCCCCTCCTCTCCTCCATCAGATTCCCCCGCATTCCTCCTGAGGGACACCCAGGAAGCGACCCACAGCCCCGGGGGGCGGGCTGTCCACCTGGGCTCTCTTCCGCGGTGCTGCCGGCCTGGGGGAGGGCAAGTCGTCAGCGTGTAGCCACTCCTCGGGCCCTTTACTGGCCTCCGTCTCGGTCTCCATGGTGCAGGGGTGTCGCCTCACCCCCTTTTGTTGGATTCGCTCAGTGCCGTCCTGGGCACGAACAGTTGTTAGTTGCTCTCCTGAGCGGGTGCGAGGCTGGGAACAACCTATGTCGCCATCTTGGGGACTTTACTCAAGGGATAGTATTTTGGAAAAAAGGCCAAATGTCTGCTTTGCTTGTGTTTCTGCCCGCCTTTGCTTCTGTGTTTTCAGCCAGTTATCAGTCCTTGTCTCCCAGGAGTCATGATGCTACGGAAAAGCCGAGAAAGGCTTTGGGGTTTTCAAAGTGTTGGCTTTTATGTTGCAAAAACCTAGGGCCCAGAGGAAAGGCTGGTGTAAGAGTCTTCCTGTCCACACCCCCTCTCCCTTTCCTGGGGTGGGGACAGGAAGGACCCCTGCCCTCCAGAGCGTCACGGAGTACTGCATAGACCGCGGTCCACGTCTGGCCTCACGGAGGTCCTGCAGGCTCCCCTGTGGGGAAGGAAGCAGTGCACACTTAATTTACAAACTCAGATGGACCTAGGAAGGGCCCTCGCGGCAGGATTGAGTTCCCTCCAAGAAAGAGGCCGGGAGAGAATAAGGGCTTCCTGGTTTGCATGGAAAGAGGATGAACGAGCTCGGGCTGTTTCCAGCTCCCTCAGGGGTATTGTTTTCACCTGGAACTCAGGAGCAGCTCCTGGCCTGGGCTTCTGATTAACTCTCCACCACAGAGCCGAAGCTTGCAGCAGAAACGAAGTTCAGTTATAAAGAAAAGAAGGGCGCGTCGCGTAGATGGGCTGAATCTGTAACCCAGTGCATTTAGATAAACCAACTCTCTGTCACCCGAGTGACCCCAAGTCCTCCAACCTTCTCAGGTCCCCTTTCCTTTGATATATTGGCAGGATGGCTCTTACCTTCACCCCTTGTGGCGTGGAAACTCTAGCCATCCTGAATGCCTCTGGGAGTGATGTTTTCTGGACACTGCCTGCCCTGATTGCTTCCACCGACAGCTCTGTTTCTCTTTCTGTTCACTGCTCTCCCTCTTCTGTAGCCGGGACACCAATTTCCTTCTTTCTTTATTCCTCTGATGCGTCACTCACCAAGGTTGATGAGAATAGCGTATTTTTAAAGGAGGTTTGAGGTAATGGAGGGAAGTAACGGCAGAAATTAACCGTAAGCAGCTACTGGAAATGAAACCGTGAATATTAAGAGTCCTAAGAGTGACTGTCTCTTTACGTATCTTCTTAGACACGTTTTTCTGTTGCGTCCAGAGATCTCGGAGTCAAAAGTCCTAGTGAATTTTCTCTGGAATGGTGTTTTGAAGCTCTCTGCGCTTTTCTAAAGTGTACTTGAAAATGATCAAAACTATGTTTTGGGCGCTTGATGCCGGGCAAGAGACCTGCAGGGTTAAGAAGGGGGGTCACGCGCGGATGCTCTGAAACATGGTTGCAAAGGGAGCTGTTTCCTCATCCAGGGCCTTGCCTTCCTCTGCAGCTCCTCTCTGCCTTGTCTGCTCTGTGCCTCCGTGAATGACTCAGCTCGCAGCTCGGGCAGAAGCGTCAGTCCTCCACCCTGGCCCTTTTCCACGTCGGTTGCTAGGTGCACACCACGCTCCCATCGTTCTTCGTGAAATACTCTGCATCAGACACAGACCATATCCTTAAAGGTCATGAGTTGCCCCACACGATAAGCTTGTCCCTCCTAACCTTTGGTACCACTGAAACTTACTAAGAGTCCTCTTCGGAGCGCTCCACAACAGCAGCTCCTATTCCTAACAAGAGCCTTGAAACGGTCTGTTGAACTTGACCCAGAGGTGATAGCACAAGATGTACGGGCCTCACTCCTCCATCATTAACGGCATTGAAATTCAAAGAGAGCTGCTCCGGAGGCATCAAGACCTGGTCCTTGGAGTTGTCTAATCAGTGTAACTGTTCAGCCTCGAATGAATTAACATGAAGCAGCGTCACCTCTCTGGATCCCAGGAAATCACATCCCGTGGAAGAGTGATTCAGCTGCTAAAACGATGAGAGCGAGAGATGCCAGGAGTGGTTGAGAAACTCTTCCAGCCTGGTGGAGATCACACTAAAAGCAAGTGCTGATGCATCACTCTCTGAGAAACGAGTTGGAGCTTGTAGGCAGAGCCGCGCAGTGCTCCTAAGTGAGGCTAGAATGCATCAGAATGAAAACCCCCGTGATGCTTTGCTCAGAAAGGAAGACCATCCTCCCCTGGGCGTGTGCCATCATGTCACAGTCGTACTCTGAGCAATTGCATACACTCTGAGCATTTGTCACCCCAGCCTGCAATTACTGGCTTTTTAGTTAGTAGATGCCACTTGGCCTTCATGGAGGCTGGTGCAAAGTCATACTCATCTTTGCATCCTGAATGGCGCACACGTTGCCTTGTTTATGGTGAATTTATGGTAGATGCCTGAGGGATACTGTTCCTAACTTAGCTCCTGGTCAGAGAACTGGAGCTTAGTGATTGACTTGTGTCAGCAGCTCAGGACTGCAGGACACAGATAGGTTGAGTAATGGGAAGAGTGCAGACCAGCCTGGTTAGAGCGATTGTAGCTACCACTGCTGTTAACTCAGTTACGCTTGTACACGTGCCCTTTGAACACCTTCCAAACCTCCTGGTCATCTTTAAAAATAAGCATCTCTGTCCCGCCTCGGGATCCTGGTGCAGCCTCCTCCTTGCACCCAGAACTCTCTTTCTTGCTCTGCCTGTGGCTGGTGTCTTCTCATCTTTTAATGTTGTTTTCATCAGAATGGTCTCCTCTGACCACATAACCTGTGTTTCCTGCCCCCACCAACCAGTTCCATGGCATTTACAATATCCTATTAGTTCATTTATTTGTTGACTTGTTTTCTTAGTCTGCCTTTACTGAAAGTCTTCCCTTGACTGTTTGCAGAGTTGCTCACTCATTGAGTGGGCTTCTGCTTCTCTCCAAATTGCGGAATATTAGTACGATTGTAGAATATTAGTACCATTCTTAGGATTTTTTTCAACCAACTTTCTTTGTTTAGTAACCTTTTTGGAGAATAGGGCTCTGTTACTAGTCTTGTACCACATATAGTGAACAATCATAGCATTTGCTGTGGACATATTCAATTGATGTGGCACTGTCCCAAACATCCCAGGTGTAACACAACATACAATTGATGCCTATATTTTTAAAATTCAAAGAAATTCTAAATTTCTGGTTTCTTTCTAGGTGTCTGTTGCCCAATATTTATAGCACCAAGCTACTCTCCTTCCCTTGTTTGTTTGCTGATGTTGAATTTGAGTTTTTATCTCTTATTACTCCTTTTAAAACTTGTCTTAGGGGCTTCCCTGGTGGCGCAGTGGTTGAGAGTCCGCCTGCCGATGCAGGGGACATGGGTTCGTGCCCCGGTCCGGGAAGATTCCACGTGCCGCGGAGTGGCTGGGCCCGTGAGCCATGGCCGCTGAGCCTGCGTGTCTGGAACCTGTGCTCCGCAACGGGAGAGGCCGCAGCAGTGAGAGGCCCGCGTACCGCAAAAAAACAAAAAACAAACTTGTCTTAACCCAAGAGACTGGGCTAGGACTATATGCTGTGCTTTATATTATAAAGCAAAAAAAGCTATTTAAAATAGGGAATCACGTAAAACAGGGAATCATGTGTACTCATTCAAGGAAAGTTAAATTTTTACTATCTTGCTGTTATATACCAGTAACATGTCATTCATATTCTAACTAAAAAATGTAATAGTGCTCTAGATACCAGTTGCAGATCCGTTCTCTGCATTTTTAAATTTTTTTAAAGATTTTTTTTTTGATGGGAACCATTTTTAAAGTGTTTATTGAATTAGTTACCATATTACTTCTGTTTTACATTTTGGTGTTTTGGCCACAAGTCATGTGGGAGCTTAGCTCCCCAACCAGGGATTGAACCCACACCCCCTGCACTGGAAGGTGAAGTCCCAACCACTGGACTGCCAGGGAAGTCCCTTCTCTGTATTTATTATCTAACCAGTCTTAAAATGGAAAATAAATTCATGTGTTTAGTTATCCTGTATTTTATGTAATAAATAATGAGATATACCTACATATATTTGAAATAATGAGATATACCTACATATACATATATACATGTATTAATAAAAACTCTCCTTGGAAAAATGACCTAGTCTTGCAACTCTTTTTTTTTTTTTTTTTTTTTGCTGTACGCGGGCCTCTCACTGTTGTGGCCTCTCCCATTGCGGAGCACAGGCTCCGGACACGCAGGCTCTGCAGGCGGACTCTCAACCACTGCGCCACCAGGGGAGCCCTAGTCTTGCAACTCTTATTGCAAATTTGTATAGTTTTACTAGTTTTACCCTTTCCCTTATGAGAAATTACAGTTATCTGTAAGATATTTCAGCCAATCTCTGTGTTTTATCCTTTCCTAAAGAACCCACAGACATACACATACACACGCATACATACGTAGACATACGGGTTTTTTTTTGTTTTAGATTACAGAGTAATATAGCAAAATGTTTGACACTGGATACTGTAAACTCTAATACAAGGAATGCAAGTTGATATACTTAACAAATCTCTAAGTAGGCATTTAAAACCAGATAGTCAATACCTCATCAGGATTACTTAAATGATTGCTCAATTGAAGTATTTTGTATTCTTCCTTCTAGTGATATAATTATTTTGTATTAGATTTTATTTTGTTTTTAAGAGGTTTTTTTTGGATATGGACCATTTTTAAAGTCTTTATTGAATATTTCTTCTGTTTTATGGCCGTGAGGCATGTGGGATCTCAGCTCCCCTGCCAGGGATCGAACCCGCATGCCCTGCATTTGAAGGTGAAGTCTTAACCACTGGACCACCAGGGAAGTCCCATATAATAGATTTTAAAGAAAACATTCATTATCTCCATGTTTCTGTGCCGAAAAGTTAAAGAATGTATTTCACTAAAAATAGAATGTTGTAAATCCAAGAAATATAAATATTTTCAATGAAATTAAACACATCCAGTAATTTTTCAGAAAATAATTTGATCAGATTGGATTTTTTTTCAGGAGCGTGTATCAATACTATTCATTCCTGTTGGATACGGTACCTTTCACATATAAGCAGGAGGGCAACTACACTCAGATTTTTGAAAACATGTTATATCACATAAGATCTGCTTTAAAAAACAGACATTTTTCTGTGCAGAAAAAGGAAGACTTCTAGCATTTAAAATTTGATTACTTTTAATAAGTGTGGCAATTACTGAAATTTATTAAAATACTTACCATAATCAAACATGCTACTATTATTAATAATGCATATTCTTTTGTTAAATATAGCTCTTGTATTAATATTCCAGGGAATAGCAAACTGCTGTTTCCTTATTTGCTTACCTAATTGTGTAAAAACAAATGTACTAGTCTTCTGTCTTCTAGATGGGGGAAAAAAATCTTAGATTCTGGGTTTAAATCAATGAGAGAACTGACATGCTGTAGTCTTAGATTCCAGAATTTTTTCCTAGAACTTAGTTCCTATTACGAACCGTTCTGCAATGATATCTGAATACCATTAAATTATACACCTGCTAAAACTTATCAGTGCCAAGGTGTTGATTTTTATTGGTCTGGTTTATATTAGTTTAGGTGATAATTTGCTCTCTTGTTTTTACATTTAATGACCACTGGTGAGTCCAAAATTACATTCCTAATTTGAGAATGTTCTGGAAAGGAGCCTCTAATACTACATAATTTTCTCCTTTTTCAGGATCTGTCCATCCTTCTTGACCTTCTGCCCACTTGTGCTTGCACCTGCTAACTGCTGGAGAAACGTACACAGACATGCTGTCCGTGTTTAATTCACATTCCTGATCCCTAGTTCAAGTGGACCCTTAGTGCAATCATGCTGTTTTCCCCTAGGACTTGAATTCTTCTGCTCTCTCCGAGCTCACTGTTTCATACATTGCCTATTTTCAAAACTCCTAGCATCTCTTCTTCATTCTCATTCCCATCTGCAGCTTTTATTTTTACAATAGGAAAGGCCTCCTGCCGCTTCCCCTGACCACAGCTGCTGCCGCCCCCCATCCCGCTTCCCTGCATCCAGGCACTTCCACTTGCCTTCTCTTCTGAAACTCTGCGTGGACTGTCCATGTTCCTTCTACCCCTTGGCTGGTGCAAAGATCCCATCATCTCTAGCTGCCTTCATGACCTTGACCTAGCCATCCTTCCCTCTCTTCTCTTGATCAGTTTCCCCGTTTGCTAGAGAACTCTTATAAGTACACGCGCAGACCCATTCATCTCGCGTGATGCCTTTTAAAAACAAAAAGAAACAAAACCCTTCCCGTCTCCGTCTCCAGTTACAGCCCTACATTTATCCTTTCCTTTACAACTAAACCTCTTAGGAGAGGTTCCATACCACCTGTCCCCTATTTCTTCCTCTCGCATGCTCTCTCTCTCTCTCTCTCTCTCTCTCCCTCTCCCTCTCCCTCTCCCTCTCCCTCTCTCCCTCTCTCCCTCTCTCCCTCTCTCCCTCTCTCCCTCTCTCCCTCTCTCCCTCTCTCCCTCTCTCCCTCTCCCCCTCCCCCTCCCCTCCCCTCCCCCTCCCCTCCCCCTCCCCCTCCCCTCCCCCTCCCCCTCCCCCTCCCTCCCTCCCCCTCCCTCTCTCTCCCCCTCTCTCTCCCCCTCTCTCTCCCCCTCTCTCTCCCCCTCTCTCTCCCCCTCTCTCTCCCCCTCTCCCCCTCTCCCCCTCTCCCCCTCTCCCCCTCTCCCCCTCTCCCCCTCTCCCCCTCTCCCCCTCTCCCCCTCTCCCCCTCTCCCCCTCTCCCCCTCTCTCCCTCTCTCCCTCTCTCCCTCTCTCCCTCTCTCCCTCTCTCCCTCTCTCTCCTTCACTCGAATAACCCAAGGTGACCACTGACCTCCTCTGTAGTATCAGATCCAGTGGGTGTTTCGAAACCATGACTCTTCCTCAGTTCCGGCTTGTTCTCTATGGCTCTGGGGCACCACAGAAGAGCATCTCCGGGTCCAGAAGTGCCCTTGGACCCTCTCCCATCACTGTCCTTTCCCTCTGCTTCACATGAGCCATTACCCACATTTCTATAGTAATCACTTTGTAGCTCTTCTTTATAGCTTTTCTAGCTCACGATGGAGTCCTAAAATTTATCCTGAAGTGGTACCTGTTTTTTGAACTTTCTGAGTTGGGTCACGTAGAAGGATTTTTGATGTCTTGTTCAGCATTGCCTTTGCTGTGTGCCGTTGTCGTGAGCGGCCATGGCTCTCACTGCCGTTGCTTTACGCTTATCCACTGTACGAATACATCTCGTGTGGGTTTGTATAGGACTCGGTTTCTGCACCGCTCCATACTCGGGTCCCACCTGGCTCTAGCTGAGTTGGGGTGGGTGGGTGGGAGGAGCTTACGGCTCATCTTGGTGGATTCTGACTGATGCAAGGTGAAGAAGAAGAGGCAGCTGAGCATGAATTCTTTGCTCTTCCAACCACCAGTACACATATATGTATGGGATGCAGTGCTTAGATGGCCTCCCTGAGGACATCCTGGGAAATCGAGGCGTTAGTCATCTTTGCCGCCAGCCGGAGGCCGGCTCTGTAACACTCCTCTGCGTGTCCTCCTCTTTTCCTGTGTCGTCCCCTTTCACACACGATCTTGTTTCTCTGCAGTACACTCCTCAGTGATGTGGTAGCATGTCTGCTTTTGCCTTGGGCTCTATTTTCTCGAGAACCTAGAAACTGGCTCCCAGGACCAGCTACATAATTGATGGGACCAGTGCAAGATGAAAATACGGAAACCTTTGTTCAAAATTAAGAAGGACTTCCAGACGACGACAGCAGAGCATTGAACCAAGTGCAGGACTCTTCTAACCCCTGGGTCCCGAGTGACGGCTCAGGTCGTGTGTCTGGGAAGCTGACCCTGGTTCCTCCCATTCCCAGTCCTCCCCCGACCCCTCTCCCCCACTCCCTGTCCTCCAATTCTCCAAGCACTGTCCTCAGGTCCTCCACTATTGCCTGTTTCTTGTGCAAACTTCCATCTTTTTCCTTTCCCATCATTGGCCCCTACTAGGATTACCAGATTAAGCAAATAAAAATCCAGGATTCTCAGTTAACTTTGAATTTCAGATAAAACACAAAAGATTTTTAGTCTAAGTATGTCCCATGAAATACTTGGGACACACTTATCCTAAAAAACGATTCGTTGTTTGAGTTTCAGATTTAACTGTTACCCTGTATCGTATCTGGCAGCCCTCCCCCCTTCAGCGCTTGAGATGACAAGGTCTCTGAATCCAGGGCATCTGCGTGCTACGCCTGTGTCTTAAGGGGAAGAGCAGTGCTAGGATCTTTATAAGTATTGATTGATGGGAACATCTGCCGGAAAGCACCTCCAACAATCAGATATTTCAGATGTAATTTCCATTTAGGCCTTGCTGATTCTAGCAAGGACTTCCTGAGCTGTTGTCAGTGAGCGCTGGCTGGAGGTTTGTAAGGGAAGCTGTACCCTAAGGAGCGTGCCCTCACCTTGGTAACTCTGCAGGATGCCAACCCAGGGAGACGGTCACATGCAAAGCTCTGTGTCTGTCTTTGCTCCTGGAGATGAATTCATGACCCTTTAAAACACAGATACTTTCTGCATTGTTCTCTGATTTTCTGCTTTCATCTGGGTAAATAATCTTTCTTCGTCTTTTCTCATGAGTTAATTGTGACCTGTCTCAGGGGACTTTAAAGAAGAGTAACACCTCACAGATGATTGTCACTGTGACCATGTAGCATATGAGGTGAGGGGCCACAGGAATACTTAGGGCAATAACGCCACCCACTGAGTCCCAGGTCCATAAGCAAAGGAGGATATGAAGTAAAAACTGGGTGTCCTTCAAATTGTGTTGAACTAGCAAACCCACGGCTGTACTATAGATGTAGCTCAACTTAATTCAGGGAGCTCATTTTGTAGAAATTAAAATACGAATAAAAGTAGTAAGTTCAGGATATGGAAGTCTGCTGACCCTTTGACTCTGAACACAAGTGGCTTTCCCTGCCCTAAAAGGTGACACTGGATCATTGGGCTGCTGTACCTTCTTTTATTATTTTGAGGTGACACCCCCCCACACCCCCGGTCACCTTAGCTAATGACAATAACACCATTCCCTCGACCTACATCTTTTTTTAAATTAAATTTTAAAATTGAAGTATAGTTGATTTACAATGTTGTGTTAGTTTCATGTGTACAGCAACGGTGTACAGTTATATATATATACACACTTTTTCAGGTTCTTTTCCATTATAATTTATTACTAAGTAATGAGTATAGTTCCTTGTGCTATACAGTAGATCCTTGTTGGTTATCTATTTTATATATAGTAGTGTGTGTATGTTAATCCCAAACTGCTAATTTATTCCTCCTCTTCCCCCTTTGGTAACCATAATTGTTTTCTATGTCTGTGAGTCTATGTCTGTTTTGTAAATAAGTTCATTTGTATAATTTTTTAGATTCCACATATAAGTGATATCGTATGATATTTGTCTTTCTCTGTCTGACTTACTTCACTTAGGTAGTAACTTCTAGGTAATAATAAGATAATCTCGAGGTCCGTACATGTTGCTTCTTATCAAGTGGCTGAGGTCAGCCTGGGCTCTGCGGTGTCTCGGAGTCTGTCTGTGCCGTTGCTGGGAGGTTTTGTACCACAGCTGTGATGTTTTACCCTTTCCACACAAAGGGAAGCTGTCAGACTTCACTTCTAATGTTTGCGATTTCACGTCTCATCTGACTGTTACTGAGCAGTTGCCTTGTTTGGAGAATTCATTGCTTTGATTAGCATCTTAAAGGGTTCTTTTCCTGTGGCCAGGTTTCTGTTTTTCCCTGTGTCTTAGGCCTGGTTCCCTCACATAGAGGATTCTTTGAAGTCAGTGGAAGCTTGGCGGAAAGGGAGCTGTACTGCCCTGTGGGGTAGACGGTGGGAAGCAAGACCGCAGCCTCTGGTTTCCAACTTGCTTGTGACATAACTGGAAAAATAACGGAATTAGCAGGAAAGAGTATGTTGGGTGTGTTTAAGATAAATTTTAAACAAAACATTAAAAAAATACTTTAGGGCTTCCCTGGTGGCGCAGTGGTTGAGAGTTCGCCTGCCGATGCAGGGGACGTGGGTTCGTGCCCTAGTCCGGGAAGATCCCACATGCTGCGGAGCGGCTGGGCCCGTGAGCCACGGCCGCTGAGCCTGTGTGTCCGGAGCCTGTGCTCCGCAACGGGAGCGGCCACAACAGTGAGAGGCCCGCGTACCGCAAAAAAAAAAACAAAAAAAAACTTTATACAGATTTCTCATTTAGTAAAATGCGTGACTATTGAGTGTTCACGTCAAAAAAGCAACTAGTTCAACATGATATAAAGCATGTACATGTTTCTCATATTATTTATCTCTATAATCTTCATCCTCATCAGTCCAAAATCTCTAAATGGAATTAGTGTGGTTCTTACAGGGATATCATCTTCAAAATGGGACTATAGTATTTAAGGATATGTACTTAAAATCTCTACTCTTCAGAGAGCAAACTCATTGGAAAAGGATCCAGGTAAACATAAGCCTCAGAGATAAAAATCAGAATGTGTTTGATGGGAACATTGATGAAGCTTGGTGTATGTGGCATGTAAATAATAGCTTGCTTTAGATACACTTTTCTTATGGGGGAAAGCTCTCTCATCTAAGCCTCACTTCATGAATTAGTGTCTCCCCTTTTCTTCTAAAATTTCATTTTCATTACCACTGATTCCTGGCATTTGCACCATCTCTTCAAATTAATACAGTTAAAATGGAACGTCTGAGTTTCTTTTCTCGGAGATACTAAAACTTCTCAGCATTTGGAGGACCCATAACTTTTCTTAAATGGGCCCATCTTCTAGCACGAAAAATAATTCTTACATGTCGCTTTAACTCCTAGTTTCAGTACAAAGACAGATTGTCAGGGTAATAAATTAAAGGCACTGCACTGCAGCTCTTCTGGTCAGTGTTCTAGCACAGGCCCATATTAATATTTTATTCCCTTTAATATTATTACATGATTCAGGCTTTATTTAAATGGATCTGACTGGTCTCTGGGTTGGCTTGACAATCAGAGGGAAAAATTTATGTTCTGCATTTAATCTCAGCTCAAGGTGCTAAGTTATTTCGGAGGTCAAAACCGTCATGCATATCACGCTAAATTATTGAATGTAATAACTATTAGCTAGCTAGCTATTTATGGGCTTTTTAAATTGTTTACTTCATGTATCTTGAGCTAATTTTTAAGAAAATCTCCCTTTAAGTTTTTTCCCTTTCATGCGCCACTGTTATCCCAGCCTTTGCAACAGGACTAAAGGAAGATGCCGGGTGGCCGTCTTAGAAACTATGAGAAATGTTAATAAAGTGCAGAGGGCACTCCTCTTTTCATTGGTTCCATTTTCATATGAAGTTCAAGTATGCTGAGAGAAATAGTGACTTTGTTATAAGCTATTATCTTGAGAAAAAAAATCACAGAATGCTTTGTATAAAAAAATTGATGGTTAAAAGAATATAATTGCTGAGGGAAGTAAACCTTATTCTAATTATTCTAAGAATAATTGGAACAGGATTGAAAAAGGAATTGAAGGATAAAATGATACCGTTAGATTTTTAAAGAAATATTTTAATGAGAGATCTGGCAAGTGAAATATACGATAAGGTATTTATTATTTATGATAGAAATGAGTTCCATATATTTGTCCTTTGGTCCAGCCTTAATCTAAAATGTGGATTCATTCATGTCAGTGGTGTTCTGCAGTATTCATGGTGTATGAGAGCTCTAATCTTACCTCCTGGACATTTTTGTAATGAGAGCTATAAAACTCTGTACCTTGATAGTAGAGTCTCACACCTTTAGGTCCTAGGAAGGTGACGGTGGGGGGTTGGAAGAAGGCATCTCTTGTCCTGTCTCTGCTCTGCTTCCTTGGATTTTATCTTAACTACAGCCAGCACCTTCTATGTATGAGTATCTCTGAGGTTAACCAGTTTTAACTGCTTTACTTAAAGCAGCATCAGTCATGGCCAATGGGCCATGATCAAAAAAAAAAAAAAAAAGAGCTTCAAATGAGAAGGTGATTTTTCTTCCTGGTAATGAATGGCGACAGGCCAAAAAAACTTCTCGTACTTTCCAGGGCAGGATAACAACTTATCCGAGTAAGGGCAGCGAGCACGAGGCTGGCTGTTGGTGGACAGACTGGACCTCACCCAAAGGGCTGAGACAGCACTCTTCACCCCATCTTTCTTTCTGTCTTTCCCATCGCGCTTATAAATGACTTCATTCATCTAAATGAGAGCTTATTGGAAGGCTGTTAGTCTGGAAATGGCAGGTCTGTCTAGCGACCCAAGAAAGCTTCTCGGTGGCATCTAGCTGTGCAGAGAGAGGCTGCCGAGAAAGGGGTAGTTGCGTGGTCTGGGACTGCCCGGCCCCCGCCCTGCTCAGCAGCCCCTGCCGTCCACTAAATGGTTGGACTTGGGAGCAGTTGGGGTAGCCAGCCAGGCGGGGGCGTCGGGTGGTGGGGAGGGGAGGAAAAGGTTTGAGTTTTCACCTCCCCTCTAGCGGTCTGGCTGCCTGGCAGCGAACATCTAGGACCCAGAGAGTGGTCTGTCCTTGGGAGAAGATCAGTGCTCTTTCCTTATCTTCATCCAGTGACTCAATGAATGCAAAACCAAATGCAATGGAGCCAACTTTATTTTATTTTTATTTTTTGCGGTACGCGGGCGTCTCATTGTTGTGGTCTCTCCCGTTGCGCTCCGGACGCGCAGGCTCAGCAGCCATGGCTCACGGGCGCAGCTCCTCCACGGCATGTGGGATCTTCCCGGACTGGGGCACGAACCCGCGTCCCCTGCATCGGCAGGCGGACTCTCAACCACTGCGCCACCAGGGAAGCCCCATAGAGTCAACTTTCAATTGTACTTGCTGCGCTGGGGCTACGGATCGCGGAGTGGCGTGAGCCTCGGTTCAAGCCCCGAGGAGCTCACGTTTGATGCCTTCCTTAGGCCGTGGCTTGTCCTCACCGCTGCTGCCCCCGTGTTGGAGGAGAGTATGGGGACAGCTGGGTGAGATGGGAACCAGGGCCTCATAACATCCGACAGGAAAGAGGGAGGAAGAGGCGGGTCCGCAGCCCATCCTGGGGAGAGAGAAGCACCCAGAGTGCAGGAGGGCTTGATACGAGGACCGAGAGGATGGAAACCCTAGGTGATTGGAAGAGGACGGCTCATCATGGCTTTTTTTCTTGTTAACTATCTTTAGGGGCGTGTGAGCTTTTGAAATCTAGTGTTTTCATAGGTGACATTTTTGAGTTAGGTGTTCCTGACTTTTTTGAGACCTTTATTAAGAAAGTGGTCGTTCCTTGCTCTCCATGGCTCTCATTTATAACTGGAGTCACCTTACTCTTAGGTCTTCAGGTTTATAAGAAGTCGTGTGAGGCCCGAGGAAGAAGCAGAGAACTTCAAGATGCTGATACTAAATAAATAGTGGGAAATAAATAAGTGGAGGAAGACATGTCCGATTCTGTGACTAATGACAGTTGTAAGAAGTCACTAAGTACCTTAAAACAAAGTGCTTTAAAAATGCATTTTAAAATGCAACTCTCTCTCTCTCTCTCTCTCTCTCTCTCTCTCTCTCTCTCTCTCTCTCTCTCTCCAGTTAGGAAACCTATCACAACAGTGTTTGTGTTGAAGCTTTATCAAAATAAAAATGCTGTATAAAAATAAAAATTAAAAAAACTCTATCACTTTCTTAAATACCTACATTGGAAAATATAGGTATTATTAAAAGGGATGCCGCCCATAATTCTATCACCTTGAGGTGTTCAGACTTCAATAGATGAAGAAAAGATGCTAAGCTTTCTCTTATTATTCATAGAAAATTTCATTTGTTAATTGTTGAATGACAAAAAGTCTCTGTTTGGGAGAATGGCACAACCCCTGTGGCAAAGGATTCTAATGTTTTTTAGTATAAGTTACAAAGTGGTAAAAAGTTACAAAGTAACGTGGCTTCATGAACAGACTTTAGAATCCTAGTAGGTGTCTATGAAAGGAAGTAAAAGTTGTACTTAAAATAAGATACGGGCAACCACAATTGGATTCGCTAGGCTTGGTAACAGCTGAAGAGCAGTGGGACAGGTATTTTGTTTGTCCTTCCATATTTGCAGTATATGCTTTGCTTATTCGATATCGGATAATTAGGTTTATTGGATGTACTGAACTCCATAGAGTACAATTAGAAAATGGGTTTATTTATTTATTTTTTAACATCTTATTGGAACAAAGTTGCTTCACAGTGCTGTGTCAGCTTCCATTTACAACAAAGCGAATTAGCTACATGCACATACACATCCCTATATCCCCTCCCTCTTGCGTCTCCCTGCCACCCTCCCTATCCCATCCCTCTAGGTGGTCACAAGGCACCGAGCTGACCTCCCTGTGCTATGCGGCTGCTTCCCACTAGCTATCTATTTTACATTTGGTAGTGTATATAGGTCCATGCCACTCTCTCACTTCGTCCCAGCTTACCCTTCCCCCTCCCTGTGTCCTCAAGTCCATTTCTATGTCTGCATCTCTATTCCTATCCTGCCCCTAGTTCATCAGAACCATTTTTTTTGGTTTTAGATTCTATATATATGTGTGTTAGCATACAGTATTTGGTTTTTCTCTTTCTAACTTCACTCTGTATGACAGACTCTAGGTCCATCCACCTCACTACAAATAACTCAATTGCATTCTTTTTATGGCTGAATAATATTCCATTGTATATACGTGCCACATCTTCTTTATCCATTCATCTGTCGATGGACACTTGGGTTGCTTCCATGTCCTGGCTATTGTAAATAGTGCTGCAATGAGCATTGTGGTACATGACTCTTTTTGAATTACGGTTTTCTCAGGGTATATGCCCAGTAGTGGGGTTGCTGGGTCATATGGTACTTCTATTTTTAGTTTTTTAAGGAACCTCCATACTGTTCTCCATACTGGCTGTATCAATTTACATTCCCACCAACAGTGCAAGAGGGTTCCCTTTTCTCCAGACCCTGTCCAGTATTTACTGTTTGTAGATTTTTTGATGATGGCCATTTTGACCAGTGTGAGGTGATACCTCATTGTAGTTTTGATTTGCATTTCTCTAATGTTTAGTGATGTTGAGCATCCTTTCATGTGTTTGTTGGCCATCTGTATATCTTCTTTGGAGAAATGTCTATTTAGGTCTTCTGCCCATTTTTGGATTGGGTTGTTTGTTTTTTTAATATTGAGCTGCATGAGCTGCTTGTATATTTTGGACATTAATCCTTTGTCAGTTGCTTCATTTGAAGATAGTTTCTCCCATTCTGAAGATTGTCTTTTCATCTTATTTATGGTTTCTTTTGCTGTGCAAAAGCTTTTAAGTTTCATTAGGCCCCGTTTGTTTATTTTTGTTTTTCTTTGCATTTCTCTAGGAGTTGGGTGAAAAGGATCTTGCTGTGATTTATGTCAAAGAGTGTTCTGCCTATGTTTTCCTCTAAGAGTTTGATAGTGTCTGGCCTTACCTTTAGGTCTTTAATCCATTTTGAGTTTATTTTTGTGTATGGTGTTAGGGAGTGTTCTGATTTCATTCTTTTACATGTAGCTGTTCAGTTTTCCCAGCACAACTTATTGTAGAGGCTGTCTTTTCTCCATTGTATATTCTTGCCTCCTTTATCAAAGGTAAGGTGACCATATGTGTGTGGGTTTATCTCTGGGCTTTCTATCCTGTTCCATTGATCTATATTTTTGTTTTTGTGTCAGTACTATACTGTCTTGATTACTGTAGCTTTGTAGTATAGTCTGAAGTCCAGGAGCCTGATTGCTCTAGCTCCGTTTTTCTTTCTCAAGATTGCTTTGGCTATTCGGGGTCTTTTGTGTTGCCATACAAACTGTGCAATGTTTTGTTCTAGTTCTGTGAAAAATGCTATTGGTAGTTTGATAGGGATTGCACTGAATCTGTAGTTTGCTTTGGGTACTATAGTCATTTTCACAACATTGATTCTTCCAATCCAAGAACATGGTATACCTCTCCATCTGTTTGTATCATCTGTGATTTCTTTCATCAGTGTCTTATAGTTTTCTGCATACAGGTTTTTTGTCTCCTTAGGTA
The DNA here is from genome assembly GCF_949774975.1 of Lagenorhynchus albirostris. Taxonomy (NCBI): domain Eukaryota; kingdom Metazoa; phylum Chordata; class Mammalia; order Artiodactyla; family Delphinidae; genus Lagenorhynchus; species Lagenorhynchus albirostris. Next base: position 111,849,474 of record NC_083101.1, on the reverse strand, counting down.
GGTTTATTCCTAGGTATTTTATTCTTTTTGTTGTAATAGTAAATGGGAGTGTTTCCTTAATTTCTCTTTCAGATTTTTCATCATTAGTGTATAGGAATGCAAGAGGTTTCTGTGGATTAATTTTGTATCTTGCTACTCTACCAAATTCATTGATTAACTCTAGTAGTTTTCTGGTAGCATCTTTAGGATTCTTTATGTATAGTATCATGTCATCTGCAAACAGTGACAGTTTTCCTTCTTCTTTTCCAATTTGCATTCATTTTATTTCTTTTTCTTCTCTGATTGCTGTGGCTAAAACTTCCAAAACTATGTTGAGTAAGAGTGGTGAGAGTGGGCAACCTTGTCTTATTCCTGATCTTAGGGGAAATGCTTTCAGTTTTTCACCATTGAGAATGATGTTCGCTGTGGGTTTGTCATATATGGCCTTTATTATGTTGAGGTAGGTTCCCTCTATGCCTACTTTCTGGAAGGTTTTTTTTTTTTTTTAATCATAAATGGGTGTTGAATTTTGTCAAAAGCTTTTTCTGTATCTCTTGAGGTGATCACATGGGTTTTCTCCTTCAATTTGTTAATATGGTGTATCACATCGGTTGATTTGTGTGTATTGAAGAATCCTTGGATTCCTGGCATAAACCCCACTTGATCATGGTGTATGATCGTTTTAATGTGCTGTTAGATTCTGTTTGCTAGTATTTTGTTCAGGATTTTTGCATCTGTGTTCATCAGTAATATTGGCTTGTAGTTTTTTTGTGACATCTTTGTCCGGTTTTGGTATCAGGGTGATGGTGACCTCATAGAATGAGTTTGGGAGTGTTCCTCCCTATGCTATATTTTGGAAGAGTTTGAGAAGGATAGGTGTTAGCTCTTCTCTAAATGTGTGATACAATTCGCCTGTGAAACCATCTGGTCCTGGGCTTTTGTTTGTTGGAAGATTTTTAATCACAGTCTCAATTTCAGTGCTTGTGATTGGTCTGTTTATATTTTCTGTTTCTTCCTGGTTCCGTCTTGGCAGGTTGTGCATTTCTAAGAATTTGTCCATTTCTTCCAGGTTGTCCATTTTATTGGCATAGAGTTGCTTGTAGTAATCTCTCCTGATCCTTTGTATTTCTGCAGTGTCAGTTGTCACTTTTCCTTTTTGATTTCTAATTCTATTGGGTTGAGTCTTCTCCCTTTTTTTCTTGATGAGTCTGGCTAATGGTTTATCAATTTTGTTTATCTTCTCAAAGAACCAGCTTTTAGTTTTATTGATCTTTGCTATTGTTTCCTTCCTTTCTTTTTCATTTACTTCTGATCTGATCTTTATGATTTCTTTCCTTCTGCTAACTTTGGTTTTTTTTTTTGTTATTTCTCTAATTGCTTTAAGTGTAAGGTTAGGTTGTTTATTTGTGATTTTTCTTGTTTCTTGAGGTAGGATTGTATTGGTATAAACTTTCCTCTTAGAACTGCTTTTGCTGCATCACATAGGTTTTGGGTCGTCGTGTTTCCATTGTCATTTGTTTCTAGGTATTTTTTTGATTTCCTCTCCAAAAGGAGAGAACAATAACAAAGTATAAAGAATAAAATAAAATTAGAAAAGTAAAAGATTTATTAGGAAAAATAAAAATATAAATGGATCAAGAGCAATGAATCAACAGGGTAAAACAGAGCCCCAATCTAAAAGAGGAAAAAAGAATAAAAGAGCCTTGCCTCCGGGGGTGGAGTTTTAGGCGGGGATGGAACTTAGGCAGGGGCAGGGCCTAGGCGGTGTGGGGGCGACGTGCAAGTGTGGGTGGGGCCTCTGCTTAGGACCTGGGTGCAAGGGGAGAGGCAGCACGTTGGAAGGAGGGCCTCTGGAGTGTGGAGTTCCGGAGTTTGGAGGTAGGGCCCTTGGTCAGGGTGTGTGTGTGGGGTTTAGGCCCAGCGTGTTGGATGGGGTCTCAAAGGGGGTCTCCGAGTGTAGAGGTGGGCCCTGGGTTGGGTGTAGGGGCCGGGCTTGGTCTCTGCGTGGCAGGGAAAGCGCTGGCTGTGTTTCCTTCTGTTCTTCTGTGCCCCTCCCCATCTCCCCCAGGGTCTCCCCTGTCCCCACTGGACCCCTAACGGTGGGTGGGTCCCACTGGGTGTAGGAACTCCTCCCCTCCCCCAGCCACCCGTCAGGGGTGCAGGTCCCGGAGGTCCGGCCTTTACTTTTGCTCCCCCTTCCCTCCCTCCCACTCCCTCAGGACCCACATGGCTGGAGGGGGCCTCGGTGGGCAGAGGAGCAGGCTCAGGGTCTCAGCAGGTTCCTGGGGGCCCAAGTGGGCAGGGGAAACCTTCCCCTCCCCCAGCCGCCCCTCAGGGCACCAGTCCCATCCCACCTCCACTTTTCCTCCCCCTTCACTCCCCCCATGACCCATGTCCTACCCGGTCGCTGGGGGTTCCTCACATCCCCTTAGGTGTCCGTGGTCCCCCTCTGGTGCCTGGTATGTGCCCTAATTGTTTGGAGAAACGAATTCCACGTCCTCCTAGTACGGCATCTTCAGGAAATGGGTTTATTATTTTTGCCCTGATTGCCTTTGTGGATATCCCATTGTCACCTCTGGGTGACATCTCATGTGAAACCCATAGCTTTTAATTCCTTTTCTAGTTTTAAAATGTCCAGTCCAGTCTAAATCAAAACCTTGTTTTCTCATCCAGTTGAAACCTTCCCCACCCCTCTCTCACCTAAGGGAAGTAGGGCCTCCTAATGTCTTGATAAACTCCTGCTTTCGCTTTCCTTGCTCCCATGCCCCTCACTTCTGGCTCTTCCAACTGGGTCGGGTGAAAGGAAAGATGAGAGGAGATGTGGCCAAGCCCACAGTGTTAAGATGGCTCGGCTGCCACATACTGAGGGGCCTACACAGCAGAGACTTGTTTTTCATTGTTCTAGAGGCTGGAAAGCCCCAGATCAAGGTGCTGGCTGGCTGGGGTCCTGGTGAGGGCTCTCTTTCTGTCCTGCAGAGAAGCCTTTCTACTATGTCCTCATATGGCGGAGACAGCCAGCTCTGGTGTCTTCCTCCTCTAAGGGCCCCGCTGGATGAGGGCCTCATCTTTATGACCTAATGTGACTTTTGTCACCTCCTAACAGGCCCCGTCTGCAAATACAGCAACATTGAGGGTTAGGGCTTCAACATAAGAATCTTGAGGGCGACAAAATAGTTGTCTCCCATTTTATTTACCTGGTATTTTATCTGGTGTTTATTTTTCACTCTTGATTCTCCAGTGACCTTTTTCATGGCAACACTTCTGTCATCGGCTAGAAACAGTGGGCTTGTGGGAGAACACAGAAGGGACTTCTGCCTTACTTAGTTCCCTCACTATATTAGTGAGGGCAGAGGTAAGCTGCTCGAACAAAGAGACCAAGCATATAATAGCTGAAATCATGCGTTCCCAGTAGTGGTGAAAATTGGTTTTCAGGGGACGGAGAATGAAAAAAATTCTTAGTTATTGAAATGGTTTGTGGCTTTCCAAAGCTCAGCAAGATGTTATTTCTTAGTATTTTGTCTCTCTTGCTAGGAAGAAATTAAATTAAAAATTTAATTACTCAAATTAAATTTCTTTTTTCTCCTTAGGGGGGCAGTAGTGAAAAAAATGCTAGGAAACCCTGGCTTAAATGAAACAGATTTATTATTCTCTCACTTGGCAGTCCAGCTCTGCCTCCTAAGGTCATTTAGGGAGCCAGGGTCCTTCCGTCTTACTGTTTCACCATCACCTGGGGCGTTACCCGGTCTGCAGGATCAAAAAGCTGCCTTGAGCACGTCCGTTTTTTCAGATAGAGAGGAGAGGAAGGAGGTGGAACCAGGGCAGGTATTTCCTTTGAGCAAATGAGGCAGAAGTTGTACCCACCATTTTTGCTAACATTGCATTGACAACAACTTACTCATGCAGTTACTTTGAGTGGAAAGAGGCCAGGAAATGCAGTCTGTAGCTTGGTAGCCACGTGTCCAGCATGAGGGAGAGGGCATTTGTGGAGACAGCTAGCAGCCTGCCCCATCGGCCCTGAAAATGCACCCTTTGGCGGACTGCTGCCCTCCAGTGGTCCACCCACACAGCCCTCTGCTGTGGTTCCTTGTCCTGCAGGCAGCTGTCTGGGGCAATATCCTTTCAAGAGCATCCTAGCCTATCATGCAAGGTGTCTACTGGGGCAATGGGAGCACAGATAACCTTTCTGCATTAAATGGTAGGGGGCACTTTGCTCTCATAACTGTTTTCTCCTCTTCTTGCTCTGCACCCTCCAGCTAGCTTGCTGACTTGAGAATTCCCAGCTGGCAAGGGGGTAAGGAAGGCAGGTTTAAAGGGATGTATATTAAGATCCAGAAACACTTTCTTTTTTCTGTTGGCAACAGAGATAAGCCCAGACACTTGTTTCAGGTGAGGAGAAAGATGGCTGATGGCACTGAGATTTAAGACTCCTCCCTTGGGGCTTCCCTGGTGGCGCAGTGGTTGAGAGTCCGCCTGCCGATGCAGGGGACATAGGTTCGTGACCTGGTCTGGGAGGATCCCACATGCAGTGGGGCGGCTGGGCCTGTGAGCCACGGCCGCTGAACCTGTGCATCCGGAGCCTGTGCTCTGCAACGGGAGAGGCCACAACAGTGAGAGGCCCGCGTACCGCAAAAGAAAAAAAAAAAAAAAGACTCCTCCCTTGCACACTTCCCCCAGGTACTTGGAGAAGTTCTTCTTTTTAAGCTTCCTCATTTGCCTTGGGTATGAAAATCAACCGTATGCCCTCCCCTGTGGGAATAGAAAGGGAAATGCCATGATGCTCTGAGGCCCTTTGCTTTAAGGACTTACTCCCTTTGATCATTTTGAAATGTCTTTAAAAAAAAAGGGTGGGTGTGGGGTGGACCAATGCTGCAGTATCTTGGTGCCCTGCATCTCATCCCGTTGGTTCACTTTTTATTTCAGTCACGGCCGTGCTGGATAGTTCTAAGCACACGGATACCATCTCACCGCGCGGGTCCACCATGAATCTCTCCATTTCTCTCTCAGAACCTCCTCTAAAGCCACAGGCATCCCCTGGGCCCACTTGTAGGTTGGGTCCCCAAATGCAATGCAGTTAACACTGCAGTCAGCCCTCAACCACCAGGCGGGCCAGTAGGTAAAGGCCCCAGACGCCCTGCTTTGGGTGGGCCGTGCTGGAAGACATTCTGTGTTCCTCAGAGGCTCCTGCAGAGTGAAGCCCCTGTTGTCCATGGCAGCAATCGCAGTACTGTGTCCTGAGTTGGTTTTCTACCTTCTCTCTCTCCATTTCCTTGTTCCTTCCCTCCTGCTTTCTTATATAAACTCTTAAACGAACTACCTCAGTACAAGTTCTTTCCGCAGAGTCCCCTTTTGGGGGAACTCAAACAAAACTATGGTTTTGTTACATTTTGTCAGTCTTAAAGCTATAGGGCTGGTAGCTCTCTTCATAAGGTAGGGATACTTACTCATTTTTATGAGTTTCGGGGACCTCTGCTGAACAGAAAGACTTTCACTGTTTTCATTCCTACAGTAGTAGTATATTTTCTTAAGGTGATCTAGCTTCATGTTAAAAATTACTGTTTAGTTAACAAAAGAAATCTTGTTTTCCTTTTACAAAAGGCATTTTGGGTGAATTTCGTGCTAATGTCGTAAGATCAAGTTATCTAAGGAAAAACTGGCCGATTGCCCGGTGTACAAAATACCAGTAACCCAGTCACAAGCATGGTACCTGGGAGTAACTGGCGTATGCAGGATTGGCTCGTCACTTAGGCGGTGACATCCACATCACGATATCCTTACGTTTTAAATTTGAAGGCATTCATTTTGGCCTTTTGCAATTTTACATCTTTTTTCTTGATTGTAGATACTATATAACAAAATTTTGTATCTCCATGATGAATATTTGAGGGGCAATTAAGAGGTTATTAAATGTGTACTGGGATTATCGTAAATACAATAGGTAATCAGTTTCATGGTGTTTTACATAATCAGTACTGGTAATTCATTAGGAAATCTAGTTGGAAGAAAAACATGTATATTGGACAAGTTTTCACTTTCTTTAGGCCCTTTTGCAATTAAAAATAATTGGCACTTGACATGAAATAGACTCAGAATGTCTGACCTGTAGTCCTCCCTTGGTCACCTCAGCTCTTGGGGAAGGTCAAGCTGTATCCTGCAATTTACTGAAAGTATTATTATTATTGTGTTGTAGCAATATTTCTTTGGAAGTTAAAATGACGGCTGGCTATAATATAGAAAGCTCGATGAAACTGTTACAAATCACCACTAGCTGGGTGAAAAGATGAGATTCTGATTACTTACGATTTCTGTTGTTTCACAGAGAGTTGTCTAGGATTTTTGAGTCTCTTTCTGTCACTATCTCTAGTGATTTAAATTTGTTGTACTTGAAGGAAATTGGTAAGAACACTTCAAGATTATTCAGAAAGATGGTTTCTAACCCTCTTAGAAGAAATAGGTTCCCAGCTGACTAGGGAGTAGACTTTCCTGGAACATCATTAAAACAAGCTACTGACTTCCCTGGCTCAATTCTGCTACTAGACACAACTTCTAATTTTCACAACTGCACAACTAAAGTTTCTTTTTTCATTGTTGTTTATGACCCAGTTTTAACACTTGGAGATTTTCTTTCACTCTTTTTCTAGCACAGAGGATAGTGTTCATCCGTCATTAATTTTTACAGCTATTATGCAGCTCAAGTGTACTTGGGAATCCTTTGGGGCCTGCGAAAGAAATCTGAGGCATGGATTTCCCGTTCACCAAAATTATCCTTGGAAAATAAGTTTAGGTAGATACATGTTTTTTAAAAGAGAGGAAAGATGTTTAAAGAGTTGTAGGCTTGAACACGGCCTGGCTCAGGGATGCTCCTGTGAGCTGGGAGCCCACCATGGTGCTTGCTTTAATCTACTTTCAGCCTGCTGGAAGTTAGATTTCCTTTCATATTTAAAGTCCTGTTTACTCATTGATTTGAGTTCTATTTTAACTAACATTTTTGTATAATGTAGCAAAAAGAAAAATATCAGAATGGTCCAAATTAAATTGGTTTATATCCAAACACTGGTGCGTGGAAATGCGTGAGGATGTATGAGGATGGAAACCTCATATGAGGGAAGACCACTCACGCATAAACCAGCATTTCTCAACTTTGACTTTTCCAAGGCATTATTTTTTCACAGGGCACCTTGAAGTCTGAGGGCAAATATGTAGGAAATGATAAATTAGTCACTTCTTATTTTGCCTCTCTGACATCTTCCACATAACTATATACTGAAACCGTCTCCTTTCCTTCAGGTCTGCCACCATCACCTTAGTTCAGACCTTTACAGAGTCATGTCTAAAACATTGCAATTCTCGCGACTTCCCTCGCGGTCCAGTGGTTAGGACTCCACACTTCCAGTGCTGGGGGCGTGGGTTCCATCCCTGGTTGGGGAACTAAGATCCCACATGCCACTGGCCAAAAAAAAAAAAAAAAAATACTGCAACACTCTGCTAACTGACCCATTGGTTATGACATTTGTAAGTTCCCTCCCCCATCTTCTTGAACAACCTTTGTGCTCCAGTTACTTCTATGACCTGCATTGTAGGCATCCATCTCACCTTGGTTGTACGACGGGCTTAGCCCAGGTCTTTTCTACCCCTGCCATCTGGGGTTTCTCCCTCTGAGAGCACAGGCATCCATCCTGATGGAGCAGGGGCAGTTAACACCCTCTGTGCAACACCTGACCGACCCGGAGGGATGCTGGGGACAAATCCTGCCTCTTCCTGATTGGGGTGCACATTTTACAGGTTCCTCAGAAGGTTTCTCTTATGTCCCCACTCAGTTTATTTGACCTTTGCAAAAACCAAATGAATTTGACCTTTGCAAAAACCAAATGAAAACCAGATGGCAATGGCTGACTGTACCTGTAACCCCTTAACAGTCCAATCACAACTGTTGTAATGAACGTAGAATCTTGACTGATGAATCAGTACAGCCTCTGGTGCTTGGTATGTAGCAGCTCATTGGCTAAACAGATTTTTCTCAGTTCTCGTAATTAAGAGGGTCTAAATTAGTTTGTGTTTATGTATGGTGGACAGCAATACATTGTCACTGTTTTGTCCCAAGGTTTCATCACAATATAGTTCTCAGGAAGCTCAATCATCTTAAAAGTCTACAGATTCCTGTTACTTTGCCGTATTGATCACATCATGCCAACTGGATCTGGCGAGCCAGAAGTAAAAAGTACTGTGGGTACCTTAGTAAGATCCTTGTGTGCTAGAGTATACGAGATGAACCCTGAGAGATTCGGATCCAGCCAGAGCAGTGATGTTTTAAGGTGCCTCATGGTCTTTGGCATGCCTGGACATTGCCTCAAAAGAACACGTGGTTGGACTTTACGCTTCCTACCACTAAGAAAGAGCATCCTGTTTGGTGGGCTTATTTGAATTCTGAAGGTAGCACATGCTGCAGTTGGGAGTAATATTCTTACCCTTTGGTTGAGTAACTCAGAAAACCACAAGTTTTGAATGTGGCTCAGAGCAAGAGAGGGCTCTGTAGGAAGTCCGGGTTGGGGTGAAAGCTGTCCAGCCATCCAGACTGTATCCCTCAGCAGAACTGGCAGTGCTGGAGCTGCTCGTAACGGATGAGGATGCTGTGTCTTGAGTCACGCCGTAGTCTGCGAGGGTCCTGGAGCGACGCCATGCCTCCTGCAGCAAAGAACTACTACATGATATTTACAAAGCATCCCTTGACTCTTGGAATTTTCTAAGTGATGAGAGCAACAAAGGTGTCTCTTGTTAGGCTAATGCTGTGAAATTTGGACACAGCCCCATTCCCCAAGGATGGGGGCTGGTTTCCAGAAGAACCAACCATGTGATTAGAGGGTTGGAACTTTCAGTCCCATCCCCCAACCTCTAGGGAGCGGAGAGGGCCTGGAGGTGGAATCAGTCACCATTGGCCAGTTTAGTCAATCATGACTACGTAATGAAGCCTCCATAAAAACCTAAAAGGACAGCTTTTTGGTCCTTTTCAGAGAGCTTCTACATGGAGGAACCAGAATGCTTCTGTTCACCACTGGGCCTGGCCCCAAGTTCCTTTGTTTGGGACTCAGCCCTATGTACCTTTTCATCTGGCTGTTGGTTTGTATCTTTTAGCATCCTTTTGTAATAAATTGGTAATCTAGTGAGTAAACGGGTTTTCCTGAGTTCTGTGAGACTTTCTAGCAAATTAATCGAACCCAGTGAGGGAGTCGTGGGAACCTCTGATTTGTAGCCAGTTGGTCGGCAGTACAGGTAGCAACTCGGGCTTGTGCTTGGCGTCCTGGGTTGGAGGGGGTCGTTGGAACCTCCAGTTCGTAGCTGGTTCTCTCTCTGGGTCGATAGTGCCAGAATTGAGCTGATTGCTCAGACACCCAGCTGGCATCTGAGGAACTGCTTGTTGGTGTGAGGAGGCCTCCACACGCAGGTTGGAATTGGGTCTGTGTACCTTTCTGGAATTCCTGCAGGGGTCCAGCTGACCCGTGCTAGTCTGTGAACAGACTCGGGAGTACCAAGGAATGAACATCCCTCTGGGGCAGCTGCCAGCAGCTCAGAGGACATCCAGCAGGGTTGAGTCCCGGTAGCACATGGTGGTGATCTGCTCAGTTATGCAACTTAGGTTGGCTTCTCCTCATTACCTGTTGGATGTTTTCCAGTGGCCCTGTTCCGGTGCCCTGGGATCACTTCGCAAATAAACCACCTGCACACAAGTCCTGATCTCTGACATTCAGATGTGGCTTTTCCCTTTTCACCCTTTTTTTCTCTCTGAACCATTGCCTTTCTTGTGGTCAGGCGAGTCTTCCTAAAATGCAAAAGGGATCGTGTTACACCATTACTTACTTTGCACTGGACTCTTCCAATGCAGGACGTTTCTCCACACGCACGTGGCCCCCTGTGCGGTACTTGGAGAGTCCATTTCTGAGCATGAATGGGTAAGACCCTCAGACATCAAAGATGGTAATAAGAGTGCTGACAGCCCAGAACTTGCTGCCCTGTCTCCCCATTGGAGGGCAGGAGAAGGCTCCCTCACTGGTTTGGGAAGGGAAGAAGCGGTGCAGGGAAGCATAGATTTGAGGAAGATAATAATTTTCCGTGATTTGAAGTATATTTTTCATTATGTGCATGAATTGTTTCAGAGAATCTCAATCAGTTTCATTCAGTTGATTCATTCATGTATTCAGCAAACTTACATTGAGGAACAGAGCTCACTAGTTACAGTACTCTTATCTCAGAAATGTACTGTATTTAAACACCTCTTTTCTTGTCTGAAGGAGGCTGGATTTAGTTAATCTTAGCTCCTTCAGATGGGGGTTTATTAAGGCAGATAGAAGACTGAGGTAAGAAAATGCAGTCAGAAAAGTTCTCCTTGGGTACTTCTAAAATATTCATCTTTGCCCCCCATATTTGCTAAATACTGCTCTGAGGTACAAATTTGCAACAAATGTCCCCGGGTTTAATTCCTCATCTTTGTTCCTTGTGACTATTGTGGACTTGGGTACATTTCTTAGTCTCTCTAAGCCTTATTTTCCTCATTGGTACAATGGGGATGAAGGAATCCCTGCTTCGTAGCATCGTTTGAAGATTCTATAACATCAGAACTGGTCCCAGGTTCCAACATGTGAGGAGTACTCAGTGAATGCAGGGTCCTTGTCTTCATCGTATTCCCATCTCTGCTTCATTTTGCTAAACAACGAATTAAATGGATACCTTTCCTCCCCCACTTGAGTAACCGTTGCTTTATAATCCGTAGAACGGATGGCTCTTGAGTTTTCTAGACACCGGTGTATAAAGGACTTGGGGACTCTTGGTCCCTTGTTCACCATACGTATTTCAGCCGGCTCGGGGGGAAGACATTCTAATGGAAGTAGAAGTCTTGTAGTGAATAAGGTACAAGGAAAATGGTAGAAGCCCCTTAAGGCTAGGAATGTGAAGGGTGGATAATTGTGAGGATGTCTGTCGTAATAGAAATCGGAAAATGCAGGGAGAGGGTCAGAGCGTCCTCTCCTCTTGTGTGCGTGGTTGGGAGAGGGACTGTATCCTTCCTGTACTTTTCCCTTTTCAGATGTCAGTCTCGTAAGAGTTAGGGTGAGTCCTGGCCAGAGCGAGAGGTCAGGATAGGTGGGAGGCAGGGGATGAGGGCATTCTGGGGTTTTGTGAACAATATTGGCTGAGGGATTTTCTCTTTCTCACACTCTTACTTGATTCTGAGGGCTCTTTACTTCTGAGAGAGATTTCTCTAAAGCAGCAGAGCTACAAACAGAGGTTAGGGCCCAGAGAACAAGAAGTGGGGTGCTGGATGCTTAGAACTTGCTCTAGGACTTAAGAAGTTCCTGTAGGGAGACGAGTACAGCTGACCAGATTAGAAGAGGAGGTAGGGCTGGGAATCAAGTTATGCATACAGTAGGAGCATTTCATGGGCTGTAGCCCTCCGAGAAACAGGGCAATAACTGATGGTGGGGAACAACACTGAGGAACCCCAATACATACAACTGAATCAAATTAGAATGGCTTATGTTCACTAAAAGCCTTATATTGTCACTATACCTAATAGCAAGGTAAATGGGCTGAATGGGATAAATGACCAGGTGTATTTTTTCTTGTGCAGAGGGTTCACCTAACCAGCCACATCTTCTCTACACGAAGGCGGGATAAATATGTAAGGGCGGTTACCTTCCCAGAACACATCTGTGTCCTGATCTGGTTAGTGTCCTGGCTTTGGGAAAAGGCTGATGCGTATATAGGGAGGGGGGAGTTGACAATTCTTTGCTTGTTCCTTTCTTCAGACCAATGAGATGAATGACAAGGAAACTTCAGCTTCTACTAGCATTAACTGTATTTGATCAGCCCCTTTGAAACTTTCTGTCTTGTTGGCTGATGAAATCAGAAATTGCGAAGTCATAAAGGTAAGGATGTGTTTGGTCCTCTGAGAACAGGAGGGCTTTCTCAGAACACAGCACCATTAGCGGACAGAAGGACAAGTTGGGAAGAAGGATGCAATTTGTCTTTATGAGAGGGTTTTACAGGATGTGTGACTAGTCATGATTTCAAGCCTGTGATTGTGAATACGATTTCAATGGTTTGGACAAGAAATTAGTGTGAAAACAGGCACAGTTTTTGACAGGTGGAGAGACGAGGTTGATGGTCCATTTCGGATTCAGTACCTGAACAATGATAAGCTAAAAAGCTGTAAAAAGCCTCTTTTCTGAGAGACTGAAACAATGGTCTATAATGATTATCTACAGATTACTTGAAAGGTTTTCATTTTAATTCAAGGTTATCCATGAACTTCTGGTCCAACATTTTGAGATTTGACAATGGTCTATAATGATTATCTACAGATTACTTGAAAGGTTTTCATTTTAATTCAAGGTTATCCATGAACTTCTGGTCCAACATTTTGAGATTTGATATGGAAGTGATTAAATATTCATAGACAACATCTCAAGCACTTTTGGATTTAACATTTTAAGAATGATTTTTTTTAACTGGTTCAAATCTACACTCTTAGAACTGGAAGGAATATTTTGGATCATTTAATTTAAACTTCTCCTTTTAAGGATGTAGAAACATGGTGTTCAGAAAAACTGTAAAGTTATATGCTTATTAAAGTACCAATTATTTACATCATCTTTTTAAAAATTGAAGTACAGTTAACTTACAACATTAGTTTCACATGCACAGCATAGTGATTCAGAATTGTTACAGATTATACTCCATTAAAAGTTACTATAAGATAATGGTTATAATTCCCAGTGCTGTACAATGTACCCTTGTTATCTATTTTATACACAGTAGTTCATATCTCTTAAATCCACACTCCAATCTTGGCCCTCTCTCCTTCCCTCTCCCCGACTGGTAAACACTAGTTTGTTTTCTATATCTGTGAGTCTGTTTCTGTTTTGCTATATACATTCATTTATTTTATTTTTTTGATTCCACATGTAAATGATAAGATACAGTATTTGTCTTTCTCTGTGTGGCTTATTTCACTAAGCATAATCTCTAAGTCCCTCCAGATTGCTGCAAATGGCAGAATTTCATTCTTTTTTAAGGCTGAGTAATATTCTACTGTGTATACACATGCTACATCTTCTTTATCCATTCATCTGTTGATAGACACTTAGGTTGCTTCCATATCTTGGCAGTTGTAAAGCTGCTATGAACATTGGGGTGCATGTATCTTTTTGAATTAGTGGTTTTGTTTTTTCCAGATATATACTGAGAAGTGGAGCTGCTGGATCAAACGGTAGTTCTATTTTTAGTTTTTCTGTGGAACCTCCATACTGATTTCCATAGTGGCTGTACCAATTTACATACCTACCAATTGTGTACAAGGGTTTCCTTTTCTCCACATCCTCTCCAATATTTGTTACTTCTTATGTTTTTGATGATAGCCGTTCTGACGGATTAGTATGGGTGAATGAGTGATAACAATTGTTTTGATTTGCCTTTCCCTAATGATTAGTGATGTCGAGCGTCTTTTCATGTGTCTGTTGACCATCTGTATGTCTTCTTTAGAAAAATGTCCATTTATGTCTTCTGCCCATTTTTTGATTGGGTTGTATTTACTTATTTATTTATTTTGATATTGAGTTGTATGAGCTGTTTGTATCTTCTGGAATTAAATCCCTTGACAGTCACATCATTTGCAAATATTTTCTTCCATTTTGTTGATGGTTTCCTTTGCTGTGCAAAAGCTGTTAAGTGTAATGAAATCCCATTTGTTTATATTTATTTATTTGTTTTTTGCCTTTGGAGACGATCTAAAATATATTGTTATGATTTATGTCAAAGATTGTTCTGCCTGTTTTACTTGAGGAGTTTTATAATATCCAGTCTTACATTTAGGTCTTCAATTCATTTTTAGTTTATTTTTGTATATAGTGTGAGAGTGTTCTAATTTCATTCTTTTACATGTAGCTGTCCAGTTTTCCCAGCACCACTTGTTGAAGAGACTGTCTTTTCCCCATTGTATATTCTTGCCTCCTTTGTCATAGATTAATTGACCATAGGTGTGTGGATTTATTTCTGGGCTCTCTGTTGTGTTTCATTAATCTATATGTCTGTTTTTGTGCCATTACCATGCTGTTTTTGATTACTGTAGCTTTGTAGCATAGTCTTAAGTCTGGGAGCATGATACCTCTAGCTTTGTTCTTTTTTTCTCAAGATTGCTTTGGCAATTTGGGATCTTTTTTTGTTGCAAATGAATTTTAGGATTATTCTAGTTCTGTGAAGATGTCATGGGTATTTTGATAGGGATTGCATTAAATCTGTAAATTGCTTAGGGTAGTATGGCCATTTCAACAACATTAATTATTCCAATACAAGAACATGGTATATATTCCTTTGATTTCCTTCATCAGTGTTTTATAGTTTCCAGAGCATAGGTTTTTCACCTTCTTGGTTAAGGTTATTCCTAGGTATTTTATTCTTCGGTGCTATTGTAAATGAGATTGTTTTAGTACTTTCTCATTCAAATAGTTCATTATTAGTGTATAGAAAAGCAGGAGATTTATGTTTATTAATTTTGTATCCTGCAACTTTGCCAAATTCATGTATTAGTTCTAATAGTTTTGGGGTGGAGACTTTAGGGTTTTCGATATATAGTATGTTACTTGCAAATCATGACAGTTTTCTTTCCTTCCAATTTGGATTTATATCTTTTTCTTGTCTGATTGCTATGGCTAGGACCTCCAATACTGTATTAAATAGAAGGGGTGAGAGTAGACATCTTTATCTTGTTCCTGAACTTAGAGGAAAGGCTTTCAGTTTTTCACCATTGAGTATGATATTAGGTGTGGGTTTGTCATAAATGGCCTTTATCATGTTGAGATATGTTCCCTTTATACCCACATTGATGAGAGTTTTTATAATGGGTGGATGCTGAATTTTGTCAAATGATTTTTCTGTGTCTATTGAGACAGTCATGTGGTTTTGTCTTTTCTTTTGTTAATGTGATGTATCACATTGATTTTTGTGAATATTGAACCATCCTTGTGTCCTTGGAATAAATCCAACTTTCTCGTGGTATATGGTCCTTTTTATATATTGTTGTATTCAGTTTGCTAATATTTGGTTGAGGATTTTTGCATCTATATTAATCAAAGATTTTGGCATGTAATTTTTTTCTTTTGTAGTATCTTTATCTAGTTTTGGTATCAGGGTAATGGTGGACTTGTAGAATGAATTTGGGAGTGTTTCATCCTCTTCAGTTTTTTTTGGAATGGTTTCAGAATAAGTATTAGCTCTTCCTTATATATCTGGTAGAATTCTCCTGTGAAGCCATCCAGATTGGACTTTTGTTTGCTGGGAGTTTTTAAAAATTACAAATTCATTGTCACTGATAGTGATGAGATCAGCCTGTTCCAATTGTCAGTCTCTTCCTGATTCAGTCTTGGCAGGTTGTATGTTTCTGGAAATTGTCCATTTCTTCTAGGATGTCCAGTTTATTGGCATATAACTATTTGTAGTATCCTCTTATGATTTTATGTATCTGTGTGGTATTGGTTGGTATTTCTTCTCTTTCATTTCTTATTTCGTTTATTTGGGTCCTCTCCCTTTTATTCATGGTGAGCCTGGCTAAAGGTTTATCAGTTTTGTTTATCTTTTCAAACAAACAGCTCTTGGTTTCATTAATCTTTTCTACTGTTTTTCTGATCTCTATTTTATTTTCTCTAATCTTTATTATTTCCTTCCTTCTGTTGACTTTGGCCTTTGTTTATTCTTCTTTTTCTAATTCAGGTGGTAGTTTAGGTTGTTTATTTAAAATTTTTCTTGTTTCTTGAGGAAGGCCTGTGTCACTATAAACTTCCCTCTTGGAACTGCTTTTGCAGTTTTGGAGTGTTGTATTTCCATTTTCATTTGTCTTTAGATACTTGCTGATTTCCACTTTGGTTTTTTCATTGACCCATTGGTTTTTTAGTATCATGCTGTCTAGTCTCCACTTGTTTGTGCTTTTCCCACTTTTCTTTCTATAATTGATTTCTAGTTTCATACCATTGTGGTCAGAGAAAATGCTTGAAACCATTTCTGTGCTCTTAAATTGGCTGAGACTTGTTTTGTGGCTTAGTATGCAATCTATCCTGGAAAATGCTCACATGCACTTGCATAGAATGTGTATTCTGCTGTTTTTGGATGTAATGTCCAATAGAGATCTGTTAAGTACAACTGGTCTATTAAGACCACTGTTGCCTTATTGATTTTCTGTCTGGGTCATCTGTCCATTGATGTTAAGTGGGGTGTTAAAATCCCCTACTGTTACTGTGTTATTGTCAGTTTCTCCATTTGTCTGTCAGTATTTGCTATATATATATATATATATATATATATATTTGCTTTATATATGTTTGCTTTATATATTTAAGGAAAGGCATATTGGTTTGAGAATTTGGAATCAGTTTAAGGAACATAAACTTACAGTTTGTGTTGAATATAGATGGTATGAAGGGAGAAGTAAAAGATAAAGATGGAACTGTAGGTCAATAATTATGCTAAAGAGTTTAGTCTGGGGAGAAGGTAGGCCATTGAAACATTTTGAGGAGTAATGTCTCCCAATGAATATAGTGCTTTTGAATGTTTCAGTCTGATTGCTGTATGTAGCATGGATTAGTAGTGAACACCTAATAGTGGCAAACCATTGGAAAGCAAATTACAGTTGTTCAGGTATTGGAAAGAGGGAATAATCTACTCTGGCAGTGTAGATGTCTACTCTAAGTAAATTAGATGTTTTATTTAACTTTTTAGAGTATCTATTTCTGAATTATTACAGTAATAGTGACCTCAATAAGAAAGGAAAGTCAGAAGAAGGACCTTATTGGGAGGTTATAGTGAATGTTAAAAATTGCTGGGACATTTGGTTAAAATATCTAATATTGAGTTTGAAATATGTATCTTGGGCTTAGGAGAAAGATTAGAGCTAATAATATAGATTTTGGTGTCAGCTATATAAAATGGTATTTAAAGCCATGGGAAAGAAAATGAAGATGAAATTTTCAAGGAGAACGTATAGAATAGGGAGTGGGGGGAACAGGCACAAACTCTAGGGTAGCGGGGATTCCCGGACTTAGAATATTAGAGGAAGAAGAAAAGCCATAGAGGTTGGATGAAAGATGAATCAGGAAATCTGTTATCAGCTATGCCCTGCAGAGCAGCAACTACGTAATATGGCGGAAGAAAAGGGGGAGGTAATAAGGAGAAGGGGAGTTATTGAAAAACTCATTGGAATGTATTTTACGGTTCGTTTATTCATTTGTTCATCACCCAAATATCTTTGGCCACCATGATTTGGTTATTAATGCCCTGTGGCAGGTTGTATTTTCCAAAGATGGCAGCAACAATAGCTCCCATTCCCCAGGCTCTTCTAGAGCCTTGCCCCTTTTCCACCAAGAGGGATTCTAGATCCCCTTCTCTTGAATCTGCCTGGGCTGGTGACTGGTGTGTACCAAGAGAATGGGCCAGCAGTGTCATTGAATGACCTGAGGCTAAGTCATAAAAACTGAAGCAGCTTGCACGTTTCTTCCTGGACTATTCACCTGTGGAGTCTTTACCTGCCAGGTAAGCAATCCATCTGCCCCAAGCCTGCCCTGCTATGAGGAAATGCAAGCTAGTCCACAAGCTGGGGCTGTAGGAGAAGGCCTGAGACCGTGTCAAGAGAGACAGGTGCCCGGCTAGTCCCTAGCTGCTCCCACCCCACTTGCTCTATTCTACCTACAATCTGACTGCACCTACGTAATGGCCCCAAAGCCAGAACCACCCAGTCTAGTCATCCCCAAATTCCTGACTTATGGAGACCATAAAAGATAATAAAATGATCGTTGTTCTTTTAAGCCACTGCATTTTTTTTTGTTTTACAACCCAGAAGTTAAAAAATATTTTTCAACGTATTTTGCTATGAATTCGTAGGGCATAGGTCCGAGCAGCTCAAGTTCTTCTCCACTGCTTCTCACGACATGTGTGTCTCTGGGTGGGGCCAGTTGACTCTTCCGTTGAACCTAGGTTTGTACCTTTCACTTTGGCTTCTTTCTTTTTCTGGTAGTTTTCCCTCACACATTTCAGGAAGTTATCTCCACTATTGGAGTGTGTAATATTTTCAATATGTGCATTAATTTTCTTGGCAAGAATCTTGCCCTTAACCTGTTTGTTTACAACCATGCCAGCAGCATACTGAGCACCCCTGTAGACTCCTCTGGTTTTGCCGTGGTAACAGTGTGGGCTGTTCCTCTTCGAACAGTGCCCCTTTCCCTTCATGTCTGAAATGTCGCCTTTCTTGTAGATCCACACGTATGTGGCCAAAGGAACAATTTTATGTTTTCCCAAAGGCTTAGAGAATATACGGCAGGTGCCCCTTCTCTTTGCTTTTTGTTTGCCATTTTGGAGAATTACTGGAAGATGGAGGTTCTGGTCAAAAGGCTGGAGTGAGTTGTTTTCAGTGATAGTAACTGGAACAGGTCACGATAAAAGAACCGGTATTCATATTTTTTGGCTTTGTATCCATCTGTTCCCTAAGAAATCCCACTGCCTCAGTTTCTTCCCCTGAATTCTGAGAGTCCTCCTGTAAATTATATCGCACTTCCCCAAGCAGTTGTCCTAGGGTGGCTGCACTTTTCCCTGTCTCTTATTTTGACTCTGCAGAGCTGGTTGGGGTGGAGGGAGTTGATAGGTGCATCTGAGAGGTGCCCAGGTGTCCTCTCCTCCAGTCCAGATGTGTGATATATCTGGAGTGCCGTCCAAACAGTGCCCTCTACCCATGCTGGACTCTTATCTTCTTTTAGAGGCTTCAAGAAATGCAGTAATATGCTTTTGGTGTCTTACAGGTTTTTTTTGTTGTTGTTATATTCTTTTATTATTTTTTTAGATTCCACATGTAAATGTAAACGTATGTTATTTGTCTTTCCCCGTCTGACTTATTTCACTAAACATAATACCCTCTAGACCCATTCATGTTGCTGCAAATGGCAATATTTCATTCTTTTTTATGGCTGAGTAATATTCCATTGTATATCTGTACTACATCTTCTTTATCCATTCACCTGTCAATGGACACTTACGTTGCTTCTGTATTTTGGCTGTTGTAAATAGTGCCGTGGATGCTGGAAAAGCTTTATCAAACGTTCAGGCTCAGGCTTCCCTGGTGGCACAGTGGTTGAGAATCTGCCTGCTAATGCAGGGGATACGGGTTCGAGCGCTGGTCTGGGATGATCCCACATGCTGCGGAGCAACTGGGCCCGTGAGCCACAACTACTGAGCCTGCACGTCTGGAGCTTGTGCTCCGCAACAAGAGAGGCCGCGATAGTGAGAGGCCTGTGCACCGCGATGAAGAGTGGCCCCCACTTGCCGCAACTAGAGAAAGCCCTCGCACAGAAACGAAGACTCAACACAGCAAAAATAAATAAATAAATTAATAAACTCCTACCCCCAACATCAAAAAAAAAAAGTTAAGGCTCTTGTTCATATGGTCCAAAAAGAATTTGGGGGACACACACACTGAGGAGCAAAGAGAACAAAGAGCAGTTTATTCAGGGCAGAAGTGAAAGGACACAGGAGAGTGTGGTTGTCCCTGCAAGTCAGGGGCTCCTCTCAGGGTTTTTTGATCCCCCTTTTATCTTAAGCCCTTTGAATGGGTGGCGCTCTTTTCAGTTAGGGGTGGAATATTCACGGCGGGGGGTTGGGGTGTGGCCTGATTGCACCAGGTTGCGTCAGCTCCTGGTCCTGTGGATTCAGCTCCTGAAGCCACTGCACATGTGCTCTAAGAGCTGTTTTCCCTTCAGTTTTCCCTCACTAGTCGAGAGCCACGCGTGAAAGGTCGTATAGGTTCATCAGCAACCTGTGCATTTTTATTGGGCATCTCCACGGTTTTCAAGGCCAGAGTTTCTTGCTCAGATGCTACAGAGTTTGTTTGAGATGCCATTTCTCCATGTGTCATGGCCTCATTGAGTCCAAAACAGGGAGGTGGCTTTGCCTTAATGCATGATGCCTTACACACGAGGAGGCTGTCCTTGGGCCCTGCCCCATCTTTCCTGCCTCAGAACATTGGGGTGCATGTATCTTTTCAAATTAGTGTTTTTGTTTTCTTGAGGTATAAACCCAGGAGTGGAATAGATGGATTATATGGAAGTTCTATTTTTCATGTTTTGAGGAACATCCATACTGTTTTCCACATTAGTGGTTTCACTAATTTACATTCCCAGGACCGGTGTTCTAGGGTTCCCTTTTCTCCATATCCTTGCCGACATTTATTTGTTGTCTATTGACACTGGCCATTCTGACGGGTGTGAGGTGATACCTTATGGTGGTTTTGATTTGCATTTGTCCGATAATTAGTGATGCTGAGCAGGTTTGCATGTGCCTGTTGGCCATCTGCAGGTCTTCTTTGGAGAAATGTCTACTCATTTCTTCTGCCCATTTTAAAATCAGGTTGTTTTTTTGATGTTGAGTTGTATGAGCTCTTTATATATTTTGGACATTAACCCCTTGACAGTCACATCATTTGCAAATATCTTCTCCAATTCAGTCGGTTGTCTTTTTGTTTTGCTGATGGTTCTCTTTGCTGTGCAAAAGCTTTTAAGTTGAATTAGATCTAATTTGTTTATTTTTGCTTTTGTTTCCCTTGCCTGAGGAGACTTACGATTAAATATTGCTAAGACTTATTTTCACAGATACTTTGAATGTTAGCTTCTATTCCTTTATTATGCTTACCTCTTTTTTAAGGAAACCATGAATCCACGGAAACCACACAGGAGGACAACCTGAGTGATAGTTACAATTGCCCCCTCCTTTTATAATAGCAATCTATTGTTCTCAAAGCAAACTTCCTCTTATTTTCCTTATCTAGAACATGGGGACAATCACAGTAGTTGCCTTAGGGGGTTGTCTGAGGACTCAACGTGGTAATGTTGACTTAAGTGACTGATAGAGAGTCTGAAACAGACCGTTTCTAACAGTGGCTTCTTCCCTGTTTTGAACTTTAAGTCCCGAAGTAAAACTTATTTTATAAATTTTATAACTGTAAGCTTATATAACCATAACTAAACTTATAACTATAACTAAATTTATTTCAAAAAACTGGTAGAAATCTATACCTGAGTATACTCTAAGCTTACCTTCTTAAAAGGTGCCTTAACCACAGATACCTGAGCAGCCATCTGTAATTTTCTACATTTCAAGCACTGCTGCTGCCTTTAGCCTCTTCACAATGGTGACTTAGAAGCTCTTCTCTCAAGGTCCTTCATCACCTGTTGGTCGCTTCATTTGCACATAATGAGTAACAAACTGACACAAGGCTAGCCTGTATTCCTAAATGAAGCGATTATGGTTACGTAGAGCAGAAGGCAAAAGGATCACGTGTAGGTTTTTTATATTGTGCCAGGTATTTATCGCAGTGTTAGTAAAAGAGCCGTAAACTTGAGAAGACTTCTTGAGATGCTGCCATGGAGAAGGCAGAGCCGTGACAACGTGGGAAGATGCATGGCTTTCGTTAGAGCCTGAGGGACACAGCACTGGGTTAGACTTGCGGGAATCAGGAGACCCGGTTCTTCATCTCGCGGGAGAAAGCGATGCTGAAATGGCTCAGATTTGCACGTCATGAATAGCAGTACTGGACTTGGGCTGTGCGTCCCCGCCCCCGAAGTTAAATTTCTCATGTTAGAATGAATAACACAAGGAAAAAAACTCCGTGAACGGGAATCAGCTGATGCCAACTGCTGTGCAGGGAAAATCAAGAGTTCATATGTTTAGATGCGTCATCCTCTCATAGTTTAGTAAATACGAGAGGAGTGATATTAGCGAGGGTTTACAGTGACCGCTCATTTTCATGGTTCTGGCTCATTGGCTGAGGCACAGAAATTAATAGCTTTATTTTATTTTATAGCACAAGCAGCACTTTGGGGGTGATACCCCGGCCGTTTGGGTGATGGATGTATTCATGCTATCTTATGGCTTATGGTAATGAGTGCAGATATCACGCACCAAGAACTAAAACAGATAAGTCCTATGATGTCCTCATCTCACTTTATTTTCATGATGATTTTCCATCCACATAAACAGCACATGATGTACATACTTGACTACTTGCCTGCAATCTCCTATAGTTCAAACTCCACGTATTGCTGTTTTGGAAGTCCACTGGGATGGGCTCTCTGCTCCACACTCTTTGAAATTGATCTGCTAGGAATAGCATCATATGTCAAACCACCTCATGCCCTAAGCCTTAGAAGCATACTGAAGAGGCTTTTTGTGCTAATGATAGGCTGGTTACAGAGACGACCAACACACTCATAGCCTTGGCATGTTTCAGGACTCTGGTGACCACACATTTCTTACAAATGTAAGTGGCATTCTCTACTAAGTTCTAAGTAACTGGATTTCAGGAATGATATCTTAGTATCTGGTACTTGTTTTCTCCCAACTTTCTAAAACTCTTTGACCTTCCTGAAATATCTGGTAATAAGCCTGCAACAAGTGAAAAGAAATTCAGGATTCAAGGGTAAGGGGCTTGTGTATGTTTCCATAGGAGGGCAGTATTGTATTGGAAAGAAAACGTAAGAACTTGGAGGGATTTCCTGCGATCCGGCCTTATAATTAAAACACTTCCTGAAGGGGAGTGGATGGTATTTCAAATCACACTAATAAATCTATGGATTAATAAAATGGGAGTCAGAACAGCATGCACTGAGAGCACTGCTGTTGGTCTATTTGTCTCTCTTTGCATGGTGTATTGATTTTTTCCAAGAATGTAACAAAGGAAAGAACTTTATAAAATGTTCTCATCTTGAAACTCTGCTTGTTAATGTATTTCTGTTGCCGCTCATCTGTTAGTAATTTCCTGACCCGTAACTATTGCTATTACAATTGAAAATAGTCTTGAAAAGCAGTTGTGTCTCTGGTGAAAATTCTTAGTACTGGCAGCTGCCTGCATATTGAATTGCACGGACCAGCGGGTTCCAGCTGAGATCAGACCTGACCATTAACTCACCTGTCTGCAAACTGAGCATTTCTGGGACTCCCCGGTTAGGGCAATCTTCGCTTTTCTCACTTTTTACAGGGCTCAGCTTTGTTCTGTTAGGTTCGCACACATTTCATAATTACGTTGTCTTGTGGGACCTTTACAGCAGACGAAAAAGCATCTTTATTAAATCAGAAGCGTGGCAGTAGAGAGAATTGTTGGTGCTTTCCGATTAAAAAAATAAACTAAGCAAGCAGTCAGATGCGGTATAGAATAGTTTAGAGACTGACAGCTTCTCTCATTAAAACGGATTTTGGGATAATTTCTTTCGCTGACATGGAATCTACCGAATGGCAGTTCTGATTATTTTAGCTCAGACGACCTAACGCTTTCTCCACTCTTGGAAAACGAAGTAGATTACAAGTTCAAATTTTTAGCAACTGATGATTATTTCTGCTTGCTCATCCTGCTTCACTATTTTTTCCCCTTTGCAGAAGCAGGGATAGAATTGGAGGAGTGATGAGGCTGAGAAATGTTGAGCGTTGTTTTGGAAACAGGCTGGGAAACAGGGCAGTGAGGACGATGGCGCCTAGGCAAGGGTGGAGGCACACCGACATTCCACTAAACCAGGACTTCACAGAAAGTTGGTACAAGCACACCTCGTTTTTTGTTGTTGTTGTTTGGTATGCGGGCCTCTCACTGCTGTGGCCTCTCCCGTCGCGGAGCACAGGCTCCGGACGCGCAGGCTCAGCGGCCATGGCTCACGGGCCCAGCCGCTTTGCGGCATGTGGGATCCTCCCACACCGGGGCACGAACCCGCGGCCCCTGCATCGGCAGGCGGACGCTCAACCACTGCGCCACCCGGGAAGCCCCGCACACCTCGTTTCATTGTGCTTTGCAGATGCTGCAGTTTTACAAATGGGAGGTTTGCGGCGGCCCTGCCTTGATCAAGTTTATTGGTGCTATTTTTCCAACAGCATTTTCTCACGTCATGTCTCTGTGTCACATTGTTGCTGAAACCCGGCCTCCCTACACTGGCACCGCATTGAGTCTCAGAGACAAGAGTTTGGGGCGAGGCAGAACAGAATAGCTTTCATTGCTTTGCTAGGCAAAGGGGGCCACAGTGGGCTCATGCCCTCAAGACGGTATTCCATCTCGGAGGAGGTACTGAAGAGTGTTATAGTAATGGTTCAAGGAGCAGGGTTGCTGGTCACGATCAGGGTCCTTACAGGGCTTGCATTCTTTTCCACCCAGAGATCATCTGAGGATCATCAAGGCTGGCGTCAGGCGGTCTCTTTATGGGCTTCTGTGGTTCTCGAGGTTATCAAACTGTGACCTTCTCTGGAATGAAGAAGGCTTACAAGGAACGGAGTGCAAAGTGGAGTGTCGAAAAGAGAAGAATACCAGGTACAAAGATAGGGCTAAGCAAAAAGAAAAACAAGTCATCTGTGAAAAGTCAGAATGAGTTAAACCAGATTGGAGCGTGATGAGGGCTGTGTGCTCATGGTCATCAAGTAGTTAATTTCTTCCATTTGGTGGGGAGTTTCCACATCTGCAAAAGAACTCAGGAAATGTGCATCAGATACTGTTAACTGGGTACTTCAGAGAGGAGCTAAAGCAGAGGATATGGGGGAAGGGCCTGTCCTGGGAAGGCCCCATAGGGTCCTGCTCAGTTACAACATGTTGGTAATTCTCTCAATATTTCAAATGTTTTCATGAGTCTCATTTGTTGTGGTGTCTGTGATCATTGATCTTTGATGTTACCACACAACCCGCCAAAGCCTCAGAGGATGGTTGGCGTCTTTAGCAAGAAGGTATTTTTAGATTAAGGTATGAACACGATTTCTTTTAGACATAATGCTATTACACATAGTCATGCACTGGGAAATCAACACAATTCGTGTGACTTGCTTTATTGCGATATTGGCTTCGTTGTGGTGTCTGGAACCCAGCCTGCAGTATCTCCCAGGTCTTCCTGGACACTGAAATCTGGTGGAATGGTGAAAAGGGAAATGGATATGAAAATACGAACCGCCTTTAAAAGGGGCCTTTGACAGTCTTTGCTGCTGCTGATTACATAAATGTCACCTTGGCTCAGTTGCGGGAGCTGATGGATTTTGTTGTTGCCAAACGTGAGCTTGGATCTGAGTTGGGGCATGGGGGCTGGAGACGATGGGTCCAGCTGCTTTATGTGCAAGAAAAAGCATTTCCGGAGGCATCAGAGAGAGTGGAGGTGGGTGGAGATGGAAAGGGTAGTGCGACAGTAAACCAGCGCATGGGAGGGCCCTAATGGAAGAGAAGTGTCGCTGGTGGGTGTCCAGTGGGTATATCACAACTGCTGGCATTTCTCCAGCGTTCACTCTCTCTGCCCCTCTGACTTTCATTAAACTCGGCTCTGTGGGAGGGGGGAGGGGTGGTGGTGGTTCACTTTGGAGCCGATGTGGCTCAAGGGTTCATATTCATAGGATGAGAAGAAGACTCATAATAGCACCTGGCTGAGCAGACAAGTCACCCCTCCCGTCTGTCCTCTTAAGGGCCCATTTATCTTTACAAAACTCTGTTTGTTTGCCCAGAAGTGCCCTTCTCCCTTTCCTCTCCCCCATGAAGGTGGTCTATAAGCCCTAAACCCTACCCGTCGAGGGATATCGTTCTGTGAATCCCCGATCTCTTCTCTCGCTCTTCTGACTTTTGTCAGTTCCAAGGCCCATCCCTCCATCGCTGACGCTAAGAGAGTCGAGGTTTCCCTCCCTGCGGAACCATCACTAAGCAAGCTGCCTCAAGTTGTGTGAGTGCCAGACTTGCCTGCTGCCGTGTGGAGTGGGAATTCAGGCCAGGGCTGTGGAGGAAAACAATGTCCCTTCTCCCCGACACCCGCACTTCACCGTAGGGCCCCCTGTGACTCAGCGCAGGAAACCGGCCCCCTTTGTCACTGTAGCTGAGATTCTGACCTGTTAAGGATTCTACTGTGCTTAAAAAACAACACACAGAATTCACATTCTCAGCTCCCTTCAAATACTTGAGCTGTTAAAAGCCGACATCCAACTGAGTAAATGTTAAAGATCTTACTGGCCTTATTCAGTGATGCAGGAGTCGGGCAGCATCCCATCAGCAGAGAGAAAGGAGCCCAAGGAGCTGTGCAAATGGAAGATGTTATAGGCGAGGGAGCAGAACGCGGCCGTGACACCAGTAAGGCGGGCGGGCTGTGTCAGGGTCCCTGACCTCCGGGGCCGGCGGGGGCTGTGTGGCCCATGGGCTCGCTCGTGTTGGCCTGGGGATGCCCGGCTGACTGGTTTAAGAGTCCACTTCTGGGAGAGCCAAAGCTGTAAGTAAGCTAAGCCTGAGTCTTGCTTTGGGTATGTGGGGCTTGGCATAAAAAACTCCATTTTGGGCCTGTTGTCTTGCTGCTAACAGTGCAACATTTCTTTGAGTAAATCTGTTTTATTTCTTCCAACTGCATAGTTTTTGATCTTCTGCCCTCAGTGGGATAGGTGAGGTGTCTTTTTGTATACTTTCTGGAAGCATGCTGAATATAAATAATAAATAGATGCAGATGCCCTTGTTCATGTCTTGCACATGTGACATCTTAAGTTACTCCTAGATGTTCTTTCTCTTCTAATTATCATCATATGATCATTTATTAAGCACCTACTACACCCCAGGCACCATTCTGCTCTGGTGCCAACATACAGTCACTCTGTCCAAGGGGCATGTAGGAAGAGGTAAGAATTGGAGGATATTTGCGGTTGAATTCTCTTCTTATTTCTTGCTGTGGCAGCTACTGTCTGCTGACCATGAAGGGTGACTTAGATATTGTTGAATGACCGAATGATTGTCCGTATTTTGGCCTCCATTCCTTTCTTACTGCCAATTGATTTTTCATCTATTCTCTTGGCCTAAAAATTTCTTGAACTCCTAATAAAAAAAAGCAGAAGTCCTTAACATACTACTTAATCTAACTTTTTATAAAAATGGTCCAACTTTCCACGTGACTCTTGTTACTGTCGTCTAGCTGTGCAGCTCTGCCCTTAAGGGATTGTAATTATTTGCTCTTGTGTTTCATCTTGCCCCTTAACCCTGAATTACTCTGTCACCTGGATCCGGGGTTTCTAAATTGGCAGTACAGTGAATTTACAGCAGCATTCCAGGGTATGTTAAATTTTTGAGGGAAACACAGTGACATTTGTCAGATGCTCTGTGCACTGTTGGCTTATTTGTGCTACATTCCTTTAGATGATGTCATATCTTTGTGAAGCTGGGTTTTCTGCAGTTGCAGTTATAAAAACAAGCACCATGTGAAAATTAAGTGGAGCAGGAAATGGAGGTGTGGCATGGAAGGTTCGATTCCAAGGCTTGAGAAGTTGTTTGAAAAGTTCGGGAAGGTTTGAGAAGGAGTGTGGGGCTTGACAGGCTTGGGCACCCTATTAGTAAGTAATTGTGCTCATTTAAAAATGAAATAAAGGTTTTATTTTATTTCACTATTTATTTATTTATTTATTATTATTTTTTGCGGTATGCGGGCCTCTCACTTTTGTGGCCTCTCCCGTTGTGGAGCACAGGTTCCGGACGCACAGGCTCAGCGGCCATGGCTCACGGGCCCAGCCGCTCTGCGGCATGTGGGACCTTCCCAGACCGGGGCACAAACCTGCGTCCCCTGCATCGGCAGGCGGACTCTCAATCACTGCGCCACCAGGGAGGCCCTCACTGTTTATTTTTAAAACTGATAATTAGTGATGTTGAGCATCTTTTCATGTGCCTCTTGGCCATCTGTATGTCTTCTTTGGAAAAATGTCTATTTAGATATTCTGCCCCCCCCTTTTTTTTTTTTTTTTTTTTTGCTGTATGCGGGCCTCTCACTGTTGTGGCCTGTCCCGCTGCGGAGCACAGGCTCCGGACGCGCACGCTCAGCGGCCATGGCTCACGGGCCCAGCCGCTCCGCGGCACGTGGTATCCTCCCGGACCAGGGCACGAACCCGCATCCCCTGCATCGGCAGGTGGACTCTCAACCACTGCGCCACCAGGGAAGCCCTCTGCCCATTTTTTTAATTGGGTTGTTGTTTTTTTTTTGATATTGAGCTGCATGAGCTGTATATATATTTTAGAAATTAATCCCTTGTCGGGATTAATTTGTCCCTTGTCCCTTGTCGGTTGCTTCGTTTGCAAATATGTTCTCCCATTCTGTGGGTTGTCTATTCGTTTTGTTTATCGTTTCCTTTGCTGTGCAAAACGTTTAATTAGGTCCCATTTGTTTATTTTTGTTTTTATTTCCATTACTCTAGGAGGTGGGTCAAGAGGGATCTCACTGTGATTTATGTCAGTGTTCTGCCTATGTTTTCCTCTAAGAATTTTATAGTGTCTGGCCTTACATTTAGGTCTTCAATCCATTTTGAGTTTATTTTTGTGTATGGTGTTAGGAAGTGTTCTAATTTCATTCTTTTACATGTAGTGGTCCAGTTTTCCCAGCACCACTTATTGAAGAGGCTGTCTTTTCTGCACTGTATAGTCTTGCCTCCTTTGTCATAGATTAGGTGACAGTAGGTGCGTGGGTGTATTTCTGGGCTTTCTATTCTGTTCCATTGATCTATATTTCTATTTTTTGGTGCCAGTACCATACTGTCATATTTACTGTAGCTTTGTAGTATCGTCTGAAATCAGGGCGTTTGATTCCTCCAGCTCTGTTTTTCTTTATCAAGATTGCTTTGGACTGTTGTAAGACATGACTATTTTATAGGTTGTTTGGACCTCACTACTTAGTGAAGGGAACTGTTAGATGACCTTTGGCTTCAAGGCACCATGAAAAAAACAGTGATGGAGGCACTGCGGAAATTTGGGAACCTTTGACCTTGACACTGACTTTGCATCCTCCCTGCCTGGCATAGATCTGATTCACAGTGAATCAGGTACTTACAGAAATTTTCTTAACATAAATAACTTCATTTAGAAATTTCTCCCATGCATACATGTAGAGAGACTCACATTATTGGACGCAGGACACATATTTTGCAATGATTATAGTTTTACATAGGAGTAGAAAAGAAAATGTTTTTATAACATATTTTGACTCAATAATAATACGGTAAAAGCAAAGTAATTGAAGGTCTTATAAGTGCATAATTGAGGTTGACAATATTAATTATATTAAAATTTAGAATAGAAATTCTCAGTTAATTAATGAAATTATTATATATTAACATATAAATCCGAAAAAATTGAATACAATTTAACTATTGCTAACATTTCTAGAACCAAAGTGTCCATTTTTTAATGTTTATGTTTATAATTTCCTATCCTAGAGTTGTAATGGTACCTATTGAATTCTTTCTTTAATTTAGTAAACCTGCGTCTTTTAATATATATACTCTTCCAAAATTGATACCATTTTGCTTATTATTGGTGCAAGTGAATTCATTCACTTAGCCATTCAACAAACATTTATTGACTACCTGCCATTTGCAGACTCTGTGTTGGTACATATTGAAGGTCATGGGAAAAAATTAATAGTTTACTTGGGAACACTTTTCTTCAAAGATTCTCTAAGAAGTTACTGGTTTTAACTAAAACAGAGGCATTTAAGCTTTACTGGGGACTGCTGGAGAAACTCCGTGAAGAGTTTTAATCATGAGATTTTGAATTATCATTGTTGGTGAAGGATGAGCCCTTTGCCTGCCAGAAGGAACCACAGAAATCCCTTCGTGTTCTAGGCCTTTCTATGAATTCCCTCGAATAACAATCGCCTTGTTTGGATTGATAATCTCCCTATTTTATCTGATGCTTTTTCGATTTTTAAAAGTTTTTCTTCTTCCATTATAGGCTCCTTTGATTTGCCAAACAGAAAAGCAAAGGACTCAGTGTGAGCTTTAGGAAGACTTGGGCTGCTTTCAAGGGTTTGATAACATCTCTGGGGTGATACTGTGGACCTGACTTCTTCTATATACCATTTTGTAGAAATTTTCTTTCCTGTGTCCTAACCACATTTCTTTATAGTTTATTTTCTCTGTTTTGCAGTCACCTTCAATAATAAGTCTCCTGTTGCATATGCCATTGTTTGAATACCAGCTGATAGCCTTGGTAATGAAAAACAGAAATAATATCTCACTGTTCAGTTTATGTTTCTATGGGAAAAGTGATTTGTTTATGCTTGGTTTGCATAAGTTAGCACTTGAAGGAATTGAATGAGTCCTCAGCTATCAGCTGGAAAAATATATTTAAATCAAATTAAGTAGGGAAGTTTCCAGATACTAATGGCTTTAATTTTGTTAGAATAGTTATGAATATATAATTATACTTGACAAAAGAAATATAAGCAAGATTCAATTTCATAAGTTCAACAAAAATTTTTATTATTTTGAATATTGTTTCCTTTCACTCATATATAGGTCATCAGGGTGCTCTCTAGTAAGCTTTAATTTGCTAATTTTTCCTTAAAATTAAGAAAACCTTCTTTTCCTCTTGCTATTTTGGAAAATATAAATGAAAGCTGAGAGTGTGTAATATACCAAAAACTACATTCACTAAAAACTGATTTCCAAAAAACAATATATGAAAACATCATATGTAACATTATTCTTAAAATATATTTTATTCTCAATGGAAATCTTCCACTAGCTTTGTATGAAAACACGTTGGAATGTGAAAGGCTACTGAAATTCATAGATCATACATTATCCAAACAGAATTATTTTCCCACTGGCATTGCTTTCTTTGTTTAAAAAAAATGCTTACATAAAACAATTTAAAAACTAGGCAGTTTTCTGGTTAGAAATATAAATGAAGGAAGCTACACAAGTTTTCAATGATTCATAGATGAGAAACAACTTCTCTAAGTTAGACGTTTTTCCCCACCTCTATTTCTTACCTCTAATTGACACATTAAATTGGTCATTTAATTTATGACAAAGGAACCAAGGATATATAAATGGGAAAGGACAGTCTTTTTAATGGTGCTGGGAAAACTGGACCTCTGTCTTACACCATACACAAAAATTAACTCAAAATGGATTAACAGCTTGAATGAAGACCTGAAACCATGAAACTCCTAGAAGAAAACATAGACAGTAAGCTTCTTGCTATAAGTCTTGGGGATAATTTTTGTAGTCTGACACCAATAGCAAAAGCAACAAAAGCAAAAATAAACAAGTGGGCCTACATTTAAAAAGCTTTTGCACAGCAAAGAAACCAACGGAATGAAATTGCAACATACTGAATGGGAAAAAAAGTGTTTGCAAACCATATTATATCTGATAAGGGGCTAATATCCAAAATATATGAAGAACTCCTACAACTCAATAGCAAAGAAACAAACAACCCACTTAAAAAATGGGCAGAAGATCTGAATAGACATTTTTCCATAGAAGACATACAAATGGCCAACAGGTACATGAAAAGATACTCAAAATCATTAATCATCATGGAAATGCAAATCAAAACCACAATGAGATATCATCACATACCTGTCAGAATGGCCATGATCAAAGAGACAAGAGGTAAATGTTGGTGAGGATATGGAAAAGGCCTCCCCTATGCACTGTTGGTGGGAATGTAAGTTGGTGCAGCCTCAATGGAAAACAGTATGGAGCGTCCTCAAAAAATTAAAAATAGAGCTACCATATGATCCCACAGTTCAACTCCTGGGTATTTATGGCAATAATGGTAATCATATGTGCCCTGTGATGGGCCTCAGGGGTCTTTGAACAGACTAAAATTATACCACCTTTCTTCACTCCCCTTCCTCTTGCATCCAAGACTCCCATCAAAATTGCCAACCTTATTCAGACACCTATCAGGGAAATATTGGGTTGGCCGGTAACATTGTACGGAAAAACCCGAACGAAGCCATATTTTTCTGTCCTGATGACTTTGCCTTTACATGTGCAGGAATTATCAGTATTTAACAGCAAACGTAAATTTCCAACCTGGACTTCTAGACTCATACACTCCGTGTTTCTACTGAAATCTACACTTGGATGTATAATTACCTCATTCTCAACATGTCCAAGCTTAACCTCTGATCTCCCCTCTCGTCCACCAGCAGCCATTTACTGTCTCATTTGAGGGGAACTCTATCCTACTCAGCATTCTGTCCGAAAAACCTTGGGGTACCTCTTCACCACCTCTTTGCCTCCCAGCTACTTCCGGTCATCAGGCAGTCTTACTGTGTAAACTTTAATTTATCTCTGGAATCTGGTCCTTTATTACTACTTCCAACAAGTACTATCTTGAGAAATTTTAAAATCATTTCTTGCCTGGACTATTGCATTAGGTAGTAAACATTCCAGTAGGGTCTTCTGCTTCAGCTTTCATCCGTCTGGGGCTATTCTCAACGTGGACGTCAGAATGGTCCTTTCAAAATGTCAGTTCACATCACTTAAGACCTGTAGGGCTCCCCATTTGACTCCCCATTGGACCGCACTCTGCAGTGCTCTCCACGATCAGAGTCGTTAAGCCCTGTTCTGTTGGGTCAGGTCTCCCACGACTTTTCTCCTCCCTCACAATTTGCAGCCCAATACTAGGTTCTTCCGTAACACACTAGGCTACTAGGCGTCCTCTGTCCTCGGGGCCTTCACTCTGGCTAGTTCCTCTGTCTGAACCCCTGCCCACACCCCTTCTCGCCCCAGCATCCCCTTGGTTCACTTCCTCACCTTCTCCATCAAATCTGTGTCCAAGCCTCACCTCTCCACGAGGCTTGCTTTGACCATGGTACTGAAGACCGTGATTTGTTCCTTATCCCACCCCACCCACGCTTATAAATACTCCTTGTTCCGCTCTGTTTCCCCCAAAGCACATATCATCTCGAATTCCATATAATTTACTCATTAGTTACCATATTTTTCTTATTTTCTGTCTCTACCAGAAAGCTCCAAGAAGGTGGAGTTTTTATTCATCGATGTTTTCCCAGTACCGAGTATAGTATCTCACACATGGACACTTGATAAATATTTGTTAAAAAATGGATAATGTATTAAGTCTTTCTGAGGTATTTACATGTTTAAAAACGTTGCTAATTCATCCACAGGAATCGGTCTCCGATAACAAAATTTCATGTGGGGTGGCAGATTTCTGGGGCCATCCTGGGACCTTTCCATCACTCCTCATATTACACAGTTTGCATTTCTGAAACTTGTCCAATTAACATTTCTGAAACTTCAGAATTAAAATCTGGGTATATAAATATAAATGGAAGTAGATATATGCAAAATTGTTAATATGTTTAGAGACATACAAACAAATTCAAATTATATTGTGGATATATACACACACACACACTCAGGAAATGTTTTAATAAATTATTTGGGGGTTATGTGATAATTAGTAAAAAGCTCTTAAAAGACACTTATAGCTTAGCAGTTGACCTTGGTTATTCTGTTTCCTGGTGTGTGACCTTGGGCAAGTAATTAGACCTCTCTCTGCCTCTGTAAAAACTGTGCCTTCCTGCAGTTGGGTCTGCAGCTAGCTATGGAAAAAAAGCAACACAGTGGGCTGTATCCTTCTACACTCTGCAGAATAATATGCCCAGATTTGTGTGTGGATGTTTATATCTTTGGAATGTAAGTTCTTGGGTGAGCCAGTGAATTGTAGAGTAGATGAGCCTTCAGTGATAACATTGTAAAGACATGATGGTAATAGTACATATCTCATGGCATTACTGTAAGAAATAACATAATCCTTGTAAAATACTTAGATCAGTACCTGCTACATAGTAAATGCTCAGTATCTTGAGGTCAAAAATAGAAAAAAGAAAAATAGAGCACGTGAACATTAAGTTCTTTAATCAAGCCCTTTATTAAAATACATGCCAGTTATTTTGTTCTACTAACCTGTATTGCAGTATATGCATCATTTTATTCTTTGAAGATTTAAATCCATAATACTTGCCAGGCAGAGAACAAAATGCAGTTCTGTTTCATTTCACTGACACACATGTGCGTATGTTGTTTATAACAAAGACAATATTTGTTGTTGAAAAGTTGCCTAGAAATGCGTGATGAAGGAAGATCGAAAATATCAAGGAAACAGGTTACATTTTTCAGGGCGAAGCAGTTCTTGGGAACTGTACACCCCAGCACCACAGGGCGTCCAATTAACCTGTTCCATGAAAAGTTCCCATTGTTGAAGGACGGAGGATCTTTCACACTTAAAAGTGTGTTTGTCTTCTTTTCTTCACCCTCACACTTCCTTTCATGCTGCTGCAGGTTTTCAACTTCTCTGTATATCCTGCCAAAAAAGCAAAAATGAAGGCAAAAATAAATGAAGAAAAGAAACCCAGACGCAACATTTAAGGTTCAAGAATAAACTGTACAAAGGAATTAAAGAATTCAAATGGGGTCTTAAATCACTTCCTCAAAGCATTGAAATTCCTATTTGAGGTCACCCTCTGTGTTAAAGCACCCCAGAGTTTTACTACAGTGAGTGACCATTGGGAAGTAGATGAAGAGAAACGCGGGGAGAAGATGCTATATTTTACTTCTTTCGATTGTGGTTTGTAATAGATGGTAGAGACTGGTGCTGGGGGCAGGGCGGCGCATGGGGGCTTCTGAGTTGCTGGTCAGTTTCCAGTTTTTGGTCTATGTGGACATTACTTGGTTCTCTTCTGTAATCACTTGGTGCAGTTTGCCAAGCTCTACGTAAATAATTTGTGTACTTTTAAAAAATGACTGAATTGGGCTTCCCTGGTGGCACAGTGGTTGAGAATCCGCCTGCCGATGCAGGGGACATGGGTTCGTGCCCCGGTCCGGGAAGATCCCACATGCCGCAGAGCGGCTGCGCCCATGGCCGCTGAGCCTGTGCGTCCGGAGCCTGTGCTCCGCAACGGGAGAGGCCACAACGTGAGAGGCCCGCGTACCGCAAAAAAAAAAAAAAAAAAAAAAAAAGTCTGAATCAAAAGTCTATGTAAAACTTATTGTATAATATACAACAACAGGAGTGAACCTTGATGATATGATCTAAGTGAAATAAGCCAATCCTAGAAAGACAAATACTTCATGATTCCACTTTTATAAGGAACCTAAAATAGAGTCATAGAATCAAAAAGTGGGAAGGTGGTTGCTAGGCACTGGGAGAAGGGTGGACATGGGGAAAGCTTTTGAGCTCTGTAACACTGTTACAGAGTCAACAATAATGTATTGTACACTTAACAAATTTGTTAAGAGAGTAGATCTCAGGTAGATGTTCCTTCCACAGTAAAAATTCATAATAAAAAGAAAAGGAGCACCAGATGTATTAAAATGAGGGAGGGATGAAATTCCTCTTGTGCCTTCCTTTAGTTGAATGTAGCAGTTAGCTTATGAGAGCTATGGAAAAAAGAAACATAATGGGCTGTATACTGCTTTTTACCTAGTTATACAGAGTACCTATATTTCTGTGTCAAGGTTTACCTTTTTGGCAAATACGTTCTTGTGTGAGCCAATGAATTATAGAGTAGGCGAGTCTTCAATAATTTTGTTTAAAAGGCACATTTCAAATTTATACTTCCTTTATTTGATCCTCTGTAAAAGTCGGGGCATACCATTAAATCTTAACTCACTAGACATTATGCTGTAGGAAGTTAAGATATTAAAGTCTAGGTATATTCCTTTCTGTTGATTTAACAAAATAAGGCACAGACACGTGATATCCAGGACAACAAGTGGTAAGCACATTCACGATTATCTGTTTTTAAAATGTTAGTTATCTGACAAGCCATTTGCTCATCACTGTGGGGAAAATCATGGCTGGTTTCTCTGGTGAGTGTCAGACTCCTCTGCCCTAGTGAAGGGCTGGTCAATTCCTGTGCTTTAAATTCCTGGTGGACACTAAGTAGAGTCACAGTTTGATCTGGAAAAACCAAAACTTCTAAGTTTTAGATTCTATAAAATGGGCTTTACTACAAAGGCATCTGGAAATTCCTCCCTGTTTCTTTGTTCTTTCATTTTCCCATAACAGACCAAACAGAGTAGCAAAATGCTATTCTAGAATGAATAGCAGAGTGTATTGGGAAACATTTCCTGCGTAGATGAAGTCTAGAATGCTTCAAACAGAATAAATATAGCCTCAAAAGCCTAAATCAAAGTGAGACAGGAAAACACCCAGGTGGATTTTTCATAAAAATTAAACGATTGTGTTTGATATCTTGCTAATTTTCTGCCTTTTAAGTTGTTATCATGGTTATTAGTTATAAGTCCTAATTGTCCAAAAATATATGTTTAAAAATATTTTTTCTGAAAGGGAAGATGAGATTAAAGGATGCAGGGCTTATTAGTTCTACAGAGCATATCACCTAGATCGTATTAATGATAGCACTCTTTTCTCTTTTTCATGATTGAGGGCACTAACTGTATAGCCTCTTGAAAAGAGAGAAGTATAATAAGCTCTAAAAACGGGTCTAATCCACTATGTCCAGAGCGAGGAAAGAGACAGGTCCCAGGGTGCTGCCTTGCATCTAGTTAGGGCTGGTCATGGAGGCAGCCATATGGGGAAGGTATAAAATAGATTTCCAGTTAATTCAACAGATGTTTGAGTGCCTTTAAGGGATCAAGGATAACTGAAGAAACTGTTATTTTTCCACAAGTAGTCAAGTGGGAGACAGATGAACGGACCTATAATTGCAGTACAGTAAGGTGCTGTAATAGGAGCTCAAGGGCACTATTCAGAAAGGAAGGTCAGAGAGGCTCTGAGGAGAAAGTGGCGGAGCGCATGGGCTTCAGTTTTGGAAGAGCGGGTTCCTGCTGGCTTGCTGACGAGGGGAAAGGGTTCCCGCAGTAGAATGGCTGGGAGCTCTCAAACAGCCTGACACCTCCAGGGAGCTGGTGCCCCGAGAAAATCCAGGGCCAGTCATAGTGGAGAGTGAAACAGATGAGTGGACAGCTGAGTGTTCCATAAAGTAAGGTGCCTCGCGGGATGGGCAGGGCTCGAAACAGTGCTTGAAATAGGGTAGTTTGAGGTAAGCTTGATGTCTGGGTGCGTTGAAGGCAGGACTGAGAACCAGCCTTCCCAGTATTAGCTTCTTAGGTAGCGTTCTCTAGGGAGTGGCTGGTGGTGTTATGGGTCCTGGTGTGTCTGTAGAGAAGCATCAGACACCCAGGTGGCAGCAGCCTGAGAGTCCTGCTGGAGAAGCCGATATCGGCCTGTTTCATTTTTGCAGGAGTTTTATAAGACCATAGTAATTTCTGGGGAAATGGAAACTTTCAGTCTTTTTTTTTTTTTTTTTTTGCTTGTGGAGAGGATGTGATTTTAGCAGCAGCGAGAGAAACAGTATACTCAATTACATGTCTTCATTTTTCATTACTTAATAATTATTATACATAATCATTAAATAGCAAAGTGATGAGAAACAAAAGCCCTGACTTCCGTGAAGCGGTGACCTCAGCTGTGATTCCGTGAAGACGGCCAGGTGTGTGGGGAGTTGGGGAGCCTGGATGGGCTTTGCACCCTTGGCTGTCTCATCGCCGGATGCCTCACGACTCTGCACATCTAACTGTGACAGGTGTGAACAAGGTGGCCTGCTTCTCTCCTGAGCGCCACTGAACTTTAGACAGGTTTCTTCCTGACTCTGGGCCCCTGACTTCTCTTTTCATGGAGGATTTGCTTTAGAAAACTTTCAGTTTTTCTGCCGTTTCAGCTGTAAAACTTTAAAAAGCCTCTTGCCAATTTTAGGATCCAGGAACGTCTTTCTCAAGGACCTGTAACCCATTCTTCTTCTTTGTTTTAAACATCTTTATTGGAGTATAATTGCTTTACAATGGTGTGTTAGTTTCTGCTGTATAACAAAGTGAATCAGCTGTACGTATGCATATATCCCCGTGTCCTCTCCCTCTTGCGTCTCCCTCCTACCCTCCCTATCCCACCCCTCTAGGTGGTCACAAAGCACTGAGCTGATCTCCCTGTACTATGCGGCTACTTCCCACTAGCTATCTATTTTACGTTGGGTAGTGTATATATGTCCATGCCACTCTCTCACTTTGTCAGAGCTTACCCTTCCCCCTCCCCGTGTCCTCAAGTCCATTCTCTACGTCTGCATCTTTATTCCTGTCCTGCCCCTAGGTGGAACCTATTCTTCTGAACTGAGATCATCAAGGAAGATAGAGCTCCTGGCCCCCTGCCCCCTGGCTCTGCGGGAGGGGAGGAGCCTAACTTCCACCAGGACCAGTTAGAGCACAGATGGCCTCATCACATGGTCCAGCCCAGCACCTCCTCCATGTCCTTCAGTACTTTTCTACTAGTTCACCCTGGCTTAAAAACTCCCCCACTTTTTGTTTCTGGGGAGTTGAGTTCAGTCTCTCTCCCTTATTGCAAAAATCTTGAAAAAAGTCTTCCTTTCTTGTTTAACTTGTCCATCGCACTTATGTTTTGACACATGGTGGGCTTAGCATCTCACTGAAGGATGGCCGCCTAGAACTATGGCCAACAGAGGGTCCAGTGTCAGGTTCATGGTACCATGTATTCATGCTCCATGACTGGAGATAGTGAAAACTTAGGGAGAAAGCATACTTTCTCTCCTTGAGATCTGCATGCACAGAGTGAATCTTTGAGTGGTATTCCAGAGGGCTGAAGTCTAGGCCAAAAGATCTTTAACAACATAGAAAAATAAAAATTAGTTGGGGCAGAATGATAAGCTGCCCAGACTTGAAGTGAACGTGGAATCTTGAGATGAGGATGGAGGGTGAAGGTAATGCTCTCTCCCTCTGCAGGTTGATGTCTCCTTGAGTTATGCTTTCCTTTTTCCAGAGATAAGATGGACAGTTAGGTTATATATGCAACAAGTCACTTTTTATGATGTTGAGTTTTCTTTGGACGTTTTCCCCCAGCCTTCCGACTAGTGAAGACAGTTAAGATAGGGTATTTCAATGGTTCTTAAACGCCAAGTTTGCTTACAAAAGCAAAGTGGGTCAAAAATGCAAATTTAGCCTTCTGCTTTAATGCAAAGTTGGGAAATAAACAATTATCTGACAAATAGCAGTTGTTTAAACTGCAGGATACTAAACTGGTATCTTAGCAGGGGTGTCATTATATATAGGCCATTAAAAGTTTTTTAAATTATTTTTATTGGCTTAGGTTTTAAAAAGGGAAAGATAAACTCCCCAACTGAGGGCTTTATTACTTTTACTACATGAGTGATGCTCTGTTACTAAAAAGATATGTTATTTGATTAAAATTCCCAAAAGATTAGCCCCAAGTTTCTTCTTATTTGCCCTTAGAGATAAGAGAACTGTCTGAATGTGTGGGTGTGTATAATGGTGAAGCTAACACACCTTTTATGTTGACATTATCCTTGTTAAAATTTCCCTTCACAATTCATACAAATTATCAATTCCTGAAAATTTTTCATATTCTTACTAAGCTTTGGATATAGTTCGCATTTCAGGACAGGACACGCTTCATCATAGGATTCTGTTGTCCACGTGGAAGTGGGTATGAGATGGGGCTAATTGTAGTGAAACGGCCAAGTAGATGAGGTTACCTTTCATTACTCTAATTTACTTCTTTTTTTTTCTCACTCTTAAGTACCACCTCCCTACTTCATTTCAGGTATTCAGTGTCTTGCTAATTGTAATCCAAACTTCCCTGGAGAGAAATGGTAATTACCTGTGGGTTCATGAAGACCGATTGATGCTCTTACCTCATTATTTCCTTTAACAGGATAACTACACTGATAGATCAGAACAAACTATGTACATTTAGGGTGTTAACTTCATCAAGACACTTTGCATGTTACCTCTGATATATCTGTGGATTAGTTATAGAAATATAAGCTAGATGCCAGTACCCCTAATCAAATGTGTGTGTTTTTGATATGCCTGTTAGTGAACTATTGTCAACAGAAAGAAAAAAAAAAATCTATTTAAGGTGTAGCTGTATCCTTGTTCCTTTGCAATATAATTTTTAAAATTAATACATCTAATGCAGATGTAGAAACTCTTTTTCTAAAAATATGGTGAAAGAAAAGTGAGCCTGTTGTGCACAGTGGTGTCAGGATCTGTTTAGAAGTGATTAGATGGAGTTTGGGGGAGAGTGGATACACGTCTACGCATGGCTGAGTCGCTTTGCTGTGCACCTGAAATGTCACAACGTTGTTAATCGACTCTACCCCAATATCAAATAAAAAGTTAAGAAAAACTGTAGCAATCATTTTGCAGTCTTGAAGGCACAAGCCAACAATCTGATGAATCAATGTTAGAAGCACCATTCCTTTGACTTTCTTGTTATATGAAATATTAAACATCCTTATGGTTTAAAGCATTATTTAAAGATTGCCGTATTTTGTGAGGTCTGAGATTCCTGCTCCATTGAAGATGAATGACATCCTACACTTGTGGTCTCCAGCACTGTGAGGGCGGGATTGTGGCATAGAACCTGCTTCTGGGAGGAATCGAGATTTCGGTTGAAACACAGATAATGTGATTATCTGCCCGATGTGGGTGTCGCAGGGGCAAGCGCAGCTTTGGCTGCATGAAGAGCAATGTTAAGAGAATGAAGAAGGCGATACTCTCTTCTCTTCTGGGTGTCAGGCCACACTCTCCTGATGGCTTTTAGCCCAAGTGCCACAGTTTAGGGGGAACCTGCAGAAGCTGGGGACATTTAAAGGAGAGACTTGGGAAGGAGAGAGTCCCAGGCCATAGAAAAACCTAGGGGACCTCGGAGATATTTAATTTGATGAAAAGAAGTGTGTGGGGTGTGTGTGTGTGTGAGTGTGTGTGGTTGGCGAGCTGAATGTGAAACAGGTGTGTGGGAAGATCTGCATATTCCCCTGGGATCCAGTAAGTAGACTTAAGATCAAAGAGTGTTCTAAATGAGAAATAACTTTTCTCTAATAAAACTGTGAGGCGTTTTCAAAGAGCTGCTTCAGGTTGGAATGCAATCTTTCCTGCTGAAGGGTATCCACACATCTCACGGCACGTGTTTTACATTTCGCGCCAGACTTACGTTCTTTTCAGTAGGAATTCCTCATCAGTTTCCTCGCTTTACCTCTTTTCTCAGCTGCTTCTCTGCGCTTTTATGAGAAAGCTGTTCGCAGTTGCTTGTTTGAAGAATGATTTTTTTATTAAAGAGGTGTTGACTGCCAGTCTTATGGAAAAGTTGCTAAAATTGCTTGCAGTTCTTGTGAGTTACCAAATTACAAATTCCATTATCTTTTAATAGCCTCATTTAACCTGTATTATAGTTGATGCTGATATCACACGACTAGTCAGATAATTCCAAATATGTGGATAGAACATAAGATTTTAATGAGTCACTGAAGGATCTGTATGATGGTTCTTTCTCTTGTCTTTGTCTTGCAACTCCAGAAACCGTTCGTTTGATAATTTTGTCTGGAATTAGGGTCTTTTGACTGGATCATAGTTGTGGCTCAGCTATGGCTTTGAAAAGTCAGGCTCCCAACTTCAACCGAGAAACAGAGAAGCGTCCACATTTCTACTCAGATTTTTGCCATGAAAGTAGGACTGTTAATTAAATAGTCAATAATTGATATTAACATAAACCTAAAAAATTTTGATATTCAATAAGATGTAAGATTTAAAGAAATGTGAACACGAGTTGCAAGTTAGTGAGAAAACATCAAACATCTCTTTTACCTGCCTCACACTACTTCTTCCCATCCTTGAATACAGCAGATTCATTCTGAAAGTGTCTTGAATTCAGGTTCCATTTTCCGGGGCCCATAGCCGGCCGCTGCTTTCCATTTACAGCCACAGATGGCTTCTTCACTCCTCCAGACTGTCCATTGGAGAGGCAAGGCCTACCGTGTTTCGTTCATTCCTGATGAGCTGTTGGAAGGTTTCTGCTTTCTTCCTAAAACTTTCTCATTTGACACAAGGGAAAGAGGAAGAAACAGTTGAGTGGATTGTTCTGTGTGAATCCTCCTATGATTTTTATCACCACCATCACCAGCTTCCCTGCAGGTCCATTTCAGTGTTCTATTCCCTTAGTTAGTGCGTTATTGGTAATTTAAAAATAAAAATGTGGCTTCCTCATTAAATGCTGCTCTGCTGGTTCCCTTAGCAGTGGTCCTATAAGGTTTCCAGATCATTTACTAACCTGCATCTGCTTCGCTCTGCTTTCAGTTACAGCCCAAGCTTCTTGGTACGTACATTTTAAAGCATATTTAAACACAACAGCATTCATAGTTTAAAAACAGACAGGTAAAATCATGGCTTTGCAGTTAGGTAGACTGGCTCCTGAATGATTTACTAATGAATTCACTTTTTAAAAATACATTTTACTAAAAATAGTCTGAGTGTTCTGACTGGTTTGTGAGTTAAGTGTTAGTTCCTTGGAGAGATCCATCCCATGGAGTTTATAGTCAGGTTAAGAGAGGCAGGGGATCATTTAATTGACATTAATAAAGTCATCAAATAGAATGGATATTCTTTAAACTCGCCTGTTAGACTGACTCAGTGAAATCTTCTAAGTTCTCTGTTCCCTTGGAAACATATACTGACTTATGGTCAGGATACGTAGTAGATGACAAGATTACATACAAGCCTGAGTACTTCTTCCTATAGAGGCTGAGTCATGTTCTTGCCAAGAATGACTTGGTTTCCAAACCATTTTATGGCAGTTGCATGTATCTTTGTATTTACGTAAGTTGATACTATAGAAACTAACGACGTTGAATGTGGATAAAAAGGGTATTTTTTTCTATGAAGACTAAGTTGAATACTCTGGAGATGATAAAGGTAAATAAAACATAATTCTGTTGAATTATGTATATGGGCAAGATGACTACCAAAGATTGGGGAATATCTTAAATTCCCAAAAGGTTTTACACTCAAATCGGTTATTTAAGGAGTCTTTAGGTTTTCACGCTATTTCAGTAACATGCATACTGGGGCTCATGGGCTACTGCAAGAAAGGTATTTCAGGATTTCAATCAGCAGATTCATTAAAAAAAGGCCTTGGTTCTATGTCAATATATTGACAAATTATGTGTTTTTAGGTAAAATAAAGAAATTAAAATGTGTCGGGTTTTGATTCCTTTTTTAAACTAACTTTTAAAATTAACTTAGTAACTCTTAGCTTTGCCCATGTGTGTTAAGAGGACTTTTACAAAGATAAGCAATAAGAACTAACTGAGGATACTAATTGTTTTGGTTCAGAAATTGGCAGAGCCGTGAAATAAGAAGGCACAAGCATGAAGAGAATTCTTTGGAATAGAATTTACCCCTGTTAATTGGGCTGGTTACTCTTAAGGCTTTGATTTGTATTTTTCTTTTCTTTTTTTAAAAAATTGAAGTATAGTTGATTTACAATGTTGTGTTAGTTTCTGCTGTACAGCGAAGTGATTCAGTTATACATGTATGTATATTCTTTTCCATTATGGTTTATTACAGGATATAGAATATAGTTCTCTGTGCTATCCTTGTTATTTATCTATTTTATATACAGTAGTTTGTATTTGCTAATCCCAAACCCCTAATTTATACCTCTCCCCCCCTTTCCCCTTTGGTAACCATAAGTTTGTTTTCTATGTCTGTGAGTCTGTTTCTGTTCTGTAAATAAGTTCATTTGTGTCATCTTTTAGATTCCACATATAAGTGATATCATATGGTATTTGTCTTTCTCTGACTTATTTCACTTAGTATGATAATCTCTAGGTCCATCCATGTTGCTGCAAATGGCATTATTTCATTCATTTTTATGGCTGAGTAATATTCCACTGTATATATGTACCACATCTTCTTTATCCATTCATCTGTCAATGGATATTTAGGTTGCTTCCATGTCTCAGCTATTGTGAATAGTGCTGCTATGAACATTGGGGTGCATGTAACTTTTGGAATTAGAGTTTTCTCCAGATATATGCCCAGGAGTGGGATTGCTGGATCATATGGTAATTCTATTTTTAGTTTTTTAAGGAACCTCCGTACTGTTCTCCATAGTGGCTGTATCAGTTTACATCCCTACCAACAGTGCAAGAGGGTTCCCTTTTCTCCACACCCTCTCCAGTATTTATTGTTTGTAGACTTTTTGATGATAGCCATTCTGACCGGTATGAGGTGGTACCTTATTGTAGTTTTGATTTGCATTTCTCTAATAATTAGCGATGTTGAGCATCTTTTCATGTACCTGTTGGCCATCTATATGTCTTCCTTGGAGAAACGTCTATCTAGGTCTGGTTTGTATTTTTCAAAGTCTTTCCTAATAACAGTCTCACATAGAATACAGAGAAACTTCTTCAGTAGCTCATAGGAAAACCATCGTCTGTCCTACTTGAATGTAGACCCTTCAAGTTTAAAATGGAGTCGTGTTGGTGGCAGGTGATTCTTCCTGAGCATGGATCTTGGACTTATTCCAGGATTATTAACCCCTCAAACGCAGATGTCTCCTTGTTTCTGCCACAGCAAGAGGGCCAATGGGGAGTCAGGAGAATTCCAAGTTTAAGTGTTGTTAGCCTGACTGTCGTAATGTCACACCTGTCAGCGGGACAAGATGGGTACAGCTTCTCACCCTATTTGACAGCCCTGTTTGGGGCTAAGTGAGACAATGCAGTGGACATTGCTGTGAGAAGGAAAGCCTGCCAGCTGTTGTTTGGCTTGGGCACAGTAGGGGTTTAATGACTTTGTCCAAACAGACTTGAGAGGGCGTGTTTACTTGCTGTGTTCCATCCACATATAGTTCACAGATGGCAGAGTCCTCTTTGGGGATTTGAACATGAATTCATCCAGAGCCCAGTTTTCCATTTCAGCCCTGTGGGGCACAGAAGTGATCTCTCCGTGTAGCCAAAAGGAAGAAGTGCTGTGTCAGCACCGCATCAGGAAATCCACCTTCTATCTCTATGTGAAATGTCCACGTGGCCTTCTGAAGTGCTTACTGAAGTCTGAATTCTTCTCATTTTACCAATTGATGAGCCTGTCAGAACTCCCTAAAAGAGTATCAATAATCACATTGGATTCTAAGATATGTACAGTTATCCTTACACATGGGTGGATGATAAACTCTCATTAAAAGAGACAATAGAAAACGTGTTATCAGGTGTGACCAATACTCTTCTCTGGAGACAGGCATTGAATTTCCTCTTTAGGTCTCTGGTTTTGTTTTGCTTTTTCCTTGTCTC
This sequence comes from Lagenorhynchus albirostris, assembly GCF_949774975.1. Taxonomy (NCBI): domain Eukaryota; kingdom Metazoa; phylum Chordata; class Mammalia; order Artiodactyla; family Delphinidae; genus Lagenorhynchus; species Lagenorhynchus albirostris. Next base: position 111,804,523 of record NC_083101.1, on the reverse strand, counting down.
ATCTTTGATAAATAGTAAATTCTGGTATACATAGAAGAAGTTGTTGAATATGCCTCCTTTCCTTTCAGGCACCCCCTTCCCATTTCCTTAGTGTGGAAACTTATTCTTACTGAAAAGGTCAGTTGAAAGGAGGGTATTGTTTATTTAGGGGTGATGGGGCTTAGGCCCACTACCCCACAATGTGGCTCCTTGGCATATTGATTATTATAAACTGGAGGACTTTGAGAAATGGCAGGTGCAGGAAGGATTTTCTAAACTTCTCCTGAGGCAGGTTGTAAGACCCTCACGTGAGAGGTGCCCTCCCCGTACCCAGAGGAAGGAGCCTCCTTATCTCTGAAGATAACGGGGCCGCGAGGGTCATCCAAGCAAACAGGCCTTGCTGTTTTCCACGGTTCACTACACTGAGCTCAAACTCTGTCTTCTCCCATCTTTCCACGACTCTCCAGGCTTCATCAAAGCTAGATTAACACTGTTTCTTCATTTCCTTACGAAGGCTCTCGTGTCCCATAAAACTTATGTCAAGTAAACTTGTATGCTTTTCTCGTGTTAATCTGTCTTTTGTTATAGGAGTCCCAGTCAAGAACTTAGAAGGATAGAGGAAAACGATTTTTCCTCCCCTATAAGGGGATGTATGTCAATGTTGCTTTCATAAAAGGTACCACTAAATACCACAGCTCAGTATCATCGAAAAGTAGACTAATAAGATGTGGACGAAGAATGTCACCTGCCATAACAGTAAACAGCGAATGTTGTGGCCATCAAGCCAGCAGCCTCTGTAACCACCCCTGACTGTGTACCCTGAGGGCACTGAGGAGGGAGAGAAGCAGGACACTGGCCTTGGATAGCTGAGGTACATCTCAGAGGAACGGTTTAAGTGAGCCCAGACTCTTGTATATGAGCTTAAAATTCATTAGAGGTTATAGAAAAGTGCTAAATTCATTAATTTGAGATGTTTGTTTTTTCTTTCATTAGCAGTAATCTTTTTTGTAATTGAAGGATAGTTGATTTACAATGTTGTGTTAGCTTTGGTATACAGCTAAGTGATTCAGTTTTTTATATATATATATATATCTTCAATTTATATATACACACACACACACACACATATTCTTTTCCATTAGTTTATTGCAAGATACTGAATATAGTTCCCTGTGCTATACAGCAGGTCTTTGTCGTTTACCTGTTTTATATACGGTAGTTTGTATCTGCTAATCCCAAACTCCTAACTTATCCTCCCCACCCACCTTTCCCCTTTGGTAACCATAAGTTTATTTTCCGTCTGTGAGTCTAGCATTAACCTTTTGATGTTCAACTATCTTTTTTTTCTTTGCAAAAAACTCCTGTGTGTCCTGGCCCCTGCCTGACCTCTGCAGAGCAGCCCCTCGGAGCCATCTGAGAGCCTGTCTCCCGGGCTTAAGTCCTCAGTATGTCTGCCAAATAAAACTTAATTCTCAACTTTTAGGTTGTACTTTTTTTTTTTTCCAGTTGACAGTTTCTATTATTAATATGGGTTTTCAGGTTTCACCTAAAAACAAAACCCAATTGTCATTGAGAGTTTATAGGCTCTAGAGCCTAAATACATGACTTAACCCCTATATCAACCCTGAGAGGTAGGTGTTTTTTACAGGTCAGGAAACAGACTTAGGTGAAGTGACTTAAAGTCAAAGAAATTTTAAGATGAACACAGACTCGAATCCAAAACTCTGAATCCTAAGAAGGGGCTCTTGACCCTGTGGTTTCAATCCTGGATGCACAGGAGAATCACCTGGGACACATTTGGAACTTCCCCTGGTCTGGGTGACACACCTGGAAATTCATTGAATTTGGATGAGGCCCGTGATGCCAGTGTGCAGCCAGGGTTAACATACAGGTTAATCAATATATTTGGTTCCCTCAACTGTAATGACAGAGCAGATAGGAAACATGGTCCACTCTTTCCTCTTCTGTGTCATCATTTCAGTAATTATGAAGAGAGCTGTGGTTGGGGGTTCTGCCTGGTTCCCAGGTGCTGGCTAAGCCTTAGGAAGAGCTTCAGAAATAGCACAGCTAGAACACTCAACACATTGAACGTAAGATAATAAAAAGTGTGCTGTTATATCTTTCTTATAAGCCTAGGTGTGTTCATTAAATGGAAATTCCAGTAAATCAGAGGTTAGTGTGAGATTGCATCATTTTTCTAGGCAAAGATGGGCTTACAAATAAAATTAATATAGTGAAGTCAGTTGGTCATTACCCTAACTGAGGCTAAATCTTGTTTAAAACATTTCAGCTAAAAGTAGTGAAGGTACATTTCTTGGTCAAAGTATTAAGGTGCTTCCTCCCAGCAGTTTTATAGCTCAGCATATCCATTTCATCTACAAAATCAGCCAAATAAGGAATGTTTGAATTTGTCGTTCTAGCTTCAGCATTCTGTTATCTCAAGTTACTTGTGTTCCTGACATGTTAACATGCGTATATTGTTTTAACCTCTACTATTAAAATACGTCCGTTTGTAGAATGTGAAATTTTATTCTGATTTTCATCTGGAAGGAAGTCCTGATCTAAACACATGAGAAATCGAGGCGGATGGAATTTTCTTGCCTTTCCTGCTGCACACTTCTCTACTCTGGTGGGACAACTCTCCCCCACCTGTGAATTCCATCTGCCCAGGGGTTGGCCTCTGTGTTGCCCTGGGGAGGGAATAAAGAGCCTTTGCCTTAGAGAATCAATATGCTCTTCTTTACCTCGGTCTCTTTTATCAGGTGCCTAGACTTCCAACTGGGTTCTAGTGCCAGTTCCCCTGATGCCAGACCCCATGCCTTGGATTATGCTTTCCTACTCCCCTGGGTCCCAGCGTTACCAACCAGGGCTCTTGACTTTTCCTAGTCAATAGAAATTGATGAGGCCAGACAGGAAATTCAAGCAGGGCTTTATTGGGGCCCCTGCTGCAGCAGGGGAGAGTGAGCACAAGTAACAGGTTCCCTTGCTCGCTCCCCAAGGTGGGAGGTGCCGGCTGGTTTCTTGTATGGGGTGAGGGCAGGGATGAGTCCAGGGGTTAGGCTGGAGGGGTAGCTTGGGTGTTTTGCCCACCCCTAGGGTGGGGTTGAGTGCAGGGGGCATGCACGGTACCCTGCTTTTGCTCCTGGCTCTTCAGAAGTGGCATCTGTGCTTTTTGGTCTTTTGGTCTCTTTTCATCCATAATTGGCCCCAACTGTGCATGCGTGCAGTTCTTTTTAGTCCCTTATTTCTTTGTATTTTATTGCTGGAGGAGATGTTTGTCCAGGGGCAAGCCCTGCAGCAAAGGGTCCCAGGTCCCAACCTGTCTCACCAGAACCCTGAGGCCAATTGGAAACCCACTCTCCTTCTTGCTTTCCTGCTTGGGGTATCCTTACAGACTCTGGATATATGGAAGGATTCCTCCCCTATCCCAGTTTCTGACCTTTTAAACCAGACTCATAGTTCTGATGTTTCTGGATTCCACTATCCTGATGTACCTACCTCTGTCATTCACGTCTTTCTCTGTATTATCTAATACCGCATCCAGACTCTTCATGTTTTTAAGGACTCCCCTCTTCCAACACCTACCTGCTAACTAGATTGATGGTCCTGTGTCTCGGCCACCTAAGGCTGATCCACCAGGGAAACAAGTTTTCTGCTGTCACCTTTGGCATTACTGTTGATCAAGTATCAAGGCTGACATGACATATGCGTACATTGTAAACTGAGTCATAATCTCTGGCCTCTGCCTGTGTAATATAAAGGAAATACTGGGATTTCTAACAGGTTACTATGAGTTTTTAGGTTAGAAATTCTCAATTATCCTTGTGATTACCTTTTAATCTAATGCAATTTATTTTTCATTACATTTTAGTTCAAAAAACAGATCAAAAGCAAAAAGAATAAAAAAGTAAAATAATATGACAGAAAGGATATATTAAAGCTTAATTAAGCAAAGCATTTTAATGAACAGTGACTTTTTTTTTTTTTTTTTTGCGGTACACAGGCCTCTCACTGTTGTGGCCTCTCCCGTTGCGGAGCACAGGCTCCGGACGCGCAGGCTCAGTGGCCATGGCTCGCGGGCCCAGCCGCTCCGTGGCATGTGGGATCTTCCCGGATCGGGGCACGAACCCGTGTCCCCTGCATCGGCAGGCGGACTCTCAACCACTGCACCACCAGGGAAGCCCTGAACAGTGACTTTTAAAAAGCCTAATCTTAGCTTTTTCACTTGTGTTTGACAGAACCTCCCGGTGATCATTATTTTTAGAGGCCAAGTCACAGGTGAAGTATATTTTATAAAACAAAAAATTCAGGGGCTTATTTAGTAATTCATACACAAGTATGTAAACGTCTAAAATAAAGCCTGTGGTTTCCTACTTCTTAAAAAGTAAATGTAGCCCAAATGTCTGTAGCATCTTTTCTCTCCAGATTATTCCTTGACTCAACATAGGAACATGAGATGACTTTTTTGTTTTTGTTTTGTAGAAAATATTGTGAAAAACAAAGTGAGATAGTATAAATTGACAGTTTTTACTGCCCGGATTTTCCTTAGTAATGGGGTTTGGTTTTTGTGTCCTGCTTTTCAGCACATTTTGTGTTTACATCTTTTGGGGATTTGAAGGGTCCAGATAAATAATAGAGTAGTATTTTCTATCACGTTTTTTTTTTCTCTCCATTTTATTCTGGGAAATTTCTACAACATAGTACATTTGTTTTTATTATTTTCATTTTGGCTAAGAGATGACTATTAAAATCTGATTTTTCAGTTCTGGTTTTAGGGATCCAAGATTTTAATAAATCTTTTTGCAAAAAATAATTTTAAAAGCTTTTCAGTAGTTAATATTTTTGCCCTCTTGTTTCTGTGTCCCCCCACACCCCACCCCTGCCTCCATGGGCCAGTTCTTTTTTTGGTTTGCTTGTGGCCAAGGGGGATTTAAAATTCCCCTGCCCTTGACTAAACTTGTGATCCTGACCTCCCTTTTCTTAGAGGTTTAGAAAATTTGTCATTGTGATTTATCTCTCTGCCCCTTGGAGATGCAGATCACTTTAAAAGCCTCTTGTAGACCTGGGAATGTCTTTCCCAAGGACCTGGGAGCCATATTTTGAAATGCAAACGTCAAGGAAGACCACACCCATCTCCTGGGGAGTGTCACTGGGCAGGGGTCTAGCCTTCCTGGTTGCCTTGCTCTATGTTGTGAAACTGCCTCCTGTCTTGAAATACGAGAGAGCTAATTCCTTTGGCGAGTCCAGTCGTCAAAAGCAGATGGCCACTGGTCCTCCCCGCTCTTAAAAACTCTCTCATCCCTTGTCTTAGTGGAGTTCAGAGTGAGTCTGGCCTCTCTCTCCTGTGGCAATAGCCTTGGAGAGTTTTCCTTGCTTCCTTGCCTGTTTAACTTTGCCTGGTGTGATTTTTGCTTTAACACTTGTTTTTAATCAGTCTGTTGCCCTTTAAAAATGTTTTTGAGGTATAATTTATATACCATAAAATGTATCCACTCTAATTGTAAAAGTCCATAATTTTTAGTAATGTTATAACATTGTCTTTCCCCTGAATAGGATGCCTGACCAACAGTTCTACATGAACGGTTAGGGCTTGGCAAATGGTAGGATTTATTTGAGGCTGACCAGGTGGGAAGCCAGGGATGAAGTTGTAGGATTCCAAGTACTTTTCTTTGATCCTCTCACAGGTGTTTTGATCTGAGGCCTTCAGATCTGTTTTTTGGTTGTTTTTTGTTCTTCACGTGTTTTGTTTTTGGATGTTTTGTCAAAATTAGCTATATCCTTCAGCTTTATTTCATTGGGATGTGGTAACAAATTGGCATGACGAGGAAGCTGATATTGGACCTAATTACAGAAAGTGTCTCTGGCCAGGTGGTAGGAATATCAAAGTGGCCAAGATAAACATGATGTTGGAACTGTTGAAAAGTGAGTTCAGCGTTAGTCGTGCCACATTTTTTATGTGACAGGAGATGAGTTGTCCTCCCTAAGCATATTTCCTCATCTGTCCGTGTTTGGCTTTAGGTCACTCATGTTCACATTGTTCCATTCTGAGCTTTTTGTCACTGGCGTGTCACTTCGTGGCCACGTGAGGACATGCTCATCTGAGCTGCGGAGAGAAGGCCATAGTGGCTGAGGTGCTCTGAGGACCTGGGCTTGGCTCAGGTTGTGTAGTTTGGGCCCAAAGCCAGGTGGCCGGCAGGCTGGTGACACCACACCCAAACTTAGCTGTCAGGGCGCAGAGGGATGGGGCAGGGTGGGCACCTTCGGGATTCTGGAGGGAGGGACCCAATGAAAGTTGCACTCTTCAATTCTAATTTTTCTACCCAGGTTGTTTGTCTTAAACCAGGTTCTGCCCAAATGGAAAACAACTGAATTCTTCTGCAAACTGTTCTCCTCCATCTGTTGTTTTAAAAAAATCTGTCTTTGTTTTGACAAACCTCCAAGTAATCATGGCAGCCTCTCTGTAGGTAGTGCCTCCAACCGCATCCTGACATACCTTGGGACCCTCATCTCCCTGATGGTCTGCCATTCTCTCCCTAAACTAATATGAGCTCTCCCAGGGCTCTGCTGTTTTCTTCTAGTTTGAGGTCCTCTCCTCCCAGTGTCCAAAATGCTGCATATGCTCAGAGTAGATGCTGTTGAGGAGGTGAATAACCCTCCCCCCCTCCCCCCACCGCCTTGGGCTTGTTACCGCGTCCAAGTTCATACTGCTCACCGCACAGCAAGCCAGTCAGTCGAGAGATGAGGTGTCGGGGCAAGGAATAGTGACTTTTTTAGGAAAGCCAGCAGACCAAGAAGACGATGGACTCATGTCCCAAAGAACCATCTCGCCTGGGTTTGGAATCTCATTTCTTTCATAGAACAAAGAGGGAGGGGTGAAGTTAAAAAAAAAAGGGGGGGGTGAAGTAAAAAAAAAAAGTGATAAGTTGTTGCAAATATTTCCAGTTTGGTTCCAGCCAGCCTCTGAAGGGAATGTGTTAGTTGCTTCTTTCCTGCAGCCATTCACAGGTGGGCCTGGTCAGGATGTTTCCTGTGAGCTAAAAACAGGTATTTTAGCTTAACATTCAGGCATGGGAGGAGGGTTCCCAGAGGTGGGCCACTGTTGTACACTTTCAGCTCTAGGCAACATCCCCTTAGTGATTAACTTGTAGTGAAAGCAATAGAATACAAAGGTTAAAGTAAAAGGAACAGACGCAATGTGGAGTCAGATCTGTCCTTCCCTATTGTAGGCTGAAAGGCTGTGGGGAGCAGAGAGGGCGTGAATCGTGAGGCTGAGCCCAGGAGTTAAGGCGAGCCCCCTGGGGCACATTCCTAGTTTGCTCTCTAGAGGTGGGGTTAAGCTGCTTTTATCTTTTAAAAACCAAGAGACTAAAAAACTATATTTCAGTCTTAGGCTGATAAGCTCTGTAAGAGGTTATCCTGAACTCCTAGCTGGTCTCCAGCAGAGAAAGGTACTTGAACAGAGTTGACAGTGTCAGATGCCTAATGACAGGAGTGATAATCCCGAACTGCGCTGTTTTTATCTTCCTGCTTCTGGTTTAGAGCTGTGAAGTGATTATATTTAACCCACTGCTTGTGCTCGTAAATAATGCTGTAACATAATTTAGGTTACAGAATATTTCTCACAGCCTTTATGTTCTTTATGACTGAAGCTTGTGTTTACCTTGCGACTGCAAATTCCACACCTCACCACTTGTGCTCACTGACCGCTATTTGATTAAACTTGGAATTACGCATAGGGGAGCAAAGGGAAACCACTGGGAACCCTATTTATTTCCAGGAAGGAGAAAAGACTGAGTTGCCCCATCTGCTCACTTGCTTGTGAAACAAGATGTGGACTCCTCGTCCTAAGAGTGTCCTGTTCGTTGGGTGGTGGTTGGAAGAGGTGAATCAAAAGCTGAAGGGATTTTTAACAGCCAGCAACCCCCCCTCTACTAGCTGTTGAGGCGAGACCTGAGACCAGGTGCCCACTTGGTACCCCGGATGGAACAGGAGACCCAAATCGGTAGATCCCTCGGGGCCCGATGTCTCCAAGACCACAGTCCTGTGCCCTGCCTGCTTCTGAAAGTGGGGAAATGACTCCTTCAAGAGCTGAGGCAGACGTGGGTCACACCCAGCCCCCAAGTGAGCTGAGCGCCCAGGCACTGCCTTGGCCGGGGCTCAGGTTCTGAGCACTGACTTCCTTTCTGAATCTCTCGGAAGGCTCCGCAGCTCCATCTCCTTCCAGCCTGTGGACACCCGAGCTTTGCAGGCGAGGGTGTGGAAGGCACTGCGGGGTCCCGTGAGGTGGGCTCAGCCCTCACCTGGTGGAACATCACTGCTGAATCTCTCCTGGTTTCTGGGCTCAGTAGAGCTTCCCTCTCTGCTCACCAACCACCTGCCCCCGTGAAAGCAGAAAAAGGAAGCAACACAGTGCTCACAGCTGCCCCAAACTTCCCATCCTTCTGAAGCTGAATCAGGCCTCTCTACCCCGACACCGAATTAAATCTCAGAGACAGAGTTTTGGGTGAAGTAGAAAAGAACAGCTTTATTGCTTTGCCAGGCAAAGGGGGGGCCACAGCGGGCTAATGCCTTCAAAACTGTGTGTCCCAGAGCTTCCCTGGTGGCGCAGTGGTTGAGAGTCCGCCTGCCGATGCAGGGTACACGGGTTCGTGCCCCGGTCCTGGAATATCCCACATGCCGCGGAGCAGCTGGGCCCGTGAGCCATGGCCGATGAGCCTGCGCGTCCGGAGCCTGTGCTCCGCAACGGGAGAGGCCACAGCAGTGAGAGGGCCTCGTACCACAAAAAAAAAGAAAAAAAAAACACCCCAAAAAACTGTGTGTCCCAACCTGGAGGGAGTAGTGAGGAGTTTTATAGGAATGGTTCAAAGAGGGCGTGGTCAGCTCTTGGACATCCTTCTGATTGGTTGGTGGTGAGGTCATCGGGAATCGGCATCGTCAGCCTTCTGGTTCCAACCCGTCTGGGGTCTCCGTGCTTGTGGGCAGCATGCAGTTAACGTCTCCCACCTGGTGGAGGCTTCAGTATCTGCAAAACAGCCCAAAGATGTTGTTGTGTGTATCTCTTGAGGGGGAACCAGGACCCCGCCCCAAGGCTGCACTATTGGTTCTCCAGACTGTTCCTCCCTTGTCTCTGCATCCCCTCCCTTCCCTGATTAGCAGCTGTTTGAACCTGCCCACTGGAACTCAGAGAAGGTCATGCAGCCTGAATGAAGCCTATTTCTAGTAACCAGGAAATGGGGGACACAGAAAGGCTTTTGTGCCCAGGAGCCCCACAGGGCCCTGCTCGGTCTCACTTCCTTTTGGGGCCCACTGCTCTTTGGGTCTTGGATCTGCGCCTGGAAGATAAAGGGGAGGGTTTGGGTCCGAGCCTCATCTCCCCAGCCCACCTGCACTGGATCCTGGGTTGTAGCATTGTTGTCCCCAAGCTCCCTCTGCTCCGGCTTCCGGCTCCTCTTGCAGGTGGGGCTGTTGTTCCTGGTGCGGGGAGGGCAGCTTGTAGCCAGAGCGCGGGACCCCTGCAGTGAGTGGGTGCACCGAGGGTGGCTGGGCGCAGGGCTCGACTGGACTCTGGGCCGTGCCGGGCCCCAGGGGCAGCATGGGGGGCCGCCTTGGGTAACTCTGTCCAGGGGTCCTGGGAACAAGATGGTGCACCAGCTGGACATTGGGGTGTCCACTAGGCCGTTCCTGAAGGCAGGTGTGTGGGTGCTGCAGGCTGTGTAGACGTGGTGGAGAGCCCGTCCAAGTTCCCTTACGATCAGTCTGCACGGGGATGTGGATCATCTGTGCCACCCATGCAGTGTAGTCACTTTCTAGGAACCTGACTATGAAGAAATGACCCAGGAAGCCCTTCGTTCCCAAGAAGGTACGTAGATGCGGAGGATGTGGAATAGAAAGTGACCGTCCAGGCCCTGTCTACCCACTTCCGCGGGCTATAAAAACAGGAAGCATGCCGGTGGAAGCAGAGAGGCAGCAGGTGGGGGCCCGGTCAGGGGGAGGCGTCTGTGCTGGTGGTCGTGTGGCAGGTACTCGTTCTTGGTCCCCAGGCTCCACAGAGGCCATCCTTGTCCAGGCAGAGGTGAAGGGGCGCCATCAGTGTCTGGTCTCCGGGAAGCAGCCGGGCTTGGGGTGCCACCCCTGGGCCTGCCGGGCAGGCGGCCAGCCAGGGAGCCAGCTGGAGGTGCTACCGCCAGATGCTGCAGGCGGCCAGCCAGGGCCTTGACTGCCTGGTGCAGTGACACACAGGCCAGGAAGGGCAGAGGGTGTCCGGGGCCCTGGGAGTGAGCAGGCAGTGATGTCCAGCAGCGGGTGCAGCGGGGAGGATGCGGTGGTCGTGGGGGCCCGTCCATCCCCTGCGGTGTGCCGCTGCTGTATTCTTGGTGAGATGGAGCTGCGCAGAGCCGGCCCTCACATCAGGAGGCCCTTGTGGGTGTGGGTGCCGCAAAGGCCTCCCGCCACGGGGGCTGGTGACCAGGGCCGGGCTGGTGCTGACCCTGCCGACGTGTCCATCTTCGGGTTCTTCAGGAGCCAGTGTATCCTAGCACTGTGCCACTGGACCCGCAGGTAGTGGGACTGTGTTTGTCCTTATTTTAAATCAGTAAATGCCCTTGTTCTTACTCCCCATCCTCCAACAGTATTTGAAAGTCTCTAGTCTGCTCGTGTTCCTTTTTGTTCTCTTTACTGTCATGATTTAATTTTTTTTAGCATTTTTTTTAGGAAGTTGGGAGGCAGTTGTGTTTCCTGCCATCGTGAATTCCAGCTCAGTTGTCTTCCAAGTAAAAGTTCTTGCAGGCTGGGGTGTCCACCGGGAGACCTACAACACTGGGGCCGAATGGTGTCGCTCCTCGTGGGGAGGGTGAATGGAAGGGGTGCCCTCACCCTCCCGCCTTCCCTGGGGGAAGGTATTTGGCCCTGGTGCCTTAGAGAGCAGGGTGGGGGGAACTACGCTGAGAAGTTAAAACGTCAAGCCTGCTGTGTTCAGAGGCCAAACTCGTGTATTCTGTATTGCCCATAAACCTTTAAGCCACACATGCATTGAATTGCATTGATTTTGTGATGCAGCTTCTTTTCCTCCCATTTTAACACCTGTAAAGTCAAAATGCATCCTTCTGTCAATAGCTTACAGTCAATGAAATACTGCAGTTTAAAATTTCCTAGCAGAAGCTAAAGCACATTTGCTTGGAAGCAACCCAACTTCATCCCCGTCTCGAAGAGTTCCTAGAGATAACATTTTGTGCAAAGTAGCTCGCTGTAAACAGTTCTTACCCATACAAGTCACAGAGCACACATCTGTGGGCCAGCGCGAAAACACAGCCAGAACACGTCCTGTATATTGATTAGGTTATTAGAAATGGAATGACTGTTAAAGAAGGAACCTTTGACATAACTGTTTAAAGAGATAAAAGACAAGATTGTGAAAACATCTTCAGAGAACAAGGAATTGTAAAACAGACCTAACAGAAAGAGAACCAAATAGATAATCCATAAATTCTTTGTATTTGTTTAGTTATATGCAGTAGTTTTCTTTGTTTTTCTTTTCACGATGTCAAAGTAAGGTCATTATTAGGATTCTCCAGAGGATCGGTAGTGTGTGTGTGTGTGTGTGTGTGTGTGTGTGAAGATAGGGAGAGATTTATTTTAAGAAGTGGCTAAAGTGATTGTGAAGACAGCCAACTCCAAAATCTACAGGGTAGGCTAGCAGACTGCAGACCCGGGGAAGAGCTGATGTTGCCACTCAGGTTCAGAGACAGACCCACAGGCAGAATTTTCTCTGCCTTGAGGGGAAGGTCAGTCTTTTTGCTCTTAAGACCTTCAACTGATTGGACGAGGCCCACCCACACCATGGAGGGTCATCTGCTGTACTCAAAGTCTACTGATCTAAATGTTAATCTCATCTAAAAATACCTTCACAGCAACATCCAGATTAGTGTCTGACCAAACATCTGGGTACCATGGCCTTGCCAAGTTGATATATAAAATCAACCGTCACAATTACATTTCTCATTCTGTACATTTTTGACTTTCTAGAATTATTCTTCAAGCTTGAGAATATTTTCCTTTTGAAGACAACTTTTGGAACATTTTACTTAGGCTAATTTCAGTGACATGATTCCTTTTTGTAGGAGACTGTATTGTCTCTTACTCTTGTGTGGGGAAAACACTTTATATATTTTAGAGCCATATCTTCAGTAAAAAGATATTTTCCTGTATTCTTTTCTATCTCAGAAGTCTGAAAAATATCCTTGTGACATGTTAGTTAGGATTTCTGGGCCGTACTATTGCTCCTGTAAATTATGATTCTAGACTGAGCTTAACAGGGACCATACTCTGCCTATATGACAGGGGGTCATCACATTTTTATATGTAGTTTTTCAGTATCACATTGACTCACTAGCCCAGAGATATCTACCTTCTTTTTGAAGTGAGCATATTGCACAGAAGGTGGAGTTTAGAGTCGTGTTTGGGGGACCATGCTGGCAGCACTGTTGGTTAGAACATAAAACTCAGGAGGAAATAAATATGGCTTCCCCTGTGGGTGTCCATCTTCTTCATTTGAAACTCCATCTCTAGAGGACTTGTGCCTTTGTACAAAAATGTGAGTTACTGACATATTAGCTGTTAGGTAGATTCAGTACAGAAAAATGATGCAAATTACCCATCATACTGCTGGTGTTTCCGTAGCTGCATCTTGTATATGAATTACAGCATTTCAAAGAAATTGTTTTGATTTACTTACCTCCGTTTCCCTGACTCGGTCTCTACTTGGAAATAGTACCAAAAATGGGAAATCCCTGAGAAATGTGTCATCAAGGACATTTGTACAAGTTAAATTCCCCAGAATTTTTACACAGCAACCTATTTCTGCAGAGGCAGAATTCTTCCTCTAAACTTCTTCAAGTTGATGGGTATAGTTTGCTTTCATACCTTCCCTGTTAGAACTGCTCTAGCATCACAGCGTGAGTCATAAGCATTTCCTGTCACTTTTTCTTCTTAGGAATGGCTAGGCGAAAATGACAGTTTTCATCTTTGACGGCTGCTAAATCTCTGTGCTTTTTTTTTTTCCGACAAAGAGTAAATGGAATTTGTTTTTCTCTTAATTTGACAGCATCTCCTTGTCAAAGCCTTCCTTCTTAGATAATTCAATAACCATGTGACAATCACAGCAGATGTTTTTTCCCCAAGGAGTTTTCACAGTTTTGTAGGCTTCAAAGTCGTGGCAGTCACCATAGCCACATAAAGGCACGTGAAATGGCTAGGGCTTGAGGGGTAGATGAGAAATATTTCATTAGTGCTAGGTGCTACCTACAACCCAGAGGAGCCACGATGCCACAGTAGAGGGAGACGCCACCACTGGCATGGACGTTGGTGGGGATGGAATACACTGTCAGTGACACTTGCTTTGCCCTTGATGACTCTCTGTTTCCCAGCACTCTCCTGGACCTTGCAGGATGTTTAGCAGTGTCCCTGGCCTCTGTCTGGGAGATCCACCTGGTTGTGACCATCAGAAGATTTCTGGGCACTGCCAAGTGTTCCCAGGGGGTTAGGGGGGCAAACATCACCCCTGGTTGAGAACCCCTGCGCTAAGTCACTGTCATCAATCCTGGTCTCATGAAAGGCTGGGAGAGATACCACATTTCAGGAATAACAGTCCACGTGGCTTTGGTGAACATCAGCGATGAGAAGTGTCTAAAGTGTCTTTCCAGCCTGTGTTGCTGGACGCAGGACATTGTTGGCTTCCGGGACATTGAAGCCAAACTAGGCAGAGCACACAGGTGTGAGAGCTTACAGGAGGGCCTGGTGCTGCCGAGCGAGACCCAAACAGGGAGAAACACCAAGGTTCAACTAAATCCCTCACGTCCTCTGAGTCTGCCTAAGTTGCTTTCATTCAGTGCTGGAAACACACAGAGAAAGTTAGCCATAACCTGAAATACCATCTAATCGCAGCAATGTATTTTGTGGTTTAGATGACAAAAAAAAAAAAGGTAGAAAGCAGGTTTTTATTATTATCTACTATTGTGAGTACAGATACTTGGGGTTCACAGAAATGGCAGCTGGCCCTGGATTCCTGTTCAAAGCATGAGTTCATACTGAGTTCCATGCCTTGCTGTCTTAAAAAGTTAGAAAAAGCCCAGGTTAAGCCAGATATGAAGCAAATATTATGTGGATAGTAATAGTAACAGTACCATTATTATTATTATTATAGCAAGTAACTTACCTTTTAAGATGCTGGTCATAGTAGATGATTTTAAAGCATAGAGCAAATATAAATTTGTACAGTATTGCACACCTCAGGGTTGTGAATTGACGGAAGTCAGTGTGCAGTGGACGCCGGGCCCAGTTCAGTGGAAAATGAGGGCACCGGAGTCTCCGCAAAGACCTGTCAGGTGCACCCCCTTACGGGGAGAGTCACACAGGAGTGGGGTTCGCTTGCATCCGTCTCCGGGTGCCCGCTTGTCTTGTCTGGAGGTGTCAGCTGAGTCGGCCTCCTGCTTCAGTTACCCCTCTGAAACTACCTCAGAGGGGTCTCGACGTTTATAAAGACAACAAAAAAGGATGGTTTCGGTATGTTAAACTCACACCAGCAGGAAAATATTAGAGACAATCTAGTTCAGTTTACTAATACACATTTGCTGGGAATTGTACTTGACAAATTTAATTGGGCAAAAAAAGCCCCACAGTCTCATATATTTATTTTTTTCAAAACTAAGTACCCAAGCCCTGCCCCCCGCTTCTTCCTGCCACATTTAAATTAGGGAGACATTGGATGTGAGCCATTTTTTCACACGTTCTCTCTCTTACGCCGGTTGTGTATGAATTCAGAAGTTTGAGTTTACTGGAAAACAGGAGAAGGCATTTAATTGTCACTGCATCACGGGTGTCTACAAAAAATTAAGGTGGCCAGTTTCACTACAGCCATGTCCGGCAGGCCACAGGGGCCCCCTGAGCCTGGGGCTCTGGTGTGTAGAGTCCAGCATCAGAGTCTGTTCTTATTCACTCCTCTGTGTCTTACATTTTTCTCTTAGGACATTTGTCCTGAGAGAAGGATATATATTTTTTAAGACAATGCTGATCTTTTCACATCATGCATAGCATCATCAATTTTACGTTCCTAGTTTAAATCTGTTTCAGTGACAAGAAACATGATAAAAGTAACATACCTTTATTATACTTTGCCTTATGAATGTTGAAACAACCATGGCTATTGATAACAAGGTTGAACCTTGCTGCTAGATGTCGACACCCTGGAAGGAGTCATTTCAAGATGCTGCGCTGTTCCTAGTGGGCGTGTGCTGTGGGGTCTGTGCCACTTTGCATACGGTGGACCCTTCTCTTCTTTGTGAAGCCCTTCCATGACACCTCTTCTCTATCTTGCCTCGCCTGTTCTTGGATGTGCGTGGAAACGTCCTGAAGCTCTACAGGGCGCATCTGGCCGAATGCCACTTGCCACTTCATGATGTCATCGTCCAGAGACCTCTGTGGGACTTCAGTGGCCTTGAGGGCATCCAGGCACGATCAGTTCAGTGGTGCGTTCTGTGCTTGTCTGTCCTTAGCGTTGGGAATTTAGTTGGCAGAGGTATGGTGGGGTAGGAGGCTTTCTGGGTATGTGTTCTCCAAATTTCTCCTATCTTGCACCTTGACCAAAGCTTTTGAAATGGATAAAAAAAGGAGACCCACACATTAAAGACTGTTTTTAGGTGTTGTGGAAATAGAACATGAGTTCTATCACTAGAACTTTAAACTCTTACTTACTCATCGACTCTGGTGGTAGGTGACAGGCAAGGAGGACTTTGAAGGGGAGTCCTTTTGTTCTCATTGTAGGCAATGGCCTGCCGCTAATTATTACAGGCTTTATCAACCATATTTACAGCTTCACCTGTGTTCCTAATTTGCTACCAAAGGTATGTTTTCCTTCCGCGCAGGCTCTGAAAGTGTCATTCCCACTGCCAGCTACCAGGTACGGCTCTGCTCTCTCTTAAAAATCCTCTTAGCCATGTGTCGCCTCTTCTTTGCACCGGCGGTTGGAGATCGTTAGAGATAGCCTTGGCTTTTTGGCAGGAATAGAGCAGCTTCGAGGCAAAGTCAAACGTGAAAAAAACCTACCACTGTGCAGAAGTCCTTCCTTTCTGATGCTTTCAGTGTCAGGCCATCCAGCACCTTTGTGGCTTCAGAGACCCAGGGTTTAATTGCTCCATGGGTTCTCTGGATAAAGCAGAAGGAAGAAAAGCCAGGTTTGGATCTCCCATTTAGCAAGGAGACATGAGTGACAGATGTCCGCATTTTCCTCATTTTTCTTTTGGCAGTATTTTCGTCTTTCTCCTCTGAACATATTTTTTCCTGACTTTTAAATCTCTCGTACATTTTCCCAAGGGGCCAGCCTTGTCTATTTCCTTCACTTAAAAGCATAGGAAAGAAGTTGTTTTTGTTTGATCTCCTGTGTGACCGCCTTGCCAGTAGATGTTGAAACAGACTGCTGTTTAAATCTTAATTCACACCCCTTGCAGGGGAATGGGAGAGCTCACGGAGTTAAAGTTTGAGAGATGGTATAATTAACATGCATCAGGCTGCCGCAAAAACAGGACATTCAGCTTGCAGTGGGCTCATCTCTGTGTTAGAATAACTCCATTTAAACACATCTGTTTATTTATTATAATTATGCTGATAACTGGCAGTAATTAAAGGAGACACTTGATTCCCTGCTATATTATTATGCCTATTGTTTTTATTTATTTCTTTTAAAATTTTATTGTTTAAATTTTATAGTTGATTTACAATGTTGTGTTAATTTCTGCTGTACAGCAAAGTGATTCAGTTATACATATATATATTCATTTTATTTTCCATTATGTTTTGTCACAGGATATTGAATATAGTTCCCTGTGCTCTACAGTAGGACCTTGTTTATCCATCCCGTATATAACAGTTTGCCTTTGCTAATCCCACACTCCCAATCCATCCCTCCCCCACGATCCCCCCGCTGGCCGGCACAAGTCTGTTCTCTATGTCTTATTATACCTACTATCGTAAGTAATCACTGACATAACTGCTGTCACAGCGTTATTGAAACACATCTATTAGGGTCTTCCTGTTTTAAAATAAAATGTGAAAGAATGTTTTGCCGATTATGGTCCTCAAAAGTATATATTTTGAGTAAAGTTTATTGAATCTGAAAATGTCCTTTCACAAGGATTCAACATCATATAACCATACAAACAAATTTTATTTTTGCTCATTGAATCAACCCCTTCAGAATCTAAGAGAACCACCTTTAGTTGGTACATCTTCTTCCGTTTATATTAATCTTGCCTTTACCCACTTAGTCTACAGGAGAAGGGAATATCACTGTTGGGACATACATAAAACCAGCCTCTTTTGAAAATGAAAGATAACTATTTTGTAGTTTCCATTTGAACCATTGAATGAGAATCAAAATCTTCTTTTAAAGGCAACTCTGAATAATTAACTCAAACTACGGAGATTCTGATTTTTTTTCTTAGATGATCTGGTTAATTTGGATTTAGATTTAGCACATACTAAGTATCCTCTCATTGAAGACCCCCCGATCGGCTGGACCCTTTCTACTGCCGTCCAGCAAATCATCTTTAGAGTGAAGATTGAAATTTGTCAGCAAGGGAACCAGAAGAGTTTGGACTATAAACCACTTTCGAGGACACTTGGGTGGAAATTGCACGTAGTCCCACTTCAGATGCTGCTCTACGGATCGTTGAGTGGCAGGTCCCATGACAATTAGGCTGGTGCCTGAAAGTGAGAGGGGACTTTCATACGTGTTGAAGCTCCCATGGTATGTTCTTGACTCTTGTAGGCACCTGAAGTATATAATATGAGACTGTACACTTTACTGCTTTATCTAACATGGGGACGTGTGATGAATTTACTGAATTTTGGGAGGTGCTTTTGTCTCCGGTGTCATTTTTCATCCACAAAGATTTAAAATAATGGAAACTGAATCAGCAGCCATTCTGCTGCTCCTGCTTCAGTCACACCTCTGTTCGGCATATTTTTACATTTCATCCAGTGAGTGTCACCAGCAGCACGTTTAATTGAATCCGATTGGCACTCACCCTGGCCCAGGAAAATGTTCTGGCTGATGAGACTACATCATCACGTGTTCAGAATTTAAGGACCGAATACCCACAGAAACGCAAACTGGAATATCCGTGTACAATCAGGTCGTCAGCGTTTAGAGATTTCTTCATATATCCCGGTGTTATCAAACGCTGAGTCCGGCTACTTGTCGCTTACAAAACAAAATCAATTACATGCTCGCAAACGTCGGTAGAAAGGAAAGGTTCCTTGAATAAGAATGCCGGCAATCTGGGGAGGTGGTGGACTCAGCATGCCCCCAAAACCGCTTCCTAAGATTCTTCTAGGCCCTGGAAGTTTTAAAGGGAAGGAGGGGAGTAATCTCGGGTAATCACCGAGATGGGGGATCAGGGTCATCGGCGTCCCCCACTGTGTGCAGGCTTGTGGAATCCTCGTCATCTTCCTCTAGGTGTTCTCTTGTTCACACAGTTTGTTCGGGAGATTACTGAAGGGGAAGCTTGGGAAGAGATCTGGTCACCTGTTAATTACTGACTCTTCATTTCTACGTCTTTGATCTATGGGAAGAACCGACAAGTTAGGCAAAGTATTGTGTGATCTAAAGACTTGAAAGGTGTACTTGGGCTGGAGATGAGTAGAGCATGGGGCGCCTGGTGAAAAGTCACAATACGGCTCTGCTAAAGTGACAAGGAAAGGGGCTTCCTGCTGAGGGCATTTTCCTACAAAGAGCTGCTTACAAATCCCTGCTTGTCAGACATCATTGCATTTCTATGGAATTAGGGGTGAAGATGCATCTTCGGTAGTTTCTTTATGCTGACGTAGGGCACCAGCTTCTCAGAGTGGGTCAACATGGGTCTGTAGCATCTCTTTGCTGACAATTTCAGTTGCCTGCTTACATACACAGGCAGAGCAAGCTACAATTATTTTGATACCCACAAAAGTATAGATTATTGTGAGCAATATTGTTAATCTCATTCTCTTGAGGCCAGTTCTTGGAACTGTACTAGCCATAGGTTCAGTGATGCTCGAGGTGGAGCAGCTTATGTCATGGCTACAGTCCAGTCATCAATGCAGTTAGCTTTTTCCCTCTGGTGACGGTTACAGTATCTGTAAAACAACTCAGGAATGTGCATTAGATGCTGAGTCTGTGCCTCTGTTGCTGTAATCGTTAACCGCTTGGTTTTGTACTTGGGGGGCCCCCAGGGTTCTGCCCGGTCCCACTGGCCTCCACACTGTCTGTTGCCAGGTAAGCAGTCTATCAGAGTGACGTACAGGAACTATGGCAACCTCACTTGTCTCCAGGGGCGTGTAATCACACAATGATTTGGAAGTTGGGGAAGATATTTCGTGACAGTCTCCCCTTCACCCGCCACAAGGTTTGGCAGGTGGCCGCCATTCAATAAGCATTGCCAAATAGAGTGACGAGCTTCCCTGAGGAAACAGGTTTCATTAATTCAATGCACTGGGAAGCAAAATTGTATCTTTTGCTTCAAATTTGAAAAAAAAATTCAGAAAGCTTTAAGCATCTGCTCAGACGCTGGTTACCTCAGACAAAGCACTGTTACTTTGTTCATTGAGCCATCATCAGGTATTTATTAAGCGTCTGTTGTATTTCAAGCTCACGGCCAGATATTACAAATCAAAAGTGAGTGACACATGATCTCTGAATGCAATAGTTCTCTGACCAATGGGGAAAAGACACGTGGAACCCTTTACAGAGTCAGGTATGATGGACAAACACCCTTTATAGAGTGAGCTGTGATGCTCTAGGCGTGCAGAAGAGAGTGTGTACGTGGCGCTTCGGCTGGCAGACTGGAGCAGAAAGGCTGGTGAGGGGTGACTGATGAAAGATGTTGAAGATTTTTCCAGGTGGACAAGGGAATGGTCCTCTGGGCAGAGGAAGTGACTTTGATAGAGGTATAGAGGACTGAGAGGCTGTAGTTTGGAGCTGCAGCGTACGGATGGGTTGTGGGAAGGTGATGCTGGAAGGAAGTGGATCTTATGCATCGTAGTAGGTCTGGATTTTCCTATAGGAAATGGAACAATGACCCGTATTAATTTTATAGATCTAATGTGGCCAGATTACTTTGGTGGTGGTCATTCTTTCTCAATATGGCCCAAAGGTCTACAATTTCATCTCAGAACTCGGCTTTAACCATAACAGTGTATTCATCTGCTCATGCGTTCTTTCATGAAATATGTAATAAACATCTAATTTAAGCCAAGCACTGGGGCAGGCTTCATGATGAAGGATTCCTGTGTTGCCAGACTTCCAAATGAGTGTCTACTTAAGCTGTAATAATCTCAGCCCCTAGTGGCCTCCTTATGCACAAACCCAGTGGATTTTGATACCGACCCTGCTCCAAACCCAGAGGAGTCATATATAAAGTAAGAAAAAAGAAAATTTAACATATGTAGATGTATTTAAACAAGGTCTGTGTCTTCATAGACCACACACAAAACAACACAATGAAACAAAGTGGTAAGTAGGGCTGAAGACTGCTGAGATCTAGACTCCTTCAGGATTAAAATGGCCCCTTTGAGGTAGACAGTACTGATTTCTTTTTTTCTTTCTTTATGTAATTAATTTCTAAATTCTTTAAAAATTAAAAAAATTATTAATGTCTAATCTACTTATTATATTAGTTTCAGGTGCACAACATGGTGATCCATATTTTTATAGATTACACAGCATACAAAGTTATTTTATAGTATTGAATGTGTTCCCTGTGCTTGACATTTTGTCCCTGTAACTGATAACAAATAACTTGTGGTTTGTTCTTCTTAATCCCCTTCACCTATTTTGCCCCTCATCCCACCCCCTCCCCTTTGGCATCCACTGGTAACCTAAGTGTCCATCAATAGATGAATGGATAAAGAATATGTGATATATGCATGCACACACACACACACACACACACAGGAATATTACTCAGCCAAAAAAAAGAAATCTTGCCATTTGTGATAACACGGATGGACCTGGATGGCATTCTGCTTAGTGAAATAAGTCAGACAGACAAAGACAAATATTGCACGTTTTCACTTATATGTGGAATCTAAAAAACAAAGCTAAAAAATATAACAAAAAAGAAATAGACTCACAGTACTGATTGCTTCTTAATACAGGAGACTGGGGAGAAGTTTCCTTTCTCAGAAGAGGAAGCTGAAAAAAAATGCTGCAGCACCTTTACAGGTCAGTGGATTATACAAAGCTGCACACCTACAAAGGGAGAAAGAAGGGATTAGAGACAGGCACCCAACGAAATCTAAACTGTCAACTGGCTCTCCAGTATCTGCCATATTCCATGGGATAGAAAACCTGCACTGCAAGTATAAGGCATGGTCCTGAATTGGGGCTTCAGCGAGAGACCAGGTGAGGACGCTTACAAACCTCTAGATAAGAAAACAGGGAGGAAGGGGAAGAGTCAGGCAAAGAGAGACACTTTCTCACACGAGTCAGTATAAAGTACTAAGACACGTCAGAAGATCTGATATTAAGGAGGATAGCCAACACAGTCAACAATAAGGAGACAAATTTAAAAAGAGGTAAAGTTGATAATTACTTTGAAAAATAAAGGAGTGACATCCATAAAAGAGCAAGAAATTATGAAACAGTGAGCAGAACTAAAATAGATGAATACAAAAGAGAACAAGTTAGAAATTCTAGAAATAAATAACAGGATCACTGCTATAAAACAGATTGATTAAACTGGATCAACTGATGGCGAGACCCAGTCAGAGAGAAAATTAGTCAATTGAAAGGTGGTACTAAGGAATTCATACCACATAGTGGGATGAAAAGGTGTGAAACAGTTCATCCATTCTCCTGTTGGTGGACGTCTTAGTTATTTTGGGCTGTTATCCCAACATATCATGGACTGAGTGGCTTATAAACAGCAGAGATATATTGCTCACAGTTCTGGAGCTGGAAGTCCAAGATGAAGGTGCCAGCCTGGTTGGGTTCCGGTGAGAGCCCTTTTCTGGGTTACAGACCGCTAATTTCTTGCTATGTCCTCACATGGTGGAAGAGGCAAGGGAGCTTGCCTCTTTTTTGGGTCATTTTTATAAGGGCACTAATCCCATTCGTGGGGGTTTGCCCTCATGATCTAATCACCTCCCAAAGGTGATTACACCTCCTAATACCATCATTTTGGAGGTTAGGTTTCAACATAATGAGTTTGAGGGGACACTAACATTCAGACCATAGCAATGAACATTTGGGTTGTTGTCAGTTTTGACTGTTATGAATTTGCTGCCGTAAACTTTTTCGTAGAAGTCTTTTTGCAGACCTGTGTGTTTATTCCTCTTGAGTTGATAACTAGGAGTAGAATTGCCGGATTACAGGGTAGGTTGATTTTACAAGAAACTACCAAAATTTTTTTGCGGAGGTTGTATCATTCTACCCTCATCAGCAAACGTGAGAGTTCTCATTGCTGCACGTCCTTGTTTGTACTTGATACCGTCAGTCTTTTCAATTTTATCCATTCTAACGTGTGTGCCTTGGTATCTCATGGTGATTTTAATTTGTGTTCCTCTGATAACTTAAGATATTCAACAGCATTTCATATTATATTGGCCTATGTTTGTCATCATTTGTGACGTGTCCCAGTATTTTGTTCATTTGTAAAAAAAAATTAAGTCATTTGTTTTTCTTATTTTTGTGTTGTAGGAATTACATATTCTGCATCTGAGTTCTTTGTCAGATATGTGTGTGGCATGTGTCTCCTCCTAGTCTATAGCTTTCATATTCATTTTATTAATGGTATACCTTGAATTTTTATTTTCTTTGAGGTCCAATTTGTCAACTTTTAATTTTATGGTTATTTTTTTAATATATGGTCTAAGACTGCAAATATATTCTCTTATGTCCTAGAAGGGAATATTTACAAACTCATAATTATGCCTTCATATATGGACCGGTGGATTCTTTATAGAGATTTACCGTATTCATTAAAAATATTCTTTTAATATTTGCTTGTACTATAGAAAGTTGCTTATAAATGGGCCCATTTAAAATTTAATATTTCAGGGACTTCCCTGGTGGCACAGTGGTTAAGAATCCACCTGCCAATACAGGAGACCCGGGTTCGAGCCCTGGTCCGGGAAGATCCCACGTCGCGGAGCAACTAAGCCTGTGCGCCACAACTACTGAGGCCGCGTGCTGCAACTACTGAGGCCTGCACGCCTAGAACCCGTGCTCCACAACAAGAGAAGCCACTGTAATGAGAAGCCCGCGCACCACAACGAAGAGTAACCCCCACTTGCCACAACTAGAGAAAGCCCCCGTGTAGCAACTAAGACTCAGCACAGCCAAAACTAAATAAGTAAAATAAATAAATTTAAAAAATTTTTAATATTTCAATAATAGATCTGTAGGCTTAAATGGAGGGATTTTCATTTTTAACAATGTACTTCAGAATGAGAGAATCTGATATTATGTACTATGTTATTTTTATATATTCATTTTAGACTACACAAATAATGTATATGCTACTGTTTCCATAATATTTGTTCTTTCCAAATATAAATTTTAAAATTTGCTTTTTTGCCTTTAACATTGCATGCTTTTCTGCAAAATATAAGTTGTGAGACATGAACTTTTATACGTTAGCTACTGCGGACATTGTGAGCATGTGTGCTAAGTGTTATTAGTATAGCTATTGGGAAGGAATTTAGAAAGAAACATTTCATTAATTTAAAACACTTGACGACACCACTTGTATCTTGTATCCAATATATTTTCTTTCCAATATGGTGAAAATGCAACAGGGGTCATAATCAAACTTGCCCCCCTTTTTATTTTCCTTCTGTATTTTCAGAAGCTGGAAAACACGAAGGGAAAGGGATTCACAGCTTTTGTTCCTTTGTGTGCCAAGGTTGCCCTTGATATTTACTCCAAAAGGGCCAATGGGACTGTTGTCATACTAAGTTTCAGAGTTGACTGTCTGGAATTTTTTCTCTGGAATCAATGAGAGTTGTATCTTTCTATTTATTTGCTTTGCTTGTGTTTATTTTTTAACAGCTTTATTGAGATATTATTCACATACTGTTCAATTCCCCAATTTGAATTGTATAATTTGACGTTTTTTAGTATATTCATGAGTTGTGCAACCATCATCATGATCAGTTTTAGAGCATTTTTGTCACCCTTAAAAAGAAACCTGGAACTCATTAACGATCACTGTCGACTTCCTCCCTGCCCTCACCCACTCCCCAGTCGTGGGCAACCAGTGGTCTACTTTCTGTCTTTATGGATTTTTCTATTTTGGACATTTCATATAAGTGCAGTCAAACAAGTGATCTTTTGTGCCTTGCCTCTTTCACTTAGCATAATGTTTTCACAGTTCATCTACATTGTAGGCTGTATCAGTCCCTCATTCCTTTTTTATGGCTGAATAATATTTCATTATATGGCCATGCCACTTTGTTTCTCCATTCACCAGGTGGTGGAGATTTGGGTTGTTTCCACTTTTTGGCTATTGCAAATTATGCTGCTCTGAACATTCATGTATGAGTTTTTCGTGTTGACATTTGTTTTCATTCATCTTGGATATATACTTAGGAATGGGATTTTAGGGTCACATGGTAACTCTGCTTCGCATTTTGAGGAATCGTCATTCTGTTTTTCTAAAGTGATAATTTGATTTATTTTAAAATTTACCTTAATCCACTTTCAAAAAGGCGTGCGTCAACTTGTGATAGATGTTGGGTTTGGCTTTCTCTTTCCTCTCTCTGTCTTCTGGATAACACATTTCTTCAGCTCACTCTTTATGTGTTCTGCAAAAATACATGATTAAAATAGTTGGAGATGTTGTCTCATCTTAGGGATATATGCCAGAATTTGGCATTATTGACTTTTTAAAAATTGAAATACAGTTGATTTACAATGTTATATTAGTTTCAGGTGTACAACGTAGTGAATTATATTTTTACAGATTATACTTCATTTAAAGTTACTATGAAATATTGGTTATTTTCCCTGTGCTGTACATTACGTCCTTTTATCTTGTTTAATTTTATGCCTAGTAGCCTGTACCTCTTAATCTGCTTCCCCTTCCTTGCCCCTCCCCCCACCCCTCTCACGTGGTACTTTTATGGAGGTGGTGCCTTAGGTACCTAGGATCTTGCCTGAGCTTCTGTTTATGTTCAGTTGCCCCCAAGTGGTGAGATTTTACTTTGTCCGAGCAAGGGTTGCAGGCTGAAAAGGTGGAGCTAGTTG
The DNA here is from genome assembly GCF_949774975.1 of Lagenorhynchus albirostris. Taxonomy (NCBI): domain Eukaryota; kingdom Metazoa; phylum Chordata; class Mammalia; order Artiodactyla; family Delphinidae; genus Lagenorhynchus; species Lagenorhynchus albirostris. Next base: position 111,779,271 of record NC_083101.1, on the reverse strand, counting down.
CCACAAACTTGTGCTTCGTCCTTGTAGATTTCAGTTGAATATTATTCCTTGACAAAGTGTAGGTTACCCAGGGATGTTCTTACAGCTTTATTTGCAGGTATGCTATTACTCCTTATGAGCGGGCATCCAAGGAAACATTGGGGGTTCTGGATCAGTGTATTAAAGACCTGAGATTAGACAGAACTGGAGGTAGGCTTGCCAGTGTGGTCTAGATCAAGGGCTCAGGTGGAGCTTTCCCTGGACAGAAGGAAATCTGTGCAGAGGTGAGGGGGCTGAGGGGCAGTTCCATGTGCTGCAGAGACCAGCTGCCCTGTGCAATCTAGAGGGCTTTGAACCCTTTAAAACGGGTCCCCAACTCCCAGGCCGTGGACTGGTACCGGTCCGAGGCCTGTTACAACCCGGGCCACACTGTAGGAGGTGAGCGGCGGGCAAGGGAGCAAAGCTTCATCTGCCGCTCTCCATCGCTCTCCATCACTTACATTACCGCCTGAACCATCCGCCATCCCCTGCCCTGTCCACAGAAAAATTGTCTTCCATGAAGCTGGTTCCTGGTGCCAAAAATGTTGGGGACTGCTGCTTTAAATAACCTTTTTTGACATCCCACAGTGGTCCCTGGATGTCCTGGAAGAGGTGTTTGAGTGCTGTCCTCCCAGGACCACTGTGGGATGTCAAGAAACATTATTTAGTGACTCAAAGCCCTCTGGATTGCACACAGCAGCTGGTCTCTGCAGCATGTGTAACCACCCCTCAGCCCCCTCCCCTCTGCACAGATTTCGTCCAGTTTAGTGGCAGTGTGATGTACTCTCCGCTCCTCCAGGAGCAGCTCTCGGATGACACGAGGTGGGAGAAACCCAGTGACGGCTGTCGCAGGCAGCTGGTGAGGACCCCCTGGGGCTGCTGCCAGCAGGAGCAGCTGAAGGGGACAGCTAGCATCTGGGGAGAACGTTCTCCGGGAACTGCATCCAGAGCCACTGCCTTCCACATCTTCTCCTGGGACAATCCAATTAAGTACCAATTTGGAGAGGATGCATTTTTCACTGGTACCTCCCAGCCTTTGTCGATTGAGCACAAGCCATTTATGGGAGAATGTGGTGGGTTACTCTTTGCAGTTGTCAACCTAATACTTGTCTTTTATTTATTGTCTTTTATTATTTACTGAGAAGAAAGAGTAAATAATTGCTTTCCAAGAAACTTGGGTGGATGTGGATCCTCCCAGAAGCACCTGGTTTTATTAACTAGTTCTTAGACTTCTGGTGATGAATGCACTACAGAAGGAAAAGATCATTTCTGTATCAAAGCTCTAGAACCTGTTTTAACATATTTCAGAAATTATAAAATAAAAATTCAGAAAATAGAGAGAAAATCTTCACACTTACAAGTATTTTTGTTCTGCATTGATATGTCTGCCACATGACTGTTTCTTCCAACATTTTATCTAGCCATGCTGCAGTTAAAATGTATCTTTTTAAAAAATTTACAATGAGGGCAAGAAGCTTTCTGTTATAGCCCATGGCTGCTTCATATTATAATTTTAAGGAGGAGCATGAGATTTGGGGTTAGTCACATCTGAGTTAGAATTCCATTCCAGGACATCATAATTTTAGATGTGGAAAAGGACAATTTTCTCAAGTCTGCACTTTGCTCAGCTGTTGAATGTGGAGAATACCTGTACTGGGAACATTTCATGTGAACATGGTGTTGTGATGGCCACGAGTCTTTGTTTTTATCCAGATCAGCAGCTGAGATACCTATTTTTATGTTCAGTGTGGGTTTAGAGCAGTGGCTCCCAATGCGGGGAGACTCTGCCCTCCAGTATACAGCGGGTGATGCCCAGGTATGTTCTTGGTTCTCGGCTTGATATGGGTGTGCTAGACTGTACATGTGGCATCCAGGGGGTAGAGGCCAGGGATGCTGCTACACGTCCCGTTTTGCCCAGGATGGCTTCCCCCTCTCCCCAAGACACACATATCCAGCCCCAAACGTTGGCTGTAATGAGCTGGATGAACCCTGGTTAGGGGAGGAGAAAGAAGGGAGCTTTCACTGGGCGAAGTCCTGTCTGAAGGGAGACAGTCTGTGGTGGAATATCCCTCTTCTTAAGAGCCGATGGTGAAAAGCAATCTACAGATTCAATGCAATCCCTATCAAACTACCAATGGCATTTTTCACAGAACTAGAACAAAAAATTTCACAATTTGTATGGAAACACAAAAGACCCCAAATAGCCAAAGCAATCTTGAGAAAGAAAAACGGAGCTGGAGGAATCAGGCTCCCGGACTTCAGACTATACTACAAAGCTACAGTAATTAAGACAGTATGGTACTGGCACAAAAACAGAAATATAAATTTCTGTTTCTGTTATATATAAATATAAAAATAAATTAATGGAACAGGATAGAAAGCCCAGAGATAAACCCATGCACATATGGTAATCTTACCTTTGATAAAGGAGGCAAGAATATACAATGGAGAAAAGACAGCCTCTTCAATAAGTGATGCTGGGAAAACTGGACAGCTACATGTAAAAGAATGAAATTAGAACACTCCCTAACACCATGCACAAAAATAAATTCAAAATGGATTGAAGGCCTAAATGTAAGGTCAGACACCATAAAGCTCTTAGAGGAAAACATAGGCAGAACACTCTATGACACAAATCACAGCAAGATCCTTTTGACCCACCTCCTAGAGAAATGCAAAGAAAACCAAAAATAAAAAAATGGGATCTAATGAAACTTAAAAGCTTTTGCACAACAAAGGAAACCATAAACAAGACAAAAAGACAACCCTCAGAATGGGAGAAAATGTTTGCCAATGAAGCAATTGACAAAGGATTAATCTCCAAAATTTACAAGCAGCTCATGCAGCTCCATATCAAAAAAACAACCCAATCCAAAAATGGACAGAAGACCTAAATAGACATTTCCCCAGAGAAGATATACGGATTGCCAAAAAACACATGAAAGGTTGCTCAACATCACTAACCATTAGAGAAATGCAAATCAAAACCACAATGAGGGATCACCTCACACCAGTCAGAAGGGCCATCATCAAAACAACAAATGCTGGGGAGGGTGTGGAGAGAAGGAACCCTCTTGCACTGTTGGTGGGAATGTAAATTGATACAGCCACTGTGGAGAACAGTATGGAGGTTGCTTAAAAAACTAAAAATAGAACTACCATATGACCCAGCAATCCCACTACTGGGCATATACCCTGAGAAAACCATAATTCAAAAAGAGACATGTACCACAATGTTCACTGCAGCAGTCTTTACAATAGCTAGGACATGGAAGCAACCTAAATGTCCATTGACACATGAATGGATAAAGAATGTGTGGCACATATATACAATGGAATATTACTCAGCCATAAAAAGGAACAAAATTGAGTTATTTGTAATTGGGTGGATGGTCCTAGAGACTGTCATACAGAGTGAAGTAAGAAAGAGAAAAACAAATACCGTATGCTAACACACACACACACACACACACACACACACACACACACACATATGGAATCTAAAAAAAATTTTTTTTTTCTGAAGAACCTAGGGGCAGGACAGGAATAAAGATGCAGACATAGAGAATGGACTTGAGGATACGGGGGGGGGGAAGGGTAAGCTGGGACGAAGTGAGAGAGTGGACATAGACATATACACACTACCAAATGTAAAATAGATAGCTCGTGGAAAACAGCCACATAGCACAGGGAGCTCAGCTCCGTGCTTTGTGACCATCTAGAGGGGTAGGATAGGGAGGTGGGAGGAAGACGCAAGAGGGAGGAGATATGGGGATATATGTGTATATGTATAGCTGATTCACTTTGTTATAAAGCAGAAACTAACACACCATTGTAAAGCAATTATACTCCAATAAAGATGTTTAAAAAACAAGAGCTGATTGTGAGGAAAAGAGCATGTGTCAGTGTCTCAGTTTTGGGTTTTAAGTATTTAAGCTGCTTGAGCCAGATGAGGATGGTTAACATTTAAGAAGAATATATTATACGTTTATCAAAAGCAATGTCATGAACGGTGCTTATATTTTCATCAAAGGGAAGCTGAGCCCTTTAGATACTTTTATGAGTGGGCAAAGCAAAACAGGAACTTAGAAGGCACACATGCCTGGCTTCTATTCCCACCTCTAATACTTGTTGTCTGTGTGACATTGGGGGAGTGACTAAACCTCTCTGAGCCTTGGTTCCTTCACTATAAAGTATAAATAATAATATTCCTCTTAGAATATTGTGAGTTTTGGATTTTATTAGGATTAATGAAATGATAAAGTATCTGGCATATCATGTAAGATCAATGAATGTCCATTTCTTCTTTCCCATGATGAGGTCTGGGAATTAGACTTGGTAGATGTGAAGACTTTTTGTTTTTAATAAGAAAATTTAATTGGCAGAGGGTACCAGCACCACTGTAAGGACTGTATATAGATTTTTTAGATTTAAATAATTAATTTTATTAGCTTATTTGTGTGCAGGGTAAAATTTTTAAAATTTTTTTTGTAAGAAATTGGACAAATTATATTCATTCTGGTCCCCAGTTCTCTTCCCAGAGGCAACTGCTATTTCCAGTTTCTTATGATTTTTCCAGATAAATGAGTCCTTGATATTCTGCACCAAAGTATTGAGGTGAAGGATTGTCTTTAGGAGGACCTATGATAAATGGCAAAGAAAATCAGGGTTGGGAAAGCCCAATTTTACATGTCTAGATGTCAGGGGCTAAAAGTAACAGTCCCGGACAAGATCTGTGATAGAGACAAAATATAACAGAGGAAAGAGCACTTCTAGAAGGTAGCATTAGGGCATCAGCTTAGTTGTTGGGGAGAGCATGACCCTAGAGACAAAAGTTATGTCCAGAAGTGAAAAGATTTCTGTGTTCCAAAGAAGAGAATAGTATCAGCAGTTAGGCGGAAGATGTAGCATAAATAGATGTGGAAGAAAAATGTACTCCTTTCCCTCCTGAGGGTCAAGTCGTACATTAAAGTGAAATAATACTGCGCCTGAGTACTGAGGGGAATGTTAAAGGTTTTGTGCATCCACCAAACCAGCTGAGGAGTATGAGAACGTATTTGGGATTTACCTCGAGAGTAGACAATACGCATTTTGAAATCTCTCTGGATTATATTGATACTCAACTGAGCATGTTGCTGGAGAGGGGGAAGTGATGGGAGTGGAGACCACCTGGACCCCAGGCATGATGACAAAACGCCTCCATTCTTTATGCCCCCGGCAAGAGGAATCCTGAGAGCCATCTAGGGTGCGGATTGGGTCACCTCTCCTGTCAGCCCCGTTTGCCGAAGTAGAGGACTTCTGAGCGAACAGCACAGAGAAACCATGGGATTCAGGAGAGCGACCTGCTACTGAATTCCTGTAAGTGTAAGCGAGCGTCAGACCTCACTTGTGTATTCCAGTTGCTGACAAGCTACTTAACTCCTCTGAACCTCAGTTTGCTCTGTCTCCTCTTTGCTGGTCTTTCTGCATAAGAACAACTGATCACTTTTTATTTTCAAGCCATTTCCCTCCAGTCGTGTATATAAAACCCCTTTCAAAATAAACTTTATCTAGACAGCCTCCCTGTTCTCTGGACAAAGGGTGTTTCCCCCCCCCCCCCGACGTCATCCAGGCTTGAAATCTGTTCTTGTCACTCCTCTGGTTTCTTAAACCCTGTCGTTCCTCCACATTCATGTGTTAATCCTTTATTCATACTGTATTTTTATTCATTGCCGTGATCAGATCGCACTTCTACCTGCTAGGCTGACCCGTCACAACGTCCAGGCTTGAGCGTCTGCGTAGCCGCTGGTGGTGTTCTTCCCTTCAGCATGCTGTCCACACCCGTCGGGGCGCCCAGTTGCAGTCTGTGCCACATATTCGTCTTCCATGAAAGGTGCTTCCTGGCTTCCGCACAGCTGGCGATGTGACACTCACTGTATAGGTCCCCTCTGCCTCCAGGCCGACTGGTCACTGCATCCCACATCTCACCCCGTTACCAACCCTGGAGCCCCACTGATGTGTGGTGAGGTTTTCACACATATTTTGTGCCGTGTGCATATGACACCTACAGTGTAGACACATAAGACCTAGATGGTGTTTCTCACGCGGCATGACGTTTCTGTTTTATCCATTTCCTACTCTAACCTGTGAGCTCCTTGAGGATGAGGGCCATGTATTTTCAACTTGGTACCCAAGAACATGGTATGGTGCCTTGTACATGCACGTGATCAAAGGTTGAATGAACCCGTGTGAGAACCACACACTAAGCTCACAGTGTTGACGTTACATCTTTTACATGATGAAGCTCTGATATTCAAGCATGGTCTGAAGTAACACCGTTTTCCTCTGTGAATCTTGCTTTCGTGTTGTTTTTTTTTATTGATTTCTGAGATTTCTTTCCAAGGGAAAGGATATTCATTAGTTTAACACTCTCGAGCTCTGATTTGGGGTCTCCTACCTGGAGTGAAGGGGAGGAGTCTGGTGGGTAGTTTGGAAACAGAACTGGAGCCCATGGACCTAAGCTCCTCTCTCTTCACCTGTTTTTGGGTGACACGTGGTCCCTGGAAACACGGTCTAGCTTACTACTCACACCATGGAACCAGGCTGTGGCTGTTCAGTGCTGCCTTGGCTGGCTGGGTCAGTCTGTCTAATTTTGGGATGTAGAATTTGTAGACCCTTTAGAATTGTAGTTCTAGGCACTTTAAAATTTAAATATGTTGGGGCTTCCCTGGTGGCGCAGTGGTTGGGAGTCCACCTGCCGATGCAGGGGACGCGTGTTCGTGCCCCAGTCCGGGAGGATCCCACATGCCGCGGAGCGTCTGGGCCCGTGAACCACGGCCGCGGAGCCTGTGCGTCCGGAGCCTGTGCTCCGCAACGGGAGCGGCCACAACAGTGAGAGGCCCGCGTACCGCAAAAGAAAAAAAAAATTTTAAATATGTTTACCTATTTTCTGAGTTCATATATTTCCTTTTCCTATAGACATTGATGCTCTCCTGTGTTCTATCTGCATGTTTATATATTAAATGTTCAATAATTTGTGAAATAATTCTACTTACTTTCTATAAGAATAAGGTAAAACCTTTTAAAAAAAAGTTACATCTACCTGGTAGCCTCATTAACATTTTACTAAACCAATTTTTGATTTATCTCTAACTTTGCTGACATTTATTGTATTTTTCTTTCATGTAGCCTAGGGTACTACAAACTCTTACGTGATTTAAATGTGAGAAGCCCTTTTTAAGCTGTCAGGTGCAATTATTTACATCATTTTGTTATTAAGATTAGAAATTTTCAAAAGTAATTTCCTTGATGATTATATAGCCTAATATTTTTTAAATTATAGGGAAATCAGAACACTTTCCGATTTCCTCTTTTTCTGTCTTGCCGTATTTTCTTTACTTCGTGCTGGCAAGTCTCCCTTGGGTCCCTGTTTTTCTTCTCCTTCATATTCTTACTAGTTAATCATCCACAGTTGGCTATGGGGAGGTCGCTGCTTTAAGGCCAGATTCATCAGCTTGGTGGTTGTGGTATTTTGGTGATTTATGGATGTTTATGACTCAAGTATGGATACAAACAAGGGCTGTCAAAATACCATTGCTTTCCTTCCCAGCTCGCTGTGGTGCCTGACCATCCATGAACCAAACCAAATAGACAAAAATCTATAATTGCGAAAGCAGTCACACCTCCAGCAGGAAAGACCCCAAGACGGATTGCCGCAGACAGCCTCAGGTAAACCAGCAGAGCACGACGGCACGGGCGGCCTTGAACTGCATTGGTTCCAGAAGCAAGAATTAGTTAAGATAGTCAAACGTTCTCATTACATGCACGTCCATCGTTAGGAGGCATGTCGTTCACTTCGGTTTTTCTGGTTTACCTTTTCCAGGCTTTGCAGAAGGGCTGCTTGAGGGAAAGACAGAGGAAATGTAAACATCTGTATATGCTGAATGTTTTGCATTAGTTAATCAGCAGTTCACCCTTATTGGATGGTGTGTGGGTGATAGTGATGTGACCTGAGGGCATCCAGAAAAAAAAAAAGTTCCAGACTCAGTTAGTGAAACTGTCCAGTGCTGACAAGGACATAGAAACAGGCAGGGGGAGATATAAAAGAAATGGTCCTTGGCCCATGATGTATGTACTGTGCCTGGGACATTTAATGGTGAAGATTATTGGAAGCCATCAGCCTGTTATCTAATCCATTATTTCAACCCTCTTGTTTGGGGCAGATAAAAATGACTGCTTCTAATTGAAAGAGAGGTGAAAGAATGTACAGTGGTTTCTATTAAATGAAAATGTTTTTCATGGCTAAATCAAATAAGCATCGTGTTTTAGGGAAATTAGACATACTCTTAACTGCCAGACTTCTGTCAATCATGTTGAAATTAAATAAGGAATATATACCTTTAAAAGAGCCAAGGGTGATTATTTAAGTAATGAAAGTGATGATTATAGAATTTCTCTTAAAAAAGTGTTACATTGAAGTTAACCATCTGTATTACAGCCTTATTACTAATATAGTAAATATTTTACATTTATTTCTGAAATACTATAATAAGACATTATAGCAATTTAAATTTGTATTATATAAGAAATGGCTGTCCTATGGCTGGCCCATATTCTTAAATGGTTTAATATGTAAGTCCTCTGTAAAGTGTGATATGCAATTCCCTTGTAACCTTTTCTAAAAAATAGAATGAGAATGTTTCAAAAGGTTTGGAAGGCTTCAGATACTCTGAAGTTTATCTGGCACTAAAAAAGGACTTGGAAGGCACATCCACCCCCCAAAAAATAGCAAAGTAGGCAATGCCATTTTCCAAAATATTGACTCTTAAATGTTAATATACTCCTAAGACTTTGAATGCTTAAGAGCTTAATGGCATTTTGTAATCATTTTATTATTTCAGAATTTCAAATACACACACACACACACACACACACACACACACTCTCATGGCTTTCCACATTTTCCAAATTTGCCTCATTTTTCACCTTTTCCTTCTGATTTTCCTACTTTTTCCCCTTGTCTTTGGAGATTATACTTTTAAATATTTCTTTCCAGACTTTGATCATGTCTGTAACGTGCGCTATCTCTGTATGAACTCAGAGGGAATGAAGAATCTTTGACTTCACTAATGTCAGCTCCGTAACAGGACAGGGATGTGTCTGACAGATTAGCCAACACAGTTCAAGAATGTAAGGGTCCTTGGATGACAAATAATACTCATGCTCAAAGGACATCTGGATGGATGGGAGCCTGTTTCGTGGAATCCGCATGGCGGGCAGGGGCTCCCTGGGCCCCATGCAGTGCAGGAAACCTCAGCCATCTGTGATCACTCCTGCGTGAATTACTGATACCAGGAGCTGCCGGAAGGTCGGACCTGATTCTCAGGTGTTCTTCCTATAGTCCTGGCCTCTCATGAGAGTCTGGTCAGGAGGAAAAACCTGGACGGCATCCCCAAAGCTGGGAGCGGGTCTAGATGTTTGAGGAGTATGTGTGGTTTCCTAAAGCTCCGTAACAAAGTACCACCAGCTGAGTGGCTTGGACAACAGAAATTGACTCTCACAGTTTGGAGGTCAGAAGCCCGTGATCAAGGTGTGTGCAGCTTGGCTCCTTATGAAGCTCTGTGGCCTTTTTTCCCCCTCTCTGTGTCCTGTTTGTCTTGTCTTGCAGCAGAATGCCCAACACAGAACATAACTGCACATATTTGGCCATGCCACAGAGGGTACTGCTTAAGTACCAATGGGAGATGTGATTTAAAAAGTGAATATTTAAACACAGCTCAGGTCCTACAGGCACGTGGACCCCAGGGCTACAGGGCGGAGCTGCCTTGCCTGAGGTGCAAAGCAGTCTGTTCCAGGCTCTCTCCTGGCTCCTGGGGCTTTGCGGGCAGCGTCTGGGGTTCCTTTCCTGGAGATGCATCACCCCAGTCTTTGCCTCTATGTTCGCACATAGTGTCCCCCTGTGTGCGTGCCTTTCTCCACATTTTCCCTTTTTATGAGGACATTTGGATGAGGGGCCCACCCTGTTCCCAGCCTGACTGCATTTTAGCTATAACCACATTTGCAATGATCCTATTTCCAAATAAGGTCATCATCTGAGGCACCATGGGTTAGGACTTGAGCATATGAATTTTTGGAGACACACTTCCATCCGTAACAGAATGCCTAGGAGGCCAGTGGTTCTGGAAACCATGAATGGGGTGCAGTGCGAGGGTGGTGGGGGGCTGAGGTCAGAGAAATGACAGCTGCCGGGTTGTCTCGGGTCTTATTGGTCAGTATAACCTCTAAGGTTTTTACTTTGAGGGACATAGGGTTTTTCTGTTTGTTTGTTTGCGGTACGTGGGCCTCTCACTGTTGTGGCCTCTCCCGTTGCGGAGCACAGGCTCCGGACGCGCAGGCTCAGCGGCCATGGCTCACGGGCCCAGCCGCTCCGCGGCATGTGGGATCTTCCCGTACCGGGGCACGAACCCGTGTCCCCTGCATCGGCAGGCAGACTCTCAACCACTGCGCCACCAGGGAAGCCCAGACATAGGGTTTTGAATAGCAGATTGACATGACTGATCTTAAAAAGACAACACCAGCTGGTGGGTTGAGAACAGACCAAAGGCTGGTGGGGGTAAAAAGAGGGAGACAGTCAGCAGCTGTCGTGGGTGCCCAGGAGGAGATACCAGGGCAGGGAACTGTGATGCTGATACAGCCACGGACAGTGGTCAGGTCTGAGCTTAGGTACTTGTGATGGCAGATGGGGCAGGACTTGCTGAGGAACTGCACGTGGGTGATGAGTACCAGAAGAGTCAGGTGAGGTTCCCACGTTTTGTTTTGAGTAGCAGGAGGGAGAGAGTTGCCATGGAGTGAAGTGTGTGGGTGCAGCAGGCGTGAGGCAGCGGGGGTCAGCAGAGGGCTGGGCCTCCCGCCGTCTGCATGTCAGTTCTCATGACTTCTACTTCTTTCTGTTTTTCCTCGTTTTCTGTTGCTTGTTTTTATTTTTTCCAGCTTTTTTGAGGTATAACGACAAATGAAAATTGTATATATCTGAGGTGTACAGTGTAATGATTTGATCTACGTAAATGTTGTGAGTCAGTCACCAAAACCAAGCCAATTGACATGTCCACCCCTTCACATCGTTTCTATTTTTTCTTTTATGGTGTGTACACTTCAGATCAACTCTTTTAGCACATTTCACATATAAGACATGGTATTGCTAACTGTAGCCAGGTTGCTGTATGTAGATCTCCAGCACTCACTCATCCTGCAGCACTGAATCTTCTGCCCTTTGAGCAACATCTCCCCATTTCTTCCAACCACCTTTGTGGTATTTCCTTATTTGACCTTTCAGGACACGTCCCAGTCTTGACAGCGTCATTCTCGTCTTTAATTCATTTTTACGTCATGCTTTGCTTCCTTGACAAGATTTCGCTTTAGTAGTCACCACTTTGCGAGAAAATGATGACTACTTATTACATTTCAGAGAAGTGTACCTGTTTGATTTTCCCAGTTCTTTAGTTTCTGCCTTTGCTTTCTTTCTTGTCATGGTCCAGCAAACAAAGGAAAACAATATGGCGCAGTATGAGGCACCGACTTCATTTAAACATACACAAAAGACGTTTATAGCTGTCATACTAATATGCTTACAAGTTTCCCTCTTCCACTTACGTAGGCTTCTTTACAAACAGCACACACAAGATGACTCTGCACAGGATAAAGATAGCCGCCTTCTTTTTTTTTTTGGCGGTACGCGGGCCTCTCACCGTTGTGGCCTCTCCCGTTGCGGAGCACAGGCTCCGGACGCGCAGGCTCAGCGGCCATGGCTCACGGGCCCAGCCGCTCCGCGGCACGTGGGATCCTCCCGGACCGGGGCACGAACCCGTGTCCCCTGCATTGGCAGGCGGACTCCCAACCACTGCGCCACCAGGGAAGCCCGGTAGCCTTCTTTTGAAGTGATTTTTTACCTCTTTGCAGAAAGTAGTATTTAGAAACATTCACACAGATTTTCCATGAGTATATGGGTGTTTTTCTGTAGACACTTGAAGCCAGTTATTTACAATGTTTAACACCTGGCTTATCTGGCTTTGATTCATTAGTTTATTGTTGATTCAACTGAAGTTCATTGTTGACTTTCTGCATGTGTCAGGGATTGTGGAGAACGAAGCACAAAACTTATTTTGACCTGTTTATTTCCCTTGGGAAGCTCTTAAAATGCCCTGGAGATAACACTTTTAAAACAGCACATTTACTGATGAGGCTCACATGGGGCATTTGGGTTTTCAAGGCTGCGTATCGTTGGCCTTCTTTCCCTTTGCTCTCAGCTGTTGGTTTTCTGTCGTGTGGTTCTGGTGTCCTTATTTCTGCTCCGTCTTCCTGGTGGACAAGTAGTGGCATCCAGCTAGGAGATCCTGGGAGCCGAATCAAGTGGAGCGAGGCGGGGAGAAAGAAGGTCAAACTGATGTGGTTCAAGGATGGAGTTCTGGACAGAGAGGCAGAACTGGTGAACCACACATTACTCAGTCATAATTTGGGGACAAAATGTGCTAATGAGAGAAGGACATACACGGGCAGCAGACTTGACAGCAGAAGAAATGAGGGTCAATGTGAATTATGGACTAGTTTCCAGTGATGCCGCACCACCCCCTCCCAGTGTATCCATTGGACCGCCCCCCACCCCCATACACAGACTCAGGTACTTTTGGAGCTACAGTGCTTTCAACTCGATAACGACAGACTCATGAGTGGATGAGAACACACGTCTTTAGTGACTGCAACATGCCTTCATGGCTGGTGTAGATCACTGTATGGTATATGTCTCTAGACGGGTCTGACCAGTAAGCCCTGAGCAATCCAAGGGAAGAAGAGGTTGTCTTTAATTCTCATCAGTCAACCTCCCTCTGTTGTTCGTCTCAGGCCCAGGCCCCAGAACCTTCCTTGACTGCTCTTCACACTCTTAAGTTATGCCAGTTATGCTAACTCCCCTTCTGCTCCGTCTGTTGGTTTTACACTGACTCGTGTTTATGAGCCCACTGGCCTCAGTCCTGATGGACATACACCCCGTGAGGTGCATGTCATGTTGATCTCATCCTGTCTGACAGCCCGCAGCTCAAGACGGAGGGATGACCCCAGTCTACTTCCCCTACTTAGGACACACTTGGTTACAAGAGATGCAGGGAGCTTCTTACCTCTTCTGTAAACTCATGTTTACATAAGCATTGGCTAAGCTCAGAGTCACTGTTTTCCTTACTGGTCAGAGCAGTCTTCATTTTCTTCCAGGGTCATCGTTAGAAGTCTGACTCAGATAAGAATTTCGTCTTTGCTGGTGGGAGGATGAGTAGGCCGCATCAACTGATTATTACTGTTTTTCATGGTATTCCACACTGTGTTTACACTGTTGATACATGACCTTTTTACACCAACCACAAACTTTCATATTCTGATTTTTCCTACTTGGGAGTGAAGGAGAGGAAGAAATATGACTCAGTAGGAATGCATTTTTTGGTATTTGTATGTGCTTTTCCTAGTGCTCATTGGACTTTAGGTCTCAGCATATGTTGAGGTGTTCTCTGGATGCAAACAATTATAAATGTATACAGTTGGAAGTAAAAGTTGGGATTAAAGAGAAATCGGAAAATGACATAAAGTTAGAAAAAAAACTCTTAACATACAACCAAATTAATAAAATCTAAGGGTCCATGTATTGTGCAGAAATACCGAAGTGAGTCTTGAAGAAAGAAAGTTCCTCATGTCTTTGAGGTTGATGAGAGAAAACCTTATGGAATCAGAATGACTTTATGTTTACAGATCTCTGAGGAAAGGCAGGGACTCTTGGGTCGACAGGAGTGTTGGATATCATTGTAAGAAAGGACTATCTGACACGTCAATCTTCCTACCTGTCGTGCCCTTCAGTACCTTCCAAAATGGTAGTTGTCATGTATTCTTTAATTGCTCTCTAGGGACTTATCGGGAAACATTGTTTTGTCATATATTACTAAAACAGTTTTTAAAATATCTTGATACTGTTACCAGACAAAAGTTCATGTAGCAAGGCCAAATAAACCTAAATGTTGGAGCTTGGAGCAGAGAAAGGTTTACTGCAGGGCCAAGCAAGGAGAATGGGTGGTTTGTGCTCAAAAACCCTGAACTCCCCCGTGGTTTTCGAAGACTTTTTATAGGCAAAATTTGGGATGAGGGCTGCAGTGTGTGTGACTTTTTTCTGATTGGTTGGTGGTGAGGTAACAGGGTGATGCTCCAGGAATCTTGTACTTAACCTGAAGTTACCATCCTCTACCTGGTTGGTGGGTGGGAAGCCTTAGTCCCTGCAGAAGAACTCGCAGATACTGTTCTGTGTATCCCTTGAGGGGGAACCAGGACCCTGCCCCAAGGCTGCACTATTGTTTCTGACTGCTCCTCCCTTGTCTCTGCATCCCCTCCCTTCTCTGATTAGCAGCCGTTTGAATCTGCCCTTTGGAACTCAGGAAAGGTCAGGGAGGGTGAATGAAGCCTATTTCCTACAAATAAGAAAATGGGGTGAGGGGGGAAAGGCTTTTGTGGCCAAAAGGTCCCCACAGGGTCCTGCTCAGTTACAATATTTTAAAATCAAATGCTAAGATAAAAGCTTTTGCTAGACCACGTGACAGTTTAAATTTGAAAACAGAGGCCTAAATATTACAATTTTTTCAAAACATAATTTACATATACCTTTTTTTTCTTTTTTTTTTTCAGATAGGACAAGTGGGTCTTTCATTGAGTTTTGAAGGTGAATCAGGACTTTTAGGCAGAACTGTGCATCAGGCTATAACAAACTCTGTGTGGGTTTTGCTGCCTCTGATGAGGTTATAATGCCCTCACCATTTGTGGTTTTACGTAAAGCTTGGGACGAGCGAGGGATGGAGTGACATTTATTTTTATTAATATACTTTTATCTTTGTCGAGCTGACAGTTTCTTTTGAAAGCTCCCCCAAATGACACCTGTGTCAGGAAGAAATGTTTTCAACCTGATCATGTCCCTGAAGATGGCTGTAGTGAGACTGCAGAGGATCAGAGGATATCAAGGGAGATTTGCTAGAGCTTATCCAAGGATTTAAGGCATTTAAACATGTTCCAAAACTGTGTGAAACATATATCACAGATATGGATACTTGGGGATGACAATGGGTTCAGTAGCCAAAGGTTGTGTCTAAGGATGAAACTGTGGTCCGCAGAATTTAGCCTGAGCTACTCGGTGCTGGAAATCTTAGTCGGTAGCTGCAGGGGCCTGTGTTTAGCTGGATCTTTGTGGGTTTGACCTTTTCCTACCGGAGAATGCCAAATTGTCCCCTTTTTTGTCTTTTACAGGGATTCAACCCTTCTACTTCCTTCTTCCCATTTATTTTCTTATCAATTCCTATTCCTAGGCTTTTGAGGACCTATATTGGCTTTTCTTAAAATGTTTCAGGGAGGGAAATTGGGACTTAACACGTTTTCTAAAGTGACTGTGTAAATTAGCAAGTCAGAAACTGCACGTGGTGGGGTAATAGGCTCCTAGCTGATAAACAAAGGGCATGATTCCAGGAGTGCACTCCCAGATACAAAGGGAGACGTGTAGATTTCCCCATGGAGGGCCGGTTGCCCATCCTCAGCTTCTGGTCTAGAGGTGCTAGCTTTCTTGCAATGTTGCGCTCAGTCCGTGCAGGCTGCTGTAGCAGAACACCATACACTGGGTGACTTAAACAACAGACACTTGTCTCTCACAGTTCTGGAGGCTGGAAGGCTAAAAGCAAGGTGCTGGCAAATTCAGAGACTGGCGAGGCCAGCTTCCTGGTTCACAGATGGCTGTGTTGTCACTGCATCCTCACACGGCAGCAGGGGCTGGGAGCTCTCTGGGATCTCTTTTATAAGGGTACGAATCCCATTCCTGAGTCCTCCACCCTCCTGACCTCATCACCTCCTAAAGGCCCCACCTCCAAAGACCATCACATTTGGGGATTAGGTTTCAACCTGTGATTTTCAGTCTACAGCAGCCTTCCTTCCAGAAAATGGTTCGTGTGAGTCAAGTTGGTATGGGAATATAACATTAAAGTGGGCACAGTGACCTTTGGGAATTACCTAACGGAACAAACTACCCTTTTAAGACTGCGTCGTGGAGCGTTCCAGAATGTTCTGGCTCCTGGTAGGCTTCTTTTGGAAGCTCCAGTTTCTCTGTCCTAAAGGAAATGCCAGATTGTTTTCTTCCAACTAAGACTTGGGTCTCTGTGGGGTGTACAAAACCAATCATGATAGTAGAGGAATCCCCTGCAGGGGGCGAGTTTTTTATTTTTTCTTTAAATCAAGCAAATGAATTCAAGTCTTTATGTTTCCAGATCTGTAGCCGTAAGATAATGTCCTTTTCATGTAAAGAGTCTTTAGAGCACTTTTTATTTAAAGTTTTATATCTGTTTCTATGGCAATCTATTTCAGCGGCTGCAGGCTCTGCTTTCTCGGCACAGAAGTTTTGCTGTGCTGTTCAAATCAAGCCACGTTCTTGTCCCGCCATCTGCGCTGCAGAGCCCAGACTGGCTGCTGCCGCGCGTCTTCTTGCTGATATAAGGGCTTGTCCCTCAGGAGAGGCACCAGAGGGGCGCCGCGTAGTTAGCAATCAGCAGAGATTCTCACAGAAAGACAGAAACTATAAATACCAGTCCTTTGTCGGAACCCGTGAAGGCAAGAGTTCCTTTCTAAGCTTACAGGGTCCAGGAAGAATGCAAGGGAAATCGTGGAATACAGAACAGGAAAGGATTTGTATTAAATTCAGAACCTTCGACAGGAAGGCCACGGGGACCTCACATGTGAACTTTTTTATCTTAAAACAGGTGGAAAAGAAGTCTACTGCCATCTTAAAACAGGTGGAAAAGAAGTCTACTGTGTTTATGGTTTCAGGAAAGTGGGTTCTGTTTCCAGTCTAACAGAATCTTTGGGGTCCATTCTTTTCAGTAATTTAACTTTTTGATTCCACTTTCTGGTGAGAGGTTCTATGTAAGAAGAGGTGAAGCTCACTCAGCAGACGTACTTCCTTGTGTCCTGACCACGGAGGGGAGGGAGTCCCAGGCCCTCTCCAGGGGTGGCGGACTCTGCCTCAGGGCTGTTGTGTCTCCACACCGCACCTGTCCTGGACCTACAGGTTTTCTGGGTTTCTGCGCAAGTTTAGTGAGCAGTTGGGAAGTGCCTGCAGGAGATGCCAGGGAATGAAAGCCCCTGTTATCAGAGAGCTTTTAGGCAAGGGGTGAGTTGATCGTTCTGATGTGTGTTTTTTCTCCAACACCAAGCAATTCTCTGCTACTCGGCAGACACCGACTGGGTATCCTACAAATGTGATTCAATTCTAACGCCGTCTGTCTGCCTGGAACGGCCTCAGTTCACACAGGGTAAGGTCTCAGTCCCACAAGACTGCCCCCTTTTCAGATGCCAGCCACAAGTCCAGGTTGTCACCTGCGCTTCTGACCAACTGGTTACCAATTGGAGGTTCTCACGGCCCCTTCCTTGGGTTTGATTAATTTGGTTAATTCTCACAGCAGAGAAACATTTACTTATGTTATTTTATTTTATTTTTTATTCTCATTTTATTTTAACCTTATTGAAGTATAGTTGATGTACAATGTAGTGTTAATTTCTGCTGTACAACCACGTGACTCAGTTATACATATATATATATATATATATATACACACACACACACATTCTTTTTCATATTCTTTTCCATTATGGTTTATCCCAGGATATTAAATATAGTTCCCTGTGCTATACAGTAGGACCTTGTTGTTTATCCATCCTGTACATAATACTTTGCATCTGCTAATCCCACACTCCCAATCCTTCCCTCCCTCACCCCTCACCCCGCTTGGAAACCACAAGTCTGTTCTCTAAGTCTGTGAGTCTGTTTCTGTTTTGCAGAGAAGTTTATTTGTGTCTTATTTTAGATTCCACATGTAAGTGATATCATATGGTATTTTAAATGGTAGAAAAATCAATGATTTTAAGTATATAAGGGAAATTATTGCTTAGATTTCCATCTAAATCTGTGATAAAATAGATCATATAATATGTGAGAAAATACTTCATAAATTGAAAAGAGCTGTAATCGCATTAATGCTTTCAGTTTGTATTTTAACTCGACTTTTGGTTATCAGGAGCAAGGTGACCTTATAATGAATCCACAGAACATGTTGGTTTCCAACATCCCTTTGTGTTCACAGGTGGGTGCTCACCTGCCCGAGAGGAGCTGTTACATAGAGAACGGTGTGAGGGCGGCCTGGGTGGACCGGTCTCAGTGACTGATAAGCCCCCATCTAGGCATCCCCATTTCCACCGCCATCAGGAGGCACGTAAACGTTCCCATCTTGAGAGCTGAAGCTTGCTTGGGTGACCTAGGACACAGCCAGGACTTCCATCTCCTGCCAAGTCCCGTGGAGCAGAGCACTACCGACACTTTGGACTGGGTGCCTCTGTGTTGTTGGGACTCTTCTACACTTCGTAGCATGTTTAGCAGCATTCTTGGCCTCTCCTCCCTGGATGCCACTAGCATCCCCTCTACTGGTAATGGCAACTAACATTATCCCCAGACATGGCAAAATCACCTCCGATTGAGAACCACTGTTCTAGAGGGTAAATCCTTGACTACACAGATGTCTCTGGGACGGTAATACCGAAAACGGAAGCGTCCAGGGGTCTGTGCGTGTGACAGGTAGCCCGAGGAAGGTGTGATACAGCGATGTGATAAAGGGTGTGGGCAAAGTTGAACATGGCAGACAAGTGAATTCTGGACGATGGGCTGTTAGAATTTTCACTTACATTTTCTTTTTGAAGTAAACCTAAGTAAGTGTCATTGAAATTCAAGACCTTGCTCTGGAGAACTGCTCCTGAGTATATTCTGATAGCAGCTTTCTATTTTATCTAAAACAGTGCCTTTCATCTTTCTTTACACATCCTATTTCCCAAGCACTTAATCACATTGATGCTCACTTTTGGACGATTTCCAGGGTTGGCATGTCTGGGTAAAGTCTTGGTATGCTGAGAAAGAAAAGGTGGAGGAAGAGGGAGGGTATCAGAGGGATTTCTGAATTAGAGTAAGATATCAAAATATTTTGCTAGTAAGTGCAATGAGAAGTAAAGGATTTGCAAGGAAGAAGGATAAAACACCGACTGAGGGACCTTCTTGTTTCTCCTCTTGAAATTTAATAAGGTGTAGTAGTGTGACATCGTGACTTAAAAGTTTTGAGAGTTAGTGAAGAAATAACCTATGAAACAGTATAAAATTAACATGAGCCAGTAGATGGTAAGCTAGGAAAAAATCACTCTACTGACACACATGTTACTAACCTGATTTTTCTCTTAAGCAGAGTTTCATTTAGGTTTTGGAATGAAAGGATCTTATAAATCATTCTCAGGGAAATGCAGTTTCATGATAGATGCACATCTCCTATCCCCTGAAACTTGATTCAGCTGTTCTAAGGCTTTTTTGCTGTTTACTGTGGTGCCACTTTATGATGTCACATCCACAAAGCCTCCATTCTTTTCTTTTTTTTTTAAACATCTTTATTGGAGTATAATTGCTTTACAATGGTGTGTTAGTTTCTGCTGTATAACAAGTGAATCAGTTATACATATACATATACCCCCATATCTCCTCCCTCTTGCGTCTCCCTCCCACCCTCCCTATCCCACTCCTCTAGGTGGTCAGAAAGCACCGACCTGATCTCCCTTGCTCTGCGGCTGCTTCCCACCAGCTATCTATTTTACATTTGGTAGTGTACATATGTCCATGCCACTCTCTCACTTCATCCCAGCTTACCCTTCCCCCTCCCCGTGTCCTCAAGTCCATTCTCTACATGTGCGTCTTTATTCTTGTCCTGCCCCTAGGTTCTTCAGAACCTTTTTTTTTTTTTTTTTTAGGTTCCATATATATGTGTTAGCATACGGTATTTGTTTTTCTCTTTCTGACTTACTTCACTCTGTATGACAGATGCTAGGTCCATCCACATCACTACAAATAACTCAGTTTCGTTTCTTTGTACGCCTGAGAAATATTCCACTGTATATATGTGTCACATCTTCTTTATCCATTGATCTGTTGATGGACACTTAGGTTGCTTCCATGTCCTGGCTATTGTAAAGAGCTGAAGTGAACATTGTGGTACATGACTCTTTCTGAATTATGGTTTTCTCAGGGTATATGCCCAGTAGTGGGATTGCTGGGTCGTATCGTAGTTCTATTTTTAGTTTTTTAAGGAACCTCTATACTGTTCACCATAGTGGCTGTATCAATTTACATTCCCACCAACAGTGCAAGAGGGTTCCCTTTTCTCCACACCCTTTCCAGCATTTATTGTTTGTAGATTTTTGGGTGATGGCCATTCTGACTGGTATGAGGTGATACCTCATTGTAGTTTTGATTTGCATTTCTCTAATGATTAGTGATGTTGAGCATCCTTTCATGTGTTTGTTGGCAATCTGTATATCTTCTTTGGAGAAATGTCTATTTAGGTCTTCTGTCCATTTTTGGATTGGATTGTTTGTGTTTTTGATACTGAGCTGCATGAGCTGCTTGTAAATTTTGGAGGTTAATCCTTTGTCAATTGCATCATTTGCAAATATTTTCTCCCATTCTGTGGGTTGTTTTTTCGTCTTGTTTATGGTTTCCTTTGCTGTGCAAAAGCTTTTCAGTTTCATTAGGTCCCATTTGTTTATTTTTGTTTTTCTTTGCATTTCTCTAGGAGGTGGGTCAAAAAGGATCTTGCTGTGATTTATGTCATAGAGTGTTCTGCCTATGTTTTCCTCTAAGAGTTTGATAGTGTCTGGCCTTACCTTTAGGTCTTTAATCCATTTTGTGTTTATTTTTGTGTATGGTGTTAGAGAGTGTTCTAATTTCATTCTTTACATGTAGCTGTCCAGTTTTCCTAGCACCACTTATGGAAGAGGCTGTCTTTTCTCCATTGTATATTCTTGCCTCCTTTATCAAAGGTAAGGTGACCATATGTGCGTGGGTTTATCTCTGGGATTTCTATCCTGTTCCATTGACCTGTATTTCTTTTTTTGTGTCAGTACCATACTGTCTTGATTACTGTAGCTTTGTAGTATAGTCTGAAGTCCAGGAGTCTTATTCCTCCAGCTCCATTTTTCTCAAGATTGCTTTGGCTATTTGGAGTCTTTTGTGTTTCCATACAAATTGTGAATTTTTTTCTAGTTCTGTGGAAAATGCCATTGGTAGTTTGATAGGGACTTCTTTGAATCTGTAGATTCCTTTGGGTAGTATAGTTATTTTCACAATGTTGATTCTTCCAACCAAGAACATGGTATATCTCTCCATCTGTTTGTATCATCTTTAATTTCTTTCATCAGCGTCTTATAGTTTTTGGCCTACAGGTCTTTTGTCTCCTTAGGTAGGTTTATTTCTAGATATTTTATTCTTTTTGTTGCAGTGGTAAATGGCAGTGTTTCCTTAATTTCTCTTTCAGATTTTTCATCATTAGTGTATAGGAATGGAAGAGATTTCTGTGCATTAATTTTGTATCCTGCTACTTTACCAAATTCATTGATTAGTTGTAGTAGTTTTCTGGTAGAGTCTTTAGGATTCTCTATGTATAGTATCATGTCAGCTGCAAACAGTAACAGCTAGCTTTACTTCTTTTTTCCAATTTGGATTCCTTTTAATTTTTTTTCTTTTGTGATTGCTGTGGCTAAAACTTCCAAAACTATGTGGAATAATAATGGTGAGAGTGGGCAACCTTGCTTGTTCCTGACCTTAGAGGAAATGGTTTCAGTTTTTCACCATTGAGAATGATGTTGGCTGTGGGTGTGTCATATATGGCCTTTATTATGTTGTGGTAAGTTCCATCTATGTCTACTTTCTGGAGGGTTTTTATCATAAAAGGGTGTTGAAATTTGTTGAAAGCTTTTCTGCATCTATTGTGATGATCATATGGTTTTTCTCCTTCAGTTTGTTAATATGGTTTATCACATTGATTGATTTGCATATATTGAAGAATTCTTGCATTCCTGGGATAAACCCCACTTGATCATGGTGTATGCTCATTTTAATGTGCTGTTGGATTCTCTTTGCTAGTATTTTGTTGAGGATTTTTGCATCTTTGTTCATCAGTGATACTGGCCTGTAGTTTTCTTTCTTTGTGACATCTCTGTCTGGTTTTGGTATCAGGGTGATGTTTGCGTCATAGAATGAGTTTGGGAGTGTTCCTCCCTCTGCTATATTTTGGAAGAGTTTGAGAAGGATAGGTGTCAGCTCTTCTCTAAATGTTTGAAAGAAGTCGCCTGTGAAGCCATCTGGTCCTGAGCTTTTGTTTGTTGGAAGATATTTAATCACAGTCTCAATTTCAGTGCTTCTGATTGGTCTGATTATATTTTCTACTTCTTCCTGGTTCAGTCAGGGAAGGTTTTGCTTATCTCAGAATTTGTCCATTTCTTCTAGGTTGTCCATTTTATTGGCATATAGTTGCTTATAGTAATCTCTCATGATCCCTTGTATTTCTGCAGTGTCAGTTGTTACTTTTCCTTTTTCATTTCTAATTCTATTGATTTGGGTCTTCTCCCCTTTTTTCGTGATGAGTCTGGCTAATGGTTTATCAATTTTGTTTATCTTCTCAAAGAACCAGCTTTTATTTTTATTGATCTTTGCTATTTTTTCCTTCCTTTCTTTTTCATTTATTTCTGATCTGATTTTTATGATTTCTTTCCTTCTGCTAACTTTGGGTTTTCTTTGTTCTTCTTTGTCTAATTGCTTCAGGTGTAAGGTTAGGTTGCTTATTTGAGATGTTTCTTGTTTCTTGAGGTAGGATTGTACTGCTCTCAAGTTCCCTCTTAGAACTGCTTTTTCAGCATCTCATAGGTTTTAGGTCATCATGTTTTCAGTGTCAGTTTTTTCTAGGTATTTTTTGATTTCCTCTTTGATTTGTTCAGTGATTTCTTCATTATTTAGTAGTATTGTTTTAGCCTCCATGTGTTTGTATTTTTTTACACTTTTTCTCCTGTAATTGATATCTAGTCTCATAGCATTGTTGTCAGAAAAGATACTTGATATGAATTCAATTTTCTTAAATTTAGCAAGGCTTGATTTGTGACCCAAGATATGATCTATCCTGGAGAATGTTCCATGAGCACTTGAGAAGAAAGTGTATTCTGTTGTTTTTGGATGGAATGTCCTATAAATATCACTTAAGTTCATCTTTTTTAATGTGTCATTTAAAGCTTGTGTTTCCTTATTTATTTTTATTTTGAATGATCTGTCCATTGGTAAAAGTGGTGTGTTAAAGTCCCCTACTGTGATTGTGTTACTGTTGATTTCCCCTTTTAGGGCTGTTAGCATTTGCCTTATATATTGCGGTGCTCCTATGTTGGGTGCATAAATATTTACAATCGTTATATCTTCTTCTTGCATCATTATGTAGTGTCCTTCCTTGTCTCTTGTAACATCCTTTATTTTAAAGTCTGTTTTATCTGATATGAGTATTGCTTCTCCAGCTTTCTTTTGATTTCCATTTGCATGGAATATCTTTTTCCATCCCCTCACTTTCAGTCTGTATGTGTCCCTAGGTCTGAAGTGGGTCTCTTGTTGACAGCATATACACGGGTCTTGTTTTTGTATCCATTCAGCCAGTCTGTGTCTTTTGGTTGGAGCACTTAATCCATTTACATTTAAGATAGTTATCGATATGTATGTCTCTATTAACATTTTCTTAATAGTTTGGGTTTGTTCTTGTACGTCTTTTCCTTGTCTTATGTTTCCTGCCTAGAGAAGTTCCTTTAGCATTTGTTGTAAAGCTGGTTGATGGTGCTGAATTCTCTTAGCTTTTGCTTGTCTGTAAAGGTTTTAATTTCTCCTTCAAATCTGAATGAGATCCTTGCTGGGTAGAGTAATCTTGGTTGTAGGTTTTTCCCTTTCATCACTTTAAATATGTCCTGCCACTCCCTTGTGGCTTGCAGAGTTTCTGCTGAAATATCAGCAGTTAACCTTATGGGGATTCCCTTGTATGTTATTTGTTGTGTTTCCCTTCCTGCTTTTAATATTTTTCCTTTGTATTTAATTTTTGATAGTTTGATTAATATGTCTCGGTCTGTTTCTCTTTGGATTTATCCTGTATGGGACTCTCTCTGCTTCCTGGACTTGATTGATTATTTCATTTCACATATTAGGGAAGTTTTCAACTATAATCTCTTCAAATATTTTCTCAGTCCCTTTCTTCTTCTCTTCTTCTTTTGGGACCCCTATAATTTGAATGTTGGGGTGTTTAATGTTGTCCCAGAGGTCTCTGAGATGGTCCTAAATTATTTTCATTGTGTTTTCTTTATTCTGCTCTGTGGTGGTTATTTCCACTATTTTATCTTCCAGGCCACTTATCCGTTCTTCTGCCTCAGTTATTCTGCTATTCATCCCTTCTAGAGAGTTTTTCATTCCATTTATTGTGTTGTTCATCATTGTTTGTTTGCTCTTTAGTTCTTCTAGGTCCTTGTTAAACGTTTCTTGTATTTTCTCCATTCTATTTCCAATATTTTGGATCATCTTTACTATCAGTACTTTGAATTCTTTTTCAGGTAGACTGCCTATTTCCTTTTCATTTGTTAGGTCTGGTGGGTTTTTTCCTTGCTCCTTCATCTGCTGTGTGTTTCTCTGTCTTCTCATTTTGCTTAAGTTACTGTGTTTGGGGTCTCCTTTTTGCAGGCTGCAGGTTCGTAGTTCCCATTGTTTTTTGTGTCTGCCCCCAGTGGCTAAGGTTGGTTCAGTGGGTTGTGTAGGCTTCCTGGTGGAGGGGAATGGTGCCTGTGTTCTGGTGGATGAGGCTGGATCTGTGTTTCTGGTGGGCAGGACTGCATCCAGTGGTGTGTTTTGGGGTGTCTGTGACCTTATTATGATTTTAGGCAGCCTCTCTGCTAATGTGTGGGGTTTTGTTCCTGTCTTCCTAGTTGTTTGGCATAGGGTGTCCAGCACTGTAGCTTGCTGGTCGTTGAGTGGAGCTGGGTCATAGCATTGAGAGCTTTCACTATTTGATATTATGTGGGGCTGGGAAGTCTCTGGTGGACCAGTGTTCTGAACTTGGCTCTTCCACGTAAGATGCTTAGGCCTGACACCTGGCTGGAGCACCAAGACCCTGTTAGCCACATGGCTCAGAAGAAAAGGGAGAAAAAAAAGAAAGAAAACAACAAAATATAATAATGAAAATTTTAAAAAGTACTAAAATTTAAAAAGTACTAAAAAAAAAAAGAAAGAAAGAGGAAAGCAACCAAACCAATAAACAAATCCAGCAATGATAACAAGAGCTAAAAACTATACTGAAAAAGACAAAAACAAGAACGGACAGACAGAACCCTAGGACAAATGGTAAAAGCAAAGCTATACAGACAAAATCACACAAAGCAGCATACACATACACCCTCACAAAAAGAGAAAAAGGAAAAAATATACATTGAAAAAAGAAAGGAAAGGCACATCCAAATCCGTAAATAAATCTACCAGTGATAATAAGGTCTAAATAGTAAGCTAAGATAAACATAAAACCAGAAACAAATCAGATGCAGAAAGCAAACCTCAAGTCTACAGTTGTTCCCAAAGTCCACCACCTTAATTTTGGGATGATTCATTGTGTATTCAGGTATTCCACAGATGCAGGGTACATCAAGTTGATTGTGGAGATTTAATCCGCTGCTCCTGAAGCTGCTGGGAGAGATTTCCCTTTCTCTTCTTTGTTCGCACAGCTCCCAGGGGCTCAGCTTTGGATTTGGCCCTGCCTCTGCATGTAGGTCGCCGGAGGGCGTCTGTTCGTCGCTCAGACAGGACGGGGTTAAAGGAGCCACTGATTCGGGGGCTCTGGCTCACCCAGGCCGGGGGGAGGGAGGGGCACGGAGTGTGGGGCGAGCCTGCGGCGGCAGAGGCCGGCGTGACGTTGCACCAGCCTGAGGCGCGCCGTGCGTTCTCCTGGGGGAGTTGTCCCTGGATCCCGGGAACCTGGCAGTGGCGGGCTGCACAGGCTCCCCGGAAGGGGGGTGTGGATAGTGACCTCTGCTCGCACACAGGCTTCTTGGTGGCGGCAGCAGCAGCCTTAGCGTCTCGTGCCCGTCTCTGGGGTCCGCGCTTTTAGCCGCGGCTCGCGCCCGTCTCTGGAGCTCCTTTAAGCAGCGCTCTGAATCCCCTCTCCTCGCGCACCAGGAAACAAAGAGATAAGAAAAAGTCTCTTGCCTCTTCTGCAGGTCCAGACTTTTCCCCGGACTCCCTCCTGGCTAGACGTGGTGCACTAACCCCCTGCAGGCAGTGTTCACGCCGCCAACCCCAGTCCTCTTCCTGCGCTCCGGCCGAAGCCCGAGCCTCAGCTCCCAGCCCCGCCCGCCACGGCGGGGGAGCAGACAAGCCTCTCGGGCTGCTGAGTGCCGGTTGGCACTGATCCTCTGTGCGGGAACCTCTCCACTTTGCCCTCTGCACCCCTGTTGCTGTGCTCTCCTCTCTGGCTCTGAAGCTTCCCCCTCTGCCACCCGCAGTCTCCGCCAGTGAAGGGGCTTCCTTGTGTGTGGAACTTTTCCTCCTTCACAGCTCCCTCCCAGAGGGGCGGGTCCCATACTATTCTTTTGTCTCTGTTTATTCTTTTTTCTTTTGCCCTACTCAGGTACATGGGGAGTTTCTTGCCTTTTGGGAAGTCTGAGGTCTTCTGCCAGCGTTCAGTAGGTGTTCTGTAGGAGCTGTTCCACGTGTAGATGTATTTCTGATGTATTTGTGGGGAGGAAGCTGATTTCCACATCTTACTCCTCCCTATCTTGAAGGTCTCCCCCTATTTTCTTTTTTAAAAGTTCTATTGGAGTATAGTTGATTTACAATGTGTTAGTTTCAGGTGCATAGCAAAGTGATTCAATTATACATATATTCCTTCTTTTTCAGATTATTTCCCCATATAGGTTATTGCTGAATATTGAGCAGATTTCCCTGTGCTGTACAGTAGGTCCTTGTTGGTTATCTATTTTATATATAGTACTGTGTGTATGTTAATAATTTGGGTGATTTCTAGGTTTGGGTATGAATAGCTCAGTGCCATAATGTGATCTGATTCCCAAGCTTTTAGCTTTTCCCTCTGAGTTAGGATTTGTGCCTGTAATGAATTTAGCAGTTTTAATCACAAAATGTATTTCTTCTAATGAGGTCCCAGGTGACATGAAACCCTCCTCTTTCAGGTCAGATAAAAATTGGTATGTCTTCACCAGGGAGCTAATGTAATAATAAGATTCAGTGTATGGTTGTATCAGGGTAACTGATCAAGTCCTAAAAGTGTGGGCTGAAATGAGACTGGACTTCTTTTGCTGGGTCCTTTCAACTGACACGTGGGAAGTGATTTGGGCCTTTTATTATCCACTGTGTGCTGATACCTGTCTCGTCCAGGAGCAGCTTTCTGGACTGGAGACTGTACCTGTCAAGCATTTCATATATCATAACTTACCTAAGTATTCGGTGCCTAAAATTCTGCTCCAGTAGCCAAACGGGTCTCCTGAAGGGACACTTCAACAATTCCTCAGTGTTTTAATATTCTAGACATGCATCACAGAGGGTTTTTTCCTTTCATTTTATTTTGTTTTGCTTTTTTTATACTTCATGTATCTTTTTTTAAGTGAGGTCAGCTGAGGTCATTTGCCTACCAGATATGTCTTCAACAATTTATTGTGAGGCGTGTCTATTGTTTTTCCTTGACACTATTAAGGAAAGGTTTGCTGTGAAGGTATTATTTGGAAGTGTACAGATGAAGCACGTGTTTCAGTCAGCTAGTCTGGTCCAAGAGGTGATTCTGAGGTTCATTAGCTCAGCACCTCCATCATCCAATAACGGGCACCCCAGAGTTGCTGCCCGAGAAAGGAACGCAGTGCTTCCTGCCTACTGCTTTTATGGAGAAATGCTTTAAAATCAATCTGAGAGAGATTGTTTGAAAACGATCCTCGTTTACCTGACATTTGCATAATCCATGTTTTTTTTTAAATAAATGCTCCATGTACTGAGAAAATAAAGTTTTTATGCGTCCTATATCCATTATTCACTGAAATGCTTTCAGGAACAGCTTCACTGTAAAACAGAGTGGCTCATTTCATGGAGGAATCGACTGACATTTTAGTGACTTGTCATAAATAGTGCAGGGCACTAAGTAAACTGAGTTTAATGACGAGTTTTACAAGGTAGTTTGTTCCTCTTCCTTCATGGGCTCCATGACCTTTCCCTGAGAGAGAGGAATTTATGTCAAGTCGCTGTCTCTCTCTTACATTCTTCTGAACCATTGGTTCTCTAACTAGGAGTGGAGGAGACAAGATGGAGTAAAACAAAAAATTTAAAAGAAAGAAAGAGAGACAATGCTTTTACCAAGTGAAAGGAATCTACAGTATCCAGAAGACTGCTTTTCTCTGTGAGGGAAAAATTAGAATGTTAGGGCTGAGGGGATCATGAGTGATCAACCAGAGTAAAGGGGAGTCTAGATTCCCCCACACCCCTGTGCTCTGCAGTAAGTGGCACCCCCATCCTCACTGCTGCTTGGCTCAAACCCTGACATCTCCCTCGGTTACTCTTGCCTTCACCCGCGCCCCCCCCCCCACCATCCCCACCCTCCTGCTCTATCTCCCGTCTGCACCACTGGTCCTTTTCAGTCCTTCAACTTTCAAAGTATATCCCATCTGTTTATCTTAACTGAATACCCTAGTCCTAACCACCAACTCCTTTCACCTTATTTTCTTTCTTGGACCACCGAATCCCATCTTCTAACTAGTCTCACTGCTTCTACTTGGGCTGCCCACAACGCATCCTCCGCGGGGTAGCTAAAGGGATCCTTGCAAAGCTGACTCTTCATGTCACTCCCCTGGTAAAATAGGATATGGCTTCTCAGTTCACTTAGAATAAGAATCTTAAGTAAATAAACATCTCAAGTAAATAAGACTCTTAAGTAAATATCAGAATTTATTCTATCACACTATATGGGCATATACTGTATGGATTATATATATGTTTATATACACAGTCATGCATGTTATAGGTGGAATGTCTCAAAAGTCCATGATGGAACATCCAGTTATCTAGACATTTTCTATTTCCCAGACATTGTATGGAAATAAGATCTTATTAAAATATCTTGTTATGCTAATGAACAGAAATCTTAAAATGTTTCTTGTAGTATAAGGTGAGTCTTCCTTTGTCCTGATCTTAGCTTGTAGGTGCTTATTCATCCGGTCATTTGAATATTCATTTGGAGAGACCTGGTTGTGTGCCAAGCATTTTGCTGGAAGTTGAAATAAAAAAGATAATCCTGGACTGCAAGGAATCTGGTATCTAATGTGGGCATAGCTGTAAATAGCAAGTTCTTAGATTTCTATTCACTCTTATACTTTGATTCTGGTTATGACGTAGGATGACAAAAATAATAGTTATTGCAACAGCACAGGTTAACATTTATTGATGGCTTTTTCATCTCTGACATTATATGAAGACCTTTATATGCATTGTCTTATTGCACACGCATAGTCATCCATGAGGTTATTATTATTTCCATTTTACAAAACTGAGTTTTGAGAAGTGTTTTGACCACAATGGCATAGCTAAAAGGTGCCAGAGAGCAATTTCTACTCCAGGTTTTTGAAATTCTGAAGCCTGACTAAACCATCATATAATGGCAAGTGAGAATTAGGAAGATGGGAAAAGAAATGATCATTATTCACATCTGTACTTCTTATAATATTGCTGTAATCGTGTCTAAAATCATGATGGTCATTCCAGATAAAATAGGCTGTTTCTTTAAGAAAAAAACACACATTGAAATTATTATCTCAAGGAAATTTTGCCTTGAGAAAATTGGGTCTCCTGTCAATGCATGTGGAGAACTCCACTGTTCATCATGACCAAGAAATGTGACACATCCGACAACAAGGCATCATTTGGCTTGCCAGTGAGGTAGAAATTAAACCCCTTGGTGTTTATAAAACATACTGTTATATGGATTTCTCTTCAGTAAGCAGTAAAGAAAGTAGCGAAATAGGAAGCTCTGCTTTCACACTTTCATAAAGGGAGCTTTTGTCGGATGAGGCTGCAATATCTTTAATGTAAGTTACATTTTGCCCCAAAGTTAGAACAGGAAAAACACCACTCCACGGATGTTTGAAATAGTTAGTCATGATGATGTGGTTACTGATGGCAGTGACCCTTTGCTGGAAGCTTCTGTTAACATTTTATGTTTAACAGGACCTCATTCCTCAAAACTGAATTCATCCTTGTCTTTCCATCAAAGTAATTCTCTTTTCAAGTCCCTTTTGTCCAGAATGAAACTAGTTTAAAACCTCTGAAACCTTATGACTGTTAATTGTTTTTGTGATGTTTTCTCCTTCGTTACCTATACCCAATGTCACAGAATTCTGTCAATTTTACGTTCAGGTGCCTCTCACATAATTAAAACAACAACAAAAATGTTTCTCTCACAGGCCTTGTTGTCATTCAGGGACTCCTTTAAGTGCCTTTTAATTAATCTCCCTACTTAAATTGTTTGCCCAATTAGAGGAATACTACATGCAGTCCACAGATCTATTTCTCTAAATACCTGTGTTCCTGTTATCACTGTGCTTCTAAAACCTTCAGTCATTCCCTGTCATACACAAGATACAATCTAAATCCTTTAGTCTAAACTTCAAAGCCTGTCATCATCTGTCCTTGCTTCCTTTTCACACACATTTCCCTAAATATTGAACAGAACCCATGTCTCATTCTGGCTATGTGAAAATTTTTGCTATGCATAAAGTACATCACGCTGTCTACTCCCAATACAAATTGACTTCCCCTCTCCAATCTCAGACACTGCTTTTTAATTATTTTGAAAAATTAGCAAATATCACTGATCTCTTAACTTTTATGTTAATAAATTTGTTTAACATTATGTTATGTTAATGTTAACATATGTTAACATATGTTAATATGTTATAACATATTAACATATGTTAATTTGTTAACATTATGTTTAACATTATGTTATGTAGTGGGACTGTGGGAATTTTGAAAGTAATTTATTATATGGTTTCTTCATGGGGCTTTTTTCAATTGGAGTATAGTTGATTTACAATGTTATGTTTCAGATGTACAGTACAGCAAATTGATTCAGTTTTATATACATGTATTCTTTTTTAGATTCTTTTCCCTTATGTGTTATTACAAAATATTGAGTATAGTTCCCTGTGCTATACTTGTTTGGTTATCTATCCTTGTTGGTTATCTATTTTATACATAGTAGTGTATATGTGTTAATTCCAACCTCCTAATTTATCCCTCCCCCCACTATCCCCTTTGGTAACCATAAGTCTGTTTTCCATGTCTGTGGGTCTATTTCTGTTTTGTAAATAAATTCATTTGTATCATTTTTTTAGATTCCACATGTAAGTGGTATCATGTGGTATTTGTCTGGATTACTTCACTTGGTATGATAATCTTTAGTATAGTTGGTGTAGTAGGGAAGAATAGAATTCAGTATTCAATTGCTTCAGTCTATAAATTTTCAGTAGTTGGAAACATAACTGTCCAGCGTGTGTTTATGTATCATATGTGTTCCTTTTTTCTTTGCTTGTTTGTTTTAATTATATTTTAAGCTCCTGAAAGGACAGATGCTGTCTTCTACATTTGTGAATATGTGTTTTTGGATTTCTTCATACTGTTGAATAGGTGCTTGAGAAAAATGTATTGCATGAGCTTGTAGAGCTGGGAAGGAGGTGCTTTTTCTTGCCTAATAGCTTAGGCAAGTTAGAAATCCTTACTTCTCATAAGCAAGGCCTTAGAGCACAGTTAGTAACTGCAGATGCCCATGGAAACCAGGCAGTAGGATGAGGGTGTGGCTGGCAGGTTGGAGAGTGAAGACGGGTCTCACTGGAGGGTGGTGAGTAGCCTTTTCCGAAGGGTCAGCTGCTGGTCAGCAGGAGCTGTTATTGCCACAGTCAAGTCCAGTGGTACCTGATCTAATTTTTCAAGAGGAGATGGAGATTGGAATTTTTACGTGAAATGTCCAACTTTTATTTTTCCTCGGGAATTTGACTGGCCAAATTCCACACCCATATAAGCTGCATTTGTCCTGCAGGCTGCTAGTTCGCAATCTCAGCTCTAGAGAGGAGTTTGTTGTTCTTGATGATGTGATCATAGTAGAATTCTCATCTGACATAATCAAAGTTGGTAGCTGGTCAATTAGTTAGAAAAGACAGGTAAAGTGGCAAAGCATAAACAAATGGTTGACCTGTATTGTGAAATCCTTAGAATAATACACCATGATGTTTATGCCAAACATTTTATGTTACATTAGAGCATATGAATTCAGCAATCCTTTCATGTGCGGGTAAGGCTTTTTCTCTGGGTATGAGTTAACTGACTGTATTGCTAAATTTTCCTGTGTAGACCACACACAGTGTCCTCCATTTCTAGCTTCCATTTCCTTAAAGCAGAGGGAGAAATATAAACACTAGCCAGGCAGGCTGAGGGCAGCATCCTTTTACAGTTCTATGATGTTCTTCCAACTTTCACATTTTCTGGTCCCCAAATGAGGCTGCTTTATTTTTAGTGACTTTAACCAAAGCATTTAAATTAGTTTTCTTAGAAGCAGTTCTCTTTTCACACGCCTAGTTCATCAGTTTGCACAATATTTAATTAATCTATATCATTACAATGTAAAATAAGTCAAGCATGAACAAGTTTGGGAACAGATGAAACTGACTCCTGGTAACCATGCAATTCAACACATGGAAGCAGGAGGGCTCAGGAGAATAAAGATTAGTCTTCTTTTCACATGATTCAACAGGTTGTCCACAACAATCAGTAAGTTTTGGGAGAAGACTGGAGAACATGGATAAATCCAGTCACTCAGTTAAGTGAAAGTTCATTAAGTGAGCAACATGGTAGAACATTACAGTTCATTGTGCTGACCTATAGTATTGGTTCCTACTGTGCAACCCTTGGGTTAGCACAACATCAGTACCATCTGTGAATCCAAGCGATGCTCCAGAGTTGGGTTACGTAGCCTTTGATAAATGCTTTTAGTGACTCTCATGGGGAGAGAGAGGGGGGTTACTTCTAAACCAGTGACAAGGTATTTGCTTCCGAGGAGATTGTCTACTATGAGAAGAAAAATACTTTAGTGCAACTTTGCTTTTTGCAGGTATAACGAACCATGCTTTGGAAAGAGATAATGTGTGAATGTATTATAAGACCAAGAACAGAAAATGTCCCAAATTTCAAGTTGCTTCTCTAGGACAAAAAAAATCTGTTTTCTCACCCAGAAGTTTTATCCCATTTTTTTTCTCAGTTCTTCCAAAGAGCAATCATTTATGACCACAAAAAAAAAAAAAAAAAAAAAAGATTCACACTCAGATTAGAATTTAGATTTTCTTTGTCCTTGTAAAGCAGTTCGTGTTCTTTGAAGGCATCTAAAAATATCCTGTGCATTTCTTCCCTTCATGCTCATTATTTTTACGCTATTGTGGACGATTGATTGTTCTGTACACAGTGGTCTGAATACATTAAATCCTAGAGGCATTGTTTAGGCTCACAGACATTATGTGCTTTTAGTTTTAAATAAAGGATACATTTGAATTGCAGAATTACAAAAAAGTTAACGTTTAGCTAAAAAACTAGTTGTTTTTAAAAATACTTGTGACAAACTGACCTTTCCTATAGGTTTAATAATTTCCAATAGGAATGATAAATTGTTATAGTAGAGATTTTAACACTTACTCACCAGCAAGCATTTACAAATCATCTGGTAAGTGAGACATCTTTCCTCGGGGAGTGCCCAGTGCTTCTGCCAATGATTTGCAAACCTCCTGCTCAAGTTTGTTCAGCTTTCAATTTTGTGGAATCCATTCTAGTTCAGTGGACTTGAGTCTTTAGCTGTGGACTCTGGGATCTGCACGTTTATCCAAACCCGATGGTGATTTCTACATGGAGTGACACTGAGAATTAGTACTCTTGGCATTTTCCATCCATAGAGAAAATAGAAATTATATCCTTCCAGGAGTAGGTCCAAAGTGGTGGCTAGAATCTGGCAGGAGTACAAGTAACCTTTTCATAAGATGAGAGCGCCCACTGAAATGTTGCTGCCTTGGCCTTTCTGCCTCTTGAACTTGGGAAATTTGCACCAGTCAAGCTGAGAAATGGCTTACAATCAAATAGAATACACCCAGAATACAGCTAAGCGGGGGGGTGGCAATGTGTTTAGAAACAAAAGAGATTCAACCAAGAATGTTACCCAGGTCTAAAGAAGCAAAGATGCAGGCAGAATCCCTTAGTGCAGGAACACAATAAAGCGGAATCCAGAGTTGAGTGTTTCTCTTATAAAGAGTCTGTGGGCTGTGTAAAAGCCATCAGGGAAACAACAGCATAAAGGAATCTTTTTGTTCTGTTTATGTATTTTGCTTCAAAAGGAGACTCATTCTCTTTTTCACAGATAAGTACCATTCTGGAATTGATTAGAGTCCATGAAAACCTTTCAGAGATCTGATGTTTAAACATAAGAATGATTCTTCAGTTCTTTATTCAATATATGTGTGATAGGCAGAGACTTGTGCCTCTTAAAGTTTTATTTGCTCTGAATGTTGTGAAGCGCTCAAAGACTTAATGTTCTAATTTCTACCTATGTTCACTTTGAAGGATCCGTGTAACCCTCTTTCTAGCGAGTCACGTTTTGCTCCATTTCACCTTTTGAAAATATCACGTTCAAACTTTTAAAATTAAAGACCAAATGGCTGATAGGAAGCCTCACCCAGCACAGCAGCGGTGAGGCTTTAGGGTGTGTGCTGGCCGCCAAGAGAGGCTACAGGAGTCACAGGCCATGGATCTTGGAGGAAAAACAAGGGTGGATGCTGTTTTCTTGAAATGCTTCCGCAGCAAATAAAGAAGAGCAAAGGGCCGGCTGGGTGAGTTATGAGTTGGTTCCAGCACAGACAACTCTGTCCCCACTGTCAGCTGTCAGGAGAGCTCTGCTTCTGCCCACAGACCTCAGCCTTGTCCTGCGACCCCTGGCCACCTCTCCATCTTTCCCACTCCTCCCCATTTAACTGCACGGGCTACGAAGCATCGTATGTTTCATCGTTTTGAGACGTGGTGTCTCATTTTTTTTCCAAGGCTGGATGAGCAGAATTTTCATCGTTTTCCCATCTAATCCAGGGATTTTAATCTCCAGGAATTTGTTAATTCTTCGGGGTATTGATTTCTTTGGCCTGGGTTAAACCTAATTTGGTCCTAAATTTAAGCACAGAACTAAAATTAGGACCAAATTAAGTTTGACGAGGCCAAAGAAATCAGTACCCTGAAGGACTGACAAATTCCTGATCATATTTATGTGTCAGGAAAGGACATTTTAGTTATTTGCTTGATTCATGTGAAAAGGTTAAAGATTTGAAGATTTTGAAAATACACTGTGGTACCTCTGTAGTCTAGAAGTTGCCCTTAGCTCAGATTATTCTACTTTTCCTTACTCATTTAAATTATATTCCTATTCTTTAGTTGATGTACTTATTTGTATTAAAAAGTCTTGAAAAGAAAGAATTTTCCTACTGAAAAAATTAAGTTCCTTCTGGTTTAGTACAAATTAAGTGCCAGTATACTTCAAGCAGGAAGTCGATATTCATATAACGTGAACATGTGTGACACTATAGAGAATAAAGGGCGCTAATCTTTTTTATATATAAATTTATTATTTTATTTTATTATTTTATATATATTTATTATATATATATAGGGTGCTAATTCTTTTTTATATATAAATTTATTATTTTATTTTATTATTTTATATATATTTATTATATATATAGGGTGCTAATTCTTTTTTATATATAAATTTATTATTTTATTTTATTATTTTATATATATTTATTATATATATATAGGGTGCTAATTCTTTTATATATATATATATAGCACATATATATATATAGGGTGCTAATTCTTTTTTATATATAAATTTATTATTTTATTTTATTATTTTATATATATTTATTATATATATATAGGGTGCTAATTCTTTTATATATATATAGCACATATATATATATATAGGGTGCTAATTCTTTTTTATATATAAATTTATTATTTTATTTTATTATTTTATATATATTTATTATATATATATAGGGTGCTAATTCTTTTATATATATATATAGCACATATATATATATAGGGTGCTAATTCTTTTTTATATATAAATTTATTATTTTATTTTATTATTTTATATATATTTATTATATATATATAGGGTGCTAATTCTTTTATATATATATATAGCACATATATATATATAGGGTGCTAATTCTTTTTTATATATAAATTTATTATTTTATTTTATTATATATAATATATATATAATATATTTATATATATTATATATATTTATATATTATATTATTTTATATGTACTTATTATTTTATTATATTATATTATTTTATGTTTTGGCTGTGTTGGGTCTTTGTTGCTGTGCGCAGGCTTTCTCTAGTTGTGGCGAGCGGGGGCTGCTCTTCCTTGCGGTGTGTGGGCTTCTCATTGCAGTGGCTTCTTTTGTTGCGCAGCACGGGCTCTAGGCATGTGGGCTCAGTAGTTGTGGCACATGGGCTTAGTAATTGTGGCTCACGGGCTCTAGAGCACAGGCTCAGTAGTTGTGTCGCACAGGCTTAGTTGCTCCGCGGCATGTGGGATCTTCCCAGACCAGGACTCGAAACTGTGTCCCCTGCATTGGCAGGTGGATTCTTAACCACTGCACCACCAGGGAAGCCCAAGGGTGCTAACTCTTTAAGAAAGGGATTTCTTAAGAGAAATGCATTCTGGTTCTAGAGTCTAGTCTCATGCCTTATGCAGATTTTTGGTTCCTAAAGATATATTGTACAGCACAGGGAAATTCAGCCATTATTTTGTAATAACTTTAAATGGAGTATAATCTATAAAATATTGAGTCACTATGTTGTACACCTGA
Organism: Lagenorhynchus albirostris; assembly: GCF_949774975.1. Taxonomy (NCBI): domain Eukaryota; kingdom Metazoa; phylum Chordata; class Mammalia; order Artiodactyla; family Delphinidae; genus Lagenorhynchus; species Lagenorhynchus albirostris. The sequence continues at coordinate 111,742,341 of NC_083101.1, read as the reverse complement.
AACTAATATAATATTGTGAATCAGCTATACTTCACTTTAAAAAAAGTTGCATTTGTACCTAGAAATTAATTTGTAACCCGTATTTTCAATAGGTGATAGCCCAGGATTTTAAAGGTATGTGTTATGCACTAAATGGTGACTTTGACTGTTAGTTTTAGTGTTCCCTCCTTAAACTATAAAAATCATGTAAAAACAGTTATTTTATCATTGAAAAGAAATAGTGACAAGCTTATTGTTTTTATATTGGGAAGTTGTCCAGGGAACAATTTAAATATATTTTGAAAGTATTTTTCTTTCTATATTACCATTTTACCATATATACTATATGCCATGTATACCATAGAGTCTGAAGACAATTAATATCCATGGTATACTTTCACAATGATATGTATTTAAAAGTTTGGCATTTGGGGAACTTTTGGTAAAGAACATCTCAAAAAACCTATACCTCACATCATAGTTCATTGTGTTTTTTTTTAAAATATATTTATTTATTTATTTATTTATTTATTTTTGCCTGTGTTAGGTCTTCATTGCTGCGTGCAGGCTTTCTCTAGTTGTGGTGAGCAGGTGCTACTCTTTGTTGCGGTGTGCGGGCTTCTCATTGCGGTGGCTTGTCTTTGTTGCAGAGCACGGGCTCTAGGCGTGCGCGCTTCAGTAGTTGTGGCACATGGGCTCAGTAGTCGTGGCTCACGGGCTTAGCTGCTCCATGGCATGTGGGATCTTCCTGGATTAGGGCTTGAACCCACGTCCCCTGCATTGGCAGGTGGATTCTTTACCACTGTGCCACCAGGGAAATCCTAATGGTGTTACCTGGACACTTTTCCCCTAAGCTCAGGAACAAGGCAAGGATTTCCTCTCTTACCACTCCTACTCAGTGTTGCATTGGAGGTCTTAGCAATGCAGTAACACAAGAAAAGTAAAGAAAAGGAGTATAGAATTGGAAGGAAGAAATAAAATTGTATATGTTTGCAGATGATGTGATATGTCTATTAGGTATAAATCTAACAAAATATGTGGAGTCTATATGTCAAAAATTACTCTGAACAAAATCAAGGAATATCTAAATAAAAGGAGAGTTATGGGCTTCCCTGGTAGCACAGTGGTTGAGAGTCCGCCTGCCGATGCGGGGGACACGGGTTCGTGCCCCGGTCTGGGAGGATCCCACATGCCGTGGAGCGGTTGGGCCCGTGAGCCATGGCCGCTGAGCCTGTGCGTCTGGAGCCTGTGCTCCGCAATGGGAGAGGCCACAACAGTGAGAGGACTGTGTACCGCAAAAAAAAAAAAAAAAAAAAAGAGTTATTTCCATGTTCATGGATTGGAAGACTCAGTACTGTCAAGTTTATATGGAGAGGCAAGACACCCCAATAGTCAAAAGACATGAAAAAAAGAAGAATAAAGTTGTTGAAGTGATATTACCTGACTTGAAGACTTATTATAAAGCTCTAATCATCAAGATAGCATGGCATTTGTGAAATAACAGACACATAGATAAATGGAACACAATAGAGAGCACAGAAATAAACCCATACACGTATAACCATTTAATCTTTAGCAGTGGAGCAAAGGCAGTTCAATGAACAAAGGACAATCTTTCAACAAACGGTGCTGGAGCAATTAGATTTTTTATACAAGAAAAATTCTAGACACAGACTTTATATATTTTACGAATCGATTCAACTTAAAATGGATCATGGATCTGAGTGTAGATTGCAAAATTATAAAACTTCTGGAAGGAAACATAGAAAATCTAGGTAACCTGTGTTTGGTAGTGTGTTCATAGATATAACAACAAAAGCACGCTCCATGAAAGAAAAAAATGGTTATGCTGAACTGTACCAAAATTAAAAACTTCTGTCATAAGAAGGATACTGTCAAGAGGATGAAAAGACACGCTGCAGACTAGGAGAAGTGATTTGTGAAACACGTTTGATAAAGGAATGTACCTAAAATATTCAAAGAACTCTTAAAACGGAACAGTAAGAAAACATACAGTCCAATTAATACATAGGCAGAAGGTCTGAAGACACCTCAACATATATATACAGATGGCAAGTAATCATATGAAAAGCTTCTCAAAATCATTTGTTGTTAGGGAAATACAGATTAAAAAATGTGAGATAGCATTATGTACTCATTAGAATGGCTCCAATCCAAAAAACTAACAATACCCAACACACACGAGGATGTGGGGCAACAGGAAGGAATGCAAACTGGTACAGACACTTGGAAGACAGTTTGGCAGTTCTCAAGAGCCAGTCTTACCATGTGATCAAGGAATTATGCTTCTAGATATTTACCTGCTCGAGTTGAAAACGGTGTCACACAAAAACGTGCATGCAGATGTTTATCGCAGCTTTATTAATAATTGACAGAAACTGGACGCATCTGTCGTCCTTCAGCAGGTGAACTGATCAACCGTGGTCCATCCAGACAATGGAATGTTATGGCAATAGAAAGAAATGAGCTATCAAACCACAACGAGACATGGAGAAACCTTAAATGCATATTGCTGAGTGAGAGAGACTAGTCTGAAAAGGTCCATACTGTATGATTCCAATTATACTACCCTCTGGAAAAGGCAAGGCTATAGAGACAATAAAAAAGTCAGTGGCTGCCAGGGGTTCAGAGGAAGGAGAGAGGAGTGAACAGGTGAAGCACAGGGGATTTTAAGGTAGTGAGACTCTTCTGTACCATATGTAATGGTGGATACTATGAAGATATTATGCATTTGTCAGAAAGGCACAAGACCAAGACCGAACCCTAATGTAAACTGAGGACTTCAGTTAATAATAATGTAACAATATTGGCTTATCAGTTGTAACAAATATACTAGTGCAAGAGGTTAATAATAGGAGGAACTGTGGAGTGGGGAGGGGAGAGGAAGTATGCGGGGGCTTTCTGTACTTTCTGCATGATTTTTCTATAAACCTAAAACTGCTCTAAAAGAAGAAAAAGACTTTATATAGCACTCATGCAGCTTCAACATTGTACAGTATTTTGCAAATCCTTTTACCCATCCACCCCTGCTGAGACCAAAGTTGAGAGAGAGATTTAGCAGTGGGGTGAGCTGGTGAAAAAGTGTCAGAGGGCATTTGGGGAGAGGTGGATCCATGAGATGTGCTGCCGTGTTTTTCTCTGTGACGAGGCCATCTGTGCTTGCTGGTTGGTACCCATGGAAGTTAGGCTTCTCCCCTCCCACAGAGCCTGGGAGACAAGGGAAGTATCTTTCTTCATGATGACACTTCAGAGGGACAGCTCCCAGATCCTGGAGAAAGATAACTCCTAGGTTGCCAAACTGGCAAGTGACTTTTCAAAATGTTTACATCTCAAAAGGATAGAGAAATAATTTATAATTACAAATGTTCTGAAGTTAATGTTATAGGAGAAGGACAGCCAGGACCCTAGAGTCGGGAAGAAGCCTTTCTGAAGTTCAGTCCAGCTGAGGGAAAGGCTTTACGGCTGTCTTGATCACTTTCATCTCTGGCTCCTCTTGTTCTTATAAAAATACTTGTTCTTCTAAGAATTCCTCTTGTGATCTGTAAGGAGCTCAAGTCCTATTTGTGAATCCCATTCTTTCACTTGCTCAGCTTCCGATTCTAATTTATGGGTGCTCTTTCTTATTAAAGAACATTTCCACATCAAGACGAGGAATGCAGCCAAGTAGAAGCATGGGTTGGATAAGACCGACTGGGTTCTTAATAAGCACTGAAAATATTATGTTGCCCCAAACCCCCCTAATATGTAATTTAAAACAATTAAAATTCATAAGAAATAGCAACAGCATTCTGATTTTTCACATGATTTCTGTTTCAATGCTGTTTCTAAAATATTAAATTTCAAATTATTATAAAAAATTGACGTTGGCCCCTCTGGTTAGTGGGAGCTTCAGGCTTTGCTGCCTGTTGGGTGTCTACACTGAGGAACAATGGTCTATGTAGGACAAATGACCCGGCTGCCTTAGGCTAGCTTCTTATTTTGGTGACAGGGGATCATTCACATGAAATTCTGTATTTTATCTCCTGCCATTTGTACGAAAACCATTGGCACAGTGTTACCTTTTGTTCCTTAAACTTAGAGTCATGAATATATTTCCCCCTACTTTCTTTCTTGGGCTGCGTACAGGGGAAGCATTATCATTCAAATGTTCTTTTAATCATCCCATCTATAATATTACCAGCAATCAGAACAGATTCGTAATTTGTGAGCCATGTGCAAAGAAGAGATATCCCGCTTCACTGAGAAAATAGACAATTTTGTGAAATATCGGCCGTTTATCTGCCAAAGTGGGCCATTATACATTGAACCGCAGTAAGAAGCCTCTATGCACCTTCAGTTCCTGTCGTTTATGCTTTAATGAAGTTTTTTGTATCTGTTGTACGGCTGATCCAAATTCTGCTATCTTTGAATCACTTTTGACAAAACTAGGTTTATGAAAATATTAATCAGGAGAATACAATTAGAAGAACAAAGTTAGACTGCAGAGTCAGGCCAAATGCATTTTTTTTTTAATGAAAAAAATATCAATCATCAAGAAAACAATGAGGGAGAAGAGAATGGAAAATAGTGTGATTTGTCATTTTCTCTCCACTGCCTTTACTTCATAAGCCGGGTATCTTCTTTTTTTTTTGCTGTGTTGGGTCTTTGTTGCTGCGCGCGGGCTTACTCTAGTTGCGGCAAGCGGGGGCTACTCTTCGTCGTGGTGCACAGGCTTCTCATTTGCGGTGGCTTCCCTTGTTGCGGAGCACGGGGTCTAGGCATGTGGGCTTCAGTAGTTGTGGCCCGTGGGCTCTAGAGCACAGGCTCAGTAGTTGTGGTGCACGGGCTTCATTACTCCACGGCATGTGGGATCTTCCCGGACCAAGGATCGAACCTGTGTCCCCTGCATTGGCAGGTGGATTCTTAACCACTGCGCCACCAGGGAAATCCAAGCTGGGTGTCTTCTAAGGCCACAGCCATGAGGCTCTCGTAGTGTCTGCATTTAGGGTCCATTATTCTGGGTGGAACGTTCAAAATGCTGGAGGCTCTCCATGATATGTTGGAATAGGTATAGAAAGCAAGTCAGAAGACTTCTTTTTAATTCTTGCTCTATAGTCTGCAACATATAAGTTATGTGCCACTGGATGAGTTATTAAATCTTTCTGAGCCCTGATTTCCTCATCTGAAAAACGAGAATACTAAAAAATTCTTGTTTTCTCTGTTACAAAGTTGTAACAAGCAGCAAATAATGTAATGTACATAAATAAATCATAGTGTAAACTGAAAAGCACCATGAAGGATTATTATTTATGCTTCAGCGCATGCATTGAACGTGGTCTGCGTAATCTGTATTTTTGGAAACTAACCCTCCATCATGTTGACATTTGCTAATTTTAAATCATGCTGCAAACGAGTGATTCAGATCGGAGCACCTGCTATCATCATTTTTAAAGAAAATGACTATCATTTGATTTACAAGAACATTTTATGTTAATAAGTTCAGTTCAGCATTTATTAGCATGCATTAGCCTGAAATTCCCTTAACAGAAAATCATATCTAATTCTTTTCTCAGATATCAGAGTAGTAACCATATTATTCTCAAACAGTGTACTCTGTGGGAATTGCTGGGCTCAATAATTCCCATTATTTTCCCAGGAGGACTTTAAAAATTGTAAATTTTGGAAAAAAAATCAAGGAAAAGATTACAGTGTGGCTTAAGAGGATATAAACCTTTGGACATCATATTTCTGTATTATGTTCTATATTATGTAAATAGGATAACTGCATTCTGTATCTGTTCAGAGCAAGGAAGTGTTATGTTTGGGGAAGACTCCTGAATACATGTGAGAGCTGGGTTGAAGATGCCCACAAATTGGAAGAGGGAAGAGAAGATAAAGAAGTTGCAGAGTGGAAGAACCACATAAGCTCAACTAGCACCAGAAAGGAAGATTTATGAAGTCCTATTCTTTTTTTTCTTCTTTTTTTTTGTGGTACGCGGGCAGAGCACAGGCCCCGGATGCGCAGGCCCAGCGGCTCCGCAGCACGTGGGATCCTCCCGGACCGAGGCACGAACCCGTGTCCCCTGCATCTGCAGGTGGACTCCCAACCACTGCGCCACCAGGGAAGCCCTGAAGTCCTATTCTTCAAAGAGTGTATTGTGACTTGATGCCTACAAAGATTTTATGGTGTTTACCTCTGAAAATACGATTGTGTTAAATGACAATTTAAAGAGCCATTGGAAAAATTCATCATCACTGTTGCCTTTAAATGGAGCTAAATGTAACATACTCATTTTTTGGTTATTTTTAAACCTCTTTAAAAGAAGACCATCCAGCCGTTCATTTTATAGCATTTAAGCTTCATAATGAATATTGTCGCTCCCACATAAATGTTGGCGTCGGACTATCTTGAGACATCCTGACCTGTGTGTTTTGAAGTTGTGTGTTTTCTCAACTCGAAGCCTCAGAAGTTGTGAATGGCTTCTAAAGTGTGGTGTTGAAATAACACTATTATTTGTGAGTTCTTTTGTCCCCGCTGAATAGGTTCTAGTAAAGAGTGGTTCTTGAAGGCTCTGCTGTACAAGAAGATTTAACAAAACCAAAGTTGCTTTGCCTCCTTCAAATACTATCCTTTACAGGGCCTGACACTCGGGAAGGTTTTCTTTCTTAGCATTGTTTAGCATTTTGAACAGCAGTATCACTTAGAGGATGGGATCATCTTCACATCAGTGGCCCTTTAAGTGGTATCAATAAGTAAATACTCCAAGCTCTGTTCCATTTTGTCAAGAATCTTCCTGAACCTTTCTCACTGATGGAGTCCATACACATATTCTGTAACGGCCTGAGGGGAGGGAGGGGAGGATGTGTGTGTGTGTGATGTCTTTGCTACTCCAGGACATGTTGGCATTTTACAAATGGTCTAGGCATGGAGAAGGAGCGTTTAGAAATCGGGTTTCTACTCTAAACTTTTAAGGACATCCTGAAATATAGTACTTTAGGAGTACATGCAGTTCAGGGATAGAGGAGTAATTTGCCATTTGTACCAAATTAAATCAGACTTTCAGTGCAATCAAAACAGCGTGCAGCTGGATGCAATGATCTGATTTCCTGACACTCAGAGAAAAATTGAAGGCCTCCAGAAGACCCCTGCTGATCTTCGACATGAGATACAGTTTGCTGGTAATTTCACTCAGCCTCTGAACGCCTTCACTTTTAATAAGCTAAAAAAAAGTGCAAATAAAGCATAAGGTTAGCTGGAGACGGCTCTCAGGTAGCGTTTTATTCCAACTAAATGAAACCCAGTACAGTGCCTCTGAGGGCTCGTACCCTTCTTCCTTCTCAAAGCAGATATTTTGCTAAATACACCATTAGATGAATCTCTGTATTAGTGTCCTGGGAGTACTGTTTTGACATTGGATGTGTGTTGAAAACATAATAAAAGGTTTCAGAGAACAAATGCTAGAAATCAGTATGAATAACTTGCTATTTTCTTGGGAAGGTAATGAGGCAGATAAAGATGAATCCTCAAGTATCCATTAACAGCTGATTATTCCAGCTAGGGAGGATCTGCGCTTACAGATATATCTAGTCCTGACAGATGAGTTCAGTTCATGACAGTGTGTATTTATCTTGAGTTTTGACTATATAAAGTGGTAAATGTAGATCTTTCAGGAGGTTGAATGGACTGTTTCTGCTGCCCCCAGATTGAAAATTGCTGAACTAAGAACAAAGGAGCATGACGTGATACACCGTCTAGAGAAGCCTTTTTGCATGTGAAGTCTAGAGCTCCCTCAGGGCTTATAATGAGGTCTTAAAACGGACCCTGATCCATGATCACAAGTCTGTCCCCTTCTTAATAGGCGCCCAATTTAAAGGAGAGGCAGGGGTCAAAAGGACGTTGTTCAGATTATGAGTCCTCCGCATCAGAGGTGCTGGGATTTTTCCTCCTTTCTGTTTGGGGCAGGACAAGTCTTTGGCCCTTACTGTCGGGCACATCCCGACAGTAAGCAGGTAGTGTGCACTCAAATAGGGCAGCTGAAGAGAGATTGATGAAGGGACCGTTTACCAGGTGTGACTAGAGCTGGGGAAGCCAGCGAGGCGCAGTGAAGCATCCTGGCCATCACAGCAGGGGTAGCTTTGAACCACCGCAAACCCAGAGGCCAGGAGGGGACATGGTGACTAGGACCCAGAGCTGGAGCTGAAGGGGAGGTCAGCCCAGCAGGACCGATGGGCTTCTGAAGAAGGACTTGGTCACCGGCAGTCTCCATCCTGGCAAGGAGAGGGTCATGGAAATAAATACCTCTGTATCTTTCTCCAAACTCCGGTCTCCCACCAGAAGCCAGGGAGCAAAAGAGCTCAGTTGAAGCTTCATGTAGAAGTCAGCCTCCTGGGCGCCCAGAACAGAGATGAGAAGCTGGGTGTCGGTCTGGAGGGGCAAACAGAGGTTACTCAGCACCCCAAGATGGGAAACTCCAAGAATCACCCATGAAGCTTGGAGGGATCTAGCAGGGAGCTTTGGGCTCTCGTTTTCTGGCTAGAATCTTAGCTACGGTGCTGGGGGAATAGCCATGAAGAAGGTGATCCGGCCCTTGCACTCGTCTGAACCCTGGGGGTGATGCTGGGGAGGGGGAGGGGAAGACATCAGTCAGAGGTGATGTTGATATAATATTGTGGTGTTAAGCTGCATCGAGTTGAATTGGAGCTTTCACTCTCTGGGAGTGAGTGGGAAGCCTTAGGATTTATTTAGGATGTTGTTAAGGGGATAAGAAGCGGTGGCAGAGCACAGCTGTAGTCAGTGCTCGTAGGAAAGCAAAATGCTTACCTGTTTGTACTGCCCCAGGTTCAGACTCTTCAGTAAACTGGTTACGTTGGAAAGTTTGGGAACAATAGCACAAGCGTACAATTTATATGACAAGTGACAGTGATGACCTTCCAATCTCATTGTGGCAACACTCCAGAAGTATAAACTGCCCATTCTTGGTTCTGATTTGTTAGCTGAAAAACTAGGACCGACACTTCTTTGCATAAAAATCCTCTCACGAAATTTTAATTTCTAAATTAAGAGTACTTCCCTTTTTCTTAAGAATTTATGTCAAATTACCCTTGAGTAGAGAAATTTGTATTAAAACCTATAGTTTTTAATCTTGACTATCAAAGATCTTTACACTAACTTAAATATTTCTATTTTGCTCTGTACTGTCTCACTGTAACATATTTATTTCTTTTAAAATTTTAATAATGTTTAAAAATGTTTCACATTTCAGGGCCTTTATTTTTATTTCCCCCCCTACATTATGTTTTATTTTTAAGCAACAACAAACTGGTGACCATCCAGGGGAAGAATCGAGAGGCCCCGTATCCCCATCAGAGGCTATGAGCTCCCATAAAGGCGTCTCCCTAATACCAGGGAAGCTTGTGCGCGTTGGCTGGGATTGCTACTCATTGGATGTGGTGGTCGATCATTTTGTTCGCTAACTCCTCTCTCCAAGGCTGGACTTCCTGCCCTCTGTGGTTGAGCAGGACCACGAAGCTAGTTCGGGCCAGTAAGTCGTCATTTAAGGTGGTATTTCTAATTTTCAGGTCAGAGCACCTGCGCTTGAGAGCCTGGAGCCATTACTGCGGCTGCCACACACCTTAGCCTCCTGTGGCTGATGTCCCGGGGTGGGGGATGGGCGGTGCAGGTGCTGGAAGTCAGGAAACAGAGACCTCTGTCTCCGAGGCTGTGCGCACATTCATCCGATATGCAGGGGCCCAAAAAGGTCACCTGAGTTCCTCAGCCTCATTGGGAGCCATGCCCATGGATGGACGTGCAGCGTGATGATAGTTTGACATTTGGGGAGAAAAAATGGTCATGCAATGCTCTATTCATCCTTCTGGGCTGCCAGAACTTGTAAGATATTTAAAACATCTGTTGGTAAAAGAGTAGAGCCTTTTACAGTGTGCCCCGCCTCTTAAATAGACATGACCACTTGACCCAGCTCCCCTGCAGTAGCGTTCTGTAAAGTGACTTTTTACTTGGACTCTTCTTAATTTCTTTGCAGTATGGAAGTGGAAGAGAAGCAGTCTGGTGTCAGGATTGTTTTTTTATTTATTTATTTATATATTTTTTAACATCTTTATTGGGGTATAATTGCTTTACAGTGGTGTGTTAGTTTCTGCTTTATAACAAAGTGAATCAGTTATACATACACATATGTTCCCATATCTCTTCCCTCTTGCGTCTCCCTCCCTCCCACCCTCCCTATCCCACCCCTCCAGGCGGTCACAAAGCACCGAGCTGATCTCCCTGTGCTATGCGGCTGCTTCCCACTAGCTATCTACCTTACGTTTGGTAGTGTATATATGTCCATGCCTCTCTCTCGCTTGTCACCCCTCTGATTGATGGTACCCAGAAGAGACCTCTGAGCAGACACCTCTGCTCCCCTTTCTCCAAATCCATGGTGACAACGAGGTCAGGACTGGAAGTTCAAAGTCCTTTATGGAAAGCTGCAGAGCTCACTGAAAACACTAGACATTTCTTGAAAAAAATATTAATGAATTCTTTTGCAAAACTGCTAAGAACCAACAAGCTATTTTGTGTGGTCCTGAGCTACTCAAAACAATCAGGCCACACCCTTTAACTAGGTCCTGAAATATTATTTCTTATTTTTATTATACCAATTATACATACACATATTCTTTTAAAATATAGCTCAGGATGATGTTAACTTCCTTTTGACCACATGTTGGTCTGAGTTGTCTCTTGGCCTTTTTTCAAGGTGATAGCATCAGGAGCTTTTTGAGTATAGGAGCTGAAACTTAACACGGATTCTTCTCACACAGACCCTTCCTGGATAGTTTTCCTGTCCTTCACTGTTTCCAGTTCATCTGCCCCTTTGTTCAGTTCCCTGAACACTGTTGCAATCGAGCATCTTGTTTCCTATCTGGTGTCTGACCTGTTGGTACTCTTGTCACCTGTTAACACTCGTCATCCTCTTGGGGATAATGACCCCTCACATTTCTTGGTCAATTACCTGATGAGTCCCATCTCCAATCTGCCTCTCATAGAATCCCAGCCTTAGACTATAATTGTTGCTTGTCTTGAAGAAGCTCATTTTTGAAACCCTCCTTTCTTGGGGGGAATGGAATACAAAGTCCATCACTGCCCACCCCCCAAACCCAGCCACAGTGTGCGGAGTCATTCATGATAGTTTAATCCAGGAGCATCAGTAACAATGTCCTGAGGGATGTGCAGAGTGATATATATTGATATATACTGAACATGGTTCCCTGTGCTGTACAGTAGGACCTTGTCGTTTATCCATCCTATATACAATAGTTTGCATCTGCGAACCCCAGACTCACACTCCTTCTGCACCTTCTCCCCCTTGGCAACCACCAGTCTGTTCTCTCCGTCTGTGAGTCTGTTTCTGGTTCATTTGTGTCATACTTTAGATTCCACATGTAAGTGATAGCATACGGTATTTGTCTTTCTCAGGGAGTGAAGTTCTTGAACCTCAATTCTTTCATACTTCTGAGGTGGACTGGAGCTAAGGCTTGCAAATCATCTTTTTGAAGCCCTTCTCTGAAAGTTCTGTGTGGTCAGCCCAGGTCCTCCCTCGGAGGTGCAGGCGTAGGTGCCATGGTGACTGTGTTCTCACTCTGCCATGGCCCCACCCATCCACCCACACGTACTCCTTGTCATGTCCACCATCACAATGATTTTTCATATTCTTTGTAAAGTGTTCCTTTATATAAATACCTTCCCTCTCTCTTTCCTTCCTCCTTCTTTCTTTCTTTACTTTTTTCCTACTTTCTCTATTTACTTTTTCTTTCGCCATTTGGTTTTTGCACATTCATCATCTTCTTTTTGGAATTGTATTTCCTCCTTTCTGGTCCTTTCACCTGGATACCCCTGACTCAGTCTTCAGGAATGAGAAGACTCCTCTGGCCCCCATGAAACATGTCCACAGGATCCTGCACCTGCCCCTCTGGGAGCTCTTCTCCTTGCTGTTAAGTTGTCTGTTGTGTTTGTATCGCCTCTGTTAGAATTCCGGCCCTTTGCGGGAGGGAGGTTGGCCTTCCCCATTGCATCGTTAGAACCTAGTATAACGACTGGGACAGAGTGCCAGAAATAATTGTTTAGAATGAAATGTGACGTCTAGAAAACCACCCAGTTGCCCTCTTAGTTATGAATATTGGTGGGTTCGCTGGAGCAATGGACTCCAAGATTGGTGCTCATTTACCCTGTAGGAGAATGGCAAAAAGTTTGTGTGCTGTCATGCATTTTAATGGTGATATCTAGAAGTTCTAATCATACGTTAAAATAGTTTTTTTTAACATCTTTATTGGAGTATAATTGCTTTACAATGGTGCGTTAGTTTCTGCTTTATAACAAAGTGAATCAGTTATACATACACATATGTTCCCATATCTCTTTCCTCTAGCGTCTCCCTCCCTCCCACCCTCCCTATCCCACCCCTCTAGGTGCTCAAAAAGCACTGAGCTGATCTCCCTGTGCTACGTGGCTGCTTCTCTCACTAGCTATCTATTTTACGTTTGGTAGTGTATATATGTCCATGTCTCTCTCTCGCTTTGTCACAGCTTACCCTTCCCCCTCCCCATATTCTCAAGTCCATTCTCTAGTAGGTCTGTGTCTTTACTCCCATCTTGCCCCTAGGTTCTTCATGAGCTTTTTTTTTCTTTTCTAGATTCCATATATATGTGTTACCATACGGTATTTGTTTTTCTCTTTCTGACTTACTTCACTCTGTATGACAGATGCTAGGTCCATCCACCTCACTACAAATAACTCAATTTCGTTTCTTTTTATGGCTGAGTAATATTTCATTCTATATATGTGCCACATTTTCTTTATCCATGCATCTGTCGATGGACACTTAGGTTGCTTCCATGTCCTGGCTGTTGTAAAGAGAGCTGCAATGAATATTTTGGTACATGACTCTTTTTGAATTATGGTTTTCTCAGGATATATGCCCAGTAGTGGGACTGCTGGGTCATATGGTAGTTCTATTTTTAGTTTTTTAAGGAACCTCCATACTGTTCTCCATAGTGGCTGTATCAATTTACATTCCCACCAACAGTGCAAGAGGGTTCCCTTTTCTCCATACCATCTCCAGCATTTATTGTTTGTGGATTTTTTGATGATGGCCATTCTGACCAGCGTGAGGTGATACCTCATTGTAGTTTTGATTTGTATTTGTCTAATGTTTAGTGATATTCAGCATCCTTTCATGTGTTTGTTGGCCATCTGTATATCTTCTTTGGAGAAATGTCTACTTAGGTCTTCTGTCCATTTTGGGATTGGGTTGTCTTTTTGATATTGAGCTGCATGAGCTGCTTGTAAATTTTGGAGATTAATCCTTGTGTCAGTTGCTTCATTTGCAAATATTTTCTCCCATTCTGAGGGTTGTCTTTTCGTCTTGTTTATGGTTTCCTTTTCTGTGCAAAACTTTTAAGTTTCATTAGGTCCCATTTGTTTATTTTTGTTTTTATTTCTATTCCTCTAGGAGGTGGGTCAAAAAGGATCTTGCTGTGATTTATGTCAAAGAGTGTTCTGCCTATGTTTTCCTCTAAGAGTTTGATAGTGTCTGGCCTTACCTTTAGGTCTTTAATCCATTTTGAGTTTATTTTTGTGTATGGTGTTAGGGAGTGTTCTAATTTCATACTTTTACATACACCTGTCCAGTTTTCCCAGCACCGTGTATTGAAAAGGCTGTCTTTTCTCCACTGTATATTCTTGCCTCCTTTATCAAAGATAAGGTGACCATATGTGTGTGGGTTTATCTCTGGGCTTTCTATCCTGTTCCATTGATGTATATTTCTGTTTCTGTGCCAGTACCATACTGTCTTGATTACTGTAGCTTTGTAGTATACTCTGAAGTCAGGGAGCCTGATTCCTCCAGTTCTGTTTTTCTTTCTCAAGATTGCTTTGGCTATTCGGGATCTTTTGTGTTTCCATACAGATTGTGAAATTTTTTGTTCTAGTTCTGTGAAAAATGCCAGTGGTATTTTGATAGGGATTGCATTGAATCTGTAGATTGCTATGGGTAGTAGTCATTTTCACAATGTTGATTCTTCCAATCCAAGACCATGGTATATCTCTCCATTTATTTGTATCATCTTTAATTTCTTTCATCCGTGTTTTATAATTTTCTGCATACAGGTCTTTTGCCTCCTTAGGTAGGTTTATTCCTAGATATTTTATTCTTTTTGTTGCAGTGGTAAATGGGAGTGTTTCCTTAATTTCACTTTCAGATTTTTCATCATTAGTGTATAGGAATGCTAGAGATTGCTGTGCATTCATTTTGTATCCTGCTACTTTACCAAATTCATTGATGAGCTCTAGTAGTTTTCTGGTAGCATCTTTAGGGTTCTCTATGTATAGTATCATGTCATCTGCAAACAGTGACAGCTTTACTTCTTCTTTTCTGATTTGCATTCCTTTTATTTCTTTTTCCTCTCTGATTGCTGTGGCTAAAACTTTCAAAACTATCTTGAATAATAGTGGTGAGAGTGGGCAACCTTGTCTTGTTCCTGATCTTAGTGGAAATGGTTTCAGTTTTTCACCATTGAGGACGATGTTGGCTGTGGGTTTGTTATATATGGCCTTTATTATGTTGAGGAAAGTTCCCTCTGTGCCTACTCGCTAGAGGTTTTTATCATATATGGGTGTTGAATTTTGTCGAAAGCTTTTTTGCGTCTATTGCGATGATCATATGGTTTTTCTCCTTCAATTTGTTAATATGGTGTATCACGTTGATTGATTTGCATATATTGAAGAATCCTTGCATTCCTGGGATAAACCCAACCTGATCATGGTGTTTGATCCTTTTAATGTGCTGTTGAATTCTGTTTGCTACTATTTTGTTGAGGATTTTTGCATCTATGTTCATCAGTGATATTGGCCTGTAGTTTTCTTTCTTTGTGACATCTTTGTCTGGTTTTGGTATCAGGGTGATGGTGGCCTCGTAGAATTTGTTTGGGAGTGTTCCTCCCTCTGCTATATTTTGGAAGAGTTTGAGAAGCTTGGGTGTTAACTCTTCTCTAAATGTTTGATAGAATTCGCCTGTGAAGCCATCTGGTGCTTGGCTTTGTTGGAAGATTTTTAATCACAGTTTCAATTTCAGTGCTTGTAATTGGACTGTTAATATTTTCTATTTCTTCCTGATTCAGTCTTGGCAGGTTGTGCATTTCTCAGAATTTGTCCATTTCTTCCAGGTTGTCCATTTTAGTGGCATAGAGTTCCTTGTAATAATCTCTCATGATACTTCGTATTTCTGCAGTGTCTGTTGTTACTTCTCCTTTTTCTTTTCTAATTCTATTGATTTGTGTCTTCTCCCATTTTTGCTTCATGAGTCTGGCCAGTGGTTCATCAATTTTGTTTATCTTCTCAAAGAACCAGCTTTTAGTTTTATTGATCTTTGCTATTGTTTCTTCCATTTCTTTTTCATTTCTTTCTGATCTGATCTTTATGATTTCTTTCCTTCTGCTTACTTTGGGGTATTTTTGTTCTTCTTTCTCTAATTGCTTTAGGTGTAAGATTAGGTTGTTGATTTGAGATGTTTCTTGTTTCTTAAGGTAGGATTGTATTGCTATAAACTTCCCTCTTAGAACTGCTTTTGCTGCATCCCTAAGGTTTTGGGTCGTCATGTTTTCGTTGTCATTTGTCTCTAGGTATTTTTTGATTTTCTCTTTGATTTCTTCAGTAATCTCTTGGTTATTTAGTGACATATTGTTTAGCCTACATGTGTTTGTGTTTTTTTACGTTTTTTTCCTTGTAATTGATTCCTACTCTCATGGCGTTGTGGTCAGAAAAGATAATTGATACGATTTCAATTTTCTTAAATTTACCAGGGCTTGATTTGTGACCCAAGATATGATCTATCCTGAAGAATGTTCCATGAGCACTTGAGAAGAATGTGTAGTCTGTTGTTTTTGGATGGAATGTCCTATAAATACCAATTAAGTCCATCTTGTTTAATGTGTCATTTAAAGCTTGTGTTTCCTTATTTATTTCATTTTGGATGATCTGTCCATGGGTGAAAGTGGGGTGTTAAAGTCCCCTACTATGATTGTGTTATTGTCGATTTCCCCTTTTAGGGCTGTTAGCATTTGCCTTATGTATTGAGGTGCTCCTATGTTGGGTGCTTAAATATTTACAATTGTTATATCTTCTTCTTCGATTGATCCCTTGATCATTATGTAGTGTCCTTCTTTGTCTCTTATGATAGTCTTTATTTTAAAGTCTGTTTTGTCTGATATGCGAATTGCTACTCCAGCTTTCTTTTGATTTCCATTTGCATGGAATATCTTTTTCCATCCCCTCACTTTCAGTGTGTATGTGTCCCTTGGTCTGAAGTGGGTCTCTTGTAGACAGCATATATACGGGTCTTGTTTTTGTATCCATTCAGGCAGTCTCTGTCTTTTGGTTGGAGCATTTAATCCATTTACATTTAAGGTAATTATCGATATGTATGTTTCTATTCCCATTTTCTTAATTGTTTTGGGTTTGTTATTGTAGGTCTTTTCCTTGTCTTGTGTTTCCTGCTTAGAGAAGTTCCTTTAGCATTTGTTGTAAAGCTGGTTTGGTGGTGCTGAATTCTCTTAGCTTTTGCTTGTCTGTAAAGGCTTTAATTTCTCCGTCGAATCTGAATGAGATCCTTGCTGGGTAGGGTAATCTTGGCTGTAGGTTTTTCTTCTTCATCACTTTAAATATGTCCCGCCACTCCCTTGTGGCCTGCAGAGTTTCTGCTGAAAGATCAGCTGTTAACCTTATGGGGATTCCCTTGTGTGTTATTTGTTGTTTTTCCCTTGCTGCTCTTAATATTTTTTCTTTGTATCTAATTTTTGATAGTTTGATTAATATGTGTCTTGGCATGTTTCTCCTTGGATTTTTCCTGTATGGGACTCTCTGTGCTTCCTGGACTTGATTAACTATTTCCTTTCCCATATTAGGGAAATTTTCAACTGTAATCTCTTCAAATATTTTCTCAGTCCCTTTCTTCTTCTCTTCTTCTTCTGGGACCCCTATAATTTGAATGTTGGTGTGTTTAATGTTGTCCCAGAGGTCTCTGAGACTGTCCTCAGTTCTTTTCATTCTTTTTTCTTTATTCTGCTCTGCAGTAGTTATTTCCACTATTTTATCTTCCAGGTGACTTATCCGTTCTTCTGCCTCAGTTATTCTGCTATTGATCCCTTCTAGAGAATTTTTAATTTCATTTATTGTGTTGTTCATCACTGTTTGTTTACTCTTTAGTTCTTCTAGGTCCTTGTTAAACGTTTCTTGTATTTCCTGTATTCTATTTCCAAGATTTTGGATCATTTTTACTATCATTATTCTGAATTCTTTTTCAGGTAGACTGCCTATTTCCTCTTCATTTGTTAGGTCTGTTGGGTTTTTGCCTTCCTCCTTCATCTGCTGTGTGTTTCTCCGTCTTCTCATTTTGCTTAACTTACTGTGTATGGGGTCTCCTTTTCGCAGGCTACACGTCCGTAGTTCCCGTTGTTTTTGGTGTCTGTCCCCAGTGGCTAAGGTTGGTTCAGTGGGTTGTGTAGGCTTCCTGGTGGCGGGGACTAGTGCCTGTGTTCTGGTGCATGAGGCTGGATCTTGTCTTTCTTGTAGGCAGGTCCACGTCTGGTGGTGTGTTTGGGGTGTCTGTGGCCTTATTATGATTTTAGGCAGCCTCTGTGCTAATGGATGGGTTTGTGTTCCTGTCTTGCTAGTTGTTTGGCATAGGGTGTGCAGCACTGTAGCTTGCTGGTCGTTGAGTGAAGCTGGGTATTGGTGTTGAGATGGAGATCTCTGGGAGATTTTTGCTGTTTGATATTATGTGGAGCTGGGAGGTTTCTTGTGGACCAGTGTGCTGAAGTTGGCTCTCCCACCTCAGAGGCACAGCCCTGATGCCTGGCTGGAGCACCAAGAGCCTGTCCTCCACACAGGTCAGAATAAAAGGGAGAGAAAATACAAAGAAAGAAAGAATAAAGTAAAATAAAGTTATTAAAATAAAAACTAATTTTTAAGAAAAAATTTTTTAAAGTAATAAAAAAAAAAGGCAGACAGAACCCCAGGGCAAATGGTAAAAGTAAAGCTATAAAGACAAAATCACACACAGAAGCATACACATACACACTAACAAAAAGAGAAAAAGGGAAAAAAATATATATATCTTTGCCCCCAGAGTTCAACTCCTCAATTTGGGATGATTCGTTGTCTATTCAGGTATTCCACAGATGCAGGGTACATCAAGTTGACTGTGGCGATTTAATCTGCTGCTTCTGAGGCTACTGGGAGAGATTTCCCTTTCTCTTCGTTGTTCGCACAGCTGCCAGGGCTCAGCTTTGGATGTGGCCCCGCTTCTGCATTTAGGTCGCTGGAGGGCATCTGTTCGTCGCTCAGACAGGACGGGGTTAAAGGAGCCGCTGATTCGGGGTCTCTGGCTCACTCAGGCCCAGGCGGGGGGGGGGGGGAGGGAGGGGCACGGAGTGCGGGGCGGGCCTGCGTCGGCAGAGGCTGGCGTGACGTTGCACCAGCCTGAGGCGCGCCGTGCGTTCTCCCTGGAAAGTTGTCCCTGGATCCCGGGAACCTGGCAGTGGCGGGCTGCACAGGCTCCCCGTAAGGGGTGTGTGGAGAGTGACCTGTGCTCGCACACAGGCTTCTTGGTGGCGGCAGCAGCAGCCTTAGCGTCTCACGCCCGTCTCTGGGGTCCACGCTTTTAGCCGCGGCTCGCGCCCGTCTCTGGAGCTCCTTTAAGCAGCGCTCTTAATCCCCTCTCCTCGCGCACCAGGAAACAAAGAGGTAAGAAAAAGTCTCTTCCCTCTTCTGCAGGTCCAGACTTTTTCCCGGACTCCCTCCCGGCTAGCCGTGGCGCACTAACCCCCTGCAGGCTATGTTCAAGCCGCCAACCCCAGTCCTCTCCCTGTGCTCTGTCCGAAACCGAAACCCGAGCCTCAGCTCGCAGCCCCGCCTGCCCCGGAGGGTGAGCAGACAAGCCTCTCGGGCTGTTGAGTGCCGGTCGGCACCGATCCTCTGTGCGGGAATCTCTCCGCTTTGCCCTCCGCACCCGTTGCTGTGCACTCCCCCGCGGCCTCGAAGCTCCCCCCTCCGCCCCCCGCAGTCTCCGCCCGCGAAGGGGCTTCCTAGTGTGTGGAAACTTTTCCTCCTTCACAGCTCCCTCCCACTGGTGCAGGTACCGTCCCTATTCTTTTGTCTCTGTTTTTTCTTTTTTCTTTTGCCCTACCCACGTACGTGGGGAGTTTCTTGCCTTTTGGGAGGTCTGAGGTCTTCTGCCAGCGTTCAGTAGGTGTTCTGTAGGAGCTGTTCCACGTGTAGATGTATTTCTGGTGTATTTGTGGGTAGGAAGGTGATCACGTCTTACTCTTCCGCCATTTTGAAGCTCCTCTCCTAAAATAGTTTTAAGGAATGTAATTTACAGTGCTAGTGAGTACTGACATTTTAAAATGAAACCACTGTGTCATTCTTTAAATGTATCAGTGGAATATAAATATCATGGTGATTTGATGACCTGTCATCATTCATTTTAAAAATACGTGAATATGCTCACTTTTAAAGTCAGAAATTTTACTTTGTTCCTTTCTCTCCTTGACCTTGTATTTTCATTCCTTGTCCCTCAAAAATTTTCTTTACTCTATTACATTGTTATGATTAAATGTGCTCTTGGTAACCCTGTATTGTTTGCAAAGAAATATGATAATCAATAAAAATATATATGTATGTGTATATATATGGTATATATTTATATATGTGTGTATATACATATATACACACATAATTAATTCATGTATGTGTATAGTGTATATGTATTTTATTTATCTTGTACATATATATTGTACCTATATAGGGATTTAAATTTTTCAGTGTTTTATTTTTAATTATTAGACTCTAGATATTAAAAAATTCTTCTATCTTAACAATCACTTATTTCCATAATTGGTCAAAGCAGCACAAATATATTAAAACGTTTGATAAATAATTGTTAAATATGAAAATAAAATTTTATCAGAAATGCATTTGGTAACATAAACACATACACAATATACACACAGAATTTATATGTACATTAATCTGTTTGAAGGTTTTTTTGATTATCCTGTTTCTTTGCAACCAAATAGGGTAATCAGACATTCTTTTTAATGATCTATTAGCTAGCAACATGATTAAGCCACCCCTTAAATATTCTTGAAAGCAAAACACCTGACTTGATTTGCTACCTGATTCACTACTGAATTTACTCTCTCAGTTTCTGAGTAATGTGTTTTTCAAAGTAAATCCAATGTATATAAAAGATTTTATTCATTTGTTTAGAGACATTAGGTTTGACCTGGTTTACCTAGAAAAGACTGAGAAAATTAAATTCTTGTTATTTAAATGCATTTGGCCGAAGGAAATTTTGGTCAGAAATGCTTTTACCTTATCATGTTTTAAGTTTGTTTGTTTTAAATCATAGTGCCGTAGAATTAGGGCATTTAGTTTGTGGAAAATATTTATAATGTATATGCCAAAGCCATTTCCCATAGTCAAAAAAAAATCTACTAAATCAGACCTAATTTTAGTCAGAAAAGGTCTGACTTCATTTTTCAATTCAAGTAGATGTGTTAACACATTTCTCAGAGGCAGAAATCTCACCTCTGAGGCAGGTTATGTTGTCATGGGTCATTGTCTGGGTGACCCTGTGAAGCAATGTATTTCTCCCACTTTAGCGTTTCTCACTATTCTCTTCCCTTGGCTTTTATCACCCAGAGGTGGAGGAGGTGAGGTTATTAAGTGAAAATTGCCATCCCCCCTCCCTGCTCCCTCATACATCTAAGTCCAAGATATCACCACACGAACCAAAACACCAAGTTTCTAAGGCAGCTCCACCCTTAACAGAAATGGGAGTGCACAAGACATCAAGCCTTTTTTGCTCTCTTCTTGTTACTTTTCTGACTTTTCTAAATTTTCAGAAATGAACACGTAGTACATTTATTATGAGGAAGCCGGGAGTCAAAGAGGATGATTTTCAACATTTAAAAATGACACATTAATATTAGTATAAAAACTTGGTTATGCAGTGCTGCACCAACCAGAAATCTCTGGAAACAACTATTACTGACATCTTCGGATTGAAATTCTCAGTTTTCTGCCTAGCTACAGTGCAAAACCCCCTAAGGTTAGAGCAGTTCACTGCAGCATTGAATTTCAGTGGGATTAGTCTGGGTTTGCTGAAGACTGTTATTTTTTGTTTGTTTTGTTTTGTCTTGTTTTTAACATCTTTATTGGAGTATAATTGCTTTACAATGGTGTGTTAGTTTCTGCTGTATAACAAAGTGAATCAGCTATACATATACATATATCCCCATATCTCCTCCCTCTTGCGTCTCCCTCCCACCCTCCCTATCCCACCCCTCTAGGTGGTCACAAAGCACTGAGCTGATCTCTCTGTGCTGTGCAGCTGTGAAGACTGTTTTTATCAACAATCTTCCAATTAAGATGGATGATCACCTGTGCCTTTGCACCGAGTTGTGTTTACATGTGTCAATACTGCCCCTTCTTTGTCTTTAAGATCTTAGTGGGATGGTGAGAGATGGGCAGTTAAGAGAGTTTTTGGCGATCAGTATAGGCTTATTAGGGACTTACCTGGTGGTCCAGTGGTTAGGTCTCAGTGCTTCCACTGCCAGGTTCAGTCCCCAGTTGGGGAACTAAGATCCCGCAAGCCATGTGGTGTGGCCAAAAAAAAATTGAAGAAAAAAAAGAACAGGCTTATTAAACAGTCTTAAAAATAGAGTTCTCTCAATATAATGGAATGTGAAATTGACATGGTACAACAAAATTGGAAATACCTATGACTTAAAATTAGGAGAAGGACTATTCTCAGTGTCTCAGGTAATGCCATGTGTGTTACAATGAAACCAATGAAAAGTTTGTTCATGTGAGTGACTCAAATGGATGAAAAGAAAAAGAAATAAAATAGATGAAATAGAAATCTAATGTACCATCTGTCATTTTTAGGGTATAGTATTTTAGTATTTTTATGGATAGTATAGTACAAAAATACTATATAGAGAATTTTTCAGTGATAGCATATTTTACATATATATCTTCATCTATTCCTCATAGCAACACTAGGAAGTCATTACAACTTTGCAGATGAATAAATTGAAGTGTAGGGAAGTTAAGTAAAAAAAATAACTGGTTTACAGTCCAGATAGAAAGTAATAGAGGCAAACTTCAAATTTTAGCTGGGTCTTGCTCCAATGCCCATGTTTTGCCCAATTATGCCTCATGTAACTGAGTGCACAACTGATTTGGATTCGTGGTTATTGGGCAAAAGGCAGAATAAAGCTTCTCTGAAACATGGATATGCCATTGAAGCAGGTCTGTACGTTGTAAAATGACCACAGAAATCTAAAGTAAGACACAAACGAACATATCTATGAAACAAACAGACTCACAGACATAGGGAACAAAGTTGTGGTTGCCGAGGGTGTGTGGGGAGGGGTGGAATGGAAGTGTGGGATTAGCAGATGCAAACTAGTATATATAGGATGGATAAACAACAAGGTCCTACTGTAGAGCACAGGGAACTCTATTCAACATCCTGTGATAAACCATCATGGAAAAGAATCTGTAAAAGAATATATGTGTAACGAAATCACTTTGCTGTACAGCAGAAATTAGCACAGCATCGTAAGTCAACTATACTTCAGTAAAGTTTTTTAAAAATAGATAAAGTGACCATAGAATCTCAGGTTTCAATGATGCATACTCTGGGGGATGGGAATGATTGGTCAATGCACAGTGGCAAAGCAGAAAAAGAAAAACAAAAGTCAAACAAGAAAGTATTAGAATCAGCAGGAGATGACACTTAGGAAAATATATACAGAAAGCTTAGAAACGATAAAATTACTAATCAATCTTCAGTAAACTCAGCAGGCAATAAGTTGCAAAGATCTGCTAATGAATTATTAAACTGAAACGTGGCCCTGGATTAAGATAAAAAGGAGCTCGAAAATGAAGTCTTCCAAATGATATGAAACAAATGTGACAGTCAGCAACTTTGAAAATGTTGCTAGGCTGTAAGGGGGTGCTATTTGCTTCACATGCTTCTCCATCAGTTATGCGTTTCCAAGTAAACTTAAAGAGGTTCCTAATTCAGCTCCTTGT
Source organism: Lagenorhynchus albirostris (assembly GCF_949774975.1). NCBI lineage: Eukaryota > Metazoa > Chordata > Mammalia > Artiodactyla > Delphinidae > Lagenorhynchus > Lagenorhynchus albirostris. The sequence goes on along the minus strand of NC_083101.1, from coordinate 111,719,201 downwards.
GCAGCTGTCAGAGAACTTTTTTCTTTATTTAGTACCAAGCTTAGAGCCTGTGATAAAACGTCCACGATTACAAATGCCAAGTGAAGGAGCAAATGAATTAAAAATGCACCCGAGATTCTGAGCACCATTCAGGTAGCTTCCGAGGAGAGTTGTCTACAGTATTGCAAACAACTAGAGTTGGTATTTCCCAAGATCTGATTCTCCTTCCTTTATTTCTATGTAGACGTGTTTCTGTTGGCACGTGATGCTACTGTAAATAACAGTGTGAAATTATTAGCCCAACGAGAAGGCTTATTACCCTCTAGGGAAGGAGAGGGCATACACCATCTGGAACAGAGAGGTTGTGAGAAGCCATCCATCAGCTCGAAATCTCAGTGCTGTTTTTGGGAGATCGCACTCTCCCAAGGAGTCGGACTTTGTAAAGAGAGAAAAGGTAGAATTTCTCCCTAAATAGATCAAGAGTTGTGCTGGAATCAGGCTAAAGAGCTTTCCTTTACATTCAGGGCAAAAGAAACAGTAACAGTGTCAGAGGATAGAGGAAGTACACAGATAAGTGATTGTAGCTGAGTTCCTGCAGCCTATGGAGAGAGGGCAGGAAATCCAGGAAGGCTCACAGGGAGCAGAAGAGGTCAGAGTCCTGGTGGACCGGCAGAGTCCTAGGGTCCGGACTGGGAGAACACAGAGTTGTGCAATGCCAGTGTCCACCCTCAACCAGACAGCTCGGTGGGCAGACACCTCGGGATCGGGGGGAGACCACTGATGTGGCCCCAGGGAACACAGAGCTTGATGTCCGGAGAGCACCTTGACCAGGGGACAGTGAAGGCCCAGAAGACAGCACATAGAACAGAGGCTCCTCTGGCCACGACTATGAAGATAACTGCTTGCTTTGGGAGAATCAGATGACATCTTGGGAGAATGAAGCAGGGTGGGGAAGGTGCCATGGACGACTGAGCATTGACCCTAAAGAGAACTTCAAGTCTCTTTTAAGTTACTTTGAAGAAGACTGACTGACTTTCCTTTTTTTAAAATATCTTTATCGGAGTATAATTGCTTTACAATGGTGTGTTAGCTTCTGCTGTATAACAAAGTGAATCAGTTATACGTATACCTGTGTTCCCATATCTCTTCCCTCTTGCGTCTCCCTCCCTCCCACCCTCCCTATCCCACCCCTCCAGGTGGTCACAAAGCACCGAGCTGATCTCCCTGTGCTATGCGGCTGCTTCCCACTAGCTATCTATTTTACGTTTGGTAGTGTATATATGTCCATGCCACTCTCTCACTTTGTCACAGCTTACCCTTCCCCCTCCCCGTGTCCTCAGGTCCATTCTCTAGTAGGTCTGTGTCTTTATTTCCGTCTTGCATGGTGCTGGGAAAACTGGACAGCTACATGTAAAAGAATGAAATTAGAACACTCCCTAACACCATACACAAAAATAAACTCAAAATGGATTAAAGACCTAAATGTAAGGCCAGACACTATCAAACTCTTAGAGGAAAACATAGGCAGAACACTCTATGACTTAAATCACAGCAAGATCCTTTCTGACTGACTTTTAATTGGCAAGACCCAGTGGGCTCTCTGCGTCCCTCTGCCGGAGCCTACTCCACAGTACAATGAGCTTGGTTACAGAACCTAGAGAAGTGGGTTTTGATTTAATTTAACCAAGAATGGAAACTCCTTCTCTTGTGCAAAAGTCCAGGGCTGTGTGAACAAGGGCCACTCCATGATGCCATGTCCCACCATTTCTATGATGTCACATTTTCCTCCTGGTCTAAGATGGTAGCACTTGCCTCTAAAGGAGAAGGCTGGAGAAAGGGAAGAAGAAGAAAGGGGTGGACGTGCACCAGATTCCTTTTAAGGAAGGGTCTTAGGAACTACTTAAGGCACATCCTCTTATGTTTCAGTGGCCAGGAGTTAGCCTCATGGCCACTTTGAGCTGCAAACGATATTGAGAGATGTGAACTTTATTTTGAGTCACCATGACTAGCTAACACTTCTATTTCAGAATAAAGAGATGTTGGGGAAAAATTAACAACTCTGCCATGGGGCCCTGGTTGTAAGACATTAGAGGGAGCTGATTACAGGCCATGGAATGATGTGTGATTTATTCCTCCTTCAGATATGGATGAAAAATGCCACCTGCCATATTAGTAAGCGATGGATGTTGCAGCCACTATACCCCCCGAACTGTGCAATCTGAGGGGATTCAGGATGGAGACAAACAGGACACTGGCCGTAGATAGCTGAGGTGCAGATTAAAGGAATGATTTCAGTGAGCCCAGACTCTTGCATCTTCATACGTATTAGAAAAATGCTAAATTCATTAACTTGAGATGTCTGGTTTTCTTGAATGAACAGCAATCTTTTGACGTTCCGACTACCTGGTGTTTGTTGCAAAAACTCCTGTGTGTCCTCGCTCCCCGCCTTACCTCTTCAGAGCAGTCCTTCAGAGCTGTCTGAGATGCTGTTTCCCGGGCTGAAGTCCTCAGTTTTGACTGCCAAATAAAACATAATTCTCAGCTTTTAGGTTGTGCTTTTTTTCAGTTGACAGAGTTTCTTACACATTTGACAGTAGCTGGACTGCAAATGCTAGCTTTTAGTAGAGAGACTTTCATGTTTTTCTTCACCTTTACAGGTATTGCACAGAGGGATTAGGAGAGGTGTGTCCAGTTCTGGTGGCCAAATACCACTCAGAAATCTCTGTCTGAAGTTTTGGTTCTTCAGGAGTTACACAGAGGAAAGTGGCTCAGTGTCATAAACTGTATCTTTCACTTATTTGGGGACTTTATTCTTCTTATTGCTACTCTTTAGTTTCAAAGGAATCACATTAAATTTTTCCTCAATTCATTCCCCACTAAGCTACTGACTAATTTTTCTTCTCTTCTCATTTAGAATTCTCACAAGATTGGTCTTTATTTTTGTTCCCTGCAACCTGTCTGCCTCTCTTTTCATTCTGGAAACAATATTTAAAAAAAAAAACTGTATCAAGGCACTTTAAAAAAATAACTTCATTAAGGCATAATTTTATAACTTTTAAAATAAATTTATTGAGTTTTAATGCTTTATACTTTTACTGGTGACAAAGAAAAGTCACCACCCATCCCAAGTGCAATTCAATGATATTTTTGGTAAACTGACCAACTTGTTGAACCATCACTATAAATCAGTTCTGGATTATTTCCATCATCCTAATAAGATTGCTTATGCCCACTTACTATTAAATTGTAATCGTCTTTCCCCTTCACTCCAGGCAACCAGTAATCTGATTTCTGTCTCCATAGATTGGCCGTTTTTGGACATTTCATGTAAACTGAACCATACAGTAAACGGTCTCTGTGTCTGGCTTCTTTTACTGAGTGTAATGCTTTATTTCCGTGTCTTAGCTTGTATCAGTTCTTCATTCCTATCTATTGCCAAGTAATATTGCCAAATAGTATTCAACGGTTGTAAGAATATACCATACTATTCTATCCATTTTTTAGTTGATGAATATTTAGGTTGTTTCCAGTTCGGCGTTATTAATAAGTAATGCTGCTAAAACTTGTGTGTGCAAGTCTTTTAGTGGATATATGCTTTCTGTCGTCTTGACTAGATACCCAGGAAGAGAATTCCTGGGTCACATGGTAATTATTTTTATCAACTGAGTAGCTTTCGAATTGTTTTCCACAGTGGCTGTAGTAGTTTGGTAGGGCCCCATAGCGAAGTACCATGAACTGGGTGGCTCAAACAACAGAAATATGTTTTCTCTCTGTTGTAGAGGCTGGCAGTGCAGGCTCAAGGTACTGCTGGAACCGTTCTCCTCTGAGGGCTCTCCTCTCGGCCTGCACTTGGCCACCCTCTCCTGTACCCTAACTCTGCATCTTCTCCATGTGTCCCAGTTTCCTCTTCTCATAAGGACATGAGTCCTACTGGATTCGGGCCCATCCTAACAGCCTCATTTTAACTTGATCATCTCTTTAAAGGCCCTGTCTGTAAAGACAGTTAGATTCTGAGGTCCTGTGATTTAGGGCTTTAATATGTGAATTTCGAGGAGACACAGTTCAGTCCTAACAGTGGTCATACCATTTTATGTTTGTACTAGAAATGTATAAGGGTTCCAGTTCCTCCACATTCCTGGAAACATTTATTGTTGTCTGTTTTTTTAAAAAAATTTTATTTTATGATAGCCATTCTCGTGGCTGTGATATGCTGTTTTGTGGTTTTAAGTTGCGTTTCCCTAATGCCAAATGATGTTGAACATGATTTCATACGCTTATTAGCCATTAGTTTGTCTTCGTTGGTGGACTGTCTATTCAAATCCTTTGCCTACTTTTTAACTGGTGTTTGGCCAGCAAAACTGGATACAACTTCTTTTAGTCTGTCTTTTTAATGCTTACAATGATAAAGAAAAACCACCTTGGAAGAGTAGAGAAGGATACTCCCAGAATGTACAAAGAAGTCGTATACCTCAAAGACATGAAAATCATGTTCGAAGTTTTCCAAAATACAGTTATTATAATTGATTAGCATCTTCTCATACCTCCAAGCAAGGTGGTCCATTGGTTCCTGAATGGGGACTGAGTCTTGGGAATTCTGCGAAGCATTCTCCCAGCATAGAACTATTCTACTGGATAAGAACATGCTGACTTTTTCCTATTCTCCTTCACCATTTGGTATATGATGATTCATGTTCTTCTAACACTGGAAACTTCTGACCCCTACTAGGGTTTCTAGGCAGGCTTTGGAAATCAGGGTGCCCACGTGCCCGATGTTCACTAGTAGATGTTTGGCTGAACAGTGTTGGACCATATCTTGTCTTTAAAATGTTTACTGCTAATTAATTGATTGCTGACATCAAAATACTAAATTAAGAGATTTTATATATGTATGTAATACGTATGTATGTAATGAGTTTTTGGCTTTTTTTAACACTGATCTACATGTCCTCGTGCAGTAGCTGGCTGACCGCATCGGTCCCTTGCATTGAGACTGAATGTCGCTGTCGTTTGTCTCTATGCTAGTCCTGTTATTTTACTTATATTGCACTTAAGATAAAAATGAACCTTTTATATCCATCCAGTTTCTGAGGTTGCAATTTACAGGCATTTGTTTGCCCCTCACATCCTGAAATTGCGGCAAAGTTTTCTCCTTTGGTTCTCTAAACAGTCTCCAAACAATTGCTCTGGTGCTGCCTTGTTCAGGAAAGCATACTGTCGCAAACTCCATGATGCCAAGGTGGTTTTTTAGAAATGTTTCCGTTGTATCCCAACACCTAGAATGATGCCCAGCATGTAATACACATGTACGTATTGTTTGTATAATGGGTGACAAGCTAGGATATGATGCCATTACTCACTGTGGTCTGTATTTCTAACTCATAGTCAAGGTCGATCAGTTTTATCCCCCAGATATCTCTCAATCCAGCCACTTCTCTCCATCTTTACCTTCAGCCTAATCCACATCACCACCTGTCTTAACAGGACTATGAAAAAGTCCCTTAACAGATCTTCCTGACTCAGGTCTGCCCCGTCTCCACTGTGTTCTCCACAGGGCATCCAGGATGTGCAGATATGATCATTCCCCTCCTCTGCCACCCTGCCTCTCATTGTTCCTCGGGACTTGTCACAGGAGAGAAGCTACGGCACGTAGTACATTATCTATGGTGTTATTGGATGGATGGATGGATGGATGGATGGATGGATGGATGGGGGAGAAAACTCCCCGATTCTTGATGGAGAAACCCACTGGCAATCTGACTGACTAGCAAAATTCTCATTTGATGCTGCCATTTTTACATGTGGACTCGCCAGCTTTCAAGAGAAGGCAAAAACTGCCGGGGCTTTGTTTCTAGGAATGGACCCACATTGGCTGAATGAGGTTGAGTTAGTCTTCAGAGGTGCCTGTTGGCTGTATCCTGAAGCCTCAAAGACCATGGCCAGATCACTAAGCTGCTGCTTCTTGGTAGTGTCCCATGGGTTTACCTCTTCTCGCTGTCAGAGAAGTAACTTTGGGAGGAGATAGACCCAAGGGAGACAGAGAGAAGGAGGTCCCTTAGCAGCCATGGTGAAAAGCTGCTTACGTCCGCCTTGATCCAAGGCCAGGAGATGGGGTGAGTGTGGGGACGCCACCTAGACGGCTGAGCCCAAATCTTATAGTGGAGTGATGGAATTCCTTAGCCCAGTCGTATTTCTCTCTCTCTCTCTTCCTCTCAATTAGCATTGGAAGATCAAGAGTTTAGAAATCAGGACTTCAGTTCAAAATCCATGGAAAAAGAATCTAGGAACTATTCATGGAATTTTCTTCTCTGAAAGGAATTGTAATTATAATTAATAATCCTTCCTGATTTGCTTCTGGGGGAACCGTGGGACCCCAAGGAATACGGGCCTACAGTATTGTGAGAATAGCATCATCTCTGAAACAGTTATCATAGGAATATACAAAGAGTTCATCTGCATGCTACTGAAAAGTACAATGTAAAGTTCTCTGCTGAAAAAGAATAGACTTGCTGTCTCACGTTAGATTTGAGCATCCCTGTATCATGATTCCGTTTCCCCCTTCTTCTTCTGTATTACCTGCTTCCCGTCCCTCCCCTGTTCATTTATGCTGACAACATAAACTCAGACAGGTGTAAGGTTAATAATTTTTACGTATGAGCCATTGCATTATCTTTTTTGCATCCATTATTTTGGCCTAGGTGCATTGTGAATGATTAGGGCCCACAGTTTCAATTTATTTGTTGTTGGGAAATTTGAACCTATTACTCGGTCCTAGACTAGCTCGTGCAACTTGCTAACCTTTTCTCTATTCTCATTTTATAGGAAATTACTTTCTGGGCTAGGATAATGATTTCTCTCTCCTCTTAATTGGGAAGTATATAAATTCATGAGAGGATTGTGCTAACGTGTTTTTCTTCTACCTGGGAAATAGCATTTTTGGAAAATATTTAATTGTGGAGAAAAACTAGATGTGTTTTACATGCAGGTTCAAAAGCAGTAAATGAACTAAAAAGAGAAATGGAGGGCACAGGACTGTAAATAGAGAGGATTCTTGATGTGAATGTGCCTGAATAACACCTCTTTGGGTAGTAATTATGGGTGTCTAGATACATATGTAAAAATATGGCCTTGTTCTTCCTTGTTAGGTTTTCACACTGCACTTGGTACTAAAGTCCCCCAAGCCTACTTCTGTCATTCCCTTATTGAGTGACTTCGGGTCAAGAAGAAGCATAATAAGCAGTGTGTTCACTCTAGGGAAGCTGTCTAATAGGTCTTTCTGCAATGATGGAAAAGTTCTCTATCTGTCCAGTCTCCAATATGAGAACTAGAACTTGAAATGTGACTAGTTTGAAGAACTGAATTTTAAATTTTATTTAACTTTAATTGAGTTTAATTTCAATAACCATATATGGTTGGTGATTACCGTACCGAACAATGCAGCTCTAGAAGCTGTCTTTTTTCCCCCATTTTATTGAGAAATAATTGACATACATCCCTGTATAAGTTTAAGGCATACTGCACGATGGTTTGATTTATACATGTTGTGCGGTGATTACTACAATCCGTTCAGCTAACATCCATCACTTCATATAGATACAATAAAAAGACAAGAAGAAAAGAAAAAAAAATATTCCCCTTGTGATTAGAACTCTTAGGATTAACTCTCTTAACTACTTTCCTGTGTATCATACAGCACTTCTAACTATAGTAAACCTGTTGTATGCTATACCCCTTGTGTTTATTTATCTTATAACTAGAAGTTTATACCTTTTGACCACCTTTCCCCAGTCCCCCCACCACCACCACCCCCCGCCCCACCTCTGACAACTACAAATCTGACCTCTTTTTCTCTGAGGTGTTTTTTGTTTTGTTATGTTTTTTAAAGATTCCATGTATGAGTAAGATCATACAGTATTTGTCTTTCTCTGTCTGACTTATTTCATTTAACATAATGCCCTCAAGTTTCATCCATGTCATCACAAATAATAGGATTTCCTCATTTTTTACGGCTGAATGATATTCCATTGTGTGTGTGTGTGTATACATACATACATATATACATATTAGAACTTCGTTATCCATTCATCCATCAATGTCTGCTTAGGTTGTTTCCATGTCTTGGCTATTGTAAATAGTGCTGCAATGAACATGCAGGTACAGATACCTTTTGGGGTTAGTGTTTTTGTTTCTTTTGGATATATTGCCAGAAGTGCAATTGCTGAATCATGTGTTAGTTCTATTTTTAATTTTTTGAGGATCCTCCATACTCTTTTCCATAGTGGTTGTATTATGTCACCAACAGTGCACAAGGGTTCCCTTTTCTCCACATCCATGACAACATTTGTTCTCTCTTTTTGACGATGGCCATTCTGACAGGTGTGAGGTGATGTCTCATAGTAATTTTAATTTGCATTTCTCTCATGATTAGTGTTTTTGAGTTTCTTTTCATGTACTTGTTGACCTTTTGTGTATCTTCTTTAGCAAAATGTCCATTCAGATCCCTTGACCCTTTTTAAATTGGGTTCTTTGTTATTTTTCTGTTGAGCTGTATACATTCTTTATATATTTTGGATATTAACCCCTTATCAAATACATGGTTTACAAATACTTTTCCTATTCTGTAGGTTGTCTTTTCACTTTGCTGATGGTTTCTTTTGCTGTGCAGAAGCTTTTTAGTTTGATGTAATCCCACTGGTTTATTTTTTATTTTGTTGCTTATGCTTTAGGTGTTGTATCCAAAAAGTCATTACCAAGACCCAAGTTGAGGAACTTTATTTCTGTTTTCTTCTAGGAGTTTCATGGTTTTAGGTCTTACGTTTAAAACTTGAATCCATTCTGAGTTAATTTTTGTGAGTGGTGTAAGATAGGAGTCCAATTTCATTCTTTTCCATGTGCATATCCGGTTATCCCAGCACCATTTATTGAAGAGTCTGTCTTTTCTCCACTGAATATTCTTGGATCCCTTATCAAATATTAATTGACGCAGGCGCTTGGGTTTATTTCTGGACTCTTGATTCTGTTCTACTGGTCTGTTGTCTGTTTTTATGACAACACTGTACTGTTTTGATTACTATAGCTCTGTAGTATAATGTGAAATCAGGAAGTGTGTTGCCTCCTGCTTTGTTCATTCTGATGATTTCTTTGGCCACTGGGGGGCTTCTGTGGTTCCATATAAATTTTAGGTGGGTTTTTTCTACTTATGTTAAAAAAAAAAAAAATGCCTTTGGAATCTTGATAAAGATTGCATTAAACCCATAGATGGCTTTTGGTAGTATTGACATTTTTACAATATTATTTATTCTAATCCATGGACATGAGATATCTTTCCATTTATTTGTATCAATTTTCTTTTTTTTGTAGTTTTCAGAGTAAATATCTTTCACCTCCTTGGTTAAACTTATTCCTTAGTACTTTATTTTATTTGATGCTATTCTAAATGGGATTTATTTCTTTCTCAGAAAAATTTTTGCCACTGACTTTTGTATGTTAATTTTGTATCCTGCAACCTTCCTGAATTTGTTGATTAGATCTAATAGCCTTTGGTTGATTCTTTAGGATTTTCAATATATAAAATCATGTGATGCACAAATATAGATAATTTAACTTCTTAATGCCCATTTTTGATACCTTTTATTTCTTTACTTGCCTGATTGCTCTAGTTAGAACTTCCAGTATTATGTTGAATAGGAGGGCTGGAACTGGACATCTTTGTCTTGTTCCTGATCTTAGAGGAGAAGTTTTCAACCTTTCACCATTGAGTATGATGTTGTGGGCTTGTCATACACAGCCTTTATTATGTTGAGGTATGTTCTTTCTTTCCCTAATTGGTTAAGAGTTTTTATCATGATGAATGTTGAATTTTGTCAAATGCTTTTTCTGTATGTTGAGATGCTCGTATTATTCATTTCTTTCATTCTAGTAAGGTGATATGTCATGTTCATTGATTTGCTTATGCTGAACTATCCTTACATCCCAGGGATAAATCCCACTTGATCATGATGAATAATCCTTTTAACGTGCTGCTGTATTTGGTTTGCTAGTATTTTATTAAGAATTCTTGCACCTATATTCATCAGATATATTGGCCTGTAGTTTTCTTTTCTAGTGGTTTTCTTTTCTGGCTTTGGTATAAGGATAATTCTGGCTTTGTAAAATGAGTTTGGGACTGTTTACTTCTTTTCAATTTATTGGAAGAGTCTGGGAAGGATTGGTGTTAATTCTTCTTTAAATGTTTGGTAAAATTCTCCATAAGAGCCTGGGCTTTTCTTTGTTGGGAGATTTTTTTATTATTACTTTTTCAATCTTCTTTCTAGTAATTGGTCTATTCAGATTTCCTATTTCTTCCTGTTTCAGTCTTGGTAAACTGTATGTTTCTAAGAATTTTTCCATTTCTTCTAGGCTGTCCAGTTTGCTGGCATATAGTTGTTCATCATAGCCTCTGTAATCTTGTGAATTTCTGTGGTAAGAGTTGTAATGTCTCCTTTTTAAATTTATTATTTTGTTGATTTTTGTTATTTCTCTTTTTTCCTTGATTAGTCTAGTTAAAGGTTTGTCAATTTTATCATTTCAAAGAACCAACTCTTAGTTTGATTAAGCTTTTCTATAATTTTTATGTTCTCTGTTTTATTTATTTCTGCTCTAATTTTTATTTCCTTTTTCTCCTGATTTGGGCTCAGTTTTTCTTCTTTGTCCAGTTCCTTAAAGCATAGAGTTAGGTTATTTATCTAGGATCTTTCTTGCTTCTTAATGTAGACATTTATTTCTACGAACTTCCCTCTTAAAACTGCTTTTGCTGCATCCCATAAATTGTGGAATGTTGTGCTTTTATTTTCATTTGTCTGAAGAAACTTCTAAATTTCCCCTTTAATTTATTCTTTGATTCATTGGTTGTTTAGGAGAGTGTTAATTTCCATGTGTTCATGAATTTTCCAGTGTTCCTCTTGTTATTGATTTGTAGTTTCATGCCATTGTTGTCAGAAAGGATATGTGGTATGATTTCAATCTTCTTGAATTTTCCAGGACTTATTTTATGGCTTTATATATGGTCAGTCCTAGAAAATGTTCCATTTATGTTTTGTCATTGGGTAGAATGTTCTGTTAGTCCATGTGGTTTTTAGTGTTGTGCAAATCTGCTTTTTCTTACTGCTTCTCTGGATAATCTATCCATACTTGAGAATAAAGTATTAAAGTTCCCAAATATTACTGTTTATTTCCCCTTTTAGCTCTGTTAATTTTTGTTGTATATATTTAGGTACTCCAATGTTGGGCACATATTTACAATTGTTATAGCTTCTTGATGGGTTTATCCCTTTATTACTATGTAATGACCTTCTTTGTGTCTTTTTCTCATTTTGAGTTTAAAGTCTATTTTGTTTGATACAAGTATTGCTACCGCTGCTTTTTTATTGGTTACCATTTGCTTGAAATGACTTTTACCATCCCTTCACTCTCAGTGTATGCATGTCTTTAAGGCTAAAGTGAGTCTTTTGTAAGTACCATAATCACTGGATCCTGTTTTTAAATTTTTTATCCATTCAGCCATTCTGTATTGTTTAAAGTAATTATTGATAGGTAAGAATTTACTATTGCCATTTTGTTATTTGTTTTATCATCGTTTTGTAGGTTCATTGTTCTTTATTTCCTGTCCTGCTAGTTTTTTTTTATGTGTGTGTTTTGTTGTCTTTTGATATCAGTATGCTTTGACTTCTTTTTCATGTTCTTCTGTGAATTGCTACTTGTTTTCCCTTGTGGTTACCAAAAGGCTTAAATAAAATATCTTAAAATTCTAACACCTTATTTTAAGCTAACAACCTAACTTCAATAGAATTCCTAACCTTTACACTTTTACTTCTCCTCCTCCTCCTCACATTTTAGGTTACTGCTCTTACAATTGACATATTTATTATGTTGTGTAACTAATAATAGATTATTATAGTTGTGAGGTTTTTTTTTTTTTACTACATTCATTTTGAAACTTTTAAACTGGAGTTGTAAGTGAATTAAGCATGACCATTACCAGATTACTGAATTTAACTTTGCCAATTATTTTACCATTATCACTGAGTTTAAACTACATTTTTATATTTGTATGATGTTAATTAGCATCCTTTTACTTTCAATCAAAGGACTTTCTTTGGTATTTCTTGTAAGGCAGGTCTAGTGGTGATGAACTCCATCTACTTTTATTTGTTTATGAAAGTCTTTATCTATTTTTCATTCGTGAAGGACAGCTTTGCTGGTATAGCAAAGCTATAACTAAAACTGGTTGACAGTTTTTCTTTCAATATTTTGAAATGTCTTCCCATTCTCTCCTGGCCTGAAATGTTTCTGTTGAAAAATCTGCCCATAGGCTTATGGGGGTTCCCTTTTAAGTAACTTATCTCTTTTCTCTTGATGCTTTTAAAATTCTTTTTTTTTGTCTTTGACAATTTAATTATAATTTGTCTTGGTGTAGCCCTATCTAAGTTTGATATTTTTGGGGTCCTTTGGGCCTCATAGATCTGGATGTCCATTTCTCTACCCAGGTTTAGGAAGTTTTCAGCCATTAATACTTTAAATATACTTTCTGTCCCTTTCTCTTTCTCTTCTCCTTCTGGAATTCCTACAATGCAAATTTTGTTTCTTTTCATTTTCATTTCCCATAAATCTCATAGGCTTTTTTCACGCTTTCATTCTTTTTTACTTTTTGCTCCTCTAACTGGATAATTTCTAATATTCTATCCTCCAGATAACTGATTGTTTCTTCTGCATGGTCAAGTCTGCTTTTGAAATTCTCTGTTGAATTCTTCACTTCAGTTACTATATTTTTCAACTCTAGGATTTCTGTTTGTTTGTTTTTGGATGGTTTCTATTGCTTTATCAGACTTCTCGTTTTGTTCATGCATTGTTTCCCTAATTTAGTTTTCTGTGTGTCCTTGTTCACTAAACTTCTTTAAGGTAATTGTTCTGAATTATTTGTCTCACGGTTCATAAATTTCCATTTCTTTAAGATTAGTTATTAGAGCTTCATTAGTTTCCTTTGGTGGTGTCATATTTTCCTGTTTTCTTTTGTGATACTTGATCTCTTGTGTTGGTATCTACACATTTGAGTAATCAGCCTCCTCTTGCAGATTTTGCAGGTTTGCTTTGGTAGAAACAGTCCTTCTCCTGTCAGCTCCTTTTGGGTTTCTGTTGGTGGCTGTTGGTAAGGTCCTTAGGCAGGTGATGCCTGCTACTATGGTCTATTTTTGGATAAGGAGTCAACTGTTGAAACTCTGAGGATGGGGACGTGGGATGTGCCCTGACTAAGAACAGTTGGATAGAACTGCTCACTTGGTTCCCAAGTGAGCCTATAGGATGGGCTTCCTGGTTGCCTGGTTCCTCTGGTCAGGCTTATGAGATGGTCGGGACGGGGTACTTGATTCAGTAGTAGTGGGGCTCTGAATTAGCTTCCCTGCACCCAGGACAGCACCCAGAACAGCATGGCTTGTTGCCTGGGGGACCTGAACCAGGCAGGAGTGTGCACTTATTTCCCTGGTCAGGTGAGGCCACCGGTTTTGCTCAGGAGATGGGGGAGATGGGGGCTGTGCTCTCTGTTCAGGTCCCACTGTAAGCAGGGCCGTTGTGTGGGTTTATGGATTAGTTTCCCTGCCTGGACACAGTGGGAGAAGCAGCTCTAAAGCTAGTAAAGCTCTTTGTTTGTTGTCTTAATTCAAGCTGGCCCACATCCCAAGTTCCTTGGTTGTTCAGGGCCCCAGCTTTGCTTTGCAAGCTGTGGAGTCTGCCTGCCCTTCTCTAGGCATGAGCATGGCTGGGCCTCATAGCTCCTAGGTATTATAGCCAGCCCTTCTGGTCCGATGGATCTGGAGCCATAGCAGGTGGGGCTCTGTCTCAGCTCCCCTGCCTGTGCTGGAAAGTGAGGGACTGCTCCAGGCATCTCCCAGTTTTTCCCAAACAAAATGTCAGGCTGGGAGGGGCCCGGAGGTACCCTTAGCCTTGGCTGTGAGTAGCATAGGAGCCCTCCAGGCCAGTACTGGCTTTGCCCCAGGGGTGATCAGCTCTGCCTGCTGGTCTCTTGGCTGGAGCATTACTGGGCTACACAGCTTCTAGGCCTCCCGCCAGCCCCTCTGGTCAGATGCGGCTGGGAGACACTGTCCACTGTGGGTGGGGTGTGACTCATCTTCTTGCCTGGGAGTGGGCAAACTAGGCTCTCGGGCTGTCAAAACTCCTCACATGAGGATCTGAGTAAGGCGGATCTGCACCCTGCCATGTTTCCCGGTCAGAGTGCACCCCCGACTTGGTTCTGCAGGTGAGCAGAGCCGCTGGTTAGTCTCCCGCTTCGGCACTGCAGGTGTGAACTCGCTCTGCCAAGACCCCTGTGCTGGTTGCAAGCCCCTCCCCTTCCTCAGTCAGACTCCCAGTGGTTGAGCCCCAGAGATTCCCCTGCAGTCCCCATGGGGTGAGGCCAGGTCAGGGGCTCCCTCAAAGAGAAGCACAGTGCTGGGGGGCTGGGTGTTCCCCGTGGGCTCTCTTTTCTTACTGGAGGAACCAGAGGCTCAGGGGAGACCTGTCCACCTGGTGCTGCCCTGGCCTGGGGGAGTGGCCATGCGGTCAGTGTGTAGCCGCTTCTCTTACCTTCTAACGTGGTCTCTCTTGGTCTCTGTGGTGCAGGGGGTGCTTCAGTCTCCCCTGTGTTCTAGGTTCTCTCAGTGCTGACTTGTTCATGACTAGTTGTTAGTCGTTCTTCTAGTGAAGGGGAGGGAAGTCAGGAAGGATCTATGTCACCATCCACCTAGAGAGTCATCCACCTAGAGGATGTCGTGAGCTCTTAGCACCAGTCACTACAGTAAGTGCCTACCTCTTGTTGTGCTGTCATAACCCAGACACTTAGCCCCATGATGCTCTTTGTATTTCTAGCCTCCAGCTCTTCACTGCCTCCAGTGTACCCTCTGGATCTGAAGTTTTATAACATCAGTACACCTCCTGTAACGGAGTTTCTCAGCTTTTTTTTAATCCAGCTGAAATGTGACTTTTCCTCTTGAGGACGCACCTTCCCCAATAGCCATCTCGAGTGAAAGATGATTGTTTTGTTATATTTCATGCTCTGTAGGACCTCGTGTTGAGATAAATGTCTTTTTAGCTCTTCCGTCCTGTTGCAAAACTACTTTTCCACTTTTCCTCTTTTAAAAAAATGCCAGGTAATTTGAAGTGTATGCTGTCAGTTCCCAGCACCTACAGCCAACCTGTCACTTTCACTGCCCCACTCCCACTCCTATGACTTTCACACAGACTTCTTTTCGACCATCCTTGGTAATTTCATATGGTTTCCTTCATATGGATAATTCATTTAACACTTTGGCCTCTCATATTCCTGACCCCTTCATCCATAATAATCTTTCTTCCATCTTAATAACTAACTCTTACAATCGTATTGTATAACTATCCCACATTCTAAATCCCCAAATTTGAGCACCCAGTTCTCTCCCGCACTGTATATTCCCATTCACTTTTCCCAGGATTTTCACTTCAACAATTATTTGATGAATTGAGACCTCTGGGTCCATTGATGCTTCCACCTTCTTAATCTTCAGTACTTTCATTATATTCCTCTCTTCTTTTTTCAGCTTAGGGACCATGTCCATCACATATTCATGCCCCTTTAAACACACTTTTCAAGCTTGCTTTTCTTGCCTTCTGTCAAAATTTCTCTTAAAGCCAAACCCCTGGATTAACCTAGTTAATTACTGACAACAGTGCTGTGTATCTAGGCACTGGAGGATTGTTACAGAACACTGAACCATCAAGCTGACTTGTTTCAACTTGATCTCAAATCTCAAATGGGCACTTGATACTACCTGGCAATCCTACTGTATCTCCTCTGTAAACTTGCTTTCTTACCCTCTAAAGATCACCAGTTTGCATCTTCTCTCCTCACATTTCCAGCACACCCCTTTATGACCAGCTGATAGATTTTCCCCTGCCGTCCTGAGAAAACGCAGCTATCAGGTAGGTTCTATCCTATCTTCTAACTAGACATGCACTAGTATATCTGCGTGTGCACCCATGTCCTCTTTTTCTTCTCTCCTTTCAAAGGGTGACACCTTCACCTGTGCTCAAAATATGCTAATCCTGAAAAATTTCTCTTTCTCGCATCACCAGCTTCTCATTCTCTACTGGATCAGTTTTATCAGTATACAGATACATACTTCAGGACCACTCATCTTAAAAAATAATTCCAACCCCATAGCCTTCTCAACTCTTTCCCTATTTCTCTGCTTTTCTTATTAGCAAAACCAATTTTCTGTTCCCCAATGACTATCTTCTACTCTGCACTCTCCTTTTTTTAACAATATCCAGCTAAGATTCAGCCTCCATGGCTTCGTTGCAATTCCATGTTGTCAAGGCTACCCACAAACCAACATCTTGGCATGTCTCAGTCATGAACTTACTCAGATTCTCAAGGGGATTAAAGTCAGTTGTCCACTCTATCCTTTGTAAAGTGATTCTGCATCTGGTCTTCCGTGACATCACACTTTCCTGTTTTTTCTTCCCCTCTGTGCTCTTTCTCAGCTCTGTTTTTCTGTCCTTTCCTTCTGTACCCGACTTACACTGAGTGGCCTCGGGGAACTGTTCCCCGTGGGTCACCTCATCCGGTCTCATGACTTTAAAAGCAGCTGTGTGGAGGCATCAACAAAGGCCTAGGTTTGCAAACTATCAGAAGCAATTAGTATGTTTTATAGTCTCTTCACAAATTACCTCATCAACTTTGTGGAGAAGGGAAGTAATAATCATAGTGTCATCTTCTCCCTCCAAAAATTATTCTGGTTTTCAGAAGCATTTTAAAGAACAAAGAAAAGAAAGAAAAAGAAAACAGAAATCAATGATGCTATTTATCCACTAAGCACATATTCCATGAACTAAAAAAAAAAGTCCATTTTTTTCATAAAACATATTGTTTTGTACCTCCTTGAAATTGTTTTGAATGTAGAAGTTAAAAGTTAAATGCAGATATAACTGTTTTATTGAATTTGAACAAAAGAAGTCATTACTTCATCTTAAATAAGGCCACTTGGTACATAGGGCATAGTTAAGTTTAATCTTCTTGGGGTCTTAGTTTAACTTGATTATTTATGTTATCAAGACTCTTTGTTTAATTTTAGGGTTTTTTTTATTACATCAAAGTAAGTTTGTGGTTTTATGTGTCCTGTATAAGATATTTTTACCTATTCCAAGATTACAAAGATTTTCTTCCATATTTTGGGGAGCAGTTACATAATTTTAGCTTTTACATTTAGAATTAGAATCCTTTTCAAGTTAAAAATTTATGTACAGTGTGAGGTATGGTTCAAGTTCATTTTTCCCCCACATGCATATCTAGTTCTGTAAGTATAATTCGTCAGAAAGGTTTTGCTTCCTCTTTGAATTATCTTGTTAAAATTCAATTGACCATATATATGTTGGTCCATTTGTGGACTCTTTCTTCTTCCATAGTTTCTATTTTTAAAAAAGGAGATTTTTGTTCTAATAGCATCTTTTTTTATTTAGTTATTTTGTCAGAATTTTACAGAAGCGTATTTTTGAAAGTCTAATAGTTTTGCAAGGCTTGTAATGAAAAACTGCCATAAGCTTCATAAAGCCTCTTGCTCCCAGCCTTCTCCAGTAAGTTTCCATTATTTTCATAGCTCACGTTTTTGATATTGGCCACCACATGTTACTGTTATACTTTTACTTCCTGACTGTTTTTAGAAGTTTTAGGGATTAAATTATTTTTCTTGGTTGATTTCCTCTTCATGTTGGGACACATCTTCCTGTAGTTTGCTAAAGATGATACAAATAGATGGAGAGATATACCATGTTCTTGGATTGGAAGAATCAACATTGTGAAAATGACTCTACTACCCAAAGCAATCTATAGAGTCAATGCAATCCCTATCAAACTACCACTGGCATTTTTCACAGAACTAGAACAAAAAATTTTGCAATTTGTATGGAAACACAAAAGACCCCGAATAGCCAAAGCAATCTTGAGAACGAAAGAAGGAACTGGAGGAATCAGGCTCCCAGACTTCAGACTATACTACAAAGCTACAGTTATCAAGACGGTATGGTACTGGCACAAAAACAGAAAGATAGATCAATGGAACAGGATAGAAAGCCCAGAGATAAACCCACACACATATGGTCACCTTATCTTTGACAAAGGAGGCAGAAATGTACAGTGGAGAAAGGACAGCCTATTCAATAAGTGGTGCTGGGAAAACTGGACAGCTACATGTAAAAGTATGAGATTAGATCACTCCCTAACACCATACACAAAAATAAGCTCAAAATGGATTAAAGACCTAAATGTAAGGCCAGAAACTATCAAACTCTTAGAGGAAAACATAGGCAGAACACTCTATGACATAAATCACAGCAAGGTCCTTTTTGACCCACCTCCTACAGAAATGGAAATAAAAACAAAAGTAAACAAATGGGACCTAATGAAACTTAAAAGCTTTTGCGCAGCAAAGGAAACCATAAAGAAGACCAAAAGACAACCCTCAGAATGGGAGAAAATATTTGCAAATGAAGCAACTGACAAAGGATTAATCTCCAAAATTTATAAGCAGCTCATGCAGCTTAATAACAAAAAAACAAACAACCCAATCCAAAAATGGGCAGAAGACCTAAATAGACATTTCTCCAAAGAAGATATACAGAGTGCCAACAAACACATGAAAGAATGCTCAACATCACTAATCATTAGAGAAATGCAAATCAAAACTACAATGAGATATCATCTCACACCAGTCAGAATGGCCATCATCAAAAAATCTAGAAACAATAAATGCTGGAGAGGGTGTGGAGAAAAGGGAACCCTCTTACACTGTTGGTGGGAATGTAAATTGATACAGCCACTGTGGAGAACAGTATGGAGGTTCCTTAAAAAGCTACAAATAGAACTACCATATGACCCAGCAATCCCACTACTGGGCATATACCCTGAGAAAACCATAATTCAAAAAGAGTCATGTACCAAAATGTTCATTGCAGTTCTATTTACAATAGCCCAGAGCTGGAAACAACCTAAGTGTCCATCATCGGATGAATGGATAAAGAAGATGTGGCACATATATACAATGGAATATTACTCAGCCATAAAAAGAGACGAAATTGAGCTATTTGTAATGAGGTGGATAGACCTAGAGTCTGTCATACAGAGTGAAGTAAGTCAGAAAGAGAGAGACAAATACCGTATGCTAACACATATATATGGAATTAAAAAAAAAATGTCATGAAAAACCTAGGGGTGAAACAGGAATAAAGACACAGACTTACTAGAGAATGGACTTGAGGCTATGGGGAGGGGGAAGGGTAAGCTGTGACAAAGCGAGAGAGAGGCATGGACATATATACACTACCTAACGTAAGGTAGATAGCTAGTGGGAAGCAGCCGCATAGCACAGGGAGATCAGCTCAGTGCTTTGTGACCGCCTGGAGGGGTGGGATAGGGTGGGAGGGAGGGAGACGCAGGCGGGAAGAGATATGGGAATATATGTATGTGTATAACTGATTCATTTTGTTGTGAAGCTGAAACTAACATACCATTGTAAAGCAATTATACTCCAATAAAGATGTTAAAAAAAAAAAGAAGAAAAAATTAGCATTATAAATTTTAAAAAATCCAGTTGAAATAGATATTAAAAATCCACTAGACATCTTGAAAGATAAAGTTGAGGAAATCTTCAATAAATCTCAAAAGGCATAGCAATATAAAATTGCAGAGAAATGTAAACTATAAAAGAGATTCCAGTATGTGAATAATAAGAGTCCCAGGAGGAGAGGAAAGAGAAAATAGCAGAAAGTAAGTCATCAAAGAAATAATTCAAGAAGAATTTCCAGAACTGAATGACATGGGTTCTAGATTAAAAAGGGTCACCAAAAGTCTACGATGACTTGTGAAAACACATCCATAACAGGGTGCTTCATTATAATATTGTAGAAAACTAGATAAGATCCTTCACGTTTGCAAAAAGCATGCAACTTTTTATAGAAATTATCCAGAACCAGAAAGGCATCAGATTTCTGACTTAGAGCAGGGGGGTGGGAAACTGTGGTCCACGGGCACATTGTCTATGGCTACTTTTGTGCTACAATTGCAGAACTGAGTAGCTTTGACAGAGGAATTATGACCTGTAAAGCATAAAATGTTTACTCTCTGGCCCTTTACTGAAAAAAGTTTGCTGACACCTGCTTTAGAACAGTAGTGGAAGTTACAGACAGTAGGTTAATGGCATCAAATTTTGAAAGAGAAGTATTTTTACCTGAGAATTATACAGTCAATTAATGAAATTTGAGAGTAAAATAAAGATATATTCATATGTATAATCTCATATATTTACTTCTCAACATGTAATTAAATTCAACCCTTTCTCCCTTTGTTGTTTTTTTAAATTCCCTCTTTCCTGTTTACCTGGTATAAATTTGTTAATTTTCTCAGCCATTAAATTATAAATATATTCTAAATAATTTGGGATGTGTGAGCAGTGACTTTGATATTGAAAGCATTATGTTTTCATTGGAACCATGGAGAAAATGAGCTCAGATCCAGGATATAGAGTGGATGTGGTCACCTGCAGTGAGCTCAGATCCAGGATATAGAGTGGATGTGGTCACCTGCAGAGGTAAAATGGGCCACCCGACCCAAAATTTGGTCTGGATGTGGAGACTGGTGATACCACACACACCAAGAGTTTATGAAAAGGTTCATTCCTCATTTCACGAGGGGTTCTAGAAAGCAGAGAGTGTTTCCAAGCAGGTCCACAATGGTTTGAGAAAGCCATGAAAGGGTTGTGTAGCGTTTTAGAGGCAGGGCGGGACGAGGGTTCTCGCAGAGACTCTGGGACTTGGGTGGTCTGACCTTTCCACCAAGCCCCAGGGGAGCACAGTCCACTCTGTTACCAACTTATCCTGTAGTGGGTCAGAAAACAAAGGGGGGGCAGTGGGGCTCGAAGCTGTCAAAAGTCAAACATCAAATGGAGTCAGACTTTTTGACAAGAGTCATGAAGATGATAACAGTAATTACACAAAAGCCCATCGTTCGAAGGTTGATCCTGCCTTTTTCATTTGTCGGGTTTCTTCCTTCTAATAGAGCAAAGTATTTATTTTTATTTATATTAGAGTACCCAGGAGGAAGAGTCTAGCAGTGGGGTAAGAGAGTGATCTGATGTTATTATCTGGCAGATATTAAGTTTAACTTACGGGGGATGACGTATTTATTTTCTAAATAGTTTTAAAATTATGGTTTGTACTTTTAAAAGTTGTTTGCAAGGTAGATGGCTTCAGCTTTATTTGTGAGAGCAATTACTAATGTGACTCTTTACAGGGTAAATTGTAGGCCTGCAGAACATAAACAAAAGTTCTTCAATGTCCAGGGCCGATGCCTCCTGGTAGTAGAACGCACATACTCGAGGCTGGGGACCCTGTCACCTGGTCATCGTGGTGGTACCCAGCGGAGCTCTTATGTGATGTCTTTCAGATGAATTTTCAGGCAGATTAAACTTCTAGGCATAGATAACTGCATAGTTCATTTAGACCAAGTGGTGAGGCATTTCGTCTCTGTGACTGCAATACTTTTGAGTCCTTCTTTATACTATTATAGTACATCTACACGTAGTACTAAAATATCACTTTATACCTAGCTTCCCATAGGTGGGTTGCCCCTAGGTAGTAATACAAAGCCTTCTGGTTTTCTTGTTAGCATTTTGTACATAACAGATGTTTAAAAGTGGTATGAGCAGAATACCTGAATGCTTAAGTAATGTTTCTGAACAAAGTTTGAGATGATTTATTTTCAGAATTTCTTTGCTGAACCTATGAAATACTATAAAAATATTTTTTACATTCATTTCTTAAAAGTTTACGTGGTGTACGATATTGGTATTTCAGTGGGAAGCTTTTGCTTGGTAGAGGCTTCTGATTACTGAGACTTAGGAAATGTTTGTTATTTTCTAGTGCACTCAGAAAGATGGAAGACATAAGTAAGCGGTTTATGCTTTAAACCTGTGAAGAGGGATTTTAGTCATTTACTGTCTGGTCCACTGGAAATGACTCAAGATGTGGCTTTATGAATGCAGTTACAAATATACTGGCCTTCATTGAATAGACCTAATGTACCGTCTACAGATTATTAGAAAATATTAGTAGTATCATTGGACTCTACATACATTTAAAAGTCACTGTCGAGGGACTTCCCTAGTGGCACAGTGGTTAAGAATCTGCCTGCCAATGCAAGGGACACGGGTTCGAACTCTGAGCTGGGAAGACCCCACATGCTGTGGAGCAACTAAGCCCGTGCGCCACAGCTACTGAGCCTGCGCTCTAGAGCCCATGAGCCACAACTACTGAGCCCACGTGACACAACTGCTGCAGCCTGCATGCCTAGAGCCCGTGCTCCACAACAAGAGAAGCCACTGCAGTGAGAAGCCCGTGCACCACAACGACGAGTAGCCCCCACTCACCGCAACTAGAGAAAGCCTGTGCGCAGTAGTGAAGACCCAATGCAGCCAAAAATAAATAGATAGATTTTAAAAATAATAAAAAAAGTCATTATCTAAATGGTGTTGATACATTGTAAGTTTGGAGTATCATAGAAAATTTATACCAGCTTTAGGAATCAAAAGTGTTCATATGTTGTTAAAGTTTGGATTTACCTGTTTAATTTTGTTATGTCCTTTCTGGTCTCTTCAGAAAGAAACCTTTAAAATGGTCTTTCCTCTTTCCCCTTTAGTTACCACCTTTTGACTTCTCTGTCATGTATGGTATCTTGCTAATTTTAACATATTGGGTTATATATGTACTTATTATTATGCCAAATCAAATGCCTAATTATATTTTTTAAAATTTTCATGCAGCTTAATTTTTAAAACACATTACAATTTTTTTAAGTAGATATACATTGATAATAGTTATGCTTTCCTAATTACCCTTTATCATTGTTAGATGGCCTCTTTATTTCTATTAATAAGCTTTGTCTTATGTCTTTTTTTTGGGCTGCGTGGCTTGCGGGATCTTAGTTCCCCAACCAGGGATCAAACCTGTGCCCCCTGCAGTGGAAGCACAGAGTCCTAACCACTGGACCACCAGGGAATTCCTCTCTCTCTTTGTATATGTATATATATAAACAAGTTTTATTTCTTTTTCTATATATAAAACAAATTATATATATAATTTATAATTTTAAATATTTTAATGTTAATTTAAAAAACTGCAAAAATTGAGCATATATACAAATGCCCTGAATAAATTATTTTACTATTTATTATTTTATATCTTTTTATATGTATATTATTTTATATCTTAAAAGAAACTATTGTTTTACAATCAGAGAAGACAAAAAGATAGAACACAAATGTAAATGGTGTACATGCATGCAGTTATGTATTCATATTTATTTTTACTTTGATCCAAGAACTTATAGTAAGGTTCATGGTATGTAAATTTAGATAAATCTCCTGGTTAGTATTATTTTAATGAAAATCCTTCAATTTCCTGAAACTATTATTAGGGAGGGCATACTGTGTTTAGATAACATTATACGATTAGTAAACAGAAAAATACTGTATATGAACAAGCTTTGAAACTTGTCTAAATTTTTTTAAAACTCCTTATATAGTATTAGATTTATAGATGTAATTGTCATATACAGAAGTACTCAGAAGTCAATAAAGTGCACCAAGTATCATCTGAGTTTTATAGGAACTAATTTATACAGCCTACCAATTATTTAGATTATTACTTACTTTAGTTGAAGAAATATTTATATCCTTTAGATATTGTTTTAGTAGTGATAGCTACTTTGATATCAAAACAAATATAAAACATTTAGAAAATTTTCTTTGATTAAATCTTGT
Source organism: Lagenorhynchus albirostris (assembly GCF_949774975.1). Lineage (NCBI taxonomy): Eukaryota > Metazoa > Chordata > Mammalia > Artiodactyla > Delphinidae > Lagenorhynchus > Lagenorhynchus albirostris. The sequence goes on along the minus strand of NC_083101.1, from coordinate 111,695,352 downwards.
GTACTAATATCCAAATTCTTAGAAAAATTAAAATGTAATACTTTCCCTTTAATGTTTCATTTGGTCTATGGTAACCACATTATTCCTTTTATTTTTTAATAGGTGTACTTTAATATTTATTTATTTATTTATGGCTGTGCTGGGTCTTAGTTGCAGCATGCGGGATCTTTAGTTGTGGCATGCAGGATCTTTAGTTCAGGCATGCAAACTCTTAGTTGTGACATGCGTGCGGGATCTAGTTCCCCGACCGGGGATCAAACCCAGGCCCCCGGCATTGGGAGTGCGGAGTGTTACCCACTGGACCACCAGGGAAGTCCCAACCACATTATTCTTAATTCAGTTTATTAAAAGAACTTTTTTGGTCAGCGGAATTAAGTAAATTTTTTTCCGTAAACGCAGTTTTTAAAAAACATTGAAGTAGAGTTGCTGTACAATATAGTGATTCACAACTTTTAAAGGTTATACTCCATTTATTGTTGTTATAAAATATTAGATATATTCCTTGGAGCTTATTTTATACCTAATAGTTTGTACTCTATATTGCTTTTTCCCCCTTCCCTCTCCCCACTAGTAACCACTAGTTTGTCTTCTATATCTGTAAGTCTACTTATTTTTTGTTATATTCAATAGTTTGTTGTATTTTTAAGTTCCACATACAAGTGATATCATATAGTATTTCTTTTTCTGACTTATTTCACTTAGCATAATGCCCTCCAAGTCCATCCATGTTGCTGCAGATGTCAAAATTTCTTTTTTTTTATGACTAATAGTCCATTGTTTATATATTCCACATTTTCTTTATCCATTCATCTGTTGATGGACCCTTAGGTTGCTTCCATATCTTGGCTTTGTAAATAATGTTGTTATTGACATTGGGATGCTGGTGTCTTATTGAGTTAGAGCTTTTGGAGTTTTTTGGATATATCCCCAGGAGTGGAATTGCTGGGTCATATGGTAACTCTATTTTGAGTGTTTTTGAGAAAGCTCCATACTGTTTTTCACAGCGGTTGCACTAATTTGCCTTCCCACCAACAGTGTAGGAGGAATCCCGTTTCTCTACATTCTCACCAACTTTTTCATTTGTGGTCTTTTTTTTTTTTTAACATCTTTATTGGAGTATAATTGCTTTACAATGGTGTGTTAGTTTCTGCTTTACAACGAAATGAATCAGTTATATATATACATATGTTCCCATATCTCTTCCCTCTTGCGTCTCCCTCCCTCCCACCCTCCGTATCCCACCCCTCCAGGTGGTCACAAAGCACCGAGCTGATCTCCCTGTGCTATGCGGCTGCTTCCCACTAGCTATCTACCTTACGTTAGGTAGTGTATATATGTCCATGCCTCTCTCTCGCTTTGTCACAGCTTACCCTTCCCCCTCCCCATAGCCTCAAGTCCATTCTCTAGTAGATCTGTGTCTTTATTCCTGTCTTACCCCTAGGTTCTTCATGACTTTTTTTTTCTTAAATTCCATATATATGTGTTAGCATACGGTATTTGTCTCTCTCTTTCTGACTTACTTCACTCTGTATGACAGACTCTAGGTCTATCCACCTCATTACAAATAGCTCAATTTCGTCTCTTTTTATGGCTGAGTAATATTCCATTGTATATATGTGCCACATCTTCTTTATCCATTCATCCGATGATGGACACTTAGGTTGTTTCCAGCTCTGGGCTATTGTAAATAGAGCTGCAATGAACATTTTGGTACATGACTCTTTTTGAATTATGGTTTTCTCAGGGTATATGCCCAGTGGTGGGATTGCTGGGTTATATGGTAGTTCTTTTTGTAGTTTTTTAAGGAATCTCCATACTGTTCTCCACAGTGGCTGTACCAATTTACATTCCCACCAGCAGTGCAAGAGGATTCCCTTTTCTCCACACCTTCTCCAGCATTTATTGTTTCTAGATTTTTTGATGATGGCCATTCTGACTGGTGTGAGATGATATCTCATTGTAGTTTTGATTTGCATTTCTCTAATGATTAGTGATGTTGTGGTCTTTTTGATGATAGCCATTCTGACAGGTGTGAGGTGATATCCCATTTTGATTTTGATTTGCATTTCCCCATTCATTAGCAGTGTTGAACATCTTTTCATGTGCCTGTTGACCATCTGCGTTTCCTCTTTGGAAAAATGTCTACTCAGTTCTTCTGCCCATTTTTAAAATTAATTAATTTATTATTTATTTTTGGCTGTGTTGGGTCTTTGTTGCTGTGCATGGGCTTTCTTTAGTTGCAGCAAGCAGGAGCTACTCTTCATTGTGGTGCACGGGCTTCTCATTATGGTGGCTTCTCTTGTTGTGCAGAATGGGTTCTAGGCGAGCGGGCTCAAAAGTTGTGGCTTGCGGGCTCTAGAGCACAGGCTCAGTAGTTGTGGTGCACAGGCTTAGTTGTTCTGCAGCATGTGGGATCTTCCTGGACCAGGGCTTGAACCTGTGTCCCCTGCATTGGCAGGTGGATTCTTAACCTCTGTGCCACCAGGGAAGTCCCTTCTGCCCTTTTTAAAATTGAGTTGTTTGTTTCTTTGATGTTGAGTTGTAGGAGGTGTTAGTATACATTGGATACTAACCCCTTATCAGTCATATCATTTGCAAATATTTTCTCCCATTCAGTAGGTTGTAGTTTCATTTTGTTGATGGTTTCCCTTGCTGTCAAAAGTTTTTAAGTTTAATTATGTCTCATTTGTTTATTTTTGCTGTTTTTCCTTTGCTTTAGAAGATGGATCCAAAAAATATATATTTCTGCGATTTATGTCAAAGAGTGTTCTGCCTAAGCTTTCCTCTAGGAGGTTTGTAGTATCTGGTCTTACATTTAGGTCTTTAATCCGTTTTGACTTTATTTCTGTATATGGTGTCAGCAAATGTTCTAATTTTATTCTTTTACATGTAGCTGTCCAGTTTTCCCAGCACCACTTATTGAAGAGACTGTCTTTTCTCCATTGTATATTCTTGCCTTCTTTGTCATAGATTAATTGACATGGATTTATTTCTGGGCTTTTTATCCTGTTCCATTGAAGTGTATGTCTGTTTTTATACCAGTACCATACTGTTTTGATTACTGTAGCTTTGTAGTATAGTCTGAAGTCAGGGAGTGTGATTCCTCCAGCTTTGATCTTCTTTCTCAAGATTGTTTTGGCTATTAAGGGTCTTTTGTGTTTCCATGCAAATTTTAAAATTATTTTTTTCTACTTCTGTAAAAAATGCTGTTGGTATTCTGATAGGGATTGCACTGAATCTATAGATTGCCTTGGGTAGTATGGTCATTTTAACAATATTAATTCTTCTAATCCAAGAACACAGTTTATCTTTCCATGTGTGTCTTCTTCAATTTCTTTCATCCGTGTCTGATAGTTTTCCAAGTACAGGTCTTTTACCTCCTTAAGTAGGTTTATTCCTAGGTATTTGAATTATGTAAATTTTAAAATTAAAATAATTTTGATTTTTTTAAACTTACTATTTACATTTTCACCTACTTTAAACTTAAAATTAAAGGTAAAGATTTCTCAGCTGGAAATCTTTTCTAATTTGTAAGAATAAATTTATTCAGAATTAGCCTTTAATAAAAATTAGGTGTCCTGGGAAGCGTCTTTTTGCCGGCTGAGCAGACTCGAACCAAGATACACAGGGTTAGGCTGTTTGCACATCTAGCTTTTAAACAACTACTGATTTCTGTCATGTTGTCCACTTGAAAATTTAAGTTCCTTTTTACTAGTTAAATTCATAGCTCAGCAGGAACACTAAACCTATATAAACCAAAATTAGATGTGAAATTCAAAAGTTAAGTATACAAAGTAGAGCTCAGTTTAAGATAACACTTTAAACTTAGTCCAAACAAGGGGGAAAAAAAAAGAAAGGAAACTTTTAAATTACGTGTTTAAATACTGATAGTTTTTGTGACCAGGTGGAAGGAAAGGAGGAGGTTAACTGACCTTTTGTCCATGCGTGAAATGATTGACATTTTTATCCCTACAAATTCCGCAGTTGACCTGGAGACTAATGTGAGAAAGAAGAGAAATACAAAAAGATTTAAAAGAATGGAATTCATTAAGCTTTTTCTCCCCACATTAAAATTTCCAGTAATTCCTGCTCAGATTCTTATTCTCTAGTCAACCAAGTATATGTACACTTTTTTAAGGCTTTTAATGTAAACTTTTGATAATGAAAAAATCCAGATATATTATTTAATTCTGTTATTTTTACTGAATTGTCCTCTAGTATTTAATTTCTTTTCTCATGCTAGTAAATTTATATTTATGTTCATAACAAATTAAGACACTTACAGACCTAAGGAAAGTTCTCTCACACTGAATTGGTATACTCTGCTATTTTCCTGCCAAATGAAAGAAAGCTTGATTATGTCTTGACAGTTACATATGCAAGAATTTAAACATGACCTTTTTCTTCCATTGCTGCAAACTGAATGAAATACATTGAAAAAAAGTTCCTCTTCAAAATACATTTGCTCTGAGGCATTCAAGGCTTTTTACTCCGTAGTAATAAACCTAATTTCAATTAAACTTCAATTAACAAGTTGATTCATATTAAAAAAGGAAAAAGTCACCCACACTTGCTGGAGAGAAGTTTTCCTGTCTCTGTAGATTTGACCAAACAGAAAATGTGCTACATTTTCTTTCCAATAACTTTCAGAACCTTTTAAGCCTTTCCCTTTACTTTGTCTTAGAGGGAATTCTTACAGGTTCAGTGACAAAAAGAGAAGTGCTCAGCTCCACATGAATGGTAAGGTGACAGGAGTTCTCAACTCTACTCTTAAAATTCCCATTAGGGACTTATAACCTCACTTAGTGTCCGAGGATTTGGCAGTGGTGAAATTTGTCCTGTCAGTTCTCTGTTTAAATCTAAATAACAGCAGAAGTTTGCTGGGAGCATAAATAAAATTCTGCATTATGTCTACTTGTACCATTGTTAGAAGCTCTAGTTTCTGTAAGCTTTCTTAGTCTCTCACAAAAGTGAGGTAGATAATAGAAAATAATCAACACCAAAAAGATATTGTGGCTTTTTCTGACATTTTAGGGAACAGAAAATGTAAAGGGAAAAGGGACACAGAATGTCGTTCCTACTTTACAGTGAAAAGTTACCTGTGCATATTCTACTGACTAACATTAGTTTCTTAAAAAAATGCTCTCAGGCCAAGAAATTGTGTTAATAATGGAGGTTAGAGGTTATGTCAAAGATATAGCTGTCATAGTAAAATTTGACACAAATGTCCTTGGAAAGATATCACAAATGATGAAAGTCTGCTTCATGAAATATAGAGCAGGGTATGGTTAAATTTAGTCTTATTCAGATCTTGCTTTAACTTGATAAATCAGCAAGTCAAGTTCTTACTTATTGTCAGAGTTTTTATCAAGAAAGTAAGTCTCTCCAACACACAGTCTTCACGAGTGAAGTACCTTTCAGTCCAGGGAGACTGTTTCCTCTTTGGGCAATAGCGTTTGCCTTCCTTGGAAAAATGGAGACCCACATGGACGCACAAATGTATACTTTCATATTTTGACTAATTTTACTTTGTAAATAACATTATGGAATATTTGACATACTAAAAAGTCAGAAGAGCAAAACAGAAAAAGACTCCCCACGTGCCTGCCACACAGCCAAAGATTGAAAATACTACCAAAAAATTAAACACACGATTGTAACCTTCTCTGATCTTGTCTTCGTCTTCTGTTACTATTTTATATTCCAGTGTCTTTAGACTATTTTTAGAGATGGATGGATGAGTAGCTCCAATGAAACCTTTATATTTGAAGCCTTTCTCTTTGTTGTATGTGTTTCTTGTATGTTGGTTTACTTGTTAGTGTTGCTGGAGTGTTGGATCATGTGTTTTATACAAAACCTTTGGATAAAGAAAGATACATCTTTTGGCCATAATTCTACTATTCTTCAACTTTAATCTATTTTCTGCAGTAATTAATTCATTCTGCTGCTTAGATTCCATTGGCTTTCTCTCTTTATTTGGACCAGTTCTCTCATATAATAATTTGGATCATTTTGTTTTGTACACATTTTTTGTTTTTATGGAGCTTTTAGCTTACTTACATTTTAAGGAAGGAATTCTTGACCTCTGTCAGATGGCCATTTCCATCAGCCTCTGAGTTATTTTGTATTCTTTGTGCCCCATAGGGCCTCCCTCTCCGTCTCTCCATCCTCCCTATTCCAAGCTGGACAGGACATTCTTGGCGACTGAGCTGAGCACACTCTTCCCAGTCACTCTTTCTTGCTTCACTTCTTTGAGATCCTCAGATAAACTTCCTAAGCAAAGGTGTGTCTTTGTTCTGTTGTTGTGTGTGTATATTACATTGTTATGTATGTGTGTTATGTTATGTCTTTGTTATCTACTTGTTATGGATTTATATCTTTCCTCCCTCCCTTCCTTCTCTTTTCCTTTTTGTCTTTCTTTCTTTCTTTCTTCCCTGTATTTTAATGGTAGCTCAGGAGGAGGAGATAAATCATATGCTCACCTGCAGTCTTGGTCCAGGGGTTTTAAAAAAAATTTTTGGAAAAAGTTTCAGACTTACAGCAAAGTTGTAAAACTAGTACAAAAAATTCCCAAATGCTCTTTACTCATATTCCCCAAATGTTAGCATTTTACCACATTTACATTACTCTTTTTCCCTGAGATGTTTGAAAGTTGCAGACAAGATGTCCTTTTTTTTTCTCTAAAGACTTCGGTGTACATTTTCTAAAACAGACATTCTTATACTAGTACAATTATCAAAATCAGGAAATTAACTTTGATCCTAATACCTTATAGGTAGTTAAAATGTATCAGTTGTCTAACCATTGTCCTTTATTATAGAAGAAAACTTTTTTCTTGCCCAAGGTCTAATTCACAAGCACACATTACATTCAGATGTCTATGTCTCTACTTTCCTTTACTTTGGAACACTTCCTGAGATATTTATCTTTCATAACCTTGGCATATTTTTAATACCAGAGGTTAGATATTTGTAAAATGCCCCTCAGTTTGGGCTTGTCGAATGTTTCCTCAGGATTAGATTCAGATTATACATTTTTGGTAGCAGTACATCAGAAATGCTCTCATACCCACCTCAGCGCACCTATCAAAGTGTGTATGACATCATCTGTCCCATTACTGGTGATATTAACTATGATCTCATGGTTAGAAGGGTGTTGAGGTCTCTTTAAAAACTTACAAGGGCTCTTACAGAAAGGATAGCGAATAGAAATGACAAAGTCAGGGAAGCAGAGCCACAGTGCGGTACTCTGGGAATAAGGACCTGGGGAGTGAAGACCTGGAAAAGAGAAGATCAGATAAAGAGTTGCTAACCAGTCTTCCCGAAACACAGGGTCAGGTGGCTAGCTGATGGACCTTGCAAAGAAATTCAGGATGCCGGGTGTGTGCAGTCACCAAAGTCAGGACCTGAGGGACGAACTTCGGAAAGTTCTACGGGACCCTGTTGCATCTGTGAGTTTGTTGTCTCTGTGGACCCACAGAGAAGTTCTGGTAGTGAGTCTGCTGTTTCTGTTGCTCCGCAGAATGGGAACTATGTGGGTAAATAGGAAACACATTTTTTCTCAGTTTTCAGTTTCTTTTAAACGTTAATTGACAACAATGCCATTTATAATTGTATTAAAATATGAAATTCCTAGGGGTATATTTAACAAAGTATGTGCCAGGTGTACATAGTGACAACTACAATCATTGCTAAAATACAATAAAGAATCTATCTAAGTAGATAGATATATATACACCACACTAATAGATTGAGAAACTCAATAGTGCTGAAATGCCAATGATCCTCAAATTAATGTACAGTTAAATGCAATCAAAATCGCAGCCAAACTTTTTTTGTAGAAATTGACAAGCTTTTTTAAAGATAATACAGAAATAAAAAGGACACAGAATAACCAAAATTATTTTGAAAAAGAAAAACTTATAGGATTCAACTACCAGATTTCAAGACTTTTTTTTAAAGCTATATTAATCAAGACAGGATGAGTTTTCTGTAAGTACAGACATATTGATTGATGGAACAGAATGAAAATTCCAAAAATCAGTCTGTACATATATGGCCAATTGGCCAATTGCTTTTCAGCAAAATTATCTTAGTATTTTAGAAAAGGTCCAGGCAAGTCAGTGAGTAAAAGATAGTTTTTTTCCCCCCGCAAAAGGCACTGCAACAATTGCAAATCTATATGCAACAATATGAGCTCTTATCTTTACTTGACCTCATACATAAAAATTAACTCAAAATGGATCAAAGTCCCAAGTATAACAGCTAAAATTATAAAATTTCTAGAAAAGAGCATAGGAGACATTCTTAGTGAACTTGCAACAAGTAAAAATTTCTAAGTAGAACATAAGAACCATGACATTTGAAAAATGATATATTCATTTCAACAAAAGAGTGATAATTCTGTAATACGTTATTTTTTGTCCCTGAAAAGTCAGATTGTTCTCAATTCCAGGAAGAAAAATGTAAATCAATCCTGTAAATTTTCTATTATTCAGTGTTTAAATGCTACGTTATTTATAGTGAGGAATATTCTGCATTGAAAATTATTTTGGGAGCGTTACCATTTTTGAGAAAAATAACAGTATGCCTTTCAGACATGTTATCTGTGTAATTTGGGAGGTTGGGATACAAGAGTCCACTTAACGTCTTCAAATTTATTTTCCCTCAGCGTACAGCAGAGGACACAGCATATAGTGTCAACTGGTTTGTTGTGTGATTGAATTAATAACTTAAAAGACTTAGGAGGACTTCTTGGGGTAAACAATCAAAGGAAAGACAATTGAATATATGCTACTTAACTGAATGATACACAGGGGAGTCCACTTTTTAAAATACATGTTTACAGTCAGATGGTAAGAAAAATTATTCTTGTGTATTATTTAGAAAAGATGCTTGTTCTCCTTTGCCTCTTCACAGTAAAATATATACGTTGAAAACACTTAAAATTATTGACTGTAGATAATTTGTATTTTTCATTAGGTTTAATGAGAATATAATAAATATGAAATAAAGTAATGGTGATATATGCCTATTGGAAGATAAAAGAAGTGAATTTCATGAAGGATTGTGTTTAAAGCTATGCCACATGATTTCCTGCGATTTTAATCACATAACAAATTGACACAAAGAGTACTTGTCTTTTAAGAATTATAAATAGCATATGTTTTCATACTATTTTTAAGTTTTCACATTTGGCATTTACTTTCCTCTGACATTTAAGAAATTTGAGTGCAAGAGAAACAACAGCATTCTTAATATTTTAGAAAAGGTCAATTCATGTAATTTGATATATGTAAATAACATCTTTCACTTTTAACAATGGGTCTTTGAAATCAGCTAGTTTACTGACTGGTAAATGACAAACCTGTCATAGAAAACACAGTCTCCTAGGAATTTTTAAGACTCTCATTTCTTTTCGAATTAGCAAAATCAGGAATAGATAACATCCATGGGCCTGTGAAGTCTCCCTTTTGTGTTGAAGTGTTGGGCTCAATTTTAGTGCAGGACATGCAAAAGGCCAGATTAATTCTACTGTACAGCCTTCTATGGTGAGTATGGAAGGAGAGATGTCTATATTACTCTCCTGACTGAGGAAATACCAACAATCTTGTTAACAGACAGAGTTTACTAGCTTCTTGTCAATTTTTAAAATACATACAGGCCCTACAGTGAGTTCTGGAATACATTCTGTAAAGGTTTTATGCTCAGGTAGCTCATAATCTAGCAGGGGGACAGATACGCCCACTTAATTATAATTGAATGCGACAAGGCATAGCATGAATCTAGCCCGATATGTACTTGAGGTGCAAAGGACAGCATCCACCAAGCTTTAGAACAAATGTGTAAGTGCCGTGAGTTTAGGCCTATAAATTTGTTTCCTTCAGACACGGCGGTCTTTAAGAGCAAGTGAGTAAAGATTTAATTTTCACTTTGTTATACTTTGCCTATAATTCTGTTTACATCATCAGTGATTTCCCATCCGACTTAGGATGAAACCCAAAGTTCTTCCCATGTCTTTTGAGGTAGACGTGATCTGACCCCTGGTCTTGGGTCCAGTGTCAGCAGCCTCCACCTCCCTGTGCTGGGCTCTGGCCACGTCAGCCCCCGCCCCCCAACCCCCGGTATTTCTCAAACTTATTGAACGCTTCCTTCCGGCAGGTATTTGCGTGCTCCTTCCTCCTGCCTGGAATATTCCTCACGCACACGTGCACATCACTCACCTCTTCACCTTTTTCAGACGTCAGCTCCTCAGAATGCCTCCCCCAGCCATCCCATATACAATAGCGACCCTCCCTTGCATTTTCCATGTTGTGCTTTTCTGCACAGCACTGATCCTAATTGATATGTATTTGTTTATATATCTGTTTATTACTGACTTCCCCACTAGGATCTAAGTTCCTAAGAGCAAGAACTTCTCCTACTTTATTTATAGTGTCACCAGCACTTAAAACGCTGTCTGGATTTTAGTAGAAATGTGATACATACAGAATTCAGTAATTACTGAGATATACCAACTGGTCTTTCTTCCTTGTGGTTAGTCATTTGAAACTTAGACACAGCTGCTCAAAAGAACAAGAGCCAGAAGGACTCAGATGTATCTCCCAGTTCTATGTCCCAGATATCTGTCATAATTTAATACTTCCGCTGGGATAGGGGTTTAGTAGCAGCCTTAGGTGTGCACAGCCCTCGGTCTTGTTTACAGTGGCATCGTGCAGAATTACCAGCAGGTTCTGCTTTGTTGTGGCATAATTTCTGGTAACTTCACTTCACTCTCATATAAAGTATTCTTCATTGTCTTATTGTCGAATCTTCCTATACGTTTAGGCCAAAAGAAGAAACTCTCAAATTCTAATTAAAATACAAATTGACATAAGTGCAGAGGCATGTGACAGATGAGAATACTCAAGGCCAAGAAAGTGACTTATGTTAGTATAGGCGAAAAAATGAAAAAGGGAGGAAAACAAGCACCTTAAGAGAACTGTCCAATTAAGGACTAATTGGAAATGAATAGTGCACACTTCGACTCTTTAGAATTTGCACTGTGCTGAGAAAAAAAGCCAGATTGTACCCAGGGTACTATGCTAACAGAACTGACCGTTAAAAAGCTGACTACAAATGTTCAATTATTTTCTAATGTCAACAAACTATAATTGAATTATGCAAAATGACATCCCATTAACACTCAGTTAACTGCTTGAATCAATGGCAATCATTTCCCCTCTATTTTTGTCTAAAATAATTAGCAGTGATTTAAAAATCCATGCCAAGCTTCAGAGTGAGGTTGGCTAAAAGTGATTTCTCATTATGTTTAAAGTGATGGGGGGAGGGTCAGCAACATATCGATAGATGGTTCCGTTGTGCAGGGGACAGGTAAGCTCACCTGTGTTAAACCATTCTCTGAATTAGTTCCAATAGGTTGATGGTAGCAGTTCTTTAAATCATTAAGCCTCAAAATTGGGAGCCTGCTTAGATCACACCTTAGATGTATCTCTTACCTTTATAGATGTGGCACAATGATTATAATCAGGTCAAATCAGAAACTTGTTGGGGAATAGGAAACTAAAAATTATTGACGAGTTGTGTGATCTCTAAAGAAACAAACTGAAAAGTTTGTTTCACTGTAATAAAGACTGAAAATTCACAAAGAGTTTTGATTGTCATTGTGCTGGCTCATGGAGTGTGTTGGCACCACCAAGGCAATATGGTATAAAGAATACAACTGAGAGTGAGGCCGACCTGGGATCAATGAGCAAATCCTCTCTCTGGCAGTTAACGTCAGGGTCCCCATTGGCTAGTAAAATAGGTTCTTTGGAAGCTCAGTTTTCCTGGCTACTTTTCCTCCAGAAGAGAACATGGAAAGTGCCTGACAATGAGTACACTCTCAATTAAAGAGAGCTAACAATTTCACAGTAGTAATATTTCAAGTCTTCTAATACTTCCACAGTAGTAATACTTCAAGTCTTCTAAAATAAACCAAAAATATACTAGAGTTCCCCTCTAACTAGCTAAGGCTAATGGCCCCCTGTTTTCAGCAAGAAAAATGAAACAAAAGTATGACTGGTTTTTATCAAAAGAGATCATTTCATTGCTTTTCATGTGTTTTTTTAAATCAACTCTATGGAAATATAGTTACATACAAGAAAATACACCTATTTTGAGTGTACATTTTGACTTGGGTTTCTTTTTTTAGTGTCATAAATCCTAAATTTAATTGCAGCTTTCCTTTTTTTTTTTTTTACTTAAGTATAGCTGATTTACAATGTTGTATTAGTTTCAGGTGTACAGCAAAGTGATTCAGTTATACGTATACATATATATTCATTCTTTTTCATTATAGGTTATTACATGATATTGAGTAGAGTTCCCTGTACTGTACAGTAGGTCATTGTTGGGTATCTGTTTTATATATAGTAGTGTGTATGTGTTAATCCCCAATCCTAATTTATCCCTCTGCCTTCTCCCTTTGGTAACCATAAGGTTGTTTTTTATGTGTATTGACGTGTTTTTACAAAGCTACATACATCTGTATAGCCCACTACTGTAATCAAAATACAGCACATATACACAGCAGAAAATTTTCTCTTGTATCCCAACCCAGGCAATCTTTCTTCCATCGCCCCAAATCCCAAAGCCAGGCAACCACTGATGTACTTTCTCTGGTGTGTATTTGATTCATCTTTTCTAAAGTTGGACATAACTGGAATCGTGCAATATGTACTCTTTTGTGTCTGGTGTCTTCCACTTAGCGTAATGTTTTCGAGATACATCTTTGTTGTCACATGTGTTAGTAGTTGGTTTATTTTCATTGCTGACCAGTATCCCAAGGTACGACTGGGACACTGTTTTTATCTAGTTACCTGTTGATGCACAATTAGGGTGTTACTGACGGATAAGGCTTCTATGAACATTCACATAGAAGACTTTGTGGCAGCACATTTTCATTGATCTTGAGGAAATTCGTAGGAATAGGATTACTGGGTCATATGGTAAAGAAACATTCAGCATTATTAGAAACTTCTAAACTGTTTTCCAAAGTAACTGTCATGTTGTCTCCCAGTAGCAACGTGTGAGAGTCCCACATTGTTGTCAACACTTAGTGTAGTGCGTCTTTTTATTTTTTCTCATTAAAATTGTATTTTAATGTATTCTGCCCAAGACATATAAAATAAGTAAAAGTTCTTGATCCACACTGGGGTGCATATTATGTCACCTTCCTGTGTTCATTGCTCTTTCTTTTTTTTAATTTAATTTTTATTTTATATTGGAGTATAGTTGATTTACAATGTTATATTAGTTTCAGGTGTACATTAAAGTGATTCAGTTATACATATATCCACTCTTTTTCAGATTCTTTTCTCATATAGGTTATTACAGAACACTGAGTAGAGTTCCCTGTGCTGTAGGTCCTTGTTGATTATCTCTTTTATATATAACGTGTGTATATGTTAATCCCAAACTTCTAATTTATCCCTCCCCACCACATTTTGCCTTTGGTAACCGTAAGTTTGTTTTCGAAGTCTGTGAGTCTGTTTCTGATTTGTAAATAAGTTCATTTGTAAATTTCTGATTTGTAAATAAGTTCATTTTTATTCCACATATAAGTGATATCATATGGTATTTGTCTTTCTCTGTGTTACTTCACTTAGTATGGTAATCTCCAGGTCCATCCATGTTGCTGCAAATGGCATTATTTGATGCTTTTTTATGGCTGAGTAATATTCCATTGTATATATGTACCACATCTTCTTTATCCATTCATCCGTCAGTGGACATTTAGGTTGCTTGCATGTCTTGGCTATTGTAAATAGTGCTGCTGTGAACATGGGGGTGCATGTATCTTTTTGAATTATGGTTTTCTCCAGATATATGCCCAGGAGTGGGATGGCTGGATCATATGGTAGTTCTATTTTTAGTTTTTTAAGGAACCTCCATACTGTTCTCCATAGTGGCTGTACCAATTTACTTTCCCACCAACAGTGTAGAAGGGTTTCCTTTTCTCCACACCCTCTCCATTTATTGTTTGTAGACTTTTTGTTGATGGCTATTCTGAGTGGTGTGAGGTGAGTGAGTATTTTTAATTTTGGACATTCTCTGAATTAGTGGTCATGTCGTGGATTCTCACTGTGGTTTTACTTTGAATATCCCTAACAACTAATGATGTTGAACATCTTTTCATGTGTTTGACATTTAATTATCTTTTTTGGTGAAAAGCCTTTAAATATTTCTATCTTTTAAAAAATTAAGTTGTTTTTCTTCCTAATATTGAGTAGTAAGATTTACTTACATTCTCTTGATATGAACCCTTTATCAGATATGTATCTTTCAAATATTTTTTCCCAGTCTGTGGCTTACGTTTTTATTTTCTTATGAGTATATTTTGAAGAACAAGAGTCTCTTATTTGGACCAAGCCCAATTTAGCAATTATTTATTTCATGGTTTGTACTTTCTGTGTCCTTTATGAGAAGAAATAACCCTGAATCATGAAAGTTGTCTCCTGCTTTCTCCTAGAATTTTATAGCTTTAGCTTTTTCATTTAGATTAATGATCAATTTCGAATCAATTTATATAATATGATGAAGTAAGTATAAAGATTTTTCTCCATCTAATTATCAAAAATTTCTAGGACTAGTTGTTTAAATATTATTACTTCCCCATTGAATTTCCTTGGCATCTTTGTCAAAAATCAATTGACTATATACGTGAATGTCTATGAACACTATATCGTAGGTATTGGCAAACTTATTTTATAAACGGAAGAGTAAAAATTTTAGACTTTTCAGGCCATTCACTCTCTGTTACAGCTACTAAACTCTGCTGCTGTAGCATGAAAGCAGCCATAGATAACATGTAAATAAATGGGCATTGCTGTATTCCAATAAAACTTCATTTACAAAAAAGGCAGGAGGCCAGATTCAGCCCATGGGCCATGGTTAGCTGACCCCTGTGTTGTATTTTATTGATCCCTAGCCAATACAACAATATATTAATTATTGTAGCTTTATTATAGACCTTGAAATACTTGTTCTACTTTTGCAAAATTTTTCAAAATTTTTTAGTTCTTACAACCTTGCTAAATCTAATTATTGGTTATATCTGCTTTTTTTAATAGATTCTTTAAGATTTCTGTATAAGTGATCATGTCATTTACAAATAATAGAGTTTTATCTCTTCCTTTCCATTCCCTAACTTATCGCTCCTTTTCCTACCTTATTCCAGTGCCTTGAACCTCCAGTAAGGTGTTGAATTAAAGTGGCAAGAACTTGCCTTGTTTGCAGTCTTATGGATAAAGGATCCTGGTTTTATCCTTTAAAGGTTGATGTTATCAATAGATTTTATTGATGTTATTGGTGGGATGTAGGATGACTGTTTTCAGGTTGAGGAAATTCCCTTCATTTCCTAGTTTACTGAGAGTTACTAAAAGTGGGTTCTGCATTTTGTGAAGTGCTTTTTTTTCTTAGCATCTATCAAGACAGTAAAATCGATTTTCCTTATAGCCTATATATTAACATATTAAATTAATTACATTAATAATTATATTATATTGATTTAATAAAATTCCTGAGATCCCCTCTGGCAATGGATGAGAGTTTTATCAACATTTTTAAGAGTTCTTTTAAGACTAATATTAGTCATTCTAGTCTATGTGTGTGTGTGTGTTGTACGTTGTGTGTGTGTGGTATCTCACTGTGGTTTTAATTTGTATGTTTCTGACGGCTGATAATATTAACCACTTTTTTTTTCAGAGTGTACTGGCCATTGTTATATCTTCTTTTCTGAGGCAGCTGTTGAGTCTTTCACCACTTTAAAAACTTAGGTTGTCTTTTTACTGCAGTTGTAGGAGTTATTTAAATATTTTGCATAATGGTCCTCTGTTGAAAATATTTGTTACAAATATATTCTCCCAGTTCATGGCTTTTCTGTTAATTTTCTTAATGGTGTTTTTGTATTTTATGACTTTAATATTCATAACATTCTAAAGGTTAGCTCTTTTTCCTCTTAGTGATAGTGCTTTTGGGTCTTCCCTAAGGAAATATTGCTACTTCAAGTTTATAAAGATTTTCTCTATTTCTTTCTATGTTGTATAGTTTTAGCTTTTATGTTTTGGTCTATGACTGATCACAAATTTTTGTCCATGGTAGATGTTGAGGTTCATTTACCTACTTATAGATATCCAGTTGTTCTGGTACCATTTATTGAGAAGACTCCTTTTCCCATTTACTTTGGTTTATTTGTCAAAATTATTTACTTGTATATTCGTAATACTATTTGCTATTCTATTCCATTGATCTATTTAGTCTTTTATCAATGACACTGTCTTGATTATTGTAGCATCATAGGAAGTCTTTAAATCAAATAAAATGCCTTCCCACTTTGTTATATTTCAAGATTGTTTTGTCTATAACTAGATCCTTTGATTTCCATGTACCTTTTAGAATCAGCTTATTAATTTCTGAAAGAAAGCTTGTTCAGGTTTTATTGGGATAAAATTAAATCCCAAATTTGGAGAAGATTTATATTTTAGTTTTATTGACTCTTTTAATCTATGTCCATGATATTTCCTTTTTTTTTGAATTTTATTTTGTTTTATTTTTTATACAGCAGGTTCTTATTAGTCATCCATTTTATACATATTACTGTATATTTGTCAATCCCAATCCCCCAATTCATCACACACACCCCCACCACTTTCCCCCCTTAGTGTTCAATGTTTGTTCTTTACATCTGTGTCTCAACTTCTGCACTGCAAACCGGTTCATCTGTA